>NC_086117.1:39182862-39825362 GCF_963921235.1 Mobula hypostoma | reverse complement strand
GTTTAATGTTTAAAACTGGGGCCAAGCAGAAAGCTGAGGCTGAGTGGAAGGCACTTACATTTTTCAGAACACAAACTACCTTAACAATGAATAATTTAGTTTTTGTACAAAACTGTAAAGAAGCCAATGCCATGGCATAACCCAGCACAACCTGCTAGAATAACTCAGCAGCCAGACGGCATTTGTGGAAAGAAAATCAGAGTTAATGTCTAAGTTCATCCTTCATTAAAATTCAAAATTGTTTTTCTCTTGCCACAGATGTTGCCTGACCTTCTGAATGCCTCCATTTTCAATTTTACCTGAAGATGCGGGAAATCTGCAATGTTTACTTTTCAGCTTAGAAGTTGTGTTCAGCGTACTCTGTGCACTTCCAATTAACTCCAATAGCTGTCTGGTGCATTATATGTGTATGTGCATGTGTGTGTACATGCCTGTGTGGCATTGTGGATGATGTTTTGGAGCTATGAAGAATTCTGACGATGAGACAGTTCCTTGTCAGCTACATTTCCAGTAATAAACCATAAAACCTTGAGATATAGGAGCAGAATTAGGCTATTTGGCCCATTGAGTCTGCCCCACTAATTCGTTATGGCTGATCTACTTTTCCTCTCAGCCTCAATATTCTGTCTTCTCCGTGCATCTCTTCATGCCCTGACCAGTCAAGAATCTATCAACTTTTGCCTTAAATATACATAAAACTTGGCCTCCACTGCTGCCTGTGGCAAAGAATTCCACAGATTCACTACTTTCTGGCTAAAGAAATTCCTCTTCATCTCTGAGGAAACCCCTCTATTCTGAGGCTGTGCCCCCTGGTCACTCCCACCAGAGGAAAAATCCTCTCCTCATCCACACTATCGAGGCCTTTCACCATTTGGTAAGTTTCAGTGAGGTCACTCTCATTCTTTTGAATTCTAGTGAATATAGTCTGCCCTCCTTATCCGCGGGTTCTGCATGCGCGGATTCAACCAACTGCGGATCGGGAAAACCCGGAAGTTCTCTCTCCAGCACTCATTGCTTGAGCATGTACGGACTTTTTTTCTTGTTATTATTCCCTAAACAATACAGTATAACAACTATTTACATAGCATTTACATTGTATTAGGTGCTATAAGTAATCTAGAGATCATTTAAAGTACAGGCAGTCTTTAGTCGGATTTGTACTTGAGTCAGAACAGGTACATCCGGTAGGTATTATTTAGCGTCAGTTAGTCAAATGTTTATCTTAGTATATAGTATATATTTTACCTTTCTATGCATATAAAACATTTAAGAAATGTATGTATTTCAATAGTTAAACCACTGTGTTGCTTAGTAATAATTGTAGCTTTCATTGGGGCAGGGCCTTTCACGTGCTCCATTATTCTCACTTTATCCTTTAAAATTGTTCCGATCGTTGACCGACTGTAGCCTAACGCTTTTCCAATGACTGATGGCATTTCACCTCTTTCCCATCGCTTTATTATTTCCACTTTATTTTCAATCGTGATCGTTTTCTGTCAACGGAACAGAAACACTGTGGATTCAGCAGCAGCCACAGACGGTGGGTCTGGAGCTCCCCCGGGTCCTGAAGTCCACCCGCACTGAGACAGGTTAAATAAGGGACTTGAGCATCCGTGTTTTTTGGTATCCGCAGGGGGGTCCCGGAACCAATCCTCCGTGGATAAGGAGGGCGGACTGTATAGGCCCAGAGCCATCAGTCGCTCTTCATATGACACACCGTTTAATCCTGGATTAATTTCTGTGTAACTCCTGTGTGACAGTTTCTGCATATCCTTTCTTAGATAAGGCACCTAAAACTGTTTACAATATTCCAAATGAGGCCTCACCAGTGCTTTATAAAATCTCAACATTACACGTATCTATTTAATACCGTTTTTCTATTACTGTCTTGTTTTTATCTACCACTTCATTTAATTGCCTGAGAGGAAGCCAAACAGAGTTTCGTTGTACCTATGTATAATGACAATAAAGGTCATTCAATTCAATTAAATTCAATTCAATTCAATTCAGTCTTTTAGTCCTCTTGAAATGAATGCTAACATCACATGTGCCATCCTCAACACAGACTCAACCTACAAATTAACGTTTAGGGAATCTTGCACAGGGACTTCCAAGTCTCTTTGTGCCTCAGATTGTATTTTTTCTCCATTTTAAAAAATGGTCAACCCTTTCATTTCTTCTACCAAAGTGCATGACCTCACACTTCCCAGCACTGTATTCCATCTGCCATTTCTTTGCCCATTCTCCTACTCTGTCCAAGTCCTTCTGAAGCCTCTGTAGTTCCTCAAAGCTACCTGCCCCTCCACCTTCCTTTGTATCATCTGCAAACATTGCAACAAAGCCATCAATTCCATCTTACAAATCATTGATATATAATGCAAAAATACTCGGTCCCAACAGAGACCCCTGTGGATCACCTCTAGTCATTGTCAGCCAACCAGAAAAGGCTCCCTTTATTTCCACTCTTTGCCTCTTGCCAATCAGCCACTGTTTTTTCCGTGGTAGAATCTTTCCTGTAATACCATGGGCTCGCAGCTTGTTAAGTAGCCTCATGTGTGGCACCTTGTCAAAGGCCTTCTGAAAATTTAAGTACACAACATCAACCAATTCTCCTTTGTCTACCCTGCTTGTTATTTCTTCAAAGAACTCCAGCAGATTTGTCAGACAAGATTTTTCCTTGAGGAAACCATGCTGACTATGGCCTATTTTATCATGTGCCTCCAAGTACCCCGAAATCACATCTTTACAATCGGCTCCAACACCTTCCACTGAGTTCTATAGTTTCCTTCCTCCTGCCTCTCTCCCTTCTTGAAGAGTGGAGTAACATTTGCGATTTTCCAGTCTTCCAGAAGCATTCCAGAATCTGGTGATTCTTGAAAGATCATTACTATTGCCTCCATAATCTCTTCAGCGACCTCTTCAGAGCCCTGGGGTGTACATCCTCTGGTTTTGGTGACATGTCTACCTTCGGACCTTTCAGTTTTCAAAGAACCTTCTTCTTAGTAAAGGTAACTTCACATGCTTCATGACCCCTGACACCTGGAACTTCCACTATACTGCTAGTGTCTTTCACAGTGAAGACTGATGCAAAATACAGTACTTATTCAGTCCACCTGCCATTTCCTTGTCCCCCAATACTACCTCTGGCATCATTTTCCAGCGGTCTGATATCCACTCTCACCTCTTGTTATTGATTATACAGTCAGGAGGAGGAGAAGATGGTGGCGCGATGCAGCTTGCGCGGCCACGCCGGTAAATGATATCTGTAATCTGTCAAGTAGGGTGCCGTGCACAATCCTGATTTGATGGAGACAGACGTGAGAGAATGGAGGAACATCTGGAGAAACTTCTGATATGCCTTTTTCGCTGCTGCTTCTAATGTGTGATCCAGAAGCTCCGGAGGGGAAGGCCCCGAGTCCCTGGCTTTGCTTGTTGCTCAGTGGCCGGGATAGGGTCGAAGCGCTCAGCAGAGATGGTGCTCGGTGCTCAGTGTCGAAGGGCTGGTCAGAAGCTCGAAGTTTTCGGACGGACTCAGTCGGCTGTGGTCGGCTGCTTCCAATGCATCGGCAGGTTTTCGGTGCCTGGAGGTTTATGGCAGAGAGAGTTTTTCCCTTCTGCCGCCTGCTATCGGGGACTATCGGGAGTCGATTGGAACTTTGAGACTTTTTTTTACCGTTCCCATGGTCTGCTCTTTATCAAATTATGGTATTGCTTTGCACTGCTGTAACTATATGTTATAATTATGTGGTCTTGTCAGTGTTAGTCCTTGGTTTGTCTTTTTTTTGTGATATCACTCTGGAGGAGCATTGTATCATTTCTTCATGCATGCATTTCTAAATGACAATAAACAAGGACTGGGTGACTTCATAATCTAAAAAAAATCTAAAATCTAAGGATTATATCTAAAGCTTTGCCACGGCAACAACTTCTTGGATAATGAGATTTCTGACTTTGTTTACCCAAAGGTACAGATAAAATAATTGCCATCTTATTCCTACAGTCAAGTTTAGAGCTTCCTGACTGCTTTAGACAGCTATGAATCAAGTTCACTGAGACTCAAAATAGGTATGGCATTATTTGTCAACTTCTGATTTGATGAGAAGTTATCTGGAAATTTATATTGAATTTTCTGAGATGGAGTCCAAAGGATTAAAGGTGTTCAATTCAGAATCTCCTATCCCTGGTAACCTGACTCCAAAAACTGTGATAATTGCATCTACTTTGTGCATCTGATTGCTTAACAAATCAACCTTGTAATTGTTTCCCATTCCTCCCCCTTCCTAGTTTCTTTCTTTTTATATGCCTTCAAGGCAATTGAGTATTGCAAGCTGAACCAGCATTAAACTAGATTCTTTCTTCACAGGCCCTTGACCTTTTTCATGCACCTGGCTTCACTAATCACCTTCCAGCTAGCCTCCTTCTTTCTCGTCCCGCCCCCCCACCCCCACCTTTTTATTCCGGCTCTTCTCCCTTCCTTCTCAGTCCTTAAGAAGGGTCTTGGCCCAAAATGTAGACTGTTTATTCATTTTCATACACCCTGCCTGACCGGAGTTCATCCAGCATTTTGTTTGTGTTGCTTTGTCCACCCCTTGTTGCCTTTAAGAAAGTGAGCTGTCTTCTTGGACTGTTGCAGCCTCTGTTGTTTACCTGTTAGGAATGCTCTTATTTGAATCTCGATACTGAAATTGTTTGGGATCTGGCTTTCTTAAGAATGGTTGCCTATTTGATAGGGATTATTGTGGAGTCTGTTCCTGGTCTCATTGTGATCCACCTTTTAGAATTGGTCATTGGTTAGAAATTGGGACCATGATTAAGTTTTCCCCTCTTAGTTGTGGGATGCGTTTGAATTCATGCAGATGTGGCTGAGGAAATATTCCAATCTTTATAAATTCTGGACTAGCTGCAGGCCTTACTGATTCATTTGACAGAGTGATTCCTTGGGCCACCAAATGCATAAACATCATTCAGTACACAGATTTATCTGCAGGTTTCTGCAAGATGTTTAATACCTGCATCTTTCCCCAGCCTTGGGGTTGAATTTGTAAAGAAAACTGTTGAGGCACAATCCATGAATGACCAATCTTGTGAATTAAAATAAATACTTTGTGCTAATGGATTTAGTTTCTAATCTAAATTTTAGTGTCTCTTCTGTAAATATGTAGAAGCCAAACTGATCTGGAATGGACAAAGCAAAAATGCTTAAACAATGGCTTAAAACGTTAATGTTCTGAGTCTTTTTGCAGAAACTGTTTAACTGGCTGAGAGATTTTATTTTTGCTTTTATTTCCAATTTGCAGCATCTGCATTCTTTAAAATGTTGATACAATACATGCTTTAAAGAGAAAATACTGTATGTATTGCATTTTTAAAAAATTTACTACACTTTCTTTGAGGTGGTAGAATGGTAAATCTACTGCTGTGACAACTATGCTTATTTTTCCTGTATTGAAGGCACTATATTTATACCAATCCTTCAAACGAGAGTAGGCACATTTGTCTCTATTTATACAAGTTTCAGGGAATTTTCTGTGAGGGAAAAAATTGCATGACTTTCTGAGACCTTTTAAAACTTTTGAAAAATATACTTTTGGTGTGGTGAGAAATGGCACAGACTCTTAATTTGAAATATTAGCAAACCAGGGAGGGGTTTCTCTTTACAAATGTTCAGGCATGGATGTCAAAAAGTATATTTTATTAAAGTGCATATATGTTACCACGTACAAGCCTTCTGTGGGAATAATCTATGACAGGATCAATGAAAGATCAACCAGAGTGCAGAAGACAACAAACTGTAAATGCATATATAAATAAATAGCAATCAGTAATGAGAACATCAAATAACAAGATAAAGAGTCCTTAATGTGAAATCATTGGTTGTGGAAACATCTCAATGGATGGGTAAGTGAGTGTGGTTATCCCCTTTTGTTCAAGAGCCTGATGTTTGAGGGGTAGTAATTGTTTTTGCACCTGGCAACACGAGTCCTGAGGCACTTGTAGCTTCTACCTGGTGACAGCAGCGAGAGAAGAGCATGGCCTGGGTAGTGAGGATCTCTGATGAAGGCTGCTTTCCTACAGCAGCAAAGATGTGTCCAGAAGCATCAATAGATGTATGTACACAGCATGCAGATGTGCTCAATGGTTGGCACGGCTTTACCTGTGATGTACTGGGCTGAAACTGCTACCTTGTGTAGGATTTTCCGTTCAAAGGCATTGGTGTTCCTATACCAGGCCGTAATGCAGCCAGTTAATACACTGTCCACTACACATCTGTAGAAGTTTTTGATGGCATTTCAAATCTCCAGAGAAGCCTAAGGAAGTAGAGGTGCTGCCATGCTTTCCTTGCAATTGGATTTACGTGCTGGGTCCAGGTTAGGGCAGGTCCTCTGAAATAGTAATACCCAGGAATTTACAGTTGCTAACCCTCTCCACCTCGGATCCTCCAATGAGTACTGGCTCAGGGACCTTTTTGATTTCCCTCTTCTGATGTCTACAATTACTTCCTTGATCTTGCTGACAGTGAGTGAAAGGTTGTTGTTATGAAACTACCCAGTCAAATTTTCAATCTTCCTCCTATATGTGATTCATCACTAACTTTGATATGACCTTGTTACATACCTCATGGATATCTTGTGTCTGTATTATGAGGATGGTGTAATAGTCTTGCAGAGGTCACATGATGTATTTTTCCCGCCGATGTGAGGTCACATAATGACAAGTTCACCACGGGTATAAAAGGAGACCCCTGGGGTGACGCAGTTAGTTTTCCAGTTAGAACGGTAGCCAGAGACTCCACTCCACTGCGTATTTGCCTTATGATGCAATTTTGATTTTAAAATGGCGTTTTACATTCTATTGTAAGGTATAAGAATGTTGGGCTGGCAGTTCAACCAATAGCTGCCAGATTTGTTGATGTACCTTTTCAGTAGTATTGGAGAGTTAAGACGGGAACCTGAAGGAGTTGTTCGACGGTTGAAAGGATCGACCATTATTGAATTCATTCAAGAAAGAGTGATCTGCATGAGATAGCCTCTGCTAAAAGCAGCAGAAAAGGCTGTGCAGTATCTAGTATCCAGAGGGAAAGGTCAGTGCCTTTAAACCATTTTATTTCCATCGTTGTGAATCCTGTGGACAAGACAGGTTCTGGCTGGGATCGACAGTGACGTCGTGTCTTTGGGGAATACTTTACTTCAGGAAAGTCTCTCCTAATTGACTGTATAAATCTCCTGGACTTGCAAATTTGCCATCTAAGAACTGTGTTCTAATTTACCACTTTAAGACTGTTTTCACATTTATCACTTTAAGAACTAGTAATTGAGTGGCGGTTTGTTAAATGGCCGCATAGCAGTTTACTTCCGGTTAAGATTTTCGTTTGTTTGTTTTTTCTAATATTGAGCAAAGTTTAATAAATGTTTGGTTGTTTTTATATAACCTGAATCAATTGATATTCATTGTTGCAGATCACGTGGCAGACCCACAACAGTGGTGTCATCAGCAAAATTGAATATGGTGTTAGAGTTGTCCCTAGCCATACAGTCGTAAGTGAGAGGCGAGTAGAGCAGCGGTCTAAACACCCATGGCTGATGGAGATCGTGGAGTAGATTTTTTTGAGAATCTGATCTGACTGGAGTCTACAAGTTAGGAAATCCAGAATCCAATTGAACAAGGAGATATTGAAGCCAAAGTCTTGGAGCTTACAGATTAGTTTTGAGGGGATGATGATTTTAAATGCTGACCTGTAATTGATAAAGAGCATTCTGATGTAAGCATCTTTGCTGTCCAGATGTTCCAGAGTTGAGTGAGGAGCTAGTGAGAAAGCATCTGCTGTGAACTATTTGCTCTGGTAGGCAAATTGGAGTGGATGCAAGTCGCACCTCTGGCAGAAGTTGATCAGTTTCATCACCAGCCTCTCAAAACACTTCATCACTGTGGATGAGGCACATCACCATGCTCTTCTTGGGCACTGGTATAATTGAAACCTGCTTGAAGCAGCTTGGTAAAGCATACTGCTGATGTGAGAGGTTAAAGATATCAGTGAACACGCCAGCTATCTTTAGTACATGGCCAGGTACCCCATCCGGTCCAGATGCATTCTTTGAATTCACCCTCCTGAAGGCAGCCCCCATGTCAGCTAAAGATACTGAGATAAAGGATCATCAGGAGATGTGGAGGTTCGCAATGTTTCCTCCATGTTTTGACGGTTGAGCAAGCATAGAAGGCATTGAACTCATCTGGAAGTGAAGCCCTGCTCTCCCCCATGTCACTTGATTCAATTTTGTAGGAGGCTGTAGCATTTAAACCCCACCAGAGCTGTCAAGCATCCCTTGTTGATTCCAGTTTGGTTCAGAATCTCCACTTCACCCATGTGATAGCTTTCTGGAGATCGTACCTGCATCACTTGGTCTCTAGACCTGAATACCTCTGAGCTGGCCCTCAGCAAATTTCAGATCTTGTGGTTCATCCAGGGCTTTTGATTGGAGAAGGCTCAGAACTCATTTACTTTGACTTTGAATTTTCCTTCCCTAAGATAATAAATAGAACTCAATACTGACTGTTACCTTTTTAAAGTTTCTCTAAATATTTACACTCCTGCAGTATGTTCATTCTGATGATGAATCATGCATACTTTAAACTGCAAAACAAATACAGAAGAATAAACATAAGTAAAGCTCACGTTCTCCCAAGGCAACAACAACTTCATTTCTTAAAACATTTTACCTGAGCAATGATAATGAGTACAATATGGATTAAGTAATTAGATTTCTGCTCTCTGCACCTGAGTGTAGTTTGAAGAGCAGAGTCTTTGATCTATCTGGTAGTGGACCTTTCTGAATGTGTCTTTAACCCAGCAGATTTCACTAGGAGGGGCAGTCAGTCAAATGGCAATGCAAACTGGTATGGGTGCCAATCTGAAGATTTTGGCATTGCCCAGTGATTATTGCAGATGCTCTAGGAAGATTTGTCACTGTAAGATTATTCTCCGCCTCTACCCCGGTCTTTTTATTTACTTGATGGTGATGTTGTATAATGTCTTTATCTGGGCACCTGGTCCCCAGTGCTATATTGTGACAACCTGTGGATGTAGGAACATGAGACTTTGCAGATGCTGGAAATCTTGAGCAACAAACACACAACGCTCTGGAGGAACTCCCAAAACATCAGCTGTTTACTTCCCTCCTGCAGAGTGTCTCCAGTATTTAATGTGTGTTGGGTGTGATATAGGGAACTGCCTTGGCAAAACAGCAGCTGCTCCCATATAACGGCCTTCACAGCTGGTGAAAGCCATCTCCTAGGCTCACAAGATGTCCTGCCAGTCGTTATTGTTGGGCTTTTGCTTGCGAGTGCCTTTGGCATTTAGTTACACTTAGGAAAAAGTAAGAAGAATGAATCATTTCTTTTGCACCTTGACACACATTCACCGCTCAAATAAAAATTAAAACATCAAAACAAATCTAAATAAATGATTAAGAAAGGTACATCTTGATTTTCACCAGCTGCCTATGCCTCCCATTTATTTAAAGAGGTTGTTGTGGTATTTACAGCATTATGTACACTTGAATGGCAAAGTAAACCATGTGGTAACTTTCTGAATAAATTTACAGGTAGCAAACTGAAGTCCAAACAGCCTTGGGCATGAGTTACCAGGTTTAGTGCCTTGGCTGATTGCTACAAAGTAATGATCAAGATACCTTTGGAATGGGGAGGAGATAAATTGGTGAATTTGCTCAAATTGGAAGATCGTGTTCAGAATTCAGAAATGAAAAGTAAAAGATGGGTGATATTAAGTACCCTTTGGATAAAATAATTAATCCAAGTCCTGATCTGTTTATTTAGATCAGTGGTTCCCAACCTGGGAACCAACATGGCTTAATGGTATTGGTCAATTGCATAAGAAGGAACCCCTGATTTAGATCAACCACGTAGACCATTGAAAAGTACAGCAACGGAACAAGCCCTTTGGCCGACAATATCTATGGTGATACGATGCCATATTAAACTGTTTCTTCTGCCTGCACATGATCCATATTCCCCCCGTCCCACCTTCATGTGCATGATGTTGTTGTTGAGTGCTGTTGAATCTGTTGCCCATATGAATATTATAGTTGTCCGTAGGATTTCGCGAGGCAGGGTCCATAGACATGATACGAAAGTAGATTGCCAGGCTTTTCTCCTGCACAGATACTGCTGCTGCTCATGTTGGGACCTGGCTGGAGTCGAACTTGGGACCATCTGTCTCGAAGTGCAGTGCTGATGACGCTATGCCACTGGCCGCCCAACATATACCGAGGTCTATCTCAAAGCCTCTTAAATGCTCCAGGCATCGACCTTCGAGCCAGCCTAAAAGAAAACTTGCCAGATATATCTCTTCTAAACGTTCCCCTTCTCACCTTAATTGTATGTCCACAAGCATTCTATTTCCTGTCTGAAGAGGAGGAGAGAGATGTGCTTTTGTTTTGGTCAACATCACTAATAACCAACACAAAAATGAGGCAGTTTATCTTGGCCACACATTTTAATTCCACATCCCATTTCCATTCTGATATGTCTGTCCACGGCCTCTTCTACTGTCAAGATGAAGCCACACTCAGGTTGGAGGAACGACACCTTATATTCCATCTGGGTAGCCTCCAACCTGATGGCATGAACATCAACTTCTCTAACTTCCGTTAATGCTCTACCTCCCCTTCTTACCCCATCTCTTATTTATTTGTTATTTATTTTTTTCTCCCTCTGTCCCTCTCACTATAACTCCTTGCCTGGTCTCCATCTTCCTCTGGGCTCCCCTCCCCCTTTCTTTCTCCCTAGGCTTCCCGTCCCATGATCCTTTCCCTTCTCCAGCCTTGTATCCCTTTTGCCAATCAACTTTCCAGCTCTTAGCTCCATCCCTCCCCCTCCTGTCTTCTCCTATCATTTCGGATCTTCCCCTCCCCCTCCCACTTTCAAATCTCTTACTATCTCTTCTTTTAGTTAGTCCTGACGAAGGATCTCGGCCCGAAACATCGACTGTGCCTCTTCCAATAGATGCTGCCTGGCCTGCTGCATTCCACCAGCATTTTGGGTGTGTTGCTTGAATATCCAGCATCTGCAGATTTCCTCATGTTTGCGAGTTTATCTTGGTTCAAGTTTTGTGCTTTCTTTCTGTAAGCAAATGATAACCACATTTATAGTAGCTACTGGAGTTCATTAGTTGTGAAGCACTTTTAGATTTCCTGAGAAAGTGGTAAATGAAAACAAAATTTAACTTTCAAGATAGGGACAGACTGTTGTGTTGTAGTCTTTACTAGATTGTTGAAAGATAAACAAGGTTTCTCCTCAAAATCTTGCTTTAGTAAAGAAAACACTGTTCAACTCTGAAAAGCCTTGTCATAACCCTATAATGTCTTAAAACTTTTTACATGAATAATTACTATAAAATAGGGTAATTGAGAGATATAAAAAGTATTGTTAATCATAGGTTTAAAAACCATAATTGCATGTTAATCACAGTCTTCTTTGCATTGAACAATACAAGAATACCAATCCTTTGTACCCCTAGAGAATTTGTTACCTTAATTCTTAGAGACCCAATGGATAATTGTTTTCCTGACAGCCTGAAATAATGTGATTTAATTGAAGACAGAAAATATTGGAACAACTCAGCAGATCATGTGGCATTGAAAGAGAAACAGTTAATATTTCCAGTTGTAAACCTTTGGTTAGCACTGGACTTTAAGCACCTCATCAAAGGACAATTGCAAGATGATCACAGTAATGCATTCAAGGCTTATTTTGTACTTGGGATTTTGAATAAGAGTAGAATCCATAATTTTTGGTTAGGGTAAAGTATCACTGAAGTGATATGAATAAAATAATTTACTGCTGTAATTGTCATTCAGAGAGAAGTTTTGGAGTTCAAAGTATTGGTTTCACTACGAGAAATTTATTGTGCCTGTTACTGTCTGTTTTCATGTTGAGTTGGCTCTGGGAGATGTACAAAATCTTTTTGCCACAGCTTAAATTTGTCAGGTTTGTTTTGCATAGTATTCTGCACGAGAGAACACAGCAATAAATTGTGACATAAAACAGAAAGTGTTGGAAACACTAAGCATCTCTGGTAGCATCTGTGGAAATAAACAGTTCATGTTTCAAGATGACTTTGAGCAGCTCTTCAACTTGAGTTGTTAACTCTGTAACTCTTCTTGCAGTTACTGTCTGATCTACTTGGTGCACTCAACATTGTTTTTGTTCTTTTGGATTTCCACCATCTGCAGTTTTTCTTTGATTTTCAATAACTTTGATTTGTGGATTCATTAGTTGACATACGGATTAATTTGCTGGATACCATATTGTCACTTGGATTTATTTGTGGGGGTCAAAATTTAAGAAGTCCAATTGTACCTGTTTTTAAAAAAAAGTTTTCCTGAGAAGCTGTAATTTTCAGAAGTATTGATTCTTCGGTAATTTAATGAAGTCAGAGGCTTAATTTAAATTAAGTGATAGCATCTGCCCGGATTCAGGCAGCAGACAAAGCAGGAGACACAAGGGATTGCATTTTCAAAATCTGAAAAAAAAACGAACTGCCAGAGGAACTAGGTGTATTAAACATCATCTGTGGAGCAATAGGATTGTTGACATTTTCTGTTGTGACCCTGAATCAGATCATCATACCATCCCCTCCACAGATGCTGCTTGATCTGCTGAGTCCCTTTTTTTTTGTGCAGAGGACAAAGCAATTTAAATGTGCTACTAAAGCTCTATATAATATTAAATCTAATCATGTTCTGCGTCAGCCATAGGGGCACCTGCACAGCTTCATTAGAAGATTGTGAGTTCATGTCCCAAACCAGAAAACAAAACACAATTCTGCTGTGATGTTGCAGAAGACAGGATTTGTTATTTTTGGGATGGGGAATTAAACGAAGGCACTATCTGCCATTGCAGATCATGGTGAAAGAATCCTTAGTATTATTCAAAAGAACCTGTGAGTTCTGCCTTATGATTCAGCTAAAGTTTATGGCTAAATCAATGTTAGTTAGTAACTGCTGATTCTGGAATTAGCTATGCAATTCTTGCTTTAATTGTATTTCAAAAGCCATCGCTAAATTTCATGAATAGTGTTTTATAATAATGTGTTTTGTTTGTATCCAAGTGTAATTTGTGTTGCTAGGATCCTTTTTTCTAGAGTCGGAACAAGTAAAGCTGATGTGAAGATAATAGGAAAGGAAATGAGTGTTGAGCTTTGTGTAATGTTTTCAGTAGCAGCCATCCCTTATTAACATTGTAAATGTGATTGTCTTGTTTCAAGAATAGAAATACATGTGCATTTTCTCATATCTCCATATGTAGACTGGAGAAAATCTGCAGCATGATTAGGACTGTCAATTCAGGAAACTTTGGAGGAATATTAAACATTTGGAGAAAAGTACCAAAAGGTAGCACTGTAATTATGGGGATGGTATGGATCATTTAAGAAAAAATCCCTAGATATTCCAGAAGCCTTCTTAAAGAAAGGCAACATCCATACTGCCTTCTGAGGATTCTGGCCTATGACAACTCAGTGGAGAAGGTACATTTTGGATGGGTCAGCAAATGTTGTGCTCAAACATTGGGAGAAGATGAAATCCCATCGTATCAGAAATTACGAACCTACTGCATCAGGCTGTTGTCTTCTCTGTGGAAGGTCTGTGGTTCCAGCTTTCATCACATCAGCCACCACAGTGCCCATAAGACCAGAGTGGAACCAAATCATTCTCCACACGAGGAATTACCGAAAGCGAAGGAGGATTAGAGCAGAGAAAGGATGATATAAAGATAGGTAGTGCTGAGGAAGCAATGCAATTGTAGCAGGACTTAGACAAATTGGAAGAATGGGCAAAAGAGTGGAAGATGGAATACCGTGTTGGAAAATGTATGAAAATGCATTTTGGTAAAAGGAATAATAGTGCGGACAATTATCTAAATGGGGAGAAGGTTCAAACATCAGAGGTGCAGAGGGACTTAGTTCTCATGCAGGACTCCCAGAAGGTTAATTTACAGGTTGAATCTGTGATAAAGAAGGTGAATGCAATGTTGGCATTTATTTCAAGGGAAATAGAATATAATAGCAAGGAGATAATAATGCTGAGCCTTTATAAGACGCTAGTCAGGTCGCACTTGGAGTATTGTCAACAGTTTTGGGCCCTATAGCTCAGAAAAGATGTGTTGGCATTGGAGAGAGTCCAGAGGAGGTTCACAGTGATGATTCCGGGAAGGAAGGGGTTAATGTATGAGGAATGTTTGGCAACTTTGGGCCAGTACTCACTGGAATTTAGATGAATGTGGGGCATCTCATTGAAACCTACCAAATGTTGAAAGGACTCGATAGGGTGGATATAGAGAGGATGTTTCCTATGGTGGGTGGGCTCAGAACTAGAGGGCACAGCCTCAAAATTGAGGGGCAACCCTTTAGAACAGAGCTAAAGAGGATTTTTTTTAGCCAGAGAGTAGCAAAACTGTGGAATGCTCTGCCACTGACTGCAGTGGAGGCCACGTCTGTGTGTATATTTAAGGTGAAAGTTGATGGTTTCTTGATCGGTCAGGGCATCAAAGGATATGGTGCGAAGGCAGATGTATGGGGTTGACTGCAATCCAGGGTCAGCCGTGATAGAATGGTGGAGCCGACTCAATGGGCTGAATGGCCCAATTATTCTCCTGTGTCTTATGGTCTAAAGTAGACTCAATGCTTTCGCGTTGTTGCAATGTTTCAGGTTAATTGCTGATGTGACTGTTGGGTTGCAGGATTTCCAGTCAGCTGTCATGATTTCCTTCTGCTATGCGCAAAAATGCTGGAGAAACTCAGCAAGTCAGGCAGCCTTGATGGAGGAAATGAGTAGTTAATGTTTCTGTTTGAGACTATTTATCAGGACTGGAAGGGAAGAGGGCAGAAGCTAGAATAAAAAGGACGAAAGGATGGAGCCTGAGCTAACCCTAACCTCTTCCCCTAATTTCTTCCCCTACCCCTTTACCACTGATTGTTCCAGATTTCCAGCTTCTGCAGTCTCTCTTGTATCACGATGACTTTCTTCATGGCTGTATTTGATAAATGATACTTCAATGCATGATTCTTTTATTTTCTTGAGCTCCAACGTTCTGAATGAGCTGTTGTCATCCTTGTTGAACATACCAAAAGGACTATTCATAAGAGAGAGAGTGTGTGTGTTTGATGATTAGACCTTGGGATTTTATAAGCAGTCTTTCTAACAGGAATTATTGGAGATTTGCTGGAAATGGGGAATGTGGAGTGTTCTGAATTTATCTTTCTGGCAGGCTGGGATTCCAGTGTGATAGGCTAATTTTGTAGCATCAAAGTTTCAAAGTAAATTTGCTATCAAAATGCATATGAAGTATGTCACTATGTACATTCCTGAGATTCATTTTCTGGCAAGAATACTCAAATTCATTACAGAAGAATAACTATAATAGAATCAGTGAAAAACCCCACCAACTTGGGTGCTCAGCCAGTGCGCAAAAGACAACAAACTGTACAAAAAAAAGAAAGAAATAATAATTAAATAAGGGTTAAATATCGAGAACGTGAGATGAAGTGTCATTGAAAGTGAGTCCATCGGTTGTGGAGACATTTCAGTGATGGGGCAAGTGACGTTGAATGAAGTTAACAGGATAAGTTTTATGTGTGTATAAACCTCTTCACTGTGTTGAATCAGGAAAAGTGCTGGGCGATGGAGTCAAAAGGAGAGTGAAACAGAAGAAGTGTTTTAAATCTCAAATCATTTCATGAACCATGATTGTTCCAAAAGAAAAACCTGCTGAAAGAACTCAGCAGGTTAATCAGTATCTGTGGAAGCAAAAGATGTAAGTTAGGGATAATTCCCTGCATAGGTTTGCGAAGGAAGAGGGGAAGTTAGGTAGCAGTATGGGAGGGTGAATGAGTAGAATTGAGACTGGTAGTTGATGCGTAAAGCTGTTGGGGAGGGAATAAGGGGCAGATGGGGACAGGTTGGGGTAGGAAACTGGAATGATGAAGAAAGTGAGATGAAAACTAGGTGGACACTGAATACATGTGGCCAGAGAGCACCCACTGATGTGGGTTCGCTGAAATTCAATGTTTATACCATTTGGGTTTGAAGCTACCCCAGTAGAATATAAAATGTTCTTCCAGTTTGCTTTTGGGCTCATTGTACTAACTGAGATGGCCAAGGGTGGACAGGCATGTGTGGGAGTGGGAAAGAGTTGAAATGATGTGTTTGGTAGACAAGCCGATTGTTTTGTGGAACACCCAACGTGGAAGTCGAATCTGGGTAAAGTCACTCAGAGACCGTATGAGTACAAACTCTTTATTCAAAGCACCCGGGGCTTATTCAGATAGTCGCTCAAACAGGAGCAGTCTGCCTGTAACTGTTCCTGCCCGATCCTCCAAACTAACTAACAATTCCCCTTACAACACAGATATATTTGTTCAGATACCGCCCCCCCCCCCCCACACATACACACACAAGACAGGCTGGAGTCAAAGTTATCCACTACATGACAGCCCGGAAAAACAAATTACAAAATAGGCATAATGGACAGAACATACAGAAATAGGCTAGAGTGGTCCTATCTCTACGCATGAGTGCACAAGGAGATAAACATCCTGAAACCCTAGCTAGCTACCTTCAAGAAGAAATATGGCTTAGCATAGTTTAGCACATCTGTTGATCATCAGTGGTTTCTTTCAGGAAAACAGGCTTCTATTGTTTAACGAAGTGTTAATCCTTTTACATACTTTATTACCATTATCTGTTTTTATTGTCCATCCTGAGCTAACAATTGGATGTTTTTAAATTTTCCTCTAAACTCTGCTATAAAGGCTGATTTATACTGGTGCATATGGGCTACGCCGTAGCTTACGTGGTTGTGAGCATTTATACTTGTGCGTTGGTGTGTCTGCGTCGTTCTGCAATTCACCGCCAAAATGCTAGTTGGTGGTGGGGTTTCTAGGCCACTGTGGCGATTGAAACTGAGTGCATCATATTGGAGTTGGAGCTAATAAGTGTTGAACAAGAGTTTCTTCTCTCTCAATTCTGAAGTGGCGGAGAAGAAGCAACCGGAAATGCATAGGAGGAAATGCGATGCTAAAGCAGATCAATCACGTTGTTGCGGTCTGCGTCGCTATGACGCATAGTTACATTTTGGGAGAGGTGCGTGTTAGGCTACGGCGTTGGGTTCGGCGTAGAGTACAACGTAGGGTAGGCGGCTATGCTGTACCTACGGCGTACATTTGACGCAGAAGTGTAAATTGGGCTTAACACTCCATGCATGGTTGCATTAAAACATAGTAAATTAAGCAGTTACGAATTAAGCTGAGCAGACTATAACAGAGGGTAATGCCACATAGTTGCCAAGCAACCATTTGTTGTCTGGTCCTCAGATGAGCTAGCTTTGGGTCCTACAGAAGGAGGAGGAAAGTATCTGCCAACCCAGTGTGAGGACCTGAGGACAGTGAGATTTGTGAATGAATATGACATGCAATCCTTGTGCAGTTAGCAATGCAAGGATATTTCAGTCTGGTGCAAACAAGCTCATGAAGTATAGATTTTTATTTTGTCTGTGTTGTGCCCTGGTGTGCTGAAAGATACATGCAAGGTTTAAGTTTTCTACCTTTTTTGTAAGGTGAAATAAGGGTTAATCCTGTTCATTGAAAGAAAAAACTTCAGTCAATAAAGATGTATCAATGGTTGTTCTATTTAAGCTAGCCTTTGCCCCAAAAAGTAATAACACATGCACATTCAAAATGCTTCAAAAATTCAAAAGCTTTAAAAGATGTACGTGACAGTATATCTGCTGAGCGTGGACTCCTGGTGAAGATTTTGTTTGATTCAGTCAAAGGAATGAAGTTCTATCTCGAGCTTAAGCCGTCAAATTAAAAAGAGCCTCCTGTCATCAAGTTATTCAGCCCGAGCAATTTTCTCCAGAGGCTATGTTGCTGAGAGAAAATTTTGTCAGCCGTTTCCAGCATTCAGCCAAGCAGCCGTGGCAATAATAAAAAAAGCAGCTTCAAGTAGCCAGCTTTCTCTGTCTGTATTGGAAGTGGTCATTACAGTTGTGATATTGATTCAGTTTTCCACTCCATTTGTATGACCTGACCTGCTGGGTCCATTTAGCAACCCTACAATTAGCAACATGTAAGAACAATTAGCAACATAGACAGAAGAGTCAATGTTGCATGAGGTTAACAGCAAGGCTGGGCAACAGTAACATGGGGACAATTTCATACTTTCCCATCTTGTACTGAATTTTCCTTTATTTTCCCACCATTTAGCTAACTTGTTTGTATCTCATTGTAGCCTCGTGTTTTTTCATTTTAGTTCCAGTTACTTTAGAGGCATCTGAACTACTTCAGAAACTGAGGTTATGCATGGGTGCTGTGAGAGTCAGTGGGTGGTTTTGCCATTAAAATTAACCCCTGGCTAGCTCTCAATCTCCATTGGACATTGCTTCAGCAAATCTTCAAGTCTGTGTGTAACCATGTCCACCTTTTGATTTTTGACTCCATTTTGGCCACATAATTGGGTGCCACGATAGCGTAAAAATTGACACAATGCTATTGCGGCTCGGAGCATCGGAGTTCAGAGTTCAATTCCAGACACACTGGCTATGAGTTAGTCTTTGTAATTGTCCTGTAATTCGGCTAGTGTTAAATAGGTGGGTTGCTAAGCAGCTCGACCCATTGGGCTGCAAGAACCTGTTCTGCGCTGGTTCCTGTTCTAAATAAATAAGTAAATATTTACTCTTCTGGCAGCCAAAGGAGAATCTTCCTGAAGTACTAATGCAACATCAAAGAGGCCCTAACTTATCAAAGGTGTATCTGTTTTAACAGATAGCCTGTAAGGGTCCTAGTTTAGTTTTGGGCTATTATTTACCATTATTTTGCATAACAATTTTATGCAAGTGAACTCCAGAGAACCCTGATGTCCCATTGACTAATTATCTGTGTGTATAGCTTGAGTACCACATTCACATTCTGAAAGCCATTGACAACTTCTGTGTGGTTGCCATAATGGTGGAACAAAAATTAAATGTTTTTCCCCTCAAGTTGGACTTTAGTTTTATACTCCACTTTCACTGGACACAACAGAAATACTGTGTTTGTGAATTATTACTTGCAGGTTTGTGTAGCTGGGTAGAAAGGGAGAATGAACTAGTTTTCTGACGACTGACGGGCGATCATAGGGATTGGGACAAATTGCAAAGCCTGATATTTTCATATTAACTCTGTTCATTATTAATTGTAACCTTTCAGACAAAGATGATTCCTGCAGAGAGAACTTTGGCTGTTGCAAGGGATAGATATGTTGATCGTGAGATTACAGTGTAAACAATTTGTGATGAACAAAATTCTTGGCATGTTGATAAAGCACACCGATTTAAGCAGCATTTTATTTCCTCCTACCTGTCCCACCTCTGGTGATATTGGCACAAAGCTGAGAGACAGGCTTCTACTTGACTTAAGTGCCTAACATCTGAGATAAGTAATTGAAGGGAGAGCATTGAAGCCACAAATACTTGAAGGGATGGCAAATGTATTAAAATTCAAGCCACTGGGAGAAGATGCCAAAGTGTAATTGCCAGGAGGAATAATCTGTCAGAAAATAAAATGCATTTGACTATTTACTGCAACATAAAAAATATGATTCCTGTATGAAATGTGCTTCAGGGTTGACTGGAGCTCATTTACACAAAGTCTTTCTGCCAATAAATGCTTGATGGCCCCAACTAATAAACTAAGACTCTTGCCATCTGCTTAGTAAAACAGGAGGTTTATCCTCAGGATCCAAGTATTGTGCATTTTCTATAATTTAGGACTTCTTATGCTGCATTCCAGTAAGCTGTTCCTCTTGGTTTTGTGTGCAATCTCAAGTCGATGAGACTAATTTTAACTATAAAAGTGTTAGAGGGCTAGTGCTCCCTAATTAATTCTAGGATGAAAGTACAGTAGCCTTTGGGCCATAGATACCAGACTGCATCATACATTTTTGCCTGTACTTGTGGATGCCTGTAATGTATTTTGAAAGTAAACTCTACCTGTATAACTGAATGGTTGGGTTGCGGGGTGCAGATATGACTCCACCAAAGGAGGTGTAAGGCCTCCTTCCCTTCCTAGCCTGCAGGTTACCCTTGGGCAAGGTGTAGCACATGCTTAGACCCCCGATCAGGGTCCTGTGAAGCCATGAGAGCAGATGGTTGTGGTGAATATCACACGTCCTGATTATATGACCACTGATGTCAGGCAGATAATCTGTGAAGAGGATTGACAATGGCTGGGGTCACCCGTCTGGTAAAGTCACTGCCCAGAAGAAGGCAATAGCAAACAACTTCTGTAGAAAAATTTGCCAAGAGCAACCATGGTCATAAGGTCATGATTGCCCACATATTACAACATGGCACATAATGATGGTACCTGAACACTATATTCATCCTGATATCTATTTACAACATTCTGAAATTAAGTTCAAGGTGAAACAATTGGTTGTGCCTCTTTGCACATTCCTTTTAGCAAGGGTGACCAGTTAGTCCTCCTGAATATCCCATTAAATTAGATAATCTCGTGAGTGGTCTCATTGGTTGTTTTGTGACAAATATGCTGTGTGGAAGCTGTTTGCATTGTTTTCCCTAAATGGATTGCAACTCATGAACCTCATCGGAAGTGAAATAAGAAGGGATATCGGTAAACAAGAGCTCATTTTTTTTCAAATGCCAAGCATATCAAGTTCTACATTTTGGTGTGATTTCTTTGCATTCCTTTTGGAAGTTTAATATTAATCAGGATTCTATGGGTAGACAGATTGGTTGATGAAAATCTTGTCTGCTCACTCAGAAGGCAGGCAGACCAATGTTGCCAACCTTCCTGAAGCTGACACAACATGCTTAGCAACACTTGGGGGAAAAAATGAAAAGAAGCACAGTTGCTGAGGCCCTAAAATTAAAACAAAGTATTGTAAAAACTTAAGCCAGATTGTGCCTGTGGAGAGGGATATGGAATTAATGTTTCCAGTCATTCAAGTTTCAAGTTAGAAATCAAAAATGTTTTCAGTTGCAAAGAAGGAGGAGGAATACCTGTTGCTGGTCAGAGACCAAAAGAAATTGTACGACATAGGTGGCGCTGGTTCGCCTGAGAGAATGCGAAGGCTTGTTAGCTACATGTGATCTGCCCAGAGAAAACGTAAATATGTGATGAAAGGAAGATAGAAAAACAGACTGGAGAATTAAAACACTGCAGATGCTGAAAACTAAAAATAAAAACAGTAAAATGCCAGAAATGATCATCATGTCAGACAGAGTCTGGAGAGAATAAGTTAATATTTCAAGTTGATAACCTTTTCATTGGAGCTGGCTAGTTTTGATACAGGCTGAGAAGATTGGTTAACTGAAATTTTTGAATAAGGTATCGAGTCCTAAGGGCTGTAATGAGTTTCAAAGGTTCAAAGGTACAATCTAATGTCAGAGAAATGTATACAATATACATCCTGAAATACCTTTTCTTCGCAACCATCCACGAAAACAGAGGAGTGCCCCCAAAGAATTAATGACAGTTAAATGTTAGAAACCCAAATTCCTCCCCCCCCAGCTCCCCTCCCTATAGCACATAAACGGCAGCGAGCAGCAATCCCCCCCCACCACCGGCAAAAATAAAGCGCACCCACTACCAGCACTCAAGCGTGAGCAAAGCGATAGCAGAGACACAGACTTGCAGTTACCCCAAAGACTACATTGTTCACCCGATAATTCGACATGCTGCAGGCTCTCTCTCTCCTAATAAGGGAGAAAGAGATGACTCCATTTTCCAACGAGCGGGGAGAGTTAACAAACAACTGGCTGGTTTATGATGTTAAAAGTTCATTACATCACTTTTTTTGAGCTCTATGCCTGAAGATCACAAAGATCCCGGGTCCCCAAGCACACAGCAGATGTTCCAACTCCCCCAATGACACACGGGTCTCCTGTAGCGACACCGACCCTTGATTTGCCCGACTCCAGTTACTCGGGATCCCAGGCTTCTGAATCCATACCGAAATCTTAGGCCGAGACTTCGGCATGCGGAATAGCGGTCAATTGTGGAACCCCGAGAGCGGGTCCCATTCCCGCAAAAAACCGTAGTCAGCGTGTAACTCCAGGTCAGGGTCTCAAAAGAACCCTGAAAGGGAAAAATAGAGAAATTAAAAATGGAAATAGAACTGTTTATCGAAGATGCAAGAAAAGGAGTCTCCATTGGGCACCATAATGACTTAGCTCCGCCTCCTCAATGCTTGATTGGAAGTGTAGAGGAAATGATTTAAATATATCCTTGAGAATAGCATGGAAAAGTGGATCTCATAGGAGTCGATATATGGGATTGGTCCAAGTGGACTGAAAGACTGTTTCACAATTCTGAGCATTATGATAACCTAACAACATAGACAGAGAAGCAATGATGATATAATTACTACCTTGTAGGCCCAATCCACAACTCAGACTCACCCAATACACTTGGAAATACAGATCTGAGTCATAGTACTATTTATCTTGGATTAGCCTTATCTAAACCTGCAGATAAAATGTTGCTTGGGGTATGATCCTGCTTGACTATAAGGCATTGCCATTGAGAAGAAACTGGTGTTTTGTTCTATTCATGGTACAGTGTGGTAGAAAAATGTGACGATGAGGGTGAGGAAGCTATTCTCAGTAATGTAGATTTTCATAATTTGTTATCATATCTCTTGTTCCATCAAAAGGATGAGAGCATTATTTATTGATGTATCAGTCACTCACATAGAGTAATGTGGTTACCCTATGCCAATGGCAGATACAATATCTTTAATATGGAATAAGAGCTAAGTGTTTGGAAAATTTGCATGTGGTGTTTTAGTAGTCCAAAATGTGACTTTCAGTGTATAGTATAAACAGTATAAATGGCATTTCAATCCACTGATGTCAGTAGAGAAGATTTGAAATGTATATCATGTGAATAAATTTGTAAATCTCTGAAATATAAGTAGTAGTGCAATTAATGGAATTCATTGAGAAAAGAGAGAACCCGGTGGATGCTGAGATACAACCTATCTTTCAAAAAACATTTGATATCCAGGTAATGGAAATTTAATGGAAGTGAAATTTTTGGATTAAAGGAAGGGGGGTTGTGAATTGGAGTTAAAAAGTTGGACAGATAATAGGCAATAATGAGCAATAATGAATTAAGGATATAGGGATTGTAAATTGTTTGCCATGACCAGCAGAATACTCTGTCTCCTAAACGCTCCCCCAACTGATTCCATCGGCCCATCTTCTCTCCATTATCTGATTCCACACATTTCCTTCCTTTGCTTATCACATTCTAGCCTCTGCATCCTTTTGCACTGCAGCATAACCTCAACGTTTTGGCAGCTTTGCTGATTGTGGTATATGGAACTTGTGCTGAAGAAGGTACTAAAAATATTGTCTAGTTCCTGGTGTCCCCGAATCTGTGAAATGTGCAGCAATTGACTTGTTGCCCTTTGTTTCTTTATAGGCCTCATTACTAATAGATAGATTAATATACTTTATTAATCCCGAGGGAAATTTCATTTCGTTACAGCCGCACCAACCAAGAATAGAGCTTAAGTATAGCAATACAAAAAAACCCAACAGTCAAACAACAAAATGCAAAACTATGCCAGATGGAAGATAAGTCCAGGACCAGTCTATTGGCTCAGGGTGTCTGACCCTACACGGGAGGAGCTGCACGTTCGATGGCCACAGGCAGGAACGACCTCCCGTGCCGCCAAGTGTTGTATCATGGTGGAATGTGGCCGAAGTCCAACAGTAAAAAGTTCAATATCCAGTCTGCAAACACGTTCCTCAATCGTAATATACCCCAGATTGCACCATCCGTTGTTAGCCAGATCAGTAAGCACCCCAATCCTTCACGCTTACCGCTCTCGGTGCACTTCCGGTCAGCCGGAACGGTATTGCCCACCGAACTCCTCTTCTCCAAAACTCTCTGTTGTCTTAACCCAGTCCTCTTTCCTCGGCTTTGTGATCCCCCTCTGCATCCTCTGTGTGTTTTCCTCCGGATTTCAGCAGGGGTGTCTGCCGCTCTGTTCGTTAAGCCGGCTGGAATTAGTGCAGAATTACTATTTGTGTTTCCCTATTGCTACATTGTAGATGTTAACACCCTGAATAAATTTACTGATCTTATCAGATGTGATTGCATGCACGCATCAGTAGTCTTATTTATAATTTATGCTTCCTTCAAGCAAAGAACTTGCTCTTGATGAATTTAGCCTTTAATTCCTAAATATTGAAAAAAAATCTATTTTTAAAATTTATTGCAATACAGAGCGGAATAGGCCCTTCGAACTGTCCCGCACAGCCATCCCCCAACTTAATCGTAGCCTATCACAGGACAATAATAATGACCAATTAACCTACCAACCAGTAGGTCTTTGGACTGTGGGAGGAAACTGGAGCACCCGGAGGAAATCCATGCAGTCACAGTGAGAACGTACAAACTCCTTACTGGGAGTTGATCGTGGGTAAATTTTTGTGCTAACCACTGCGCTACTGTGCCATCCTACTTTTGAATAGATATATTGTTTTCTGTAAGATATTTGGACAGGTACGTGGATGGAAAAAGAATGGGCCAAACACAGGCAAATAGGGTTGTAATAAATGGGCCTTTTTTATTTGGCATGGTCAAGCTGGGCTAAAGATCCTGTTTCCATGCTGTATGACACTGTGATGCTCTATGGATGCAAATATTCTGGGGTTTGCGTCAACTAAATTTTACTGTTTTTCAGTTTTCAGATAGTTTTTTGTCTCAATAGATCTGATCAGACCAAAGTGTAAATGGAATAAGAAAATGTCTACAGCAAGGGAATGACAAATGGTCTTATAAAATTATAGCACTGACAAGTTTCATTTAAGTTCACTCAAATTAAACAAGATAAAGTTCAGCCTGTATGCGCGCTCTTGGTTTCATTAGCTTTTCCACTCTGCAAAGCATGGTGCTAACTATCTGGCTGATGTTGACCGATGGAAATACATGGGAGCCTAGAAAAACTACTCATCCAGAAACCAACTGAAGCTGACCACTTGGTTCAAGCAGAGGTCACAGTGTGTCTATTCTCATCTGTCAAGCGAATCAGATTGAACTTGGAGTGCCCTGCAGGGAAATTTCAAAAGTCGTGACAGTGAACAGGATAGATTGAGGCCATTGCCTTTGAGACTGGCTCATTTGCTGTACTATTTAACACAGGAACCTTGACATGCTTAAGATTAATTGCAGGAACTCTGAATTAACTCGGTTGAGTACCTGGTATTGGTTTGTTTTTGATGAATCCAAGTGCATGAAATCCACCAAGGAAGATCTAAATTCAGCACATACATCAGGAACACCAGAAGATAGGAGCAGGAGTAGGATGCTCAGCTCCTCAAGTTTGCCCCACCATTCAATACAGTCATGGCCAATTTGTACTATTTACTATACCTCCTCTGTGCCAGTAACCCATAACCTTAAATTGGAAGATGTCTATGAGAGCAGCTGCCTGTTTTTCTGATGTGATATAATGTTAAGTATAAGCTTCTGCACAAGTTGTTTCGTGCCGCTGTCTCCCTTGATATACATTTCCTCCTAAAATGGTGATGAATGTGCCCATTCCCCTGCAGGGAGCTGACTGAGAGAGAGGCACAGGAAATCAATGCTGTCTCCTATTTTGTGCACTTTTTAATGGCCAGTTTACTCTGAGTTGAAAGAAGAGTACAAAAGAGATCGATTCTGCAGTCAATATTTTAAATATCAAATTGGACAATGTGTTGATGTTGATTAGTGAGGGGTGAAGACAGGATTAGGCCTAATTTATCAAAGAAGACAATGTATAAATGCTGAAGTTGTGTGAGGACAGTTTTTGCATGATCATAACTTCATAATTGGGGATCTAGAAGAACCTGGGAAGTTCGAGTTGTTCAACTTGGAAATGGGTCCTTCAGCCCAGTTTGTCATGTTGTGTGAGATGCCCACCTGAACTGGTCCCATTTACCTGCACTCAGCTGATACATCACACTTTTCCTTTCATGCACTTATCCAAATGTTCTTTAGCATTGTGATTATACCCACTTCTACAGCTTCCTCTGGCAACTTGTTCAACATACCATCGCAATCAGGCCTATTTTAAATCTTACCCCTCTCATCTTAAATCTATGCTGTCTAGTTTTAGACGACCTTACCCTGGGAAACAGACTATGGTCATCACCTTTTCTGCACGCCTCAGGATTTAACGAATTGCTATAAAGTCACCCCTCAGCCTCCTGTGCTCCGGGGAGAAATTTCCCAGGCTGTTATCTCTGAAACCCTCCAGTCCTAGTAAAATCCTTGTGAATCTTTCCTGCATCCTTTTCAGTTTAATAACATTCGTTCTATACGTGTGTGACCAGAACTGTACACAATACTCCAAATGTACTGTCACCAACTTGTACTGTTGTAACATAAAAATGGCAGAGTGAATCCGCTAGACTTGGTGCACAAGATGTTTCCAGGAAATTACAATGTAGTAGGTGATCATTATTTCTAAGGGCTAGGATGACATTGGTGACCCATCTTCCTCCCTCACCAACTCTTAATTTTTCTCTTGGTTCTGATGATACCTGCAGCATAAACTGTTTCTCTTTCCACAGATGCTACCTGATCTGCTGAGGTTTTCCTATATTTTCTGTTTTTAATTCAAAATGCAGAGACCTATTTTCAAAGTGTCATCTTCAGTTTATTCACCTTGCTGTTTAATATGTATCTGGGTCAGTTTCATAGTCTCAAACACTCAGATGGCTGGAACACAGCAGACTGACCAGCTGTGGTTTCACATTTTCCTGGTGGTTTCCTCCTATGATCTGTGCCCCACATAATCTAATCATCGCTGCAGCCTTCAATCTTTTTGTTATTGATAAATGAAATATTCTAAGAAATAATGATGGGGGGCTGGTGTTGGAATTGGTGAGCATGTGGGGAAAAATAGAAATTGGATTAAAAGTAGAATTAGTGTAAATGGGTAGTTGATTGTCAGCGTAGAGTGAAGGGCCTGCTTCAAACCTGTATTTCACACAAGTTCCTGTGATGATTCTGCTTGTTTGCACCAATGTCCAGGAGATAATTCATTCACTAATCCTGGAGGATGAACAGTGACCAGCAAAGCTGTGGGTTTGAGGGGGATGGCTTCGCTGATGGTATAAGATGGTGTTTTGGTTCCATAGGTTTGATTTGATCTGAAAGATCTGGAGTTGTTTTTTTTTGGCTTGTTGTTGATTTGTTTTCATCTACCAGATGGTATGACTGTAAATACTAGTGGATTCACTCACATATAAAAATAAACTTATTTTTGACAGTCCACTGGGTTCCCCTTCACAGCATGATTCTTGGAAGTGAAATTCTAACTTTTTATTAATACTTATAGGATTTAACAAAGAGTTGATGCTTTTAAATTCTGTTCTTTCTAAGCATAATTGTGATGCTAATGAGCACTTATTTGTGTTTGCTGTCAGGTTGTCCCGTCAAATTAGTGCAACACAAATGTTCCCCAGTACGAAAGTCACCTTGTACTTGGGATATGCAATTGTTAATTTGAGCAAAGTACACTTGTCTGGTGGAAAATAAATGGGCTTTAGACTCAGTTCTCCAGGCCTAATAGGATTCACACATTGCACACCCAAAGTAATTAGTTCATGATAGTAATAACAGGAATAGTGATGTAAAGCTGAAGTACACTGGCATTTTGCATGCTCCTACACTTACAATTCTTCTTTTAAGTCTGTTTAAGTTCAGCATTTGGTAATTAGATTGTTATTATCACATGTACCAAAATACAGTGAAAGGTTGTTGTTTGCCTGCCATCAAGACTGATTGTTCCCTACATAAGTGCGTTCTCTGGCTTTTCGATTGTGTTTTTGCTAATTAAAGATTATTTATTACATCTTGATCCATTACTGAGCAGTTCATTAACAGTCAAAAAGTGATTAAAGAAAGAGTTTACCTGGAACTTGATGTGCAGCTGTACGGCATTTATCTAGTGTTTGCTGTCGGCTGTACTTGGATTGCAGAAAGATAAATACCTGGTGATTACGCTTGCATCTCCACACGATGAAACTCCTGTTCATTTGGGAGTACTGCATTTTGGTGTAGGATTTGAGCACTCGATTTTGCAAAGACCCAGTGAACCAGTATCTAATCCAGGCAGATCCCGCAGAGGGTGTCTGCTCTTGTTGTCAATCGACCTTGCTGTCTGCCTCTTTAATATGGTTTGCGGTTTGGTTGCTGAGGTTTGGAATTCTTTCTCACCCGCTTTGCCCCAGGTAATCCTGGAAAGTGACACTCCACTGGGTAAGGTGGCTGTAACTGTGCAAATATCACGTCGCTTACCAGCAAATGTAAAGTCAAAAAAGCCTTGCTGGAAATTTGAAATGAGCACTCAGATCAGAGAGCATCTGCAGAAAAAAGAAATTGTTAATGTTTCAGATCCAGGATGCACACCCCAACCATCCTGTCTAACCAGTAAATAGATTGAAAAAAAATGAGTGGGTAGAAGAACGGGAATATCTGTGATGATGATGATGGCTGGTTTTTCGCTTGTGAAGATAATGTTTTCCCCACCTACGCTGCATAAGTTTATAGCGAGGATCAGCCCCACTCTCTAGGCTGGGGGCTGTTCCACAATGGCATAGCGAGCACTGATGACCAGAAAGCTGTAGGTTGGATGTTGGGGTTTTCCTTTTTCTAGGCAGACTGTGTGGCAAGGCTAACGAGTCCTATCTACCTGGGTTTAGAATTGGAGTAGTTGTTCTCCTGATCTGATGAGCCCAGCATGCCTGTGCAGTTATACTGCCGGACACGTGGTCTCATGGTGACATAGCAAACTCAGTAAGAGCAGGGGTGTCATGTGAAAGCATTGATATGGGTACAGTAGTGTATGACAGGCCATGTGCGTGACCTCCTCCATAGCAAGCCAGACAGTGATCAGTACACCTGGAAAGAAGAGGCTATGGAAGACGCTTCCTTCCTTAGTGAGCAGGACGTCCTGCCCAGGATTCACCCATCCCGGAGTATCAGTGATAGGATGCGTCTACATGGCAGTGCCAGTTAGATGATCGTTAGACTTTGTATTGTACACTGCTGACAGTAAGGTTTTACGACTTGCATAGCAGGTCAGAGGATACCAGCAGAAAGAGAAAAATTGTACCAAAATGTTGATTGGCAGAAATGGACAGAATCAGAGTCGGATTTATTATCAGGGACATAGGTTGTGAAATTTGTTGTTTTGTGGCAACGGCGCAAACAAACAAAAAGAATCAAAGAATGAATTAACTAAAGTTGGACAATTCAGTGTTGAGTCCGTAGACTGGAGCATGCACAGATGGGAGGTGGGGTCTTGTTCCTCAAGCACACATTGGAGTTCATAATTATGCAGGAGGTCAGAATCAGATGTTGCAACTGCTGGAAGCTTAGGGCACCCCTGCAACTGAATGAGATCTTGAAAGCGATCACGCAGTCTTGTTTGGTTTCTCCAATGTAAAGGGACTCGTGTTGCAAACATTTACCAGTGTCAGGTGCAGGTGAAGGTTTAACGCATTCAGTAACAGACTGTGACGTAAAAGGAATTTGCGTTTGTATCACATCTTTCATGACCTGAGGGCATTCAACAACCCAGCTAATTAATCACCTTTGAAGCATAGTAAATTGGTAAAAGTCTGGGGGGAAAAAAAGCTACAGGAAGTGGCAAGCTCTGCCAGATCCATCATGGGCACCAGCCTGCTCAGCATCGAGGACATCTTCAACGTGCCCTCTTCTCATTTCTAGCATCAGGGAGGAGGTACAGGAACATGAAGACACACTCTCAGCATTTTAGGAACAGCTTCTTCCCCTCCGCTATCAGATTTTGAAATGGACAATGAACCAATATACTTCTAAAAAAAAATCATAATTTATGGTGTTTTTTTATTAAATATTGTGCTGTGCTGCTGCCACAAAACAATAAATTTCATGACATTTGCCAGTGATATATGCACTCTGAGAAGCGTGTCACTAAGACAGTTAATTTTCATTCATAATTTGGCTCATGTCCATAAAGAACGTTGAGAGTGACGTAAGGTTAAAAAAATGTACCGAACCCAGATTTGTAGTTTGTCTCTTTATGATCTTTTTCTTCAGTAATATGCTGGTCTTAAATCTATTCCTACTACATCAATATTGATGTGAATATGTACTGTATTTTCAAAGAGATTTGTTTTTCCAGATTATATCTCCAGGGCCCTGGTTTTTGTAAATGTTTTATATTAGTAGTTTCATGTGCAATGTGAAGTTTTTTGGCAGCCCAAAAATTGGCTGTTAAGACGGCTTCAAAATAAGATAGTTTCACTTCCAGTGAAGGGTTTATCTTGGGGCAGTCGATCTCTGAATTAAAGAGACTTTTCCTGTTGAAAATCAGGGATGAGTGAAGCACAAGACTGTACACACAGTCAGATCATATTAAAGGGCGCAAACCTCTGCAGTTTTAAAGTAGAATTTCATAATTCTCAGGCAATTAATCGTTGTGACAAAATGCAATATTAATGAATCTTGCAATTCCATTTTTGGCGACCTGTTCTATTGAGAGTGGAAAAGTAATGTCAAAGTTATGAATGTGAAATGTAATATTTATTATAGATCTGCATACAAAATTGCAGGGTGCAGAGAACTATATAGATGGGAAATGGGATTATGGGATTGCTTCTCTGTGCACTGCGCACTGAGGTGAGTTGAGGGCCACTGGTCGAGGTTAACCATGGATATTGCATCCTAGCTGTCTGGATATGCCAGCGTGGGCAGTACGATATAGAGAGCAAGCTCTCCCTCGCCACACATCTGATGAACCCAAAGGAACAGCAGAGACTGGTACAGTTTGGTAGCAGCTGCATCGCAGGAGTTGCCGGTCAACAGTGAACTCAATGTAGGACTGCCTTAGGGACTCCAGCTTCAGATTTTTCCATCGGGGTTTACTCCCAAAGCCTTCCCCATGAGTGGGTATTGCCGCAAGGCAAGGAGGTTTGAGATCAGAGTGTTCCTTTTCCTAGATGAGCTGCCAGCCATGGCTAATAAGCCCCATCTGCCCAAAACAACTGGTTTTAAGGTGCCAGTAACCCACTTTTGCCCCTTCTCCTGTCAGTAGAAGTGGTTCCGCCCAGGAGCAATGGCTCCAAATTCCTCCATTTGGAGTAATTAATAGGTACTGGCACCTTGTCCCCATTACCACCCTTGGCTATCACAACCTTAAGGCACTAACATTTACCAAGTAGGGCTGAACAGTGTAAGTCTGCCTGGTTATAAGTAGCTCACGGAAGACCACCAAGTAAAAATTGGGATTTCTTGCTGTCCATTGTAATGTGAGTTGTTTTTGTTGGAACATGCGAATGCAGGAGCAGAAGACCACATGGATTCCTTATGCTTGCTTTGTCATTTTATGGTGACCTGGTTTGCATTTTCCTGATATTTTTCATAAATTTCAGGATGGTGTTAGAATATGCCAACTCTTTGCAAGCTGCTTATATCAGATCTATTTGTTACAGTTATTGTAATTGTGCTTTAGAGTGTAATGTTATTATCAGTTGGAAGATTTGTAATAGTTACTATGTTCTGCATTCGTCTTGGAATAGAGCACACTATATTCCTGGAACTTGTGTTTGGAATGATCTGTCTGGGGGGCATACAAGCAAAAGCTTTTCACTGTGTCATGTGACAATAATAAACCAATTACTATTTAACTTTGACTGCCCTGCGGACAAAAAATCTGTTTCCCTAAGCACTGAATATATTGCAGAACTGGCTGAGGAAAGAAAAATAGAGATTCCTAGTGCTCTCAGATTTTTAAAAAAAATCCTCTTCAACTCTGTTTTAAATGGTTGGTCATCATAATTCAGTCCTTCAGTGACGAGAGTTTCACTTCATTGTCTGAGAATCAGTACAAACACATTCTCAAACTTGAAACATTCTCTTCCTGATTTTGAAGGTTGGCGTTCTTTATCTGAGTGAACCTTTGCTGATACATTTTAATATCCAACTTTTTTGGATGTGCTTTGAAGATAGTTGTTGCATCTGTGGAATGATTCATAGGGACAAAAGGTCAGCAATGTTAGGGTTTAACACAGAACTGGTGAAGCTCAGTGACTACTTGCTAGCAGCAAACAAAATTTAAAAAAAACTAATAACTAATTTATTAATTACACATTTTCTGGTAAATGGTCACTGCGATCAGCAGCTTGTAACCTCCATTTTGAAGATGAGCTTTTGAAACACCTGTATGACCTGACATTTTTGCAGTGCAGGACGGTTGCATCATGGTGTGTATGGGCCGAATTTATGAGGCTTGGCCCTGAGGCGATTTGATGTGGCAGAACTGAAGCAAGGTGAGGCAGAGCCTCGGCCCGAGAGCAAGGAAAGATCTGAGGATTGATAGATTTTTAAGTCTGGGCCGAATTGGAAAGATTGATTATGGATCAAACTGAGGCATTGGGTCCTGGGCCTGAGAGTGCATCGAAGCAGCAGGACCCGAGACTGAGAGTAACGAATGATCCGAGGTTTGGACGATTTAAGTGCCGGACCACGTTGAAAAGGTCACGGTGTCAGGCCGGAAGCAAGGGGCAGGCCAGTTCAGCTCAATTGCTTCACTAGGTTTACTCGTCTCTGTACTGAACTGAGGCTGTGGCCTGCAATTAATGGGCTCCTGGGTTGTCTGACTGCTGGCTTCATATCTGTGGACTCGCTTTCATGAACTTCATTTTTGAATGCCATTTGCTTACTTTCATTGTTTGCATGATTTGTTTTTTGCTCTCTGCACGTTGGATGTTGGACCGTTCTGTTTTTGAATGGGTTTTATTGGGTTTCTTTGTTTTGTGGCTGCCTATAACAGTGGTTCCCAACCATCGGGCTGCAAAGCATGTGCTACCGGGCAGCGAGGAAACGATATGGTTTGGCGATATGAAAGGATAAGAGTCAGCTGCACCTTTCCTCATTCCCTGTCACACCCACTGTTGAACTTGAACGCACGCGAGGTCATCAGTTGGTCATTAACCTACAACTACTCGATGAGTAAAAAACAAACGTCGCTTGAGAGTTTCTTTAGAAGAGGTGGTAGGGGACATAAAAGGCCTAACGATGATGATAATGCCGAGACAGCCGAGGCCGAGACTGCAAAAAAAAAGCTTCCTTCAACAGAAAATGCAACGAGTCATACATAAAATATGGCTTTATTGTGATGGGTGACTCGCACGCTCCAAGCCCCCTGTGTGTGATATGTGGAGACAAGCTGTCTAATGAGGCAATGAAGCCCTCAAAACTGCTTTGGAACCTTGAGTCCAGGCACCCTGAATTTAAAGACAAACCCGTTGAGTTTTTTGAGCGGAAAAAATGTGAACAAGCGGGACAGAAGCAAGTGCTGGGAGCCACCACCTCCACAAATGCTGCTGCTCTGAGGGCATCGTACTTGGTGGCTAGCCGTATTGCTAAGGCTGAAAAGCCTTTCGCTGTTGGTGAAGAATTGATTCTGCCTGCTGCAAGGACCTGTGCCGTGAACTGTTGGGAGAAGCTGCAGCTAACAAGATGGCGCAGGTTTCTCTTTCAGCTACCACAGTCTCAAGGAGAATTGATGACATAGCGGAGGACATCGAAGCATAACTGTTGGAACGGCTTAACGAGTCACCATGTTATGCTATCCAGGTTGACGAGTCTACCGATGTCAACAACAAGGCAATACTGCTGGTTTATGTGCGATATATATTTCAAGACGATGTGCACGAGGATATGTTGTGTGCACTGCCGCTGCCAACTAACACAACCGGGGCAGAACTATTCAAGTCTTCGAATGACTACATGTCAGGCAAACTGGACTGGTCATTCTGTGTTGGAATATGCACAGACGGGGCTGCAGCTGTGACTGGACGGCTGTCTGGTTTCACTATCCAAGTCAAAAAGGTTGCTCCTGAATGCCACTCTACACACTGTGTCACACACAGGGAAATGCTGGCTAGCCAAAAAATATCCAAATGTTACTTAAAATGTTATGATGCTATTAACTTATGTGACTTATAATTGACTTATCACTATATTCATGCCAGGAAATATGCGCTGTGTGTTTAATATTCAATTCGTTAGATAACCCCATTTAGAAATGGAATTGAGTGTATTAGCCACTTATAAGTGACTTATAGTTGACTTATCTATATTCCAGTTGTGATTAACACCCCCCCTCCACCACACTCCCCCCCCCGTCGGCCAGTCCACGGTGCACAAAGGTTGGGGACCCCTGGCCTATAGGGAGATGCAACTCAAGTTTGTATATGGTATACATACAGTACTTTGATAATAAATGTACTTTGAACTTTGATTCCTTTTAATGCATCCAAAATTTTCATTCGGGATGCATGACATTTGTGAGCTGTGCTGTAAGAGTTCATTTAGTCTTTGAGATTTGATTTGCACAACATAACTGTATATCTGACACCTATATAAAGCTGTTTCACTGAGTTCTTTGCAATGAATAGAAATTTAAGGTTATAAGTGGATCCTAAAATTAGACTAGTACAGGTCCTCCCAGATTACGACAGGTTTTGTAATCTGAACAGCATGGCCACCTACTGTGTTCTCACATGGCAGAAGGTGCCTGCAGCTTTGCACTAGCCTGCAGATCCATGCTGCCCGTCTCTCATTAGCAGAGCTTCGAGTGCTGCCAGAACTTTGGAGCCCAGACACCGAGTCTCGGTCTCTGGATAACAGATTATTCCAGCCACTGAAAGAGTGGTGAGGAAGGGGTAATTCAGTGTAGTGGATGGTTCTACTTCACTAGAGCTAGGGAGAACGTCGGACCAGAGAGGTGAAGTTCCCACAAACAATGGCACTACTTTTCTATTTTTATTTTTGAACTACTTATTTCATTTCACCTTGTCGTGGTGGGGAAGCTTGTGTGGTCCTGTGATCCTAAGAACGATGCCGTCTGGAGCTACGCTCCTGGTCGGGTCACCCATGGTGGTAAGGTCAAGGGTGAGGTCCCTGACAAAGAACAATCCAACCAAGATCTCAATGGTGGAACAGGCTGATGAGGTTACTTCAAACTCAACAGCTGTGAAAGGCAGATGAAGGCTGCAACAAATCCATCAGCTCCAATCGTCGTGGTTTCCATGCCATTGGAATCAGTTGGTTGATTTGTGAAGTATTGTGTGCTTCTTGGAGTGCAACATCAAGTACATGTTAAACAAATACACGTACAGGAGTCTTCGCTCTGTGGGCCACTTCTTCAGAACGAAGACCATCATCCTCAACCTCGAGGGATAGCCACGATGATGATTTATATAATAATATACTTATTGTAATTCACAACTTTTTCTTCTATTATTATAATGTATTGGATTGTACTGCCGCTGTGAAGACAACAAAATTTCACGACATACGCTGATGGTATTAAACCTGATTCTGATTCTGATTCCTGTCTGCACCTCAGAGTGGAAAATCACAAGCTGGACATGGTTACTTTAGTCATAGTCACTGCTACTAGGAGTGATTGCTTTTGGTGATGATCAAAGGAATATGAGGAGACACAACCTTTCCCGTGGATTTAGGACAGTTGTGAATTGTAGAGATGGGGGTGGTGCAGTGGAAGTTTTCATTTTAAAATGGAGTTATAATTTGATCTGAAGGCAAATTGAAGCCAACAATGGGAATTACCTGCTTAATAAGTTGGAACAAGAGGAACTGAACAGGATTGGCTTGAAATGGTCATGTTTAGAGGTGACAGTAATGACTTTAATGGGCTCTTTTGGTGTTTCTTTGCTTTGTTGCTGCCTGAAAGGAAACAAAGGTTGTATAACGTATACATAGTTTGACAATAAATGTGCTTTGAACTTTGAAGGTTTCAGTCGTAGTTGGGCTGAGGGGTGTGTGGCTGTGATAAATATTTAGAGTTATGAACCAGGGATGGTTGCGTTAGTTGCGTTAAATCTTTGATTTAATCTTGACCCCAGTGACTATCTGTGTGGAGTTTGCATGTTTTTCCTGTGACGTACTGGATTCTTCCTACATATGTGCAGGTTGGTGGCTTAATTGGCTGCTGTAAATTATTTTAAAGTGTGCAGGTGAGTGGTGGAATTTGGAGAAAATGAAATGGATTAATGTAGGGTTAATATGGGCTGAAGGGTCTGTTTCTTTCTCGAATGACTCCATGACTCTTTGAAGTGGATGTTTAATTGTAACTAAACTCTGGGTGAAGTATGTGAACAGTCAGGTCAAAATTCAAGCCTTTACTGAAAGGAAGACAGAATCAGAGGCTGGGGAGCCTGCACTGGATGTTGGACAGGCTGCCTGACAATTTGCAGACTCTGGAAGAGGTTGTGAGCAGTGATGTTTTTGCTGAATGTGGTCAGTATGCACATGAAAAGTGAGCATGTATTTTCAGATGATGCTGAGGGGTAGCTCATTGATGAAGAGTACAAGTAAGCCTAGGGAGCATCCTGGATAATATGTGGAATTAATGGTGCAGTTTGGCAAGAGGAGCCAGCAGAGTGAGTCTGTGGCTAGTTGGACCCACACCTGAGCACTGATCTGAGTAGCCAGATAATGCAAGAGGTTTGCCCTAATTCCCGGTTAAATGCCCAGTTTATTAAAAGGAGGAAGCGCTGTTGTCGAATGTGAGTTTGCCATTTGGGTCATCTGTCGTTTTGTGAGAAATGATAAACTTGGGTTCATAAAATATTCACCCAAAAATTATATAAATATCCAGCAAACTATACTTCAACTGCTGAACAACTTGTGTAAATAAAGATAAACACTTCATGAAGGCATAACGAGGAAAATTTAATATAGAAACAGGAAATTTAGACTATTTAAGAGCTTGGTCCGTGAGCTGAGTTTTATTGAAGAAAGTGGAGATGGATGCAACCCATAGCGGAGTAATGAAAGAGGGGAGAGAGGGGGAAAGGACAGATTGGGTTGTAGCAGTAGCAGTATTGAGCTTCCACTCCGTGAAGTTGTGATTAGTTTTGACTGCAGTTGCCCAGCAGTGGAATAGTTTACCAGCAATCTCTTGCTCGGCTCTTAAATGAAGAGAATCACTGAGGTGCAGAAGTACATTGCAGACGATGTCATGTGTCACTATTTTAAAGAAATAGGCAGGCAGTAGTTATGGTTAAACATTCTGTGAATGTAAGTGCATTTGTTCAAAGTTGAGCCTGTTGTAACATCAGCATGAGCAAAATAGTATCACATATTTTCATATGAGGCGACATGGTAACTTGGTGGTTAGCACAGTGTTTTACAGTACCAACGACCCGGGTTATTTCCTGCTGCTGACTGTAAAGAGTGTGTACGTTCTCCCTGTGTCCGCATGCACTTCCTCCGGGTGCTCTGGTTTCCTCCCACAGTCCAAAGACGTACCGGTTGGTAGGTTAATTAGACATCGTAAATTGTCCTGTGATTAGGCTCGGATTAATTCAGGGGTTTCGCTGAGCGGTGCTGCTTGAATGGCTGGAAGGATCTACTCTACGCTGTATCTCAATAAATAAATAAATAAAATGATTTGCTGAGACGATCGAAAATGTGCTTAAGGTATCCTTACTCCTTGTAGATATTTTAATACTTAGCACTTTTCCAAAATGCATGCACTTTATTTTTTGTAAGAGATTAGACACTAAATGATGATTACCCTAAATAAAACGAATACGAGATAAAGCAGAAAAAATCTTGTTCAAGAGTCACTAAGTACTCAGCTTCTATGTCTGGCTGAATCCAGGGATTTTATTGCGATCTTTAACCAGTACTAAATGTGTATGAAGGAGCTTATTGTAACTTGTGTTCTTTTGTTTCTTAATGCTTTCCTTTGGAACCAAAATAGCAAACTCTGTTAATTTTCTTTGATAGTCATCTCCATTCACTGTCGGCATCATCTCCATTCACTGTCGGCATCAAATCCATGAAGTCAGTTTGAGAATAGTGCGATATACTTTTCCAGAAGTCTGAGGGGTAACTTTTGAGGAAACAAGTTTCTGGTGCTACTGGAATCAATGTTAACATTTCTCTCTTCAACTGTCTTTGTATAAGGATGAGTTCCATAGTAGATCGATTTTGGTGCTGTGGTCAGAGCCCTTAACAAGCAAATTCTCTGAAGGTCATACCACTAAAGATGAGGTTTTCAACCTATTTGCAACACAATGTTGTGTCTTTTTTCTCCAATGCTGTGAGAACTATTTGATTGTAAGAGCATTGGTTTTGGGTTGAATCTGATCAGACTGGATTATAATTGAAAAGCAATTTTCAAAATCAGTACAGCAGTGAATTAGGAATAGATTAGACTGCTTGCTGTTACAACCCTTACAGCCTGGTTTTAACTCTGTCAGAATTCAAACATATTTTCTCAGACAGAATAGTAAAATCTTATTTCCTCCCACATGTTTACTCTGAAATTTTTTTACCCATTTCGAATCCATGGTGCAATGTACTGTAGTGGTGATATCTAAAGTAACTTCTCAACCATCTCGACTGCACCACACCTTGTCCCCATTCCAACCTCACTCCTTCGGAACGCTCTGCTCTTCACTCCCTCTGCACTAATCCTAACCTTATTATTAAACCTGCCGATAAGGGCGGTGCTGTTGTAGTCTGGCGTACTGACCTCTACCTTGCCGAGGCACAGCGACAACTCACGGATACCTCCTCTTATTTACCCCTCGATTGTGACCCCACTAAGGAGCACCAGGCCATTGTCTTCCACACCATCACCGACTTTATCCGCTCAGGGGATCTCCCATCCACTGCTACCAACCTTATAGTTCCCACACCTCGCACTTCCCATTTCTACCTCCTACCTAAGATCCACAAACCTGCCTGTCCTGGCTGACCTATTGTCTCAGCTTGCTCCTGCCCCACCGAACTCGTTTCTGCATACCTCGACACGGTTTTATCCCCCCTTGTTCAATCCCTTCCTACCTATGTTCGTGACACTTCTCACGCTCTTAAACTTTTGGATGATTTTAAGTTTCCTGGCCCCCACCGCTTTATTTTCACCATGGATGTCCAGTCCCTATATACTTCCATACCCCATCAGGAAGGTCTCAAAGCTCTACGCTTCTTTTTGGATTCCAGACCTAATCAGTTCCCCTGGACCACCACTCTGCTCCGTCTAGCGGAATTAGTCCTTACTCTTAATAATTTCACCTTTGGCTCCTCCCACTTCCTCCAAACTAAAGGTGTAGCTATGGGCACCCGTATGGGTCCTAGCTATCCCTGCCTTTTTGTTGGCTTTGTGGAACAATCTATGTTCCGTGCCTATACTGGTATCTGTCCCCCACTTTTCCTTTGCTACATCGACGAATGCATTGGCACTGCTTCCTGCACGCATACAGAGCTCGTTGACTTTATTAACTTTGCCTCCAACTTTCAGCCTGCCCTCAAGTTTACCTGGTCCATTTCCGACACCTCCCTCCCCTTTCTAGATCTTTCTGTCTCTGTCTCTGGAGACAGCTTATCCACTGATGTCTACTATAAGCCTACTGATTCTCACAGCTATCTGGACTATTCCTCTTCTCACCCTGTCTCTTGCAAAAACGCCATCCCCTTCTCGCAATTCCTCCGTCTCCGCTGCATCTGCTCTCAGGATGAGGCTTTTCATTCTAGGACGAGGGAGATGTCTTCACTTTTTAAAGAAAGGGACTTCCCTTCCACCACTATCAACTCTGCTCTTAAACGCATCTCCCCCATTTCACGTACATCTGCTCTCACTCCATCCTCCCGCCACCCCACTAGGAATATGGTTCCCCTGGTCCTCACTTACCACCCCACCAGCCTCCGGGTCCAACATATTATTCTCCGTAACTTCCGCCACCTCCAACGGGATCCCACCACTAAGCACATCTTTCTCTCCCCCCCCCGCATTCCGCAGGGATCACTCCCTACGCAACTCCCTTGTCCATCCGTTCCCCCCCCCCATCCCTCCCCACTGATCTCCCTCCTGGCACTTATCCGTGTAAGCGGAACAAGTGCTACACATGCCCTTACACTTCCTCCCTTACCACCATTCAGGGCCCCAAACAGTCCTTCCAGGTGAGGCGACACTTCACCTGTGAGTCGGCTGGGGTGATATACTGCGTCCGGTGCTCCCGATTTGGCCTTTTATATATTGGCGAGACCCGACGCAGACTGGGAGACCGCTTTGCTGAACACCTACGCTCTGTCTGCCAGAGAAAGCAGGATCTCCCAGTAGCCACATATTTTAATTCCACATCCCATTCCCATTCTGACATGTCTATCCACGGCCTCCTCTACTGTAAAGATGAAGCCACACTCAGGTTGGAGGAACAATTCCGTCTGGGTAGCCTCCAACCTGATGGCATGAACATCGACTTCTCTAACTTCTGCTAATGCCCACCTCCCCCTCGTACCCCATCTGTTACTTATTTTTATACACACATTCTTTCTCTCACTCTCCTTTTTCTCCCTCTGTCCCTCTGAATATACTCCTTGCCCATCCTCTGGGTCCCCCCCCCTTGTCGTTCTTCCCGGACCTCCTGTCCCATGATCTTCTCGTATCCCTTTTGCCTATCACCTGTCCAGCTCTTGGCTCCATCCCTCCCCCTCCTGTCTTCTCCTGTCATTTTGGATCTCCCCCTCCCCCTCCAGTTTTCAAATCCCTTACTCACTCTTCCTTCAGTTAGTCCTGACGAAGGGTCTCGGCCTGAAAAGTCGACTGCACCTCTTCCTACAGATGCTGCCTGGCCTGCTGCGTTCACCAGCAACTTGTATGTGTGTTGTCTAAAGTAACTTAATGGCTATGCAAACTAAGTAATTAGGGTATTAGTTTGCACTGTCTAGTTGTCATGGTCTCTGACACCCTGCAACCACCCAACTTAGTCCATCGGCAGGGTACAGGGAATTTTATATTGGTTGTTTTAAATGTTTTTATCTATGAGTCAGAAGCTTGTGGGTTCAGGTCTTATTCCTGAGACTGGACTGTAAGATCCAGGCTGATCTTCCAATACAGAAACTCCGTTAATGTTTTTCAGATGAGATGTTAAAGCAAGGCTTTTTGCTTTTCAGTAAGCATGATGGATGCCATACCATAACCTTTAACTTGAAGGCATAGCCTTGCCAACATTTATTTCTCAACAACCATTGCTAAAACAGATTATTCTTATCAAAATCACACAGTTGTTCATGGTAACTGTGAAATTATGATTATTTTTTAAAATCCAGATTATTAGTGAACTTGATTATTTGTAATGATGGCCAGAAAATACAAACTCATTTGGTCCACTAGCATTCACCCTGTTCTCTTCTCTAGGTGTCTCCAGACCCACCCAGTGTTGTTGAGACTTAAGCCTCTCCATTGGAGGGCAGCTGGTTTGGAGAACAAATATCAGTTTTACCTGATCTCCACCCATTGAATTAAAGATACATGAACCTTTCATAATTGTGTCTAGTTCTCTATTTCTTAGAAAAAGAAGAAGAGAACGGAAACAAAGCATCAGGAATAGAAGTATGATACATGAAATTTATTTTCCAATTTGACTTGAGGATCAAATATTGTTTTGTTTACAAGATAAATAATGAGCAGAAGAGATTTTGAATTGGAATACGTATAGTTCTATTATAGTCACATAGATTTTCACTGTACTTCAATATTTGTTTTTCATGCAGTCAATCCAAATCATTTCATTACAGCAGTGCATTGAGGCTGGCAAAAGTATACAGAATAATGTATTACAGTTGCAGATAAAGTGCAGGGCAGGCAGACTAGAAGGCACAAAATCATGATGAGGTAGATTGTCACTTCCAGTGTCTATCTGATCATAACAGGAAGCAATTCAATAGTATTATAACAGTGGGATAGAAGTTGTATTTGAGCTTCTGTCCCGTTAAGGTGGTACGTGGTTGGCTTTTGTATCTTCTGTCAGATGAGAAGGGGGATCTTTGATTACTTTGGTTGCTTTATGGAGGCAGCACAAAGCATAGACAGAGTCCATGGAAGGGATACTGGCTTCTGTGTTGTGCTGAGCTGTGTCCACAACTCTGCGGTCTCAATCATTATCCACAATATTTAGCTCAAAAATAAACTTAAATTCCCTCTTTGCTACAGGGAATAATCACCGAGTAGTAACTGCTTAACATCAGGGTAACGAAATCTGTCTTCCTGTGGTTACCTTGCTTGTGTGTTTGAACCAAAATAGTGACTTGTTTTAGTGCATATTCAACACAAATGAAGTGTACATATGAGGATTGTCTTGAGAATTAAACAAGTGTCTCCGAATTCTCCCAATTTGCATTCTCAGCTCCAGTCTAATTGGCATTCTCTTTCTTGATATGACTACTTCAGCATCATTCATATTTCCTGGCTACTTACTCTCTCAAAACAATACCAAATTTATTTTCAGGCAGATCATTAAGCACCTCAATCGTGCAAGGGTGTATTGTATTAGCAGAAATATGGGATTTGCAAGAATTGTTAGACCTTTTAACTTGAAGAATTACATAAATGTAGTTATGAAATATAAAAACACTTTCAGCTCAGTTGAGGAAGAATAGTCCTAATTGGCAGTGTTTTCCTTTGTTATATGAGAGTTTGTTTCTTTTGTGAGAAATTTCAAATCAGTGTTGCTTTATTCCTTAGATGTGTTCTATTGCTGTTGCTGTAGCTTTGACAGGTTTTTGAAAGCAGATTCTGTAATCCTTTTCCTAAAGAATCAATGGTGCTTTGTATGTGGGCAAATTTCAAGCTGCACTGATTGCTTTGTGCACGGCAGTGCCTGTTATTGCAACAAACTTTGTCACAATCCAGTACTTTCACCTTCTAAATCTTAGCAAGTATAGCACACAAAGACCATTGCTGACCAGCAGGTTGTGTGAAAATGTATCTTAACCTATTTGATTATTTATTTGTTTCATAATGGTTTTTGCACTTAATGATTGTGTCCAGCCTGATTTCATACTGCTTGGTAATAAAATCATTAGATATAGACCCAGGAATACATCATTCATTCTCTTGTGCCTAAACTGCCATTCAAAAAGTCCTTGGCTGATGTTTTATCATTGGTCACTAACAATTGATATCTAAAAATATATTGATCTTTGTCTTGAATATACTGACCTCTGGGGTAGAGAGTTACAAAGAATTGTCCCTGTCTGTGTGATAAAGTGTCCTGAACAGCAGACCCCTTAGTTTGAGGTTTTGACCATTGATTCTGGATACCCCAGTCGTCATCCTTGCATCTATCCTGCCAAGCCAAGGAGTAATACCATGTGTTTCCACACTCTATGAGAGAGTGTAACCCAGTCTTTTTAACTTCTTCATAGGATGATCCCCACTCCCTAGCGATCAATCTGATGAACTTTTTTTATCCATATAGGTCATGTGATCAGACTATTACGCAGTATTCCTGGTATGGTCTGAGTTCTATAGAATTGCAGTAAGCTCCTTTCATCATGTTCTCAGAAGAATGGCCAATATATTATTTGCTTGATGTACTTGCATGTTAACTTTGGGTGTTTCAGGTAAAAAAAATACCAGGTGTCCCTGAACAAACAACTTCTCTTGATCTCTAAGCATTAAACAATATGCTTTATTTTTTTTCTTCACAGAATCTCATATTTTCTCACCTGCCACATCACTTGGCTTCTCTGCATTCTCGTGACAATTCTTACGGCTACGTATTTATGTATTTTCAGCAAACTCAGATATTTTACACTTGAACCCCCCTCGTTGAAATTGTTGACAAAGATTGCAAACTAATCTCTTTGGTCCCAACTTTTGTCCTCTGAAACCAAAAACAACATTTTCCCCCTTTCCCTATTTTCTGTCAGTTAATCCATTATTCATTCATTTTTTTCCTTTATCTAATCCTCGAAACCACATGCCCTATTGTATTTATCTGAGTGGCACCTTGTTAAAGACATTCTGAAAGTCCATGTATTATACCACATTAACTTCCGCCCCATTAAGTTGATCATTACAAATTCAAGGAACTAACAGATTTGTTAAACTAGATTTCTCTTTCGTAATTCCATGTTGACTCTGCCCATTCCATGTATCATTTCCAAAGTGCCTGGTTATTGCTTTATAATAATAGATTTCAAAACGTTCAATCCTATTGATACCAAACTAACTAGTCTGTACTTTCCCATTTTCTTTGCACTTCTTTTCTGCAATAGAGAGGTTACATTCTCATGGAATTTTTGATAGCCAATGCATCCACTGCATCCATTGCCACCTCTTTCAAATCCTTAGCAAGCAGGCTATCTGGTCCTGGGTAATTATCACCTCTTGACCCTTACTACTTTTCTGTTTAGTCAACTTCTTTTAGCTCTCCACTTATTTTTGGCCTTTGCTCCACGAACTCCCAGCTTTTTATCTTCTGTGAAGACAGACACAGATGATTTACTTAACTTCTCCAACATTTCCTTATTCCTGAATATAATTTCTCTTCTCTGTGAGTGATTGACCCGTATTAATATTTGCATGTATTATATTTTGTTAGTGTATGGAAACTTTTACAGTTTGCATTTATGTTCTTTGTTAGATGACTTTATCTTCAAAGTCTTACATGATAACAGGCCCTTTGATCCCACAATCTGTAACCAGTATTGAGCACCTATTTGCTCTGACTCTCCATTGACCCTGTATTTTTTTCTCCCCATACATCAACTACTTCTGCATTTCCTCCTCACCGCACACCCCACCAAAAGTTCTACCACCCACCAACACGCCAGAGGCGGTTTTCAGCGGCCACTTAACTTGTTTTTATAGAAACTGGAGGGGTCACTGGTAGAACATGCGAGCTCAGTACAGACGGCACCGGAGGTTGGAATTGAAGCCAGGTTGGGAGTGGTGAAGCAGCAGTTGCTTTATTTACTGTGGAACTCTGCCACATACAAATCTTCTTCTCATAGAGCATGGAAACAGGCCTGTCAGCTCTGACCAAAAAGCTCATTTAAGCTGGTCTCGTATCTCTCTAAGCCTGTGCTATTCATGCATCTGTCCAAATATCTTTTAAATCTTATACATACTGAATTGGTTTCAATTGCTTTCATATCCTTCCTTTATTACTAAAATTGGGAAATACCTGCAGGAAACAATTTGGTTCTCTGGCCCTTAACATTTTATTAACATTATGATTCACATTTCAAAAAGTTGTGCAAAGTGTGTGTGTATAAACTAATGTGGCTATTTTAAGGTCACTGCATCTGGAAGTGAATGGAAAGTTTGAGATCAGCTTTTTAAAAATTTCTAAACTTGGAGCAAGTTGGCAAATTATTAGGTAATTACAGGTGTGGTTTCAGGTCATGCAAACTTCATAACCAGAGACCTGACACCAATCATAGCCTGAAATGGTTGCATTAGAGTGAGTTTTTTTGGGTAGATGATCCGTTTACACTTAAATGACTTTGACCACCAGACTTCTATTTGACAAAGTACTGTGGATTGAGACCACAACAATGCATTTCCTAAAATGATGTCAATACCAGATGCTTCTGGCGCCATAGTTTGCCTAGATGCTGTAATTTCGAAGACACTATTATCTATACTTTATAAATATTAATTGTCTTCTATGTTAGCACATAAAATGTCAAATAAATGTATTGTGGATTTAACTTGCATTCCTAAAGTTGTGGATTTAACTCGCATTCCTAAAGGCTGTGGACACCAATCCAGACATGTTGGCGTCGGAAGGAAAAGATGAAGTTAGGAGGTGTGATGTTTTGTATGTAGCTTCAAGAGGAAGCATTGTCTCTAACTTTTTAAGTAGCGATTGCCTTTGTGCTTAGCATATAAATATCAAGCCCACATTGGGCTAGCAGACCTTTCTACCAATAGCGTCTCCGTCCGTAAGACGCCTGCTGTACCTTGTTGATAAAGAATAAAGAAGCTGCTTTGTATCTACCAGTGACTGTGTCTCTCCGGTGATTTCAACCATGATACAACAGGCTGCATCATGACCTTGTATGGAAACAGAGATGCCTCTGAATGGGAAATCTTACCAAAGGTAGTAGATTCAGCCCATTACATCACACGTAAAGCCCATCCAACCGTTGAGCACATCTACATGAAACACCGCCGTAGGAAAGCAGCATCCATAATCGGAGATTTCTACCATGAAGGCCATGCTCTTTTCTCTCTGCTACTTTCAGGTACAAGAGTCTCAGGACTCACACCACCAGGTTCAAGAATGGTTACTACCCCTCAACCATAAGGCTTTAGAACAAAAGGGGATAACTACATTCACTTGCTCAACCATTGAGATGTTCCCACAACCAATGATCTCACTTTAAGGACTCTATCACATTATCTCATGTTTTCATTACTTATTGCTATTTATTTATGTTTACCTTTGCACAGTTTACTGTTTTCTGCACTCTGTCTGATCTTTCATTGATCCTGTTATAGTTACTATTCTATAGAATTTCTGGATATGTCAGCAGGAAAATGAATCTCGGGGTTGTATGTGGTGACATATGTACTCTGATAATTAAATTTACTTTGAACTTTGAAATGACACCTACATGAACTTGATCTGTTTCTTTCTCTTGTAGATGATATTTATTTTAAAAAAAGACTTGCAACTTGTCATGTTGCAATTGTATACAATGGCCGATTAATGAGAAATGTCATTCTGCAAACAGTGTACTTCACTTCGTTGAAGGTATTGATTGTGTTATAGACTTTCACTTGTGAGTTAGGCATTTTCCCCTGTACCCTAGACTGGCTGAATCTATTATCCTTCTCATCTCTACATGCAGCCCTTTCTGTTTCTTGGTAGAGAAAAGAGAATTAAAAAGAAACCATGACCCTTGACTGGGTCTGAATCATATTCTCACACCTACCACTTAACAGATGTTTATGAAAGTTGGACAAGTCGTGAGCACTGTATCAAATCATTAAGTCACAGGGCAGCTGGTGAGTGAAGACCTTCCTAGTCTACCTTTCTAGAGCCTTGTAGGTCATGGCTTCTCATGTTCTGCTCAAGTGGTGATGACAGATTCTTCCTCTACCATTCTTTCGGCTTGTGAACTCCCATACCCCAAATTCTCTAATCCTTCTACCAAATACCAAATTTATGTTCTTGCATTTTCAACAACTTTGCTAAGTATAATTGTCAATTGCTATCAGCTCTTTATTGTCCTTTCAATTAATATTTCCTTGAGTTTCCTCTGTTCTAGAGAAAACCCAGCTTGTTCAACTTTCCATTGTGTTACAATCTTGACAACATCTTTTGCCATACCCTTTCCTATGCAATATTAATTTTCCTGTCAAGTGAATACATAAAATCTGATATCTTGATCATAACTGGTATACAATTAAGGATGGTATTTCTTGGCAGAAGACCATGTCAAATAATGTAGCTGAGATCAGAATCAGGTTTAATGTCATTGGCATATGTTGTGAAATTTGTTGTTTGTGGCAGCAGTACTTTGTAATACATAATAATTAAAAACCTATAAATTTGCAGTAAGCAGTATATATTAAAAAATAAATATGTAGTACAAAAAGAGAGGAAAAACGTTGAGAAAATAGTGAGGTAGTGTTCATGGGTTGATTGCCCATTGAGGATTTTGATGACAGAGGTGAAGAAGCTGTTCCTGAAATGTTGAGTGTGTGTCTTTGGGCTCCTGTCCCACCTCCTTGATGGTACCAATGAGATGAGGGCTTGTTCTGGGTGAGGGCGTCCTTAATGATGGATGCTGCCTTTTTGAGGCACTTCCCTCAAATGCTGGGGAGGCTAGTGCCTGTGATGGAGCTGGCTGAGTTTACAGCTTTCTGCAGTATTTTTCCAATCCTGTGCAGTGGCCCCTCCATGCCAGATGATAATACAACCAATTAGAATGCACTCCATGTTACTTCTGCAGAAATATGCAAGTGTCTTTGGTGACATACTAAGTCTCCTCGAATTCCTAATGAAACATAGTCACTGTCATGCCATATTTGTAATCGCATTAATATGCTAGGCTCAGGGTAGAACTTCAAAGATATTAATATCCAGAAACTTGAGACTGCTCACCCTTTCAACTGCTGGTCCCTCGATGAGGACTGGTGACTGTTTCCTTGACTTCCCCTTCCTGAAGTCTACAATCATTTCATTGGCCTTATTGATGTTGTGTGCAAGGCTTTTGTGACACCATTCCAGCTGATTTATCTCGCACCTGTATGACTCTTCATCGCCATCTGAAATTCTGCCAACAATGGTTGTGTCATAGGCAAATTTATAGATGGTATTTGAGCTGTGCCCAGCCACACAGTCATGGGTTTAGAGAGTGGAGCAGTGGGCTAAGCACGTATCCTTGAGATGCATCAGTGTTGATAGTCAGTGAGGAGGAGGTGTTATTTCTGATTCGCACTGACTGTGGTCTTTTGGTAAGGAAGTCAAGGATTCATTTGCAGAGGGAGGTTAAAAAGAAGGCCAAGGTTTTGGAGCTTGGTGATTTGAACTGAGTGTATGGTAGTGTTGAACGCTGAGCTGTAATCAATAAACAGCAGCTTGACATAAGTGTTGTTATTGCCCAGGTGAACCAAGGCTGAGTGCAGAGCCAGTGAGATTGCATCTGCTGTGAACCTTTTGTGGCAATAGGCAAAATGCAGTGGGTCCAGGTCCTTTAGCCATAACCAACCTGTCATTGTACTTCATCACACTAGATGTGAGTGCCACTGGGTGATACTCATTGAGGCAGCTCACCCTGCTCTTGTTGGGCACTGGTATGATTGTTGCCCTTTTGAAGCAGATTGGAAACTCTGACTGTGGAAGTGAGAAATTGAAGATGTCCTTGAACACTCCCACCGGTTGGTTGGCACGGGATTTTAGTGCTCTACCAGGTACGCCATCAGGGCCTGATGCCTTGTGAGCGTTCATCCCCTTGGAAGATGCTCTGACGTTGGCCTCTGAGAAAGGGATCACTGTGTCACCGGATGCTGCAGGGATGCACACAGGTGCAGTTTTATTTCCCCTTTCAAAGCGTGCAAAAAAGGTGCTGAGCTCACCTGGCAGTGAAGCCTCACAGCCACTCATCATGTTAGGTTTCACTTTATAGGAAGTAATGGACTGCAAACCCTGCCAAGGCTGATGTACATCCGGTTCTATCTCTGATTTCAATTGGAATTGCTTCCCTTCCTCTTAAGATAGCCTTCTGTAGGCTGAACCTGGACTTTTTGTAAAGTTCTTGATTACCGGTCTTTAATGCTACAGTCTAGCCCTCAGCAGACTACAAATCCCCTGGTTCATCCACAGCTTTTGGATCAGGGATGTCTGCTATGTTCCCAAAGCCACACACTCATCTACACAGGACTTGGTGAAGTTGGTGACTATTGTGGCGTATTTACTCAGATTCTAAGATGAATCCCTGAATGACTGTTGTTAAATAACAATTAACTAATCCAGGTCCTCTTGAAAACCTCAGAACCCAACACTCTCACCATCTTAAAACAGTCCTGTAAGCACTCCTCTGCCTTCCTTGACCATACCTTGTACCACTGGTGCTGTGGTGTTTAGTCTCTGCCTATGTGCCAGGATTGGAAGTCCTGAACTTACAAAATAACTACAAAATAAATTGTGCAAGAAGCAGAATAATAAGGTAGTGTTTATGGGTCATTCAGAAATCTATGCTGGAGGAGAAGAAGCAGTTTCTAAATTGCATGTAGGTCATCAGGTTCCTATGTCTCTGTCTGATGGTAGTAACGGGAAAAGAGCATGTTCTGGATGGTGAGGAAGTTGCCCTCCTGAGGCACTGCTTCCTGAAGATGTTCTTGATGGTGGCAAGAGTTGTGCCTGTCAGGGAGCCGGCTGAGTCTACTACCCTTGTGATTCTGTGCATTGGAGCTTCCATACAGGCTGTGATACAACCAGGCAGAATGCTCTCCCCTGTACATCTACAGAAATGTTTATCGCATGGCAATGTGCCAACATTCAGTATTTCTAAACAGTGCCAAAGTTGATGCTATCTCTTTCAAAAGTTTGTTAGATGACTATTTTCTCTGTATTTCAAAACTGGAGGTAAAACATCTCAAGGCACTGAAACATGAGAAACTTTCCATTTATTGCAGGTTTTTGGAATAAGAAGCAAGCTATATTCTCTCATAATAAAATTGTTTATTGTACCGGGGGAGATGAAAAAATTAAGTAATCTTCATACTGAAGCACTGTTGTCATAATCCAATTAACTAATCCTTTGCATGTTGGTATTCCACATGGGCTTCAACACCCCAAATCTGGCATAATATGAGATATGTGAGACAGAAGGATTCAGAATATTGTTACTCAATTAGGACTTCAGCAGAGTCCATTAGCATATTAAACTCATTCCCGAGAACTGAACAGCAGATAGCTATTCAGTTATGTTTGGCCATTTAATATCAGTAATTGGTGATGGATATGTCACCACAATTCAGTATGATAGGTAAGAGGCAGTAACTTGATATGCTTGCTGCCAAAGAACCAGAGACTAGGAATGTGTGTTGGATGTCGAGTCATCTTCCTGCACGCATGCAGAGCTTGTTGACTTTATTAACTTTGCCTCCAACTTTCAACCTGCCCTCAAGTTTACCTGGTCCATTTCTGACACCTCCCTCCCCTTTCTAGATCTTTCTGTCTCTGTCTCTGGAGACAGCTTATCCACTGATGTCCACTATAAGCCTACTGACTCTCACAGCTATCTGGACTATTCCTCTTCTCACCCTGTCTCTTGCAAAAGCGCCATCCCCTTCTCGCAATTCCTCCGTCTCCGCCGCATCTGCTCTCAGGATGAGGCTTTTCATTCTAGGACGAGGGAGATGTCTTCACTTTTTAAAGAAAGGGGCTTCCCTTCCACCACTATCAACTCTGCTCTTAAACGCATCTCCCCCATTTCACGTACATCTGCTCTCACTCCATCCTCCCGCCACCCCACTAGGAATAGGGTTCCCCTGGTCCTCACCTACCACCCCACCAGCCTCCGGGTCCAACATATTATTTTCCGTAACTTCCGCCACCTCCAACGGGATCCCACCACTAAGCACATCTTTCCCTCCCCCCCTCTCTCTGCATTCCACAGGGATCGCTCCCTACGCAACACCCTTGGCTATTCGTCCCCCCCATCCCTCCCACTGATCTCCCTCCTGGCACTTATCCGTGTAAGCGGAACAAGTGCTACACATGCCCTTACACTTCCTCCCTTATCACCATTCAGGGCCCCAAACAGTCCTTCCAGGTGAGGCAACACTTCACCTGTGAGTCGGCTGGGGTGATATACTGTGTCCGGTGCTCCCGATGTGGCCTTTTATATATTGGCGAGACCCGACGCAGACTGGGAGACCACTTTGCTGAACATCTACGCTCTGTCCGCCAGAGAAAGCAGGATCTCCCAGTGGCCACACATTTTAATTCCACATCCCATTCCCATTCTGACATGTCTATCCACGGCCTCCTCCACTGTAAAGATGAAGCCACACTCAGGTTGGAGGAACAACACCTTATATTCCGTCTGGGTAGCCTCCAACCTGATGGCATGAACATCGACTTCTCTAACTTCCGCTGATGCCCCACGTCCCCCTCGTACCCCATCTGTTGCTTATTTTTATACACACTTCTTTCTCTCTCTCTCCTTTTTCTCCCTCTGTCCCTCTGAATATACTCCTTGCCCATCCTCTGGGTTCCCCACTCCTTGTCTTTCTTCCCAGACCTCCTGTCCCATGATCCTCTCGTATCCCTTTTGCCTATCACCTGTCCAGCTCTTGGCTCCATCCCTCCCCCTTCTGTCTTCTCCTATCATTTTGGATCTCCCCCTCCCCCTCCAAATTTCAAATCCCTTACTCTCTCTTCCTTCAGTTAGTCCTGACGAAGGGTCTCAGCCTGAAACGTCGACTGCACCTCTTCCTAGAGATGCTGCCTGGCCTGCTGCGTTCACCAGCAACTTTTATGTGTGTTACGAGAGTCATCTTGTTCACTTTTTGGCAGTGGTTGAACTACTGAATAGAAACAGAAGTATGGACTGTTGATTCAAAAAAAAATTCAGATCCTAACCTGAGGAATTTAAGTTTAACAAATTCAATTTGGAATGTAAAGTTGTGTAAGTAATGATTATCACAAAGCAACAATTTTGCTAAAAACATAACTTTACCCGCTCACTAATATCCTCAAGAAAATCTGCCACCTTCATCGATTTTGTTCTGTATGTGTTGTGCAACAGAGGGATCTAGGAGTTATTAGTACATTATTTGCTGAAAGTAGCATTACAGGTATTCAGAGTGGTGAAGAAGCATTTGGCACCCTGGCCTTTATCAGTCAGGGCACTGAGCATAGGAGTTGGGAGGTTATGTTATAGCTGTACAAGATGTTGGTGAGACATCTCTGAAGTATTGTGTAGTTCTGGTCATCCTGTTATAGGAAAGATATCGTTACACTGGAAAGAGGGCAGAGAAGATTTACAATGATTTTGCCAGGAATCAAAGGCCTGTATTGTAGGAAGAGGTTGAGCTTTACTCCTCGGAGTATAGGAGATTGACTGGTGAACTTATTGAGATGTATAAGGTCATGAGGTGCATTGCTAGGGTGAATGCACAGTCATTTGCCCAGAGGTGGGGAAACAAAAACTGGAGATCAGAGGTTTAAGTAAGAGGGAAAGGTTTAAAGGGGACCTAGTGGGGGACAACTTCTTCACACAGAGGGTGGTGAGTATATGGAATGAACTGCCAGAAAAGTGGTTGAGGCAGGTACAATAGCTTCATTTAAAAGATATTTTGCATAGTACATGAGTAAGAGGGATTTAGAGGGACATGTGTCGAACATGGGCAAATCAGACTAACTTGGTGGGCACTATGGTCAGCAAGCATGAGATGGGCTGAAGGATGAATGTTTCTATGCCTGTTTGACACTGTCCCTGGTAAGGTTTTTGGCTCTTAAGAGTATTCTCCGTTCGGGGTAGTTGGATATGCCACATTCTATAGATGCATAGAAGGGAAGAAATCTCACCCTTTATTGATTCAGTGGTCATGCAGTTGTTGATTACGCATCACAATGAATCTTGATTTTTGAGTCTACAACAGAGCTAAACATGACATAAAGAAAATGCATGGCAATGGTTGGCTTTGAGAATCAAACATCTAAAGGACCTATTTATCCAAAGCATGCTTTGAACTAACCATACACATTATGCCAAAATATGATTTCTGAAAGAAGCATTATGTTTGGGAATGAATCAGTGCTGATTGATTCTATTATCTCCTTCGGGGTCTTGTTCCTTACATTGTCCATTTGTTCACTGAAAGTGCATTTATGCAGATTCGTTTTGAATTTAACTTTTTTTTCAGTGCATGGCATCTCTCTCCTGTTCAGCTGCCCTGTTCTTCTGAGGTATAAACTCATCCCAAAGACTCCTTGATTTTGAGGTGCTGTGGGCAGCAGATTCCCTGGAGTCGATGGGAGCGTTACATTTCCTCAAGAAAGCTTTAAGCACATCTTTGAATTTTTTTTTCTGTTCTGCTTGGTAATCTATTCCCATGACAGAGCTCTTATCTTTTAAGAATATGCTGATGATCAGATAAGGTGCTTTCACTTGACTTTTCTATAGTCTTGGTGGATTTACTGACCACTACGGTATAAATCTGAAGGGAAAAGGAGGAAATTAAATAGCACAAATCAGATACCACCTTACAGCTACTGAAGTACTATTGCAGAGTTACTACCCTGTAATTGAGGAAATAGCATTTGGGATGATATTGGAATAACATACTGTAAAAAAAAACTTCGTTCAAGGAGTGGACCATCTCAGAAGTGACCTACCTACCTGCTTTTCCCATTAACCACATTTCGTCCCACACTGGCCTCATCAGCATCTTAAAGCCCACAAAGCTGGAGGGGAAACAGTCATCCTTGGTCCCAAGGGACTGTCTATGCAAGAAGAAGAATGTAGATGGTTTACCAATCAATCTGCATGCGTCATGGTCTTACAAAATGCAATGCTATATTAACCAGATAATACACAGCTGTTAAGGATGTTAATGGGATGTACAAATTTATAATCCTAAATAATACACTCTTGAACTCCTGGGACTGTAGATTCAGGTCTAAGCAAAACCACCAGTGTGATCCTGTTTTAATATATTCCAGGAGCTATCCCTTCTCATTACACTGGTTTTCTTCGATGTGAGATTTCATTCCAGAACTTTCTATTTTAGATGCAGGTACCTCGATCAATAGCAGTATGACACCATCATTTCATAACTACTCCATCTCAGAAATGATTGATACTGATAGTGTATTGATGCAATACAGGGAAAATAATCTTTACGATGCTGTTTCCCTTTTCATGCTGGGGGCAGTACATCTAGTAGAGCTGCTGTTTCACAGCTGCTGTCACCAGGGTTCAATATTGACCAGTGGTGATATCTGTGTAGTTTCACAGACTGCCATTTCCCTTCTGAGGCCCCTTTCTCCCTCACCCATCATGTCTTGTTGACTTTCTTTCTTTGCTCTCTCCTTTTCCTGGCACCCATCTCCCTCACTCTCGCAATGCCGTTTGGCACTTGCTCTCTGACATTCGGCTTCTCCCTCCCTTCTATCTCGCTGGCGCTCTGGCACACATGCTTCCTCCTCTATCTCTGTGAACCCCCCCCTTCCCCGCTCTCCTCAATCTTCCTGACCCCTTGGCCCCCCACCTCTATCTCTCTGGCCCCCTCCCTCCCTCCCTGAGCAAGAAAAAGAGGAAGTGAGAGAGGGGGAGGGATGGCCACTTCTCCTCCTGTTTCTTATCACCCACTACCTCTGAAGAGATTGGCATGTATGTTAACAGCTGTCAATTTGAGCTTGCAGTGTAAAATTCCCTTCCATTCATTTATGTTACCGTAGTGAGTATTCTTGAAAACAAGAATCATTGGCAGGAAATGCTTTAGCATGTTTTGGCATTGTATGAATATAAATCTTTGTAATGCTGGTTTCCATTGGGAATATAAACACTGGCATCATTAAGTAGTTAGTCTTGTTCCAAGTCCCTCACAGCATTCTTTTTGTCTGGAATATTATCTATCTATTGGAAGGTATTAATTTTTCTGATGTTGTTTGGTCAAATTAGTTGTTTTTTTAATTGCCTGATGTTTATCTCCGTCTCTTTAGGAGTAGGTGATTTTAACTTTGGTGTCACTTGGGCAGTAGATAGGATAAATTAAGTTGGCCATGATGTGTATTCCAACTTTATATCCGTTCACACCCTGTTGTTTCTCAGTTGTATTCCATTCCCCCCAACCAGTGCCACAGACTGTTGAAATACTTTGCTATTCTTTTGTTTGACCACACGAGCAATCTATGCAATCTGCCAGTCCACGAGCTCAAGGGAAACCATGACGCAGTGAGTGGAATCAAAGACTGAACTGGAGCCAGAAGCCATGGTACTGACACCAGCTGCTTCCATTATGTTAGTATTGTTAAGGAGAGGTACCCAGCAGTTCTCCACACTCTATAGGTTTTCAACCTGTCTCTGCCAATGTCTGTGCCAAGCCTGGAAGGGTGGATTTCTGGGTAAATGTTATAGATGTCCTAAAACAAGATGAACTAATTTGTTGCTGCTGCTTCCTGTTGCCAGGATGGTGCAGCTGGTAAAGGTGCTACCTTGCAGCTCTGGGGACACAGCTTCAAACCTGACCTCTGGTGCGGTTTGTGAGGAAGTTTCTCCCTGTGACTGCATGTTTCTCCTTTGGATGCCTCTGGATTGCTCCCATGTCCCAAAATGTGCAGATTGGTGGGTTAGCTGGCCACTGTAAGTTGCCCTTCCTATTCGCGTCCTTGTCCAAGCACTTTTTAAAATGTTGTTAACACATCTGCCTCAACCACTCTTTCTGGCAGCTCATTCAATATACTGACCACCCTCTGGGTAAAAAAGGTGCCTCTCGTGTTCCTCCTATTCAGTCTCTTCCCTCCCTCACGTTGGACCACTCTGCTCTAGTTTTTATTACCCCAGCTGCTGGACAAAGAAAGTGTGCGTTCACCCTATCTGTGCCCTTTATGATTTTACACTCACCGCATGATCACCCTTTATTCTCCTGTGCCCCAGTGGAAAAGCCCTAACCTGCTCAAACTCTCTCCGTAACTCTGTCCCTGCTGGTAGGTAGAGAATTTCACAGGAATATGTAAGCAATAGATTACAGGGAAAATTAGTGGCTGGATGGGATTGTTCTGTGAGTTGTCATAGATTCAATGTGGTGAATGACTCCTTTCTATGTATAGGGGTTCATCAAAACCCTGCTATTCCAAAATCATTGCCTAATATGACAGAAGTAAATAGGCTAATTTAAATTCACGAACTCCTGGTGAATAGCCTGCAAGGAAAATTATCACTGAGTGGATAAGAAAAGATGAATTAATTTTTCCCCACATTAACATTTCTTTGATTTCAACCTGCAGATACAGCAATAGGAACATATCACAAGAACTAATACAGTGAGAAAGTCTGCAGATGTTGGAGATCTAAAGCAACACACACAAAATGCTGGAGGAACTCAGCAGGTCAGGCAGCATCTATGGAGATGGATAAACAGTCCTGAAGAAGGATCTCGGCCTGAAATGTTAACAGTTTATTCATTTCCATAGATGCTGCCTGCTGAGTTTCTCCAGCATTTTCTGTGTTATGTATCATAAGAAAGATGGGGTAATCTTGTTGCAACAGTACAGGTTGTTGATGAGCCCCCAGATGGACCATTGCATTTAACTGTAATCTTCTTGTATAAGGAGGAATATACTTGGATTGTAAGCAGTTCAGGGAAGATTCAGTAGGTTGGTTCCTGGTTCGAGGGACTTATGAGGAACAATTGAACAGATAGGATATATAAAGTTTGGAGAAAAGGGAAGAGAAATTTCTTAACTGTGTAGTGAATCTTTTGAATGACCTGTTCTGAGTGTTGTGGAGGTTCAGTTGCTGTTTCCAATTAAAGTAGAGATGAAGATATTTCTTGGTATTAAATGAACAAAGGGAAAGTACAAAAAATGACCTTGATGTAGAAGATCAACATGGATTTATTTATTTATTAAGATACAGTGCGGAACAGGCCCCATCGGCTCTTTGAGCTGTGCCACCCAGCAACTCTCAATTTAACCTTGCCCTAATCATGGGACAGTTTACAATGACCAATCGGTCTGTCTTTGGACTGATGGAGGAAATCAGAGCACCCGGAAGAAACCCACACCGTCACGGTGAGATAGGTACAAACTACGTACAGAGGTGGGAATTGAACCCGGGTTATTGGCACTGTAAAGCACTGTGCTAACCTCGACGCTGCTGTGTGATCTCAATGAGTGGTGGAGCAGGCTTAATGGGCCCAAAGGCTGATGACTACTTCCAATGTTTTTATGTCCTTGTGCTCTACGACTTAGAATTCCAGATTATAACTCTGCAATAAAACAAAACCCCTCTCTTCCATCGTTCTTGGTCTTGTCAATTAGCTGTTTCGAGCTTTGATTCCGCAATATAGCTGCAAACGGGAAGTAGCAAAACAGAGACACGAGAGACTGCAGATGCTAGAAATCAGGAACAACACATACAACATGCTGGAGGGACTAACTTTTGCACTCATATCAAAAGTTGATAAAGCTTATGATTGTTTTACTCCATTATGGACATTCATCTGGAGGTCTGAAGTTGAATTCCAAAACATTTCCAATGAGAATACAGTGGGTCAAGCGATGTATGGGGAGAGGGAGAAAGGGTGAATGTTTGTTGTGTAACCTCAGAATCAAGTTAAAGATTCAGACAAACAGAGGCCCCCTGGATATTCACTCTGAGCGTTCCTGAACGGGAAGCGCGAGTAAATTCAACACCAAAACAACAGCAAAATACTGATGCCTAAAATTTAGTTATAAGAGAAAAGACCGAAGGAGGTTCTCTTTTGTTCATTTTCTTTCTGTTTCTAAATGAAAGTAATGCTTTGGACTAATGTCACAGGTTGTGCATCTTTTTTAAAATTCTGCTGATAGTAAGATGTGAGTTCTTGGAGATCATATGAACATGTTTTTATTTGCACTTGCCAATACAAAAAGTGTCGTTATCCTGCTTGTGACATTGAAGTTGAGGTCACAAAATATTCCAGGCAGGACAGTAATGGTTTTGTATTCAGTTCATGCTGATGGAGAGAGATGAAGGTCATGGGCACACTGTAAGAAACTCACAGAAAAGAACAACACATCCACTACTTTGTCATTTTTCCACTATTCACTCAACTCACTGTGTACTTATTGGACATTTCTGGTTTAATTATCCTAATAGGTGTGGCATTTTATGCATTTTATTGATGCTGTTTAATTTGTCAATTTGACTTATTTCCTTATGCTGCTGTACTTGCAGCTTCTTTTGTGTTGTTTGCAAACTGCTAATAAGTGTTTATGCTTGTGAGGTCCTTCTACATGGTGTCACAGAGCAGGCATGTATTGACATCTTCTGAAGTGTGGGCAGTGAATGGTGGTAAGAGGAAAACACAAGTAATAGTCTTCAAGACTATTAGAGAAAGTTCTTGGGAAACTGAAAACTTTGATGGTAGGTAAGCCAGATGGTGTACATGCCAGGGCTCTGAAAAGGTGGCTGAACAGATCATGGATGTATTAGTAATGATCTTTCAAGAATCACTCGATTCTGGTATGGTTCTGGAAGATTGGAAAATTCCAAAAGAGTGGGAATAAAGGCTGGCTGCCGATGATTAGTGGTGTTTTACAGGGGTCTTGTGTTGGGACTGACTCTTTTTACATTATATGTCAATGATTTGGATGATGGAATTGATGGCTTTGTTGCAAAGTTTGTAGATGGTATGAAGGTAGGTGGAAGGGCAGGTAGTTTTGAGGAAGCAGAGAGGCTGTAGTGGACCTAGATATTAGGAGAACGGGCAAAGAAATGGCAGATGGGATTTAAGTTTGGGTGATGTAGTAGAATGCTGACAGGGCCATTAAGTATTTCACTGTGAAACAAAATCAAACAGAAATGTAAAAAAATATATATTCAGCGGGCTAGGTAGCATCCGTGGTGAATCCTTCGACTACAAGCTGACGTATTGTTAGTTCTTTCCGGAAATTTGCAAAGATTATTCCTCAACCATGATGATAGTTGGTGTTTTGAAGGTGGGGAGGTGGTGCTGCGTGGGTGATGATATGGGTGTTGACAAGAGGTTTGTTGGGGATTTGGGAAGTAATTATGTTTGACTTCCTAATCGTAGCTTTGCCATTTAGTGGTACGACTGAGAGTGAGTATGGATTCAATGAGTCTCACAGCACAGTAAGAGACCCTCCAGCCCAACTGATTCATGCTAAGATGTCCCATCCAAGCTGGACCCATTTACCAGCGAAAAGAGTCAAGAGTTATGCATATTGTCATTGAGCTGTCATGAAAGAGCTTTTAATGTAAGTTTTAGAATTAGCTGATTTGCTTTGTGTAACCTTTTCCTTACTAAATTTCTTTCCTTTACTGTTTGTTCACAGTGGGTTTTGGCATTCGAGATCTTCATACCGTTGGTTCTTTTCTTCATTTTGCTGGGACTACGTCAGAAGAAACCAACGATTCCTGTCAAAGAAGGTATAGTATTTAGAGTATCTGGTCACAATTGGGACAATATGTGATGATAGCTGTGCCAATGAAGTCATGATGTGAAAGATCTAATGTAGTGCTTTGGAGTTTGATGGAAATCTAATTGTAAACACAAGTAGCTCTGGAAGTAAACCTGTCATTGAACAGTTGATCTTACCAGGAGCGGGGAGAATCTATAAGTGATTCCTGAAGCGTTATTTGTAAATGGAAATGTCAGATTAGTAAATCATTAACATAGATGACTCAAATGGAGATGATCATGTTGAAATGAAATTGGGCATTGCTAATAATACTATTCTTCTTTGCCGTTGTATGTCTTTAAGCCTCATTGAACATCAGAACATCTTGTTACCTTGGTGCACCTGATAAGGCTTTTCACTTGATGGATGTGGGTAGAGCATGATGTAGTCCTCATTTAATGTCCAGAAACAAACTTCACAATATTTAACCATCAAGCAACCCACCTTCAGTCAGCTGTTGCTGGCCTGTTTAGTTCCTGTTCTAGTGTGAACCCAACTTTGAGGACCGATGTTCATCCTTTACTTTTGTTTATCTATTTGCAAGAAAATTGCTACATTTTGGCTAATTCTATTTATTGATTGATTGAGATACAGCGTGGAACAAACCCATCCAGCCCTTCAAGCTGCGTCACGCAATGATCCCTGATTTAACCCTAGTTTAATCACGGGACAGTTTACAATGATCAATTAATCTGGTATTTTCCCCCAGGCAATGGTAGCTCTGTGTGTTTGTTGAAGTGGCTATGCACAAGCCTTTTAGATGAACAATAGATCAGGAAAAAATAATAGACATGTAAAGGCCAGCTATTCAATCTGTCCCATACTCTTGTTGGTAGAGCATAGTGGCTAAACATTTTAGACTCCCTTTGCAACCAGTGATCCTACAAATAAAGCAAAGAACTAGAGTGAAACTCGGGGCCAATAGAGGAAAAATTGAAAAAATCCTCGCTGATCCCTTATGACATTTGAAACAAATTCTAGAAGATCAAATTGACCTTAACTGCAAGCTGTTAATTCTCTTAACTTGTTTTCAAAGCAGCCTCTTGATGTCATTACCCAAAAGTGTACATTTGATATGTGAGTGAGGAGACTGACTGGTTTTTGTTTTCACTTACAGTCCAGTACCCAAAACACAGTAGCAATAGTACTTTGGTAAAATAATTGTTTGTTGATTTTCCATACTGGAGATAAAAGCTTGTTAGGTAGTTGCCCTTTGAGTTGAATGGGCTTCAGCCAGAAACTATTAACCAGTTCACTGCTTCAGTAATGATCTTCTGCAGACACTCTTCAAACATTTGATACTGTAGGAAAATAGAGCCAATTACAGAGAATCAATTAGGGAATTAATTACATGCTTGTTAGCAACTAGGGGATATTTTATGCACATGATCATTTTGAGGAGGATGGGTACAGAATATGTGGATGAAATTGTTATTTCTGCACATCTTGAATGAAGAGATGATTCTCTCTATCCACTCTCAAATCAGCCGATTAATTTTATGTTACAAAGTTCAAAACTCTATTTTAGTGGACATGTAGAAGCCAATACAGGCTTCTTAGAGGTTCCCAACCAGGGGTCCATGGACCCCTTGCTTAATGATATTGGTCCATGGCATAACAAAGATTCTATCTGTTTTCAGATAGATGAAGAATTCAAATTCTTAAAGAAATCATATATCTAACATTACTTTTATATATTTAAGTTCATTTAACCTAAATTCTATATTATGATTTTTGAGGTGTTAATTAGTTGAGTTATCAACATTTTTATTAATATTTCTAATTATCAAAGAACAGACCACAGTGCAGAAACTAATCTTGTGGTCTGCTATATGATGAACAGTTCTGACAATTAAGTTGAGCATTGCATATATTAGGAATGTATGAGGCCGCTCAGGCCATTGAGTTCTGATTTGTTCTTAGCAGAGTAATCTTATCAGGCCCATGACTCCCCTCCTTATTTCCTTGTAGTTTTGCAACATGTTCTCTCTCACAACATCCATAACTCTGCTTTGACTTACTTTGCCACTCGTGCACGTGAAAGAGTAGTTTCTGGTTGCCAGCACGTTTAATTAAACTGCACATTTTGGAATGTAGGGGGAAGCTGGAGCACCCGGCAGAAACCCATGAAGTCCTGGAAAGAATGTTGAAACAACAGATAACCAGCAGCTGAGGTTGGGGTTGAACACTGTTTGCTGGAGCACTGACTGCACCACCATTCTATTTGTTCAGAAGTTTAAGGTTGATTTATCATCAAAGTATATATTTATCCAACCTTGAGGTTCGACTCCTTACAGACACCCACAAAACAAGAGACCAGAAAGAACCATTTTTTTAAAAAAGAGACTAACAAACACCCAATGTGTAGAGAGAGGGAGGAGAAAACACAAATTGTGCCAGCAATAAAAGCAAGCAACAACATTCAGAACTAAAGTGAGTTGATGGACACAGAGCCCAGAGCAGGCCCTCAGCCTCAGTTCATCTCACAGCGGGGCAAATCGAAGTGAAGCTCGCAGACGCGAAGCCTGGAGGAGCCGGAACAGGCCTCTGCCTCGGTGCTGCGGAGAGTGGAGTAAACGTCGCGGGGCAGTGGGCAGGAATGTGCGATGCAAGTGAAAAGCACAAAGTGTGAGGAAGTGACAGTGAATATTCAGTTGGCCTGTTCGGTTAGCAGCTACTTCCTGGACATCAGCTGTGCCCGAGTTGATTCTGTCCAACAAAAAGACTAAACTTCACATAATATCTTCAAAGTTACCAGTCAAAATCACAAGGTAGAGTCATAGTCACAGACAGATATAGCACAGAAACTGGCCCTTTGGATCTCTCTGTCACTTCTGACCACTAACCAACCACTTCCACCAATCTTATATTAATCCCATTTTTTATTTTCCCCCCATATTCTTATCAGCACCCCCCCACCCCCCCCCCACACACACATATTCCACTGTTGACCCACACACTGGGGGGGGGACAACCTGATGTGCCAATAAAACTATCAATCTGCATGTCACTGGGATCTGGGAGCAAACCAGAGCACCCAGAGTAAGCATGCTTAGTAACAGGGAGAGTGTGCAAACCCCACACAGACATCTGCCGCAGTCAGGGTTGAAACTAGGTCTCTGGTGTCGAGAGGCTGTGAGATAGCAGCTCTACTGGCTGCAGCACAGGAGATGGGAACCACAGAGGTGTTCATAAGGCCATTACGTGTATCAGTCCTGCCATCCTTTTAAGTGTTGAAAAATTAAGCGTTTTTACAGATGGTTCCCAGAATAAATTACATTTAGCTGACCTTGGGGAAACTGTCCTGAAAAGATTCAGTAATTGGTGGTGCTTTGCCAATCTGGGCAGTGAGTCATGCAGTAGAAGTCAAGGGAAAGGGGAGGAAAATATCAAGCATTTGTGCAGATAGAAAATGTTCTACTGAGATTGGGATGGGACAATTCATTGGTTAGAGCAGATTCAGTGTCATGTGCAATAAACTATACCATATCTCAACTTGCTATTGTTGATGGTGTGCCTAAAAATGATAAAAGTTCCATTTGTTTAACCAGAGTACAAAAAGTTAACTGGTGAGTTTAAAGTAATGTGATTGATCTTATCCTGTGCTCTGCTAAATTTTGATTATTTAATACTTTGCAATGAAAATAACAGGTAATTTATAGCAGACAATTTAATTAAATTGATTAGAAGGAAAATCTCAGAACTAATCTCAATGAGGACATCAATGACAAGAACAAGCATCAATCCCTGTCTGATAGGTCTTGTAATTCTAAACCTTAGCTAATGGACAGTGGTGGTGATTACAAAACGATAATTCAGTTCTTGGGATAGTAATCTGGGACCTGATAGGCTTTTGTCCAGAAGACAGCATTAGATGGCATTATGGTAAGGATTTGGAAAACAAGGGATTGGTTGAAGCTGAGAGGAAGGAGATTTAAAGGGGATCTGAGAGGTAAGATCTTTATACACAGAAGGGTTGATATCTGGGACATGCTGCCAGAGGAGCTGGTGGAGTTAGATACAATCACTAGGTTTAGGAGGTATTTAGATAGTTATTGAATAGGCAACACATTATACGATTTGGTCCTCATGCAGGAAGATGGGTATAGTGTAGGTAGGCAAAAATGAATGGGCACAATGCATTGAAGTACCTGTTTTTGGTGCATTTGACTCCATGACTGCAAAACTTATTATGGTGGAACAATGTGAAAGAACATTGTATTCTTTACTCACGAATCTCAGAAATATCTTGTTTGACAGATGAAAATCAGCCATTTATTCTGCATATGTCTTTGTGCATTAATATCAGCCATTCCAAGGAATCGGCTTCAACACACACAAAACGCTAGAAGAACTCAGCAGATCAGGCAGCGTCTATGGAAATGAATAAACAGTCAATGTTTTGGGCGGAGACCCTTCTTCAGGACTGCAAAGGAAGGGGAAAAATGTTGGAATAAAAAGGTGGAGAGGAGGGGAAGAAGGATAGTTAGAATGTGATAGGTGAAGCCAGGTAGGTGGGAAAGATAAAGGGCTGGAGAGGAAGGAATCTGATAGAAGAGGAGAGTGGACCATGGGAGGAAAGTACAAATGTGAAGCACCGGGGGAGATGATAGGCAAGTGAGGAGAGGTAAAAGGCCAGAGTGGGAAATAGAATAAAAAGGGAAGGGGAGGGGAAAAAATTATCGGAAAGCGAAACTGATGCTCATGTAATTAGGTTGGAGGCTGCCCAGACGGAATATGAGGTGTTGCTCCTTCACTCGGAGAGTGGCCTGGTTGTGACACAAAAGGAGGCTACAGACCAACATGTTGGAATAAGAATAGGAATTAAAATAGTTTGCCATTGAGAAATTCTGATTTTGGTAGATGGAGTGGAGGTACTCGACATAGTAGTCCCCCAGTTTACAATGGGTCTCACCAGTGTAGAGGAGGCCACACTGGATGCAATTGATGACGCTAACAGACTGACCAGTAATGTGTTGACTCACATCCATTCAGGAGGTGAGGGAGCAAGTGAATTGGCAGATGTAGCACCTTGGCCACTTACAGGGATAAGTTCTAGGTGGGAGATTAGTGGGGAGGGATGATTGGATCAGGAAATCACAGGGAGCGATCCCTGCAGAAAGCAGAGAATGGGGTAGGGTGGGGATGGTAAAAATGTGTTTGGTGGTTGGCTCCCTTAGGAGATGTTGGAAGTTATAGAGAATGATGTGTTGCGTGCAGAGGCTCTTGGGGTGGTAGGTTAGGAGAAGATGAGCTCTGTCCCTGTTAAAGAGGCTGGAGTGAGCGCGGATGCCCGGGCAATGGAGGGGATGCCGGTGAAGGCAGCATCAATATTCTTTGAAGGAGTAGGTCTTCTCTGATGTCCTGGAAAGGAAAGCCTCATCCTGGGAACAGATGTGGGAGAGATGAAGGAAATGAGAAAAGGGAATAGCATTTTTACAGGTGACAGGAGGGGAAGAGGTATAGTCAAGATAGCTGTCGGAATTGGTAGGCTTATAAAAGATGTCAGTAGACGGTTTGTCTCCAGAGATGGAGACAGAGAGATTGCGAAAGAGGAGGGAGCTGTCAGAAATGGACCAAGAGAATTTTAAAGACAGGGTGGAAGTTGGAGGCAAAGTCGATGAAATTGCATGAAGCAGCATCAACGCAGCCGTCTATGTAGCGAAGGAGTAGTTGGGGAGCAAGAAATCAGTTCATTTTGTTTGATCTCCACAGTTGAGCAACATATTGTCACCCATTTCAAGTATCCTACCAAGTAACTTGTTCCGAATGAGAACAGATTACTCGCCCTCGTGAAGTTCATCCTGAGCATGGGTCAGGTGAAAATATTATGGATTCGGGTTAACTGGGCTATCAATTAATTGGGTAGCTGCTTATTTGGGACACCTCTTAAAGGACAATAACTAATCAAGAAAATAGGTTCTAATTGGGTTCAGTCACGTACATGTGCAAGGCCGTTAGACACTATACTGCTCTTAGAGTGAACAGGTTTTAAATAGCACCAGTTGTATGTGTTTGTGTTCAAAAAGCAGTGAATCTTGTCACTGATAGTTGGCAAGAAGTAAGCAGTAAGACAATTCTGAACTATTATGCTCACCACAGTTTCAAATATTCAGGCTTGGAGATGCCAGAAACGACTAGGAATGAAAATGAAACAATTTCACTACTTCAGAAGGTTAGGAACTGTAAACAGTTTTTGATACCTCCAAATTATCTTGAATCTTGCAATGAAAATGAAGCTTTGGAGGTTGCAATTGTCAAAAGCATTATACTGTATAAAGGCAGGCCTAGGTGTCTGCACTGATTTTGTTCATTTACTGTCAATCAAAAGAACACAGCAGTGTACAATGGATGATTTCCTCCATTGATAACTACACAGTTTTATAGTACTGTGGTAGTATTAGTAGTGTTCTAATTTGTTCTCTATTTCATTTAAATCCAAATTTTGTTACTCCATAAGTTGATAGTTTGTAATTTTTTAATAACTTTTTAACTATTTCCATGAAACTTTGACTAATTGGGACAGCTTCTTAATTGGGCCAAGATGTGCCGCCTCTGATGTGTCCCAATTAAGTGGAATCCACTGTATTTTGAAACAGGAACACCTGGCCCCTCGGTGATCCATTGAACCTGAAGCCTTGGAATGTGAATTTTAGATTTTCTTGTAATGGAAAATCCCAGAGGACTTCATCCTGATTAACACCTCTGTGGCCTACATACAGCAGTCAGCTTATAGAAATGATACTTTTGTTGAATCACTGAATTCAGTGTTGCCTACCACAGATCATAAAACTTAAGACTGTGGTGTTAGTTATAAGGAATTATATGCAACTTGCACACAAAAATTTGTCCATTTGCTTAAGTGCTGTCTAGCTTTTGTGCATCACATGAGCCTCTTCTAAACCTGATTAACTTCATGACAGTATCCCTTTAAACCCACCTGCGCTATTGTTTCGCATTCTACATTCTAACCATTCAGTAAAGTAGCTGAATTCCTTCAGTATTGCACTTATTAATGACTAATTTTATCAAGTCTTGTTTTGGAGCTTCCTTTTGCCCATTATGTTTTTAAAAGTCTTCACTAGGTCATAGCCTCCTGTCTTTAAGGGATTTAAGTATATGGTTATATGGTTAAGACATAGTCTGTAGAGTTATGGAATTATCCAGACTGGCAGACTCATCAAGCATTCAAGTGTCTTTTAGTGATTTGTTGTATTGTTTCAGTAGACAACAGACAATAGGTGCAGGAGTAGGCCATTCGGCCCTTCGAGTCAGCACTGCCATTCCCTGTGATCATGGTTGATCATCCACTATCAGTACCCTGTTCCTGCCTTCCCCCCATATCCCTTGACTCCGCTATCATTGAGAGCTCTATCTAACTCTTTCTTGAAAGAATCCAGAGAATTGGCCTCCACTGCCTTCTGAGACAGAGCATTCCACAGATCCACAACCCTCTGTGTGAAAAAGTTTTTCCTCAACTCCATTCTAAATGGTCTACCCCTTATTCTTAAACTGTGACCTCTGGATCTGGACTCCCCCAACATTGGGAACACGTTTCCTGCCTCTAGTGTGTCCAATCCCTTAATAATCTTATATGTTTCAATCAGATCCCCTCTCATCCTTCGAAATTCCAGTGTATACAAGTCTAGTTGCTTCAATCTTTCAACATATGACATTCCCGCCATCACTGGAATTAACCCAGTGAACCAACGCTGCACTCCCTCCATAGCAAGAATGTCCTTCCTCAAATTTGGAGGCCAAAACTGCACAAAGTACTCCAGATAGGGTCTCACCAGGGCCTTGTATAACTGCAGAAGGACCTCTTTGCTCCTATACTCAACTCCCCTTGTTATGAAGGCCAACATGCCATTAGCTTTCTTCACTGCCTGCTGTACCTGCATGCTTACTTTCAGTGACTGATGAATAAGGACATCCAGCTCTCGTTGTACTTCCCCTTTTCCTAACTTGACACCATTCAGATAGCAATCTGCCTTCCTGTTCTTGTCACCAAAGTGGATAACCTCACAGTTATCCACATTAAACTGCATCTGCCCACTCACCCAACCCGTCCAAGTCACCCTGGATTCTCATAACATCCTCCTCACATTTCACACTGTCACCCAACTTTGTGTCATCTGCAAATTTACTAATGTTACTTTTAACTCCTTCATCTAAATCATTAATGTATATTGTAAGTAGCCGCGGTCCCAGCACCGAACCTTGCGGTACCCCACTAGTCACTGCCTGCCATTCTGAAAAGGACCCGTTAATCCCTACTCTTTGTTTCCTGTCTGCCAACCAATTTTCTATCCATTTCAGTACCCTACCCCCAATACCATGTGTTCTAATTTTGCCCACTAACCTCCTATGTGGGACCTTGCCAAAGGCTTCTGAAAGTCCAGGTACACTACATCCACTGGCTTTCCCATGTCCATTTTCATAGTTACGTCCTCAAAAAATTCCAGAAGATTAGTCAAGCATGATCTCCCCTTCGTAAATCCACGCTGACTCGGACCTATCTTGCTACTGCTAATCCAAATATGCCGCTATTTCGTCTTTTATAATTGACTCCAGCATCTTCGCTGCAGGTTTATCACTTCCATTTCAGGTGTAGGTCTGAGTACCACAGCACAGAGACAGGACTTCCAGCCCATCAATGCCGTGCAGACCTGATCTATTGGTTTGTCTGATCTACGTACCCGGATCACATCCCTCCAAACCCATGCCATTCTCACTGCTGTTCAAGCTTCTCTTAAGTGTTACATTTGAACTCACATCTATCACTGCCATTGGCAGCTCGTTTCACACCTCCCTCTGAGTGAAGGAGATTCCCCTCAAATTTCCCTTAAATATTTCACCCTTCACCCTAAATTAGGGATTTTGTAACCTTTTTTATGCCATGAACTCCTACCATTAACCAGGGTCCGTAGACCCTAGGCTGGGAACTCCTGCCCTAAACCTATGACCTCTAGTTCCAGTTTCACCCAACTTCAGTGGAAAAAGCCTATTTTCATTTACCTTCTCTAAACCCCTCATAATCTTGTATACTTTGAAAAGATCTTCCCTTACTCTCCCACCTCCAGGGAATAAAGTACTATCCTATTCATCCTTTCTTTATAACTTGGATCCTCTAGTCCCGACCGAGTCCTTGTAAATTCTCTCCGTACTTCCAAGTTTATTGATATCTTTCGTCTCATTAAGTGACCAGAAGTGTGCATAACACTCTTAAGTTCAACCTCACCAATGCCACATACAACTTCAACACAAAATCCCTTCTCCTGTGGTCAATGATTTATATGGCAAATGTGTTAAAAGCTCTCTTTACAACCCTATCTATTATGATGCCACTTTCAAGGAATTATGGCTCTGTATTCCCAGGTCCCTTTGTTGTATAGTACATCTCAGAGCCCTGCCATTCACTGTGTGAATTTTGTCCTCCCGAAGTCTAACACTTCACAATTGATTGCTATAAATTCTATCTGCCATTTATCAGCCCATTTTTCCATCTGGTGAAGATCACACTGCAAGCTTTGATAGCCATCCTTGCTGTCAATTACAGTCCCAATTTTGCTGTTACAGTTTATCTGAATTATAAATGTGGATGATAACAATGGACTCAGCACTGATCCCTGCACCACATAACCTGGTCACAGGCCTGCAGTCAGTGAGAGATGACCATCTATTACCACTGTCTGTATTCTCCTACTAAGCCATTGTTGGATCCAATTGAATACTTGATCCAGAATGCCAACTAACTTAATCTTCTGGACCAGACTCCCATGTAGACAATGTCACTGCCTTTCCTATATGAAGCTCCTTGGTAATATCTTTGAAAAGAATGGCTAGACATGACCTACCACTCATAATGACATGTTGAATGCCCATAATTGACATATATGCTGCACCTTAGAATACCTTTCAGTAATTTGCCCATGATTGATAGCAGGCTCACTGGCCTATAATTTGTCAGCTTGTTCTTAAAGCCTTTCTTAACAATGGAGCAAACATTAGGTATCCCCCAATCCTCCGGCACATCTTTTTTAAATACCTCTGCCAGAGCCCCTGCAATTAATGTACTTATCTGTCACAGGGTTTGAGGGGACACTTTGTTGGATCAAAGTTTGTTGGAGCCAGCACTTCCTCTTCCATAATCTGGAATGTGGTCCATGACCTCATGACTCATTTGCTTCAATTCTTTAGTCTCTGTTTGTCTCCTTTGTGAATACATATATGAAAAATGTATTTAAGATCTCCCCTGTCTCCTTTGGATCCATGCATTGATGACCAAAATGATCTACAAAAGGAGTAATTTTGTCCCTTGGTATTTGTTTTCACCCTTAATATAGCTATAAACACACTTGAGGTTCGCTTTCACCTTGTCTGCCAGAGCAACTTCATGTCCTCTTTTAGACCTCCTTAGTTCTCTCTTAAAATGTTTTCTTATATTCCTCAAGTGCCTCATTTTATTCTAACAGCCTATACCTGATGTATGCTGCTTTTTCTTTACCAGGGTCTCAATATCCCTCAAGAAACAAGGTTCCCTAAACCTGTTAGCCTTATCTTTTATTCTAGTAGGAGGGGAAAATGTTAATTTACCCTCTTCCTGATTGTGACTTAGCATTTCCTTACTCAGCAATATGTTTGCAGCTTTTCAAGACTATAAAACATAGCAACAAAATTAGGCCATTTGGCCCATTGAGTCTGCTGTGCCATTTCAACATGGCTGATCCATTTTTCTCCTCAGCCCCAATCTCCTGCCTGCTCCCTATATCCCTTCATGCACTGACTAGTCAAGAATCTATCAGCTTCTGCCTTAAATATGCATATAGACTTGGCCTCCACAGCCGTCTGTGGCAAAGAATTTGGTGCTTTCATCGTGGAAACATGTATGGTTAAACAGCAAAGGGGAACAGAGCTGTAGAAGAAATGGCTGGGACATTTTTTGCCTGTGGACTTTACAGATGAGCATAGTTAATGCTGTTAAGATGAAAATCTGCTCCACTATCTGGATCAGTATCCCCTATCCTTTATTCACAATTGGAGTTGTCATTTGGTGGGGCTGGCAGTAAATTGGTTGCAAGCCCTCTTTAATTTTTCATAGACTCTAATGTCAACATTGTTCCCCGTCTTAAAGGCTGGTTGTGCACAGTGGAAGTTACCAATAGCGCTACTGTCCGGTGAAGGAAAATAAATTGCAAAGCTAAGTGGTTGAGGGTTAGGGTCAAAAAGGGTAGGATTGACTGGCTTTTAGCATCCGTGGTGACTTTAACTCTTGTGCATTGTTACTTCGATCGTAATAACAACGTAGAGGCTGATTGCAACCTGAGGGCTGAGGGGTCATGATTTAAGGGTCTTTACAAGCCAGTGAGAGATCAGAATACGTTAAGGAGATAGTAGAATAACCTAAACTTGAACTTGCAGAATATTTTTGCATGATGATTATTCAGTCATGACTGTACTGGTCTCACCTTTCCAAATTGAGTTGACATGTCCTGGAACAGATTAGTTATTGGTGATGAGAGGACCTTTAAACAAATGAACCAAAGTTGTTAACTGTCATGAAATTGTGTGCTGTTGATCTGAGGAACTGCACCAAAGGGGGGCATTGGGTACAATTTAGGCATTTAGCTTGAGTGCAGGTTTTATTTTATATTTAGCAAAGGTGTGGCAGCATTTCCCAAACAAAATCCCAGGGAGGCTCTTTTCCAAAACTGAATTTTGGTTTGGAAAGTCTGATTTCATGGATTGGAACCCCAGCTGTGTATGTATTCACAGTAATGTGTCAGAATAGAAAGCTCATCCTGCCACTCAACAGCAGCTTTGACTGAATTTATTGAGGCTGAAGTTATTGAGTGACACGTGTGTCCTTCAGAACACAGTAGTCAAGTGCTGAGAACCAATCTTAATTAATATAAAATGCTGAAAGATGCAACGTTTTTGTTAGCTTGGGAGCAAGCTTTTATTTTCCATGATTTAATTTGCTCTTTTTTCACCATTATGTTGAATTTAATTACAGGTACCAAATACTCCAAGGTAGGTGGTGAAATATTATTTTGATTAAGGAGTCAGTGATGCAGCAAAAAACAACAAACATTTTATAATCATTATCCAAGTGGGAATATTATAAGGAATATTATAATGATGAAAAGCTATTACTCTGGGGTGATTGTGGACTGATAGTTTGTTACATGTTGGTGCCCTCATTTATTTTCCTGGTTATGTGCATTGGTTGCTAGCAGTAAATATCAGCAGGTTATTCTGCTTTATATTCTTGTTTAATTGTTTTCAGTACTGTGTATTTTCTGTTCCAGTCTTGTGCTCATCACAAACTTAAGATTCAATGTTTGCAGACTTGATATATTCCTGCATGCTCCTGTAAATTCAAAACTTTTTTTTGGGAAAAAAAAGTCTCCACAGAGCAATAATTTCACAAATAGGTAATTAATTAGCATTGAAGTTTAGTAAGAAATGCAACACAGAATGCTAGAAAAACAATATTCAAGAGTCAATTAACTCGTTTATATAAACTTGGTAATTTTACATTGAAAGATGCCGGGTGAACTGAAGTAATGTCTGTGACACGAGGCAGGAATCATTCTTAGAATAAATGTACTGTCATTAGTGCAGCATAAAATAGCACGATTCCTTGGAGATCACGGGCTTTAATTGACAGGGGACTGCTGCCAAACCGGTGTTGGCTGCTCCACCCAGTGGCTTGCCTTGGCATCTCATGACAATTTGGGATCATGTCAGTGTGGATGTACAGAGCTGGTTAAGGGGATTTAACACAGATTTTAACTTTCCAACATCTATATTTGAAGAAAGCCTAGATTTAGACAAATGTTATTCCAAGAGGCTAACTGGGAAATGCAAAAGGTTGAGAGGTAGAATCTTGAGGGAATCAATGGGAATATTGGGAGAATAAATTCAAGTCATTTATTGTTACGTGCATTATTATGGTGGGGTACAAGTCCAATGAACTCCTTGCAACAGCATTGCAGACATGTAGGTTCAAACAAAAGATTATAGATTGTGCATAAATTATGCAGGGCAACGAAGAGAAATAAAGGATAAAATGAATCAGAATAAATGTGTGTTTGATGTTCAGCATGGATTTAAAGGGGCCCTATGACTCTCTGACCAAGTTTCTAAAATTATAATTCAGTGTTCTACTGTCCACTGCCAGCAGTAGTATCAATTTGGCATCCTCTCATGGGATCTCTTGTCACAAATCTTTTAGCAACTTTTGCTTCCGTCTATTCAGCAGTTAGTTTGAAATAGATAAGTGGTATCTTGGGTATCAGGTACCTTGGTTCTATGTCTATATGGAACTCCTCCTGTTTAAGTCTGTGTAGGAGACGTTCAAGTCTGAGTTTAGTATCATAATGCACAATTACATATATACACAGTGCAAGGATATCTCACAGCTGCATCACAGGCACGTAGTATCAGATACACAGCATCCACAACTCCAGCGTATGATGATGCTGGTGGTTGTGGGGAATAATGCAGACATGTAGTTTGAGCCCTTGATCTTTAAATAGGAGCGTGATGATATATTCTATTGTCAACATTTCGGCTCCGTTATCTTGAGTACCCCATTCTGACAGTTCAGTATAACAGATTTTAAGGTCTTTCTGTGTTGTATAGTGATTTTACTGTGGTCTTACTATCTTGTGAAGATAATACCAGTGAAACAAAAAATAATGTGTGTGACATATCAAGGGTAACCTGTTTATCTTATCAGCCCCTTTCCATTGATGCCTGCAGAATGGGATGATGTTGGAGCTCCATAGTTGTTAATTCAATTGTGTCAGGAAATGCAATAACTCACTCATGCTTGCAGGACTCATGAGCTCTTAGTCTTTTGGCTTTGAAAAATGATGCCCGAGGCACGACATCATCGTACACTTTTCTAATTAACTCCATGACTCAAGCGGGCAGCTGAAGATCTTGCACGGTTTGTGACTGACTGATTTGAGACTGCATTCCCTCACTCACTCCCGCCCACAATCTGTGGTTTGGTATTAAATGTATTGTGAATTTTCTGAGTCTGGAATTCATTTTAATATTGTTTCTTTTTTTTCTTCTTTTCTCGTTGTGTTTTCTTTCTTCGTAACATTCTTTTCCTTTCACTCGTTCACCTGCTTGACTTTGCTGCCATCCTGCATGCTGTCCAGTCTGTAAGTTGTTGGTTTAGCTGCATTTTTGTTCCAAGCAAAGCACCATGGGGAAATGGATCAGCTTTCTCCATTGTTTTGTGTTCTGAATAATACAATAACAAGTCTCCTTTAATGACTAACTTGTTGGGATTAGCTTAGACCTGGGACTGATGAACATTGCCACCTTCCCTGCAACATCTCTAACTTCAAATCAGTTCTGGAGGACTGATGCCTGTCACACATTAGGGTGTGTTGGCTGTTATGAATATTGAATTAACACCTCCATTTAAAGCTTAACCCAACGGGGTTGGGATAGGGGAAGATGCGAGAGAATTAGAAGTGCAAATAGGTTCGGACATGATGGGCTGAAGGGTCTTTTTACCATGCCTCCATGCTGTTGTTGGTCAAATCAGTGCTGCAACAAAATCTCTCCACCGCAAACAATCCTGGAGCGGAGTTTTCCAACCAAGGTGAGCTGAAGATCCTGGAAGCAACTTGAAGCTTCAGAATAGTCACTTGATATGATACCTTGGACTGGAAAGCACCATATAGTTCTCTAGAGAGAATTTTACAGCTTCCTGGTTTAGGCTGGTTCTGAGTTTCCCTCCATTCTCATTAGATGTCTACTAACCTGCAGCCCAAGGCATGATGAGGTATAACTAAGCACTCTCACAATAAGTCACTTACTTCATTCAAAATGACCAACATAGTGCTTCAGGCTCTAATTTAAAAGTGGAAATTAACTCATGATAGTAGTTAGTATCAGAATCGGGTTTAATATCACCAGCATATGTCGTGAGATTTGTTATCCTTGTGGCAGCAGGGCAATGAAGTACATAATAATAGAGAAAAAATAGTGAATTAAAGTAAGTTTTTATGTATATATTAAGTAGGTAAATTAAATAAGTAGAGCAAAAAAAGAAATAAAAAGCAGTGAGGTTATGTTCATGGGTTCAATCTCCGTTCAGAAATCGGATGGCTGAGGGGAAGAAGCTGTTCCTGAATCACTGAGTGCATGGCTTCAGGCTTCTGTACCGCCTTCTTGATGCTAGCAATGAGAACAAGGCATGACCTAGGTAATGGGGGTCCTTAACGATGGACAGTTAAAAGAGAAAAAAAACAGGAATCTCAATCCAGAGTTCTTTTCCTGTGCCTGATGTGTCTTCGGTGATGTTGCTCTGTGAGCTTCCTGCTGAGCTTGTCATTTATCTAATATTCTGGAACATCACAACCCTGTCCAAGCAGCCACTATATGTTTTTTTTAATTTATTCATGCCAACTAAGCCAGCGTTTATTGCCCATCCCTAGTTGCCCTTCATGCTATCATCAGAGAGGATCATTGAGCTGCATTTTGATAAGTTATCATGTTTTATGAATATTTTATCTTTTAATTATTTGTTGATATTAACATTGGAAATGCAGTTCTATCTAGTATTTCCTCTCAAAAGATAGGGCATTTAGCCACTGAGCTATCGAACGTCTCTCATGACTTCCATTTCCCCTTTGCCCAGCTGTCACCTATTCCCTCCCATGTGCCCACTAACTTCATTATTTGTTGAGGGAAACAACAAATACTTTTAAAGTAAACTTTCTTTTAAATAAGGACACAACTGAAAAATGCTGAGAAAGTTAATTCTTCAGGAGCCAAAATCTGTATTAATATTTCAAGTCCACGGCATTCAGTTCTGTTTTTTTTCACTACTGCATCATAAGTTGCTTGGCGTTTACATATCAGGTTTTCTCCAGCCCATTGTATTTTGTTTATGTACAATTAAACTAATATTTTTTTCCAAATTTATTAACTTGGGATTCAATTGTAGAAACAACTAAAAACCTTACTCAAGTGGAAAATGTTTCATACTCATTATAGAGGCGTGAGGCAAATGCATTTTGATGTGATAGATGTTCCAGTTTATTGTCTTGGGCTTACATACCAAGGGTATGAAGTCCATTTGTTCTGAAGCAGCAACTCAGTACATTACAAACCTGATAACCTGGGGGAAAAACTAAATAAAGCAGCTGTAGCTGGAAATCCAGAGCAACACACACAAACACAAAACGCTGTAGGAACTCAGTAGGTTAGGCAGCATCTATGGAGCTGAATGAACAGTCTGACCCTTCTTCAGGACTGGAAAGGAAAGAAGAAGACACCAGAATAAAAGGTACAGGGAGGAAAAGGAGGACAAGTTAGAAGGTGATAGGTGAAGCCAGCTGCGTGGGAAAGGTAAAGGGCAGGAGAAGAGGAGTCAGATAGGAGCGGAGAGTGGACCATAGGAGGGAAAGAGAAGTAGGAAGGGCACTGCTGAGAGGAGGTAAGAGGCCAGAGTTAGGAATAGAAGAAGAGGGAAGGGGGAGGGAAAAAATTGGTGGGAGGAGAAATCAATGTTCATGTCTTCAGGTTGGAGGCTATCCAGACAGAATATGAGGTGTTGCTCCTCCATTCTGAGAGTGGCCTCATCGAGGCAGAAGAGGAGATTAGGATTCGACATGTGAGAATGGGAATGGAGATAGGAATTAAAATAGTTGGCCACCAGAAAATCCACTTTTGGCGGATGGAGTGGAGGTGCTCGACAAAGAGGTCCCCCAGTTTATGTTGGGCCTCACCAATGTGGAGCAGGTCAAACTCTAGGGGTAGCTGTGGACACCCAAATGGCTGCCAGCTATGCCTGCCTTTTCAATGGCTACGTAAAACAGCCCATATTCCAAGCCTTCCCTGGTAATGCCCCAGCTCTTCCTGCGCTACATTCATGATCTCATTGACACTGCTTCTTGTACTCTTGTTCAGTTTGTCAATTTCATCAACTTTGCCTCCAACTTCGACCCTGCCCATAAATTCACTTGGTCCATTTCTGACACCTTCCTTCCCTTTCTCGATCTCTCGTTCTCTATCTCTACAGACAAACTGTCTACCAACATCTTTTGTAAACCTACCAATTCCCATAGCTATCTTGATGGTACCTCTTCCCACCCTGTCTCATGTGAAAATCCTATTCCCTTTTCTAGGTTTGTTTGTCTCTGCCAATTTTGTTCCCAGGATGAGGATTTCTTTTCCACGACATCAGAGATGTTCTCCTCCTTCAAATAACCTGGTTTTCCTTCCTCCAGCATTGAGTTGTTCTCACCCACATCTCTTCATTTTCCCAGACATCCGTGCTCACCTCATCTTCCTGCCTTAACAGAAATAGAGTTCTTCTTGTCTTACCCTACCACCCCATGAGCCTCCACTTCTAACACATTATTCTCTGCATGTTTTGCCATTTCCAAAGGGATCCTACTACCAAGCATATCATTAACTATCTCCCCCCACCCTCTGCTTTTCACAGGGATTGTTCCTTTCATGATTTGCTTTGTCCATTCATCCCTCCCTACTCATCTCCCCACTGACACTTATCCCTACAAGCTACAAAAATGCTACACCTGCCCATTCACCTCCTCACTCTCCTCCAGTCAGGGTCCCAAACAGTCCTTCCAGGTGAGCTAATACTTCAACCATGAATCTGTTGGGATTGTCTATTGCATCCGGTGCTTGCAATGTGGTCCCTTCTACATTGGTGGGACCCGACGTGGATGGAAGACCACTTTGTCGAGTGCCTCCACTCTATCTGCACAAAGGTGAATTTCCTGGTGGCCATCCATTTTAATTCCTATCCCCATTCCCTTTCTGACATGTCAGTCCATGACCTTCTCTTTTGCCACAATGAAGCCACTCTCAGGGTGGAGGAGCAACACCTGATATTCCATCTAGATAGCTGCCAACCTGATGGAATGAACATTGATTTCTCCTTCTGGTAATTTCTTCCCCTCGCCCTTCCCTGTCTTCCATTCCCCATTCTGGCTTCTCACCTACCTATCACCTCCCTTCCCCACCCTATCCCCTCCTTCTTCTCTTTCTCCTGTGGTCCACTCTCCACTCCTATCAATTTCCTTTTTCCTCAGCCCTTTACCTTTCCCACCCATCTAACTTCACATAACAGCTTCAAGCTAATCTCCTTCCCTCTCACCCAGCTTTTTATTCTGGTGTCTTTCACCTTCCTTTCCAGTTCTGAAGAAGTGTTTCGGTCTGGAATGTAGACTGTTTATTCATTTCCATAGGTGCTGTCGGACCTGCAGCTTGTTCCTCCAGCATTTTATGTACATAACAGCAGTAACATAGGTTGAGTGAAATATAGTCTGAGTTAAAATTGGGGCTTTACTGGTTAGTTCAAGAATCTGATAGCAGTGGGGAAGAAACTATTGTTGAGGTGTGAGTCTTAAGGTTCCTGCACCTCCTGCAAGAAAGTAGCATCATGAGGGCATGACCAGGATGTTGGGGGTCCTTGATGATGGACAACACCTTCCTGAGATATTCCCGAGTCATTCAGGGAGCGAGACGACAAATAAACATGAGAATGAACTAGATTTATATGATTTGCAAAAGTTTATAATAGACTTTTCAAGTGCAAATTAATGCTGCTGACACTGAATGACCTGCAACCCGAGAGTTATGGCCAAAGGCTTTCATACAATAATCTGGAACTCTGCTGATTAGTATTGAGGCTACTTGTTTGCCACTTTATTTGGCCACAAGAGGCATAAATTTAACTTGGCAACTTGCCTTTGCTCACTGATAGGTGCTTCATTCACCTCTCACATTTTACTCAGAAAGGTGTCTGATTGAGCCTTGTTCTATTGGGTTACCTTAAGAGGTGGTAGATGTTGCAGATGAGGAAAAATTTTCATCAGTCCCAAACATCATAACCTTCATAACTTTACATGAAGATTATGCGGGTATATTCAGCCATTGTGAATTTATTCCTGAGTGTGATTTCACTTTAGACCAAACTGGACTGTGCAAAGCTTAACTAAACTTGATTTTCACCAATTGCACCACAACATTTCATGGTATATGGCTTTGATTCTTTATATGGTGATTGTGGTGTCTAAGGCTACAATCCATGGTTTCAAATTAACACGGAGACACAGCAAGTGCCAAGAATTTCCTTGCAGCAACAAGTTACCTGCATTTCCTGCATAACTATCTTCAGATCCAGCAGAAACTTGGGCCTTGGAGGCAACTCTGTAAAGTACTATTTTGACAGTTAATTAAGTCATGCCCAAGGCTATACAGGCTATCATTTACTTAGAGTGTTTGTGTTCGATTCATAAAATTAATCCATACCTATTAAACTCATGTATTCTTTCCTAATTTTAGAATTATTTGAAGAATTAAAATCACAAGTACTCAAATCAATGGAAGCACAATAATTAGATAGAATTAAATCAGGAATTATAAATTGCCTGAAACTTGTGTCTTTTCCCTTATAGCTGCTCCTTTCCATTTAATTTAAGTGGCTGGATCTTGCAGACACATAGTTACTTCAAGCTAAAATTTTCCTAATTCAAATGGGGAGGGCCATTCTTGCTGGCCTGAAGCATCCTGGACTCAACCAGCAAGGCGTGGGCAATGAAATGATTTCCAGCAGTTTACTGAGCGATCTCCACCCTACAGCATCATTGACGGCTAAGAACGCCAGTGAAGCTGTACCTTGTCTGTTAAAGTGGTCAAGAATACTAAATCTAATTTCTGAAAACTAGAAACAATTAAACACTTGAAATGAACTGACAATGCCATATTATTATTTCATGACATAAAAAGCATAAATTCACTTTACAGAAATTGAAAACATAAAACCATTCTCCCTTTTTCACCCCAAGGTCCCAGTTCCCTTGATACTCACACGATTTTGTGCAAATGTACATGTCCACTGAAAAAAAATTATAATTTTACTGCCTATCACTTATAAAAGGGAGTTAGTAGTATGTTGGGATACCAGATCGGCAGTTACATCCAATAGTCCAGAGAATCTGTTAGTCCGGCACACCAAAGTTCCAGACATGCCGGATGAACAGTGCTTTTCTGTGATTTTTTTTCTGAATGAGCAGCAGCTTTAAATTCTCTATTGAAATCAATGTTTATCGGATGCTGATTGGATTCTTCACCCAATCAGCATCCGTAAACCCAGCTGGTGAATCCCAGTACGGTAAATCATTGCCATTGGACTCCATTGCAATTGCCGGCAGTGTTTGCCAACAAAACTTGTGCTAGTAGAGTTGTTGAACTTCTATCAGGTCTAAACTGACTAGATCTCAGCTGGTAAATTTGTCAAAGTTGGCAGAAGTTCTTAAGTTCACCCTGACATGATCTTTAAGGCATGTTGGCTCTCCAATCTTCCCAGCCAAATGAAGCAATTTCTCTGCTTTCTGATCAATGATCAGTCAAATGAAGAAATAATTGTTTGGCCCTTTTGATGAAAGATGCAACCTGATCTATAGGCAAAGCAAGTATCATGAAAATGCAATTATGATGGTTTAGTTAGCATAAAAAAAACTTGCCTGCATAATTTTTCTTTCAACAGAGTTGTATACTCTCCCTCTTGATGAGGAGGAGATCGATCAATAGTGCACAGATCCCTTCCATATTCCTTGCTCTTTCTTGGTCTGAAAGCCATCACAATGTCTGAATATACAACATTTAGTACTAAGTTAAACACAGCAATTTTGAATGGCAGGGACACGTGTAAGAATTTCTCACATTTATAATGCTTTCTGTATTACTGTACTTCCCTCTTTTATTTCTCTGAGAGTGTGTGTCTTTGTCTGTGTCAAGATGCTGGGATGTAGTGGCTTATGGGATGTAGTTAATCAACGATTTGCAAATGCACTAATTTTCAATCAATATCTTTTCCATTTAATTCTCCATGTTCTAAAAGCTGAGAGGTGCTTAAATTATTCTTACTAATGGACATGAAAATATGAAGAGAATTATGGCGTATGTGTAATATTTCAAACTTTTTCAGTGATGAGGTCAAAAGCATCATTTGGTGAAATTAACAGCAATGTAAAGATCGGTGAAACAAACTACCAATCACTTCCTTGATCAGAGATCCTTGAATATTTTTACAAAAAAGCTACTTGATTTGTAGCTATTTAGTGATGTTGATCTGAGCAGGTGATAACAGAACAGATTAAATCTTCAATTACTGAGTGTGTCAATCAGATAATATCTGGTCTTACTTCTGTCCATTTCTCTTTGATTCAAATGGGACGTTTGATTTCTCACCATTGTCTTCAGATTTCCCAAGAAGGATGACTTATCTCCAGGTCATCGCTTTGTATCTTTTGCCACTTTTTTTGACACAATGGCAAGCAAATTTGGGGGAAGTCCATATCGGCTCAAATCTCATCATTTTTACATTGGGGACTGAAACAGTTACCTCTAGCTCCAGCCCTAAGCAGCCCCTAATATTTTTTAAAAAGGTCCTGCAATGTCTTTTTAATGTGGAGGAAAGCATACAGTTTTTGTCCCATTCTACATCAATCCTTCACCAGTTGGGATAATGACAGTTCAGAATCAGGTTAAATATCATCAGCGTATGTCAGGATATTGTTGTCTTTGCGGCAGCAGTACAATGCAATACGTAATAATAGAGAAAAAACTTGAATTGCTCTGTAATTTGGCACTACTGAATTTGACAATTGTATATATTTTTTTATATATAAAATAGTTAAATTGAATAAGTAGTGCAAAATAAAAGTTTAAAAAAAAGTAGTGAGGTAGTGTTCATGGCTTCAATGTCCATTCAGAAATCAAATGCAGAGGGGAAGAAGCTGTTCCTGAATCATTGCCTATGTGCCTTCAGGCTCCTCTGCTTCTTTCCTGATGGTAGCAACGAGAACAAGGCATGACCCGGGTGATGGGGGCCCTTAGTGATGGACGCCTCCTTTTTGAGGCATCACTCCTTGAAGATGTTCTTGATACTGGGGAGACTAGTGCCATGATGGAGCCCACTAAGTTTACAACTCTCTGCGGCTTATTTTGATCTGTGTAGTAGCACCCCCCCCCCACCCCCCAAAATACCAGACGGTGATACAGCCAGTTAGAATGCTCTAGTAATGCACAGAAAATTGCTGGAGGAACTCAAAAGGCTGTACAGTATCTATGGAAAAGAGAAAACAGTCGACATTTCGGGCCGAAAGCCTTCATCGACTGCTTACTCTTTTCCATAGATGCTGCCTGGCCTGCAGAGTTCCTGCAGCATTTTGTGTGCATTACTTTGATTTCCAGCATCTGCAGACTTTCTCTTGTTTATGGAGTTAAAATGCTCCTCCACGATACATCTGTAGAAATTTGTGCGTGCCTTTGGTGACGAACCGAATCTCCTCAGACTCCTACTGAAATATAGCCGGTGGCATGCCTGCTTTGCAGTTGCACCACCATGTTGGGGCCCAGGATAGATCCTCCCAAGGAGCTGCATCCAAAGAGAAAAATACGTTGCATTTTGATAGCACCTTTTGCAGGCCTTGCTCTTTTAACTCTCCAGCATTAGACTGATACTTCAGTGTTGATGTGAGGTTTTCACATTGACACTTTTTTTTTCCAGAGCAGATCCACTATCGGTGCCAAGTCTGACCTAGAATGAAGCTGAGAAAGACTTTCCAAGATGAAGGAACCTCATTCTTTTTTTCCATTAGACTTTCAGACCATTGCCCAACTATATAAAATAAGAAAAATCACAAGTTGTGAACTCTGTCATCACAGATGTTCATATTTCTCTTTATCCTCTATCAAAGCAAGAGTCATCAGCCCCTGTTTCAACTATGCACCTAACAATGTTTAAAACAGAAAGAAAATCTATCTCATTATCAACTCAGGTTTTAGAACCCATAGACTCATGGTTTTGTGATTAGAAAGAAAGTTCTTTTGTTCTTTGATTCAAGTCTCTCAGATACAGTTCTGATGCTAATAAATGCTTCACATTGAAAGGATTAGTTCCTGGTGAGAACATTTTAATTTTACACTAATGGGAGTGTTGAAAACTTTATGGACTATATGTTTCCAGGAAATTATTGAGTGTCCACCATAGATGGATAGGTGACATTGTTGCACTATAATTCCTACTGATCTGAGATGTAGGAGGATCTGGGTCCATAACCTGTGGCAGTCTGCACCTATTATAAAGCAACTAGAGCAGGGGTTCCCAAACTTTTTTTATGCCATGGACCAGTACCACGAACCAAGGTCCGTGGACCCCATGTTGGGGACCCCTGAAATGGAGAGCTATGCCTACTGCAATGGGCAGAAATATGTCACCTTACTATAGTTTCCTATCATTCAGTGATGTGAAAAAGTTGTTGAATATTAATACACTAAAGTCAATGATTCATTCCCTGTTAGTTTTAAAGCAAGGGTTGACTTGGAAAATCATCGGTGTGTGCCTTACTGGGCAAAACTAATCAGTTTACAGCAGCGACTACCAGACCAAGGATTTCTGATCATTGTCTATTTCCCGAAGTCTTGGTTTCCAGTGACCAGAATTTTGTTCCTTGTTTGTTTAAAAACTGCACACCCAAAAAAATCTAATGTAATGAAGACAGATGATGACCTTTTGACCTCTGACCTGTATTCTTTGGTCTCTAGTGGGTTTTATTACTTGCATGAAGAAAATCTTACTCTGCTATCGCTTTAACTGCTCTTTGAACTGTACCCTCTCCCCTTCTTGTTTCCCTCGCTCCTGTCTGTTTTGTGCTGCTTCCCTCCAGCATTCTACACAGCTGCGCCGCTGACATCTGCCGGGATACTCCCTGTGATGCAGTCTCTGTGTCCCGATGGCCAGAGGGATGAATTTGGATTCCTGCAATATTCCAACTCCACGTAAGTCCATCTGAAAAGACGTCAAAATTCTTGCTTCTGTAATTGTAGAATGTTGACACAATTGCTTTAGCAAAGCCAGTGTCTCATTTTGAAGTGGATTATTTCTTCATTTAGCAAGCTTTTCTTATTGTAACCACCATTGGTCATGAGATAAACAACCCAACAGCAGAGTGTGGGAGCTCACTCGGTGAAGGTTCCACTAGCATCTCACGCATATACATACTCACTGTTAGGTCTGTGCTGATGGTGTGCCATTGGTACATAACGAAATTGGAAACTCCTTGGATGGGGAAAGATGTATTACCGGTTGCCCAGCTTGGAGTAGAATTTAGACAGATTGAACTCTGGAGTTTTATGCACTGGTCAATGTTGGAACTGCATTTGCATTCATGCTTACACAGGCCTGAAAAGTGTTTGTGTTTATCAGGTAGAATAGGATTGGTTCTAGTGGAAATGCTTTGCATTGTTGAACTGTCTGCCAGCACTAATTATCTGAGTCAATGAAGCCCTGGAGCTATATCACATCAATGGGTTTACTTGTCTGGTTACATTTCATAATATTTAATTTTCTTACTTTAGATTTACTACTTCAAGCCATAGGTCACCATGTCCTCAGTTTTACAATCTGATGAGTGATAATGTATTAGTGAGATTTTTTTTAAAGATACAGCATAGAATCGCCCCTTCCACACCACCCAGCAATCCCCAAATTTAATCCGAGCCTAATTACGGGACAATTTACAATGACCAATCAATCTACCTTTGGTACACTTTCGGACTGTGGGAGGAAACTGGAGCACCCAGAGGTAACCTACAGGCAGCGAAGGGAACATACAAACTCCTTTCAGTCAGCGCCGGGAATTAAACCTGGGTCATTGTGCTAATCACGACGCTCTTGTGGTGCTACATTGCAAAATACTCACGTAGTGGTTAGTGCGACCCTGTTTCAGCTTGGGATGTGAGAGTTTAGAGTTCAGTTCCGACATCGTCGGTAAGGAGTGTCTGTATGCCCTCTGCGTGGGCTTTTCTCAGGTGCTCCAGTTTACTCCCACGGTCCAAAGACCTACAGGGTAGGTTAATTGGTCATTGTAAATTGTTCAATGATTGGGTTAGATCTAATTGGGGTTGTCAGGGATTGCTGGGACAGCATGGCGAGAAGGGCCAGAAGGGCTTACGCCAAGCTGTATCGATCGCCAAATAAATAAGTAAAACCCCAAGTCTGCACTACTGCTCAGCACAAAGGTCAAGTGGGGCCTGCCCCTACACCTTCCTCACCACCATTCTGGGTCCCAAACAGTGCTTCCAGATGAAGTGACACTTCACATGTGAGTTTATTGGGATTATCTGGCTTCCTCTACATGGGGCTGTGTGGGGCTGCTTCGTCCAGCAACTTCGCTCCGTCTGCCACAAAAGGAGGGCTTTCCTGGTGGCCGCCATTTTAATTCTACTTCCCATTCCTGTTCAAGGCCCCATCTACTGCCACGATAAGGCACTCTTGGGTCAGAGGAGCAACACGTATTCTGGCTGAGCAGCCTACAACCTGATGGCATGAACATCGATTTCTCTGCTGGTAATTTCTCTCTCCTCCCCCTTCTCTCTTTTTCCATTCCCTGTCCTGGCTCCTGTATTACTCTTTCTCTTCTCCTCACTTGCCCAGCACCTCACTCATGTGTCCCGCCCTTCCTCTCCTATGGTACACTCTCCTATTACATACCACCTTCTTCAGCCCTTTACCTCTCCCACAAATCACCTTCCAGCTTCTTTCTTCATCCCTCCTCCCTCACCTACCCATCTTTCCCCTAACCTGGTTTCACCTATCACCTACCAGTTGTACTCCTTCCCCTCGCCCTACCTTCTTTTTCTAGCTTCTTCCCCACCTCCTCACCCTTTCTGTCCCGATGAATGGTCTCAGCCCAAAACGTCGACTGTTTATTCATGCCTGACTTGCTGAGTTCCTCCAGCATTTTCAATAAGTTTCGATAGATACATTTAATGTCAGAAAAATGGTTACAACATATATCCTGAGATTCTTCCTCTTTGCAAGCATCCACGGAAACAGAGGAGTGCCCCAAAGAATGAATGACAGTTAAATGTTAGAACCCCAAAGCCCCTTCCCAGGCATAAGCAGCAGCAAAGTAATGACCCCTCCCCTCCCCCACCAACTAAAAAACACTGGCACCCCCACTGATCACTCAAGCCTGCAGCAAAGCATCAGTAAAGACAGATTTGCAGTACCCCAAAAACTACTCATTCACCTGGTATTCGACATACCACAGGCTCTCTCTCTCCCTTATAAGGGAAAAAGTATCCCCGTTTCACAGCGAGATTGGAGACATAACCAAAGAACTCGCTGATTTATGGTGTTAAAAGTCTGTGGCGTCACTTTTACTGAGCTCTGTGCCCAAAAAACTCGGGTCGCTGGGCACAGAGCCAGCAGCCAGTTCATTGCCTTAGATCTTCTGTGTAATTCCACAACGCATCAGGGGGCAGCACTGGCATTGAATCAGCCTGTCTCCAGAGCTATGAAAATCCAAAACCCTAAAGGCACGCTAGTCTTCAGGACGTGTCCTTGGCATATCGAAAAGCAGCCGATCGTGAGGCCCTGAGAGCGAGTCCCATTTCCGCAAAGAACCGAAGTCAGCGTGCAACTCCAGGAGGTGGTCTTCGAAAGAACCTTGAATTGGGAAAAAAAGAGATATCAAAGATAGAAATTGAGCTGTTTCCAAAGATGCAAGCAAAGGAGTTGCCGTTAGGTGCCATCGTCCTCCATCATCCTCCTAAGCTCCACCCAGGTGTTGAGCCAGTTTAGTTTCCATAATTGTGCCACCACGCTGCATTGTTAGTGTTTTAAGATCATAGAACATTGAACAGTACAACATGGAAACAGGTTCCTTTTGCCCACAACATCTGCACCAACCATAATGCCAAATTAAACCCAACCCATCCGCCTGCATATGATTGCAATCCCTGCATATGCACATGCCTGTCTAAACCACCAATCCTGGCAGCACGTTCCAGGCGCCTGCTACTCTTGAATAAAATTTAGCCTGCCTAACTCCTTTACACTTTTCCCCCCTCACCATTGCCTTTGCAATGTAATTAGTTTAAAACATAATCACAAATCTTTTTGATGAGAAGTAGATTATAATGTCCTGGTTCATGAGTTTGATGTATGGGTCCCTGTCACCATTTTATTTGCATGAGGACAGGGTGGTAGAAAGACCATAAGCAAAATGCCTGTTCATATCCCACCATATCCTTCACATGCACTGTAGGTTTGTGTGGTGCTTTAGTGTCCAGAGCTTGAAACAGAGATGGTGGCTTTGTGAGTCTTATCCTTCACAGTCTTGTGTCAAAGTTTTTTTTTCATGGTTTATTATATTCACTGTCACAGTGTTGGGAATAAAGCATCTGGCTTATACACATAAATATCAACATTGTGACAGTGAGCAGAGTATTTCTTTGTCAGTTGAGTTAAATATTGGCCAGGGTACTGGGGAAAACCCTTGCATTTTACATAATGTAGCTGTCCACCTTAAGTAGCAATTAACGCCTTGGTTTAACACCTTATCTGAAAGACAGATACTTCCATGTTCAAAACTGGAAGGGCAACTCACCGATCCTGAAAAATGACCATGACCACCTTTACGTGCATTTAAGGAGAAATTTTGTGTAATTTTGCTACATTAAGCTTGGTTGTATTGTTACATGTTTTATTGTGCCTAATTTTTTCACTTGTTCCACACATAATGCCTCAATTTTCAATATTTTTTATAAGTTCATATAATTTTTTTGAGGATTTAGTACAGGTTTAAAACTATTTCAACATTCCAGCTCCCAAAAAGACCATCCAGGAAGAATGTCTGTAGGACTGACAGAAGATTTCCTGAACAGTCACCCTTTATTTGTTCAATATGTCAGTAGGTTCACTATTGATTGGTATGGACAAAGCAAATTTATTTACTTATTCCTATTTTTCCTGTTTATACATGCCTTACACCACTGCTTTCTTTATAGCTTTAAAAATATTGTGTGTTGGTGCTCTGATACGCAGTTGCAGGGCACCTAAACAGATTTGACTTTTTAACACAGTTTTCTGAGTTAATGACCTTGAGGTCTATTTTGAAAATGTATTGAAACGATAGATGCCATGCATTCTGTCATGAAATGAGATGAATTTTATTTTGTTTTGCACTAAGAAACAAGATCCTTTAAAGAGTTTGCAGGAATCAACTCTTAGAGACATTAAAGTTGGTGTTGCTATATTAGGGTAAGGCAAGGAGGGAAAGTACTGCACATTGGTACTGGTTTCTCATGTAAGGATATAGATACTGTATATATGTGTCTACTTACTGTGGCTGCTGTTTCTTTGAAGAGTCACACAGTTACTCGAGAGAATCAATGAAGTGGTGGAAGAGAGCAATCTGTTTGACCCTGATCGCCCAGGTCTGGAAGAAGAGCTGGAATCACTTCGGCGTCATCTGGAATCAATGAATAATGACCCAAGCTCAGTGGAGAACCACTTCAACCACACTTATGGTATGAAGCTCGTCGTTACAGCCTATCCCTTGGAAAGTGGCAATAGGGACATAAACCCATAATTAAATTCTGAGTACAGATTGGCAATAGGAAATTTAACTTGCACAAGAGCAAATTTGCAATTCGCCAGTACTTTTAAGCAATAATTGTTAGCGTAATCCATGTTGATTTATTTTTGCACATCCATCCCCTCAGGGACATGTGTTGTATTCTGAAAAAAACAGACTTAAAATAATAATTTTGCCACAGTTCATGTTTCATGTGATCAGAATTTACAGAACTAAACTGATTAATAATTTTGGAGGTGAATTTCAGAAATGGTTTGATTTCTTTATATTCTAGATCCTTAAACCTCCTAGCTAATTTATTAATTATACAACATGGAAATAGCCCCACAATGCCCATGCTCACCATTGGACACTCTTCCTTATTAATCTAAACTTCCAGCACTTGTTCCATATCTCTCTATGCCTCGGCAGTTTAAGTGCTCAGCAAGAACTTTGTTGAATGCTATTAGTGATTCTACTTCCATCACTTTCTCTGGCATCACATTCCAGGTCCTAGCCACTCTGTGGATGAAAAACAACGCCTTCTGCCTCCTCTGAATCTCCTACCCCTTCTGCTATATCTATGTATTCCCAATTCTATTAGCCTTTGATAGAGAGAATTGTTTGTTGCAGTTTACTTTATCTCTACCCCGCAGAATTTTATGTATCTCAGTCATAAACCTCCTCAGCTCAAGAGAAATCAGACCTACCTTTTCCAGTCTCTCCTTATAATGGAAATATTCTATCTGAGGCAATAGCCTGGTAAATCTCCTCAGCACCCATTCTCGTGTCATTATATTTTGTCTGTAGTTCAGTACCCCAGCTGACAATGTTTTATAAAGTTGGAGCATAACCTCCATGCTTTTGTATTCTATGCCCTGGTTACTGCTACCATCAGTGATCTTTAGTCTTTTTTTTAATATTCTTTTACGGGATGTGAATGTTGGCAGCTAAGCCACATTTTTTTGCCCGTCCCTAGTTGTCCATGAGAAGGTGGTGATGAGTTGCTTTCTTGAACTACTGCAGTCCCTGAGGTACAGGTATACCCATAGTGCAGTAAGGGAGGGAATTCCATGATTTTGACCCAGTGACCCTTGCATGCCAAGATCCTTCTGTTCCTCAGTACTCTCTTGGATTTTACCATTCATGGTGTATGTCCATGCCCCAAAACGCATACCTCACATTTATCAAATCTAGACTCTACCTGCCACTTCTTAGCCCACTCAGAAATACATCAATGTCATCCTTTAGCCTGAGACCACTCTTCACAGTGTGATCAAACTCCGTCAATCTTCATGTCATCTGTGAGCTTGCTCATCATTCCTCCTATATTCATATCCAAGTCATTCCCATATATTGTAAACATCAAAGGTTCTAGCAGCAGTCTCTGGAGCACCAGTGGTTATAGTCATCCAGTCATGAAAACACCCCTTTACTCTTATTCTCTGTATCCTATTGCTAAGCTGGATACTATGGGCCCTGTCCTCTTGGACATGCTTCCCATGCAGGACCTTGTGGAGGTTCTGACTGAAGTGCATGTAAACCACATCTACAGCACTGCTGTCGTCAATACTTTTTGTTACCTCCCCAAAGAATTCAGTCAGGTTGGTCAAACAAGATCCACCCTATTTCTTTAGAATCTTTAAAAGACAATGAAATGCATTGTAGTAGAAATTTGTCATCTGCTGTGTAGGATAAATGTACATCATAATTCATATATTGCACTTTACTTCTGAAATCTCATTAACTTTATCCAATCTACAACTGGAGATGATTACAGGTGTTCGGCAAAGAGATCACCCAGTTATAGGAATCTGCCTTAATAACCTTCTCTGAAACCTACCAATGTGTCCAGTGTGCTGAATTTTTTCTGCACTCTATTAATAGGATATTATTCTTTAAGTGATATTAAATGTTCATAAGAGAAATTGAAGTTAACATAGTTTTGAAACTTTTCTGAGGTTGCATGCCATTTTTGTTGTAATTCTCTGTATTTCTTGAATCTGATGCTTCTGAACGTTCAGGAAATTCACTGGATAATCACACAACAGTGACCCTGTTAAGTTATTGGATGTGTTATTACTCCATATTGTTACTGTGATGATTAAAGAGAAAGCTGATCAGATGGGAGATTGGTGCTGTTATTGCTTAGGAGTCAAGCTTTGAGCAAAAGTATAAGAACCAGGATTAAGCCTTCTGATGTCTCAAGCTTGTTCCATTATTTCACAAGTTCACAGTTGATCTGGCTTCTGTTCCCTGATCTATCGTATCCCCACTTACTCTGAATGCTTTATTAGTCTCAGTTTTGAATATTACCAGTATTGAACATCCTCAGTCCTCTGAGGAAAATTCCAAAGATTTACAAGCACTGAAGCGGATTAAGAAATTTCCCTTCCTCCTAATCCTAAAGGGCTGATTTTCTTAGTTTCTGATTCTTCAATCTGAAATTGCCTGGTCACGTTTACCATGTCAGTTCATCTCAGGGTCTCTTATAGCTTGATGTGATGATCATTTAGTGAAGCAGGGTGATGGAGAAAGGAAAGCCATACTTAAATATATCAAATTTTCCAGATTATTTCTGCAATTATTTATTGTAATCTTCAATCAAGGAAGATCATGCTGCTTGAGTTGTAAGCTTGGAAGGAGGACTCTTAGCCTGACTGCCAATCTTTAGCAGGAACATCCAATTTTTCCCTGAGTTATTGCGCATAATAAGTGATTTGAAGCATCGAGACCTCAGATTTCTTTAGGAGATCACACTGTTAATTAGGCCTCCCAGGGCGTGTTGTACAATTAAAATTTCATCCTAGCCATTGTGTCAGCCTTCTGTGTGTATCTTCACAGGTCTGTTCTTTGTAAGCCATTTAATATTTGATGGTAGATCATGTTTTACCACCTTGAATATATAGCAAGAATCAGATAGTGTTCCACTGATGCTGTTTGTCTAACCTCTAGCCTTTTTAAAATTCACCAGGATTTATGTCCAGGGAATACTATAAACTGTGCAACATGGAATATGAGGAAGTAATTTTGACAGATGTTCTTGTGATACAATACTCGTTTTCCTCACTGATAGCAATTCCCTACCCACCCACCCCCGAGTTAGATGGTCAGAATCTTACTGTTGAAAGGTAGCATTGAAAGATTTTTGCACAGTTGTAGGTGCTGTTTATCAGGTGAGACGACACTGCACTGCTTAGTATTCCTTGGTTATAAACAATGTTTTTAAAAATTTGATTATGTAGCAGCATTCAGAGTTTGAATCTTTCGTTTATGATTCTCATTACTTTTAGGATTCACTCTTGGATCAGTTGTGAAGGACCGGGCTGAACTTCAACACTTCTTGACACACAACATGTCCATGTCCAATGAAACAGCTGGACTCCTACTGGGATCAAGTATCAATTTGAAGGAGGTAAGAACAAAGGAAATGGAATGTGTGGTTGACTAGATGAACTTGAATTGCAATAGTGATTTTGAAATCATGGAAAGTCAACAATAATGACAATATATTATCCCATCCATAAGAATGTTTGAGACAACAGCAGGAGCTGTCACTCCTAAATCAGGTTAGTTCCCTCCTGATCCCTCTCCTGCATTTGTACTGATTTATTTAGGCAGTATGTGCAAAAGACATTTTCTATTGAAAGAGTATTTATATATTTATGTGTGATTATTTCTGGTTCCAAAGATTATTCATGCGAACTCCAACAGTAGAAGGTAGTGCTAATTTTATTGGAATGTAATACTTTCTGGGTGAAATAATTCACGTGAGTGGATCAGCTATTGTAGAACCATTGGTCTGGTTAATTATACAGAACAGTTGTTGATCAGAAATGGGAAATAAAAAGAACTTAAATCAAAATATTAGAATGCATGTCTTTCCATCTTGGCTCCATGGTGGTCTCCAATTATTTCTTTGGAACTACAGGTGAGCACAAAGTTAGAACTGGTGAACAATTGTATGACGCAGAGTCATGGGGAGAGATCACAAGCCCTCAATATGTCGACCATCAAGTACTCATATACTGAATAACATTTACTCTCCTTATACTCCCACCAATTTTCCTCGGATCCTACCATTCACCTACACATTAGGGACAATTTACAGTGGCCAGTTAACACACCAACCTGCACATCAATGAAGTTTGGAAGGAAACCCACAGAGACAGCAACAGAGATCTGGATTGAACTTGGGCTGTAGGAGCTGTGAGGTGGACAGTCTACTAACTGTGCCACCGTGCCTCCAATTATCTGTCACCTTTAAGCACAGCTTTCCAGATGACATGTAAGGCCATCGAAGCTAATGAAATGGTTCCATTATTTTGAAATGATTTTGTCTATAAGTTAAAAAAGGCATAAAAATCACTTGATCTGGTAGCCATACATCTATAATATTATAATGACTGACATCTAAAACACATAGGACTGATAAGAAAAAACACTTACTAAAAGGAGAGAGAGAGAGAGGGGAAACGAGCTCTACCACTTATAGGAACAGACGTACATAATCAGACTTCTCAGTTTAAGGACATTACGGGAGCTCATTTTTTTTTTGTATAGGTGTCAATAATTGAGGCGTTCTTAACCCAGGGACTACCTGTGTACTGAGTGAATGTTCAATTTTAATAGAAGTTCCTAGTCATCTTCATTTTGGCAAGCTATTATTTTGGAAATGCCAGAGATGTTCTATTAAATGTCAGCCAAGTGCTTTATTGTGCATGGTTCCCTCCTCATTTCAACACAAGATGAAAAGGCCGTCAGCCTCTCAAGCCTGCCCTGCCATTATATACGATCATGGCTGAACTTCTCCAGGCCTCAAACCATTTTCTGTGCCAGTTTTCCAGTAATCTAGTCTTCACAGCCCTCTGCAATAGAGCATTTCAGAGATTTGCCACCATATGTGAAATAAAATTCATCAGCATTAGTGTTACTTCTTTATGTAATTTTGAATACTAAGTGTCAGCTAAAACTGGCTTGCATGATCTGGACATTAGGGAATAGTAGGCAGGTTAACTATTCAATGGCATTAGAAATAAACCATAAGAAAGATGTAATATGACTACAGAGTTGCATTTTCTTATGTTAGCATGCCTTAATATGTGCCACAAGGATTTTAACAAATAAACTACACTATACTGATATCCGACAAGTAAACTTGATTGCATGATTTTTGAACGAGGGGAAATTTTAAATGGCAAAGTAATGCATCAACCAACATGTTTTTTGGGATGTCGGAGGAAACTGCAATGCAGTGAGGAAGGCCACATGATCATAGAGAAGATGTGCTAACTCTACACATTGAGCAGATAATGTCAGGATGGAACCCAGACGGCTGGAGGTGTGAGGCAGCAGCTCTGTGAGTTGTGCTAATTAGTTTCACTTAGCAGCAATGGGTTCAGACAACTAGGCTTTCTTCAACAACATTCACTCTCAGCTGTAAGAACACTTTAGGTTGAATACTTATCTCAACAATGACTGGTTTATGTTTTTATTATGTCCGCCAGTAAAGTCCTTTATTCCTGTCCTAATTGCATTGCGGAACACTTCAGGGTGTTTCCCAGAACTAATGACACAATCAGAAAGAAAAGTGAAGAAGGGTCTATTGAACTTTCTGAGGTTTACACGGAAGCTCGTTTTGAGCTTCCTCTAAGTCCTGTCACACTGGCTGGCATTCATTTGTGCACTTCCTGCGATTTCCGTATCCCACTTGTCACCAGGATATTCGATTGCATTTGTGCTTAGAGAACTCCACTGCCTTCCAAACATCCTCAAAACTAAAATTCACTTCTCTCTTCAGGAGGTGAGCAGAGACCTTGGAGTTTCATAAGGCAGGAGCAGGTGATGGGTGAGGAAGGTTTCAGCACACCAGTGAATAATAAGTTGGGAGATCACTTCATCAAGCACCTCCACTCCATTCGCCACAAGCGGAACTTCCTGGTGGCCAAATATTTTAATTCCAGTTCCCATTCCCGTTCCGACATGTCGGTCAGTGGCCTCATCTTGTGCCAAGATGTGGTCACCTTCAGGGTAGAGGAGCAACAGTTTATATTCTGTCTGGGTAGCCTCTAACCTGAAGGCATGAATATTGATTTCTCTTTCCAGTAAACAAATTTACCCCCCACTTCCTCTATTCCCACTCCGACCTTTTACTTTTTCTCACCTACCTATCACTTCTCCCGGGTCCCCTCCTCCTTCCATTTCTCCTATTGTCCACTCTCCTCTCCTATCAAATTTCTTCTTCCTCAGCCTTTTACACTTTCCAGCCATCTGGCTTCACCTATTACCTTCTAGCTATCTTCCTTCCCCTCCCCTCACCTTTTTATGTTGGTGTCTTCCTCCTTCCTTTCCAGTCCTGAAGAAGGGTCCCGGCCTGAAATGTTGTCTGTTTATTCACTTCCGTAGATACTGCCCGACCTGCTGAGTTCCTCCAGCATTTTGTGACATAACAGCAGTAGTGTAGGTTCATTTAGGTTAATGGGTTCTGTTGGGATTCTTTGATTTGTGGCTGGGCAGTGAGGAGACGAATCCCAAGATTGTATATAGTATATGTACGTTGAACTTTAACCTCTACACTTTGAATTTGTGCAGTGAGATTCCTTTTAGGGTAAAGTTTTATTTAAAAGCCAATATCTACTCATAAAGTGGAAGGCAGGAAATCTATATTAATATGCATTCATCCTATTAAAACCTGTGGAAATCAAAGGCCTGTCCAGCCGATTGATGTCTGCCATGGATTGGCTGCACCAGAGGAAACATCAAATGTTATCAGAACTTATAATCAAATAGTTACTGAGACTCAACAGCATGAATGGGACACTAATGCCTCCCTAGTCCAAAAACTTTCACAATGTCTGGATGTGACACATCACTATTATTTCCTCACTTAAATTCCAAAGGAACATTCCCATCAAAAAAAGTACTTTTTTCCCCTTCTGTTCCTAATTTTTTTTTTCTGTTTTGTGTGCAAATATAACTGCTTCACGTTGCATCCAACTGTCAGCTTGATTTATGATTTCCATTTTACAAGCTACATAAAGCCAATTTATGCTTTGAGTCTAGTGTTTGCTGCAGTGTGAACCTTTAGAATTAATTATTTGAAGCAGAGTGACTGGTTGGAGAAATTTGCGTAATAACAAATATCTCAATGCTTCAAGGCTTGCGATTTAGAAACAGCCCTCATCAGATCAGTTAATGTTAACAGTGAGATTTCTTATTTACTGGTATACAGTTCAGAGTGCACATCCACAGAATTCCTGTGGCATCTGTTCACTGCATTCTAGATAATAATTTTGTCCTTTACATTAAGTACGGCTGTGGAAAATTACAAAGACGGCCAAGATCATGGAGCAATTTAGCACAATTAACGTTAATGAATGAAGTCAGGTGAATGATGAACACATTTCACCATTTCACTAAAGTAATCAGTTCAGCTTAATATGTGATGTAATGCAACTCTATTATTGAATTAACTCCTTGGAGGCTATTTTATAATCCTGATGTGCACCCTAGTTTTAGAGGCTAATTCTATTTTTATCCACTTTTCAGATAATTTAATATCATTAAACACTTCACTGGTGGCATATTGGTTATGTTATTGGATTAGAACCCAGAAGACTGAATTAACAATCCAGATGGGAGTTCTGATCCCACCATGACAGCTGTGGAATTTTAACTCCATTAATAATCCAGCATTTTAAAAACCCTTGTCATAGTAATGATGAAGCTACTGCAGTGTTGTTAAATTCTAATGTTTGTTAATGTTCTACCATCCTAACTGTTCTGTTGTGATCAAGATTGGATTGACTGAAATCCTTTCTTAACTGGCCAGGGATTGCTGTGTTGAACTACTGCAGTAAGGCAGAAAATGAAAGAATCTAGGCTGATCTCTTGATGTTATCCCAGCCACTGAGTTTAAGCCAGCAATGTTGTCCTTTAAAATATCTGATGACTGGTGTCCAGGTTGATCATCCAGCCTCAGCTGATGAATTTCAACTCCGCTCTAACCCGGTATATGCCTCACTCCACCATGAGAGCTGGGGCAGGGGAGCAACTCGGTTCAGTTAACAGCAAACCTACTAAAAATGAGGTGTCTACAGAGTGTATCTCTAACACAGGACCACAAATATGTACAGATAGTAATTGGACTAGAGATGCAACAAATTCCAGAGCATGGATCTTCAGTTCTACAACCGGTGTGATGTCTGGTCTCATTGCCTTTGATATATTTGGACTATTCAGCTGCTTCTTGAGATCATATAAGTACAAAGTTCAAAGTAAAATTTATTATCAGAGCACATACAACCCTGAGATTCTTTTTCTGCAGGAATAGTCAGCAAATCTATAGAACAGTAACTGAAAACAGGATCAATGAACTGTGCAAATACAAATATAAATAAATAGGAATAAATAACGAGAGCATGAAATAGCAAGATAAAGAGTCCTTAAAGTGAGATCATTGGTTGTGGGAACACCAGAGTGTAGTTATCCCCTTTTGTTCAAGAGTCTGATGGTTGAGGGGTAGTAACTGTTTTTGAACCTGGCAGTGCAAGTCCTGAGGCTCTTGTACCTTCTGCCTGATGGCAGCAGAGAGAAAAGACCATAGCCTGGGTGGTGAGGATCTTTGATGATGGATGCTGCTTTTCTACAGTAACATTTCATGTAGATGTGCAAAGTGGTTGGGAGGCCTTTACCCATAAAACCATAAGACACCGAGCAGAATTAGGCCATCTGGCTCATCGATTCTGCTCCGCTACTCAATCATGGCTGATCCTTTTTTTTCCTCCTCAACCTTATTTCCCGGCCTTCTCCCCATAACCTTTGATGTCATTTCCAATCAAGAACCTATCAATCTCTGCCTGAAATACGCCCAATTAACTAGCCTCCACAGCTGCATGTGACAACAAATTCCACAAATTCGCCACCATGATGTACTGGGCCGAATCCACTATCTTTTATAGGTTTTTCTTCTCAAAGGCATTTATATTCCCATACCAGGCCATAATGCCGTCAGTCAGTACACTTCCCATATAGAACTTTGCCAAGGTTTTTGATGTCATGTTGAATCTCCGCAGCCTCCTAAGGACACAGAGGTGCTGTTGTGCTTATAATAAATAGGGTTATCTAAGACTTCTGATAAGGATCTCAAAATGAAGCTGAGATCGATGATCCTAACTGGAACATTTACCTCCAGCTACTCACCAATAACCTGCCTGGTGATGCTCAGATTGCTTTTTCCAAGAACCACTCTGTTCCATCACAGCTTTTGTCCATGAATCAAAAGCTTTTATTCTAAACATGAGGTGAGGGTGAGCGCCCTTGGTATCACATGATTCACTGTAGTATGAGGGAGCACTGGCAAAATGAAGTCAATGGGAATCCTGGGGCAAAATGTTCTGATGGTTGGAGACATACTTCACCTAAAGGGAAATTGTGGTTGTTCTTAGCCCCAGAACATCTTTGCTGGTGATGTTAATGTCCAGAGCCCAACCACCTTCAGTTCACACAACAATGGGCTTTCTTCTGTCATAATGTTAATTGTGGGAGTGTTTCTTCATGACTGTATTGTAACAAGGATTTACCCCTTAGTAATCATGATCAGTTAGGCATTGAAAGAATCTGTATTTATCAATAAGTACATTTGTTGGCTCAGGTCACAAGCACGTGAATTTACAGAACCGAATACTTGTGTGCACACGTACTAAGTTTCTCTGACCCTTTACAAACAGTCAACAAATAAGGTAATACTTGGGAAAGGAACCTATGCTGGCAATGTGTTCCTTGTGATTCCGATCTAATCTCCCCATGTTCGACGCGGTGTCCTCTTCTTCAAAGGTTGGTCTCTGGAGATTTGTTCCTGTCTGTACTCCCAAAATCTTTCATTTTTATTCCGTACCATACCAAATCAATCTCTGATGTTTCAGCTTCATTAGCTGACGGTTATCTGACTGATCTGTGTCAGTTCTCATTGGATATAGCCCAGGGCTACAAGCAGTATCACTTTTTGGCATTCGCCTTCAAATTTTTGCCTTAGGTGACTTCTTTTGTTCTTCTCAACTCTAACAGGTTCAAACCAGTCAAACCGGGCTGAGTGAGATCACAAGCAACATGCATAAAAGTTGCTGGTGAACGCAGCAGGCCAGGCAGCATCTCTAGGAAGAGGTACAGTTGACGTTTTGGACCAAGACCCTTCGTCAGGGCTAACTGAAGGAACAGCTAGTAAGAGATTTGAAAGTGGGAGGGGGAGGGAGAGATCCGAAATGATAGGAGAAGGTAGGAGGAGGAGGGATGGAGCCAAGAGCTGGACAGTTAATTGGTAAAAGGGATATGAGAGGATCATGGACAGGAGGCCCAGGGAGAAAGAAAAGGGGGAGGGGGGGAGAAAAACCCAGAGGATGGGCAAGGGGTATAGTGAGAGGGACAGAGGGAGAAAAAGGAGAGAGAGAAAAAGAATGTGTGTATATAAATAACGAATGGGGTATCAGGGGGAGGTGGGGTATTAGCGGAAGTTTGAGAAGTCAATGTTCATGCCCTCAGGTTGGAGGCTACCCAGACGGAATATAAGGTGTTGTTCCTCCAACCTGAGTGTGGCTTCATCTTTACTGTAGAGGAGGCCGTGGATAGACATATCAGAATGGGAATGGGATGTGGAATTAAAATGTGTGGCCACTGGGAGATCCTACTTTCTCTGGCGGACAGAGTGTAGGTGTTCATGCAAACGATCTCCCAGTCTGCGTCGGGTCTCGCCAATATTCTGGGTAGCCTCCAACCTGATGGCATGAATATTGACTTCTCTAACTTCTGCTAATGCCCCACCTCCTCCTCCTACCCCATCCGTTATTTATTTATATACATACATTCTTTTTCTCCCTCTGTCCATATCACTATACCCCTTGCCCATCCTCTGGGTTTTCCCCCCCTCCCCCTTTTCTCTCTCCCTAGCACTCCTGTCCCATGATCCTGTCATATCTCTTACCAATTAACTGTCCAGCACTTGGCTCCATCCCTCCCCCTCCTGTCTTCTCCTATCATTTCAGATCTCCCCCTCCCCCTCCTGTCTTCTCCTATCATTTCAGATCTCCCCCTCCCCCTTCCATTTTCAGATCTCTTACTAGCTCTTCCTTCAGTTAGTCCTGACAAAGGGTCTTGGCCCGAAACGTCGACTGTATCTCTTCCTAGAGATGCTGCCTGGCCTGCTGCGTTCACCAGCAACTTTTATGTGTGTTGCTTGAAATTCCAGCATCTGCAGACTTCCTCGTGTTTGAGTGAGATCACAGATTGCTTCTTCAAGCCTGCTATTTTACATAATAAATGACTTCTAAGAGAATGGTCTCAGGTTTAGCAGATCATTATCTGAAACTCCTTGTGTCCACGTCAATTGCTCTGATTTAGGCTACGTTGCCACTACGCCGGATAATTTTGAAAACAAAGCTTTTTCTCTTCATTTTGACTCTCTGTCCACACTAAAGCGGTGTTTTCATCTCCCGAAAATGGAGATTTTCAGAAACGGTCTCCAGAGTGAATAAATCTGAAAACACCTAATATCCATTGCAGTGTGTATGGGTAACCGGAGCTTTTTAAAACCGCTGTCATGACGTGCCGGAACAGATGGCTGCAGCCCAGCATTTCATTGTTTTCTTCTTATTATTCTTCTTATTATTATTACTGCTTTATTGTCGCCAAACAATTGATACTAGAGCGTACAATCATCACAGCGATATTTGATTCTGCGCTTCGCAGAACCTAACAATTTCAGAACAGGCGGCAACGAGACTGAAGCCAGAAGAGTTAGAAATGTACTCACCAAATACTTTGACCTATAGCTTACTGAATCAATAAGTATACTCACTTGCTTGTATGAAGGTGGTTTACCTATTTATGCAAGTACTTCTCTGACAATAGATGTGTAACAGCCTAATGTAACATTGTATGGAAATACAAGATAACACTGATGCAGACATGTTTTATACATTTAACAAGGTGCTTTATTAATGCAACAGTTAGTCAGTTTTTCAATGTTCGTCGTCAGCCGAGTCATACTGTCCGTGAACTCCCTGTCGGTTGCCTCCATACGCTACAGTATTTGTTTTTTTTTTGTTTTAAGTCCTCCTGCATGAGAGCCAAGAGCAATTCCTTTTAAGTTTTTTTTTACTCTGTAACTGGACAAACGCGCACTAAGTATACCGTTTCCTCTTCACTTGTTTTCTGTGAGTACTGCGCGTGCCCAGTAGAGGAGATTCGCCCAAATATCCGTGTTAGTGTGGACAGAGATATTTTGAAAAACGCTTTGTGTGGATGCCTGTCATTTTTACTCAAAACCTGCGTTTTCAAAATTATCCGGCGTGGTGTGGACGTAGCCGTAGACCGGATAAATCCGTAACCGAAGCTTTTTCTCTTCGTTTTGACCCTTCATCCACACTGAAACTGCGTTTTCCTCTCCTGAAAACGGAGTTTTTCTAAAACACTCTCCAGAGTGTTTAAATCTGAAAACACCAGTTGGGTGTTGTAGTGTGTATGGGGTAACCGGAGGTTTTAAAAAAACCTGTCGTCCCTTTCATCAGTGAAGAGACTATGGCTGTAGGGAATGTTTCCAGGGTGACCCCTCTGTGGGAGTGGGGGAGATGTTGGTGGGGCAACCTGGGGGTCTGTGTGTTCATATATGTAGCTATTGTAGTGGCTGTGAGGCTGGTATTGTGTCAGTTTTTCAATGTTCGTCGTTGCCTCCATACGTTCCAATATTTTTTTTTAGTTTTAAGTCCTCCTGTGCGAGAGCCAACAGCTGTCCGTCGTTTGGCAATTTCCTTTTAAGTTTTTCTAGTCTGTAACTGGACAAACGCGCACCAAGTATATCGTTTCCTCTTCGCTTATTTTCTGTAGATGTGTCCTGCGCATGCCCAGTAGGAGGCGATTCACCCAAATACCCATTTTAACGTGGATGGAGGTATTTTCAGAAATGCCTAGTGTGGACACCTATCGTCTTTATGCGAAACCGGCGTTTTCAAAATTATTCAGTCTAGTGTGGACGTAGCCTAAGTTATCCCAGAGCAAGAATGAGTTCATCCAGCATTTTACAAAATGGCAGCTGCAAGGACAGTCTCACGAAATGGACACCTCCGTTCCTGTTCACTGATTGTTGTTCTTCCTGGCCAACAGTGTGTTCAGTTCCATTTTCATATCCTCAGCAAACAAAGTAATTCATACCAACATGTAATGAAGTGTAGATAACATTCAGGAATGGGCCAATAAATGGAAAATAACATGCGTACTCCTGAAGCATCAGGCAACAACCATCTCCAACAAGGAAGAGTCTAAACACCTATAAGTTATACAATGATGTTACCATTGCAAAGTCTGCCAACCTCAATATCCTGGTGGAGGGGGAACCATTGACTAGGTACTTAACTGGATCAGCCACTTAACTACAATACCTTCAACAACAGGTGAAGGTTGTATCTTGCAGTGAGTTGCTCATCTCCTTCCATTACAATACCTTTTCTAAGTATTAACTTGTACACATCTTAGATTTGTTTGCTCCTTGATCGGTGATCATCCCTTCAGCTATGCAAACCTGGACCTTCGGAATATCTTCCTGAAATCTGTGTTACTGGACTCTTTCCTTTAAGAGGCTCACAAGGATCAAGCAGTTTGATGAAAGCTGTTGTCAACTATCCTTGTATCTCATCCTATGGCTGTATGTTAAACATTATCTGACTGTCTCCCTGATGATGTTTTACAATGTTAAAGGCCTTGTGTTCATTCAAGCTTGGCTTGATTTGTTAAACATGCTTTAAGTTTAAAAAAAATACTGGAAGCATTCATCAGGTCAGGCAGTGTCTGTGGAAAGATTTAATGTTTCAAGTTGAAAGAAAATACATAAAACTTCAGTTGCTGGAGTTTGAAACAAAGATACATGTACTGAATGAACTGAACCATTCAGGCAGCATCTGTGGAAGGAGGGACTGGTCACCATCTCAGAAGCACTGATATGAAATGTTAACTGCGTTCTCATTTCACTGGTGCTGTTTGACTGACTGAGTGCTTCTAACATTTCTATTTTTGTTTCAGATTGATCACCCTTCGTTAACTCCTGTTCTATTTCCATCAATGCCATCTGACCAGTGAAATATGTCCAGCATTTTCTGTTCTTATTCCACGTGTCCAGCATTTGCAGCTTTAAACCTTTTCCTACCTTGAAGTGATATAGAAATACAAATCAGATATTTATATTATTATCCTTGGATATATGTACATTGCATCTTCCTCCTGGAGTTCCTTTTTGTAGTTGCAAGATATAAGAAACTGTGCTGTGATGCTGAGTGGTAGAGTTTATGTGACAGTATTAAAGTTTATTGTCTAATGCGCAAGTATGTTTTGCATAGGTACAATGCAAGATTTGCAGCAGCATCACAGGGAAATAATGGATAATTCAATTCAAGTTTAATTGTCTTTCAACCATATATGAATGCTCATAAATACAGCCAAATGAGACAGCGTTACTCCAGTGTCAAGGTACAAAACGCAGTACTGACAGTCACACACAACACAAAGCACACATAGCACATATAAAATAGAAAGATGCAGCTACTCAATAAATGCTGCTGAAATAGAGCTTGTCTTCTGTTGAGCAAGCACTGGAGAGCAGCACCGGCTCCAGCCAGTTTGCCGCACCACATCGCCCCCGGTAGAGTGTGCAGACTCGGACACCTCTCTCTCCTGGTGGCAGTAAACAGCATTCATGAGAAACAAATAAAATAAACATAAATTATATTTAATGTTTACAGATCCAGAAAAAAAATAAAAACTCTATTTTAGTGCAAAGTGATCAAAATAGTCATATTGTAGTGATTAGGGTTGTGGTTGGTTCAGGAACTAAATGGTTGAAGGGAAGCTGCTATTCTTGAATCAGCTGACGTGGGACTTTAGGTTTCTGTACCTTCTGTCTGATGATAGCTGTAAGAAAATGGCATAGCTTGGGTGGCTGGGATCTTTGATGGATGTTGCTGTCAGCAGTCTGTGCATCCTGTAGATTCTACCAGTGCCAATTAATATTGGGTTGAGTCCATGTGATGTTGATTACTTGTCATGTGTAGACTGATCCCAGCAGAAGAGGGTTACAGGTTGGCAGGTGGTCTGACAGTGTAATGTTGGCAAGTACAATGTCCCTCAAATGAATTTATTGTTTGCTATTTTCCATAACATTTGTCTTTCTTTTTACATTAGCCATTGCAATGTGATTAAACATTAATCTTTAGTAATAAAGATGTATCTGATGATTACATCATTACCTACAGCTTTGCATATTTCTCATAATATTTATTCCAGGTGGTCAAATGTTTTAATGATTTTTATTTATGTACTCAACTTTCTGATACTGTTGTCAAACTTTAGTGGAACGTAGGTCAACCTCATGACATCAGTGTTACCAAATGTAACACGTTATCAGCTGTGTGATATTAGTTTAAAGTAGCCACTGTTTATTACTCTGCTTTATAACCAACTCTGAGTTTAGCCTGTACCACCAGGGTGGAGTAAAATTCATCATTAATCACAGAGAAGTACAACTCAGGGCTCTTAAAATGTGGTGAGACTAATGAACTATTTAACCACTAGAGTAAGCAGCTCTGAGCATAATCTTATAACAAACTGCAAGAACAAGTTTTATGTTTATAAGATGTTCCAGAAATGCGTACAGCCTCTTATTCTAAAGATCCTGCACAACTCTAATTCTTCACTATAACTTCAACTTGTGTTTCACTTTAACTCTCTCACTGCTCCCCCTCTGTGGTTAAATCTTCACCTCAGGACTTTGGTGAGACCCTCAAAACAGCTTGTATTTAAAATTTTATTTGCTTTTCCTCAACACTGTGTGCATGTAAGCAATTGACCTAGCCACAACATTGGATTATTTTGTCTTTAATCCATTAACCTTTCGCTTTTGGTGGTTATGTAATATTTAGAAAATCTCACAAAGTCTGTTCTTAGGGATCAGGAAACCAAGATGATCCTTCCATGTGGGGTGGGGGTGTGAACAGCATTTGTGATACCCCTTCCCTCATCCTTCAAATACCTCAGTATGTTTACTGTTTCATTATTCTTATTGAGATACAGCATGAAGTAGGCCCTTCCAGCCTTTCAAGTCGTGTCACCCAGGAATCCCCTATTTAACCCTAGCCTCATTGCAGGATAATTTACAATGGGTATTTAATCTACCAACCAGTACGTCTTTGAACTGTGAGATTCCTCCCAGAGCACCTGGAGGAAACCCACGTGGCCAAGGGTGAACGTACAAACTCCTTACAGACAGCGGCGGGAATTGAACCTGGGTCAGTGGTACAATAAAGCATTGTGCTAACTACTACGCTACTGTGCCACCCAAAATGTGAGTTCCGTATTCCTAATATCTTAATGTGTGTGAACCAGGAACTAGAGAATTTCAAATAGGAGATAAAATTGAGTGAAATTTCCTGAGACCATTGTGAGAATTAGCTCCTTACTACTTTCAGATTTCAGGTAGTTATTTCCTTCAGGTTACGCAATATTAATTAAAAATTGATTGCTGAAGAGCAAAGGGCAAGAGACAATCAAGAGAAATGGAAAGGCATGCACTTGAAGTTGGGTAGTGGGGATGGGGGGTGTAGAATATTAACAAACCTTGAGGTTGTTTTTCCGCATTTAGGAACCTTTGCAAATAAATGTAATACTTATAAAATAAGTTAATTTCCACAATCAAATACAGCTTTAACACACTAACTAAGAGGATAAGGTAGGATAAACCTGCAGAGCTTCTTAACAAGAAGCTGCTTCTGAAATGCCGGCAAATTAATTTTACATTAAGCAATCTGGGCTGCAATGCAACATTCTATGGAGTTCTCGGCATTCTTTGTTTCAACTATAGCACAGTAACGTAGTGGTTAGCACAATGCTTTACAATGCCAGCGGGTTCAGTTCCCACCACTGACGGTAAGAGTTCGTACGTTCTCCCCGTGACCACATGGGTTTCCTTTGGGTGCTCCGGTTTCCTCCCACAGACCAAAAATGTACTGGTTGGCAGATTAATTAGTTATCGTGAGTTGTCCTGTGATCAGGCTTGGATTAAATCAGGGAATTGCTGGGCGATGTGGCTCAAAGTGCCCGAAAGGCGTATTCCGCACCGTGTCTCAATAAATAAATAAGGAGGGGATCCTGCTCATAATCCTAAGGCTTTGATCCATGATTTGGCTAAGCTTTGTTCAGGTCTTATGTTCTTTCTGTGCAAATGGAGTTATTAAGTCTTCTGTGTACCACTGTTGCTGCACATTTTAGTACTTGCCCTTCACCTCTATGCTCAGGTGTTCACTGTTTACAGCTGTGGGCTGCGCACTGTCAACTTTTATCATCAATGCACTCAGCTATTTGAGTGAAACAAACATGGATTGCAGAGGGTCTGTGTCGTGACAAACAGTGGGCCATTATCTGATGGATGGTGCTGTCAACTTACCTTATTGACATAATTTAGAAGATATAGAAGATATAGAAGTAAATAGGATCCTTCTGTAAGCAAGGTCACACTTTGCTTCCTCAGCCAGCTCTATAATGCCACAATCTGTGTATTCTCAAGCTCACTTTTGATAATTATTAGTAGCTTTTAAAGAGCTACCATCTGCTTTTTGCATATCTACAGTAACTGCACATTATTTCAGTGTCTTTTCCTGCTAAGGTAAATCTTCAGCAGTGTTAAATGTTAACATATGTAATCAGATATAGCATGGTGTTACATCATCCTGAGTGATGTGTAGAGTGCCAGCACAAAATATTTACTCCGAGGTCCTCAAGCCATCGTGGAAATGGGTCCTTGCCACGGGATAAACCTGGCCTGTAGCCAAGCACTGAAGATGTTCCTTCAGAGCCTTTTATCAGGTAGAACAACCAACATCTATGATTGAGTCAGTAACAGGTGAGTTAATGCTGCTTTTGTTTGCAAGTAAGAGAGTGTCATGACCATCACAATTCTGACAGATGAGAAAAAACTATGTGGCCTCAAGTCTATTGAACACAGTTTATAGTTCATTAATTGCAATCCTGGCGATATTCATTTTTTGTTCTTAATATATTTTATTGCTTTTTTTAACCCATTAATTCTTTCCAGGCTGAAATAATGTATCTTTTTTTCTAATCAGACCCTAAGTACAAATGTTTATACATGTGACTCTTCCCTACATTGGCTACCACACTTGATCATATCCTGGTTTTTCACTGGCATCTGGCACTGAACAATTCCAAAGTGCAAACTGATTCTCTGGAGCACTATACAATGAGATTTCAACTTATTTAGGCTTGCATACTACTATGCTGACTAGTAGTTCAACAGCCTCCAGGTCTGGCTTCTGGCTCCATATCTAAGGAGACTAAGGACTCACTACTGATTGAGGAGTAATTAGTAGTGAGTCATCTGTCTCCTTCGATCTCACTCCTGCCTCTATGGCCGATACTTGATCAACGCTCTGCACTTTGGACTGGTCACCTTGGTTCCAGTCTTCTTAAAACATCATCCAGACTCTACAGCTGATTGTCTAAAGTTCAAAGTCAAATTCGAAGTAAATATTACTATCAAAGTACATACACGTCACCATGTACAACCCTGATTCGTTATCCTGAGGGCACACTCAGCAAATCTATAGAATAATAACTATAACAGGATCAATGAAAGATCAACCAGAGTGCAGAAGACAACAAACTGTGCAAATGCAAATATAAATAAATAGCAATAAATAATGAGAACATGAAACAAGAAAATAAAAATTCCTTGAAGTGAGATAATTGGTTATGGGAACATCTCAATGGATGGGCAAGTGAGTGTAGTTATCCCCTTTTATTCAGGAGCCTGATGGTTGAGGGGTAGTAACTGTTCTTGAAACTGATGGTGTGTGCCCTGAGGCTCTTGTACACTCTATCTGATGGCTGCAGCGAGAAACCTCCTTCACCATTCCCCATTCCCTTTTTTTCTCTCTCACCTTGTCTCCTTACTTGCCCATCACCTGCATTTGGTGCTCCTCCTCCTTTCCTTTCTTACATGGTTTCTGTACTGTCCTATCGGATTCCCCATTCTCCAGCCCTGCATCTCTTTCACCAATCAACTTCCCAGCACTTTACCTCACCCTTCCTCTCTTCCCAAAAGGTTTCACCTATCATCTGGTGTTTCTTCTTCCCCCACCCCCCACCTTTTAACTCTGACTCCTTATCTTTATTTCTCTAGTCCTGATGAAGGTTCTTGGCCCTAAATGTTGATTATGCTCTTTTCCATAGATGCTGCCTGGCCTGCTGAGTTCCTCCAGCATCTTGTGTGGTTTGCTTGGATTTCCAGCATCTGCAGATTTTCTCTTGCTAACGAGAAAAGAGCATGGGCTGGATAGTGGCAATCTCTGATGATGGATTCCACTTTCCTACGATGGTGTCTCATGTAGATGTGCTCAACGGTTGGGATGGCTTTACCCATAATTTACTGGGCCAAATTCACTAACTTTTGTAGGATATTCCGTTCTAAGGCAATGGTGTTTCGCTACCAGGTCCTGATGCAGCCAGTCAGTGCACTCTCCACAACACAACTAGAAACTTTGTCAAAGTTCTAGATGTCATACCAAATATCCGTAGACTCCTAAGGAAGTAGTGGCTCTGTCAAGTTTCATTCATCTCAGTTACCACATTGGCAGCCAATGGGGCAACTTTCCAAAATTAAGATGTTTAAATTCCTCTGTATTATCACCTCTCTGTATCCCTGTAATTCCCCTGCAGCAATAACCTTCCACAATGCCTGCATTCCTCTCTTAAATTAGTCGGCCCAAGCTTTCAGCTTTTAAGGACATACATTCAGGAATTATTTCTTTAAAGCTCTTCCGTTCTCTACTTGTCAGCCCTCCATTACCACGTTCTTTAAGACCTTCTCCTTGACCAAGCCTTTTGTGGTCTATTACATTTGATTCTGTGTTATTTATTTCTTTGTGTTGTAGTGCATCTGTGAAGGACGTGGAAGTGATTCATCGGCATTAAAATTAAAATTGTTGTTACTATACTGGTGTACCATCAAGAACCTCCTGGTAAACTAACATTGAACCAACATTAATTGAAATATCTATTTATTAAATGCTCCCTTTAGATGAGTTCTCAATCTGTCGGGAATACGTAATGAGCACATAGTCCAGTGGTTTAGGACATTGAAAGTGTGTGGGAAGTGTAATGAAAGGCTAGCACCATTTATGCGCTGATGGTCAGGAGAACAGTTGCCCTCTTTGAAAAGCTACCGCTGCTTGCACGCATCCAAAGCATAAGGGGAAGAGGAAAATTATGAGTAGGAAGTAAATTCCTAATGTTCTTACAGTTAAAAGAATTATAAGAGATAGCTGAATAACCTCTCATAGTAATGGAGCTCAGTGCCAATGCATGCCACAGGTTGGATAGATCTTGGAAGAAGATGGAACGGTGAAAAATTAGGGTCACTAGATGCAGAATCCAGTGATAGTGTGAGAAATTGGTGCTTTCAGTTAGCCAGTAAAATACCATGGTACTTGTGTACATGCGATTTAATTGAAGGAAGGTTTAATAAAAGTCTGACATTACTCTTTAAGCAAAAGTTGTGTTAATAATTAACTGCATGAGAAAGGCCAGATTTAACTCAGCCATATCATTGTTTAAGCTCACATGTTAGTGATGTGTATTGGTTTCATTAAATTCATCTCATAACAGTCAAAGGAAAATGGAAATGAATTAGAACTATTTAATAATGCTCTCGGCTATTTGGTTGCATTTCAAAATTAAGCAGTTATAAGTTGTAGGTAATTGCAGGGGGGGAGTCAGTAATGAGTTCAAAGTCCTGTTGCATATTGAAGGGTTGGTGCCACGTGAAATTCTTATCTATCCCATATATGTGTTATATATAACTTTCTTCACCCCGTCTGTTATGTGTCATCCCGCAGTGCAACTGGTGCTAATTATGTTGCAAAGGTAGAAAGTTAATTGCGACCAACTTGCTGTTGGTGAATCATATTTCCTTGTCAGGTCTTTTAAATTGTGTCCCACCATGTTTCAATAATTTTATTAATACACAGTATGCAGAAACTTAAAGGCTGCAATGCATTTGCTTCTGAGTTAGAAAACTGTAGTTTCATTTTCCTGTCCAATGTCTCAAGCAATGTTGTAGTGTTTTATTGTGGATGGTCATGTTAAGTTGACAGCTCAACTGACCATTAAAAAAAAATCACCTGGCTGTATCTTATTGATAAATAGAGGTCATTTCATGAAGTCGACAAAATCTGCAGACACTGTAAATCCAAGCAACACCCACAAAATGCTGGAGGAACTCAGCAGGCCGGGCAGCATCTATGGAAGAGAGAAAACTGTCAATTTTTCTGGCCGCGGCCCTCTATCGGGACCCTTCACCGAAATTTTGATTTTTTTCCATAGATGCTGCCTGGCCTGGTGACTTCCTCCAGCATTTTGTGTGTATTGCGGCCATTTCATGATGTGGTTTTGAAACCTTATCTTCAACCAAGCTTATTAATATGCATCAGTTGCTTTATATGGGATTCATAGCCCTGAAAGAAACCCATGGGCTTCTTTGATTCTATAGCTCAAGTTCAGTAAGAGTCACATGCAATGAATCAACCCCCTTCAGCCCACCATTAACAGTTCCATCAAGTGCCCACCACACAGTAATCCTATTTTATTCTCCCAACATTCCCATTAACTATTTCTAGATTTTACCATGAATCTGCATGTGATGGGTAACTAATCAACCTGCTAGCACATCTCTGGGATGTGAAAAGAAACTGGAGTACCCGGGAGAGAACCACACAGTGGCAGGGAGAATGTGTGAATTCTACACACATAACATGGAGTGTCAGGATTGAACCCTGGTTGCCAGAGAGGTGAGGCAGTAGATCTGCCAACTAATCCACTGTGCAACCCACCTTATGCCTTCATCTTCAAATATATCAGCTTTATCATTTGTTTCTTCCTCATTTATGATCCTGCCTCCCCTTAACCTTAAGTGTATCTTTACTGCAAACATGAGGAAATCTGCAGATGCTGGAATTTCAAGCAAAACATGAAAGTTGCTGGTGAACGCAGCAGGCCAGGTAGCATCTCTAGGAAGAGGTACAGTCGACTGACGAAGGTTCTCGGCCTGAAACATTGACTGTACCTCTTCCTAGAGATGCTGCCTGGCCTGCTGCGTACACTAGCAACTTTTATGTGTGTTGTGTGTATCTTTACTGGATGCTTTGCTTTAGTCGTTCCTTGTGGGAGACAGCTCCATAGTCTTACCACTTTTCTGAATTCCCATTTTGAATTTCTTGGTGGGTATCTTGTATTGACAACCTCCATCCTACAGGTCAAAGCATTCCCTTTGTGGGCACACTATTAAAATGCTTCAACTGTTTGAATGACTTTCCTTAGGGTACCCTCTCAGCTTTTTTCCCCCTAGGGAAAATAGTCAATTGTAGAACATGGAAATTAATAGAAATCTGCTAAATGTAGAAATCAATTCAAATTGCATAACACATTTTCTGGGTTGAAAGGTATAAAAATAAGCAAGAAGTTGGCAGCTGCTGGAATCTGCATGTGTTAAGATGGAAATCCATAACATGGCAACAGGCTCTTGTGCCAAACATGACAAATGGTTTGACTAATCCATCTGACTGCACGTGATGTGTCGCTTGCCTGTTCACGGGCCTGTATAATTACCTCTTAAATCCAGATGTGTATGTCCTTGCATTTCTAATGTCATGCTTATATCTCTTCATTACCTGCTTTCATAATTTGGCGACCTGAACTGTATGCAGTACCCTAGTGCAGATTAGCCGGACTTCGATGTGTCTATTAGCTTTTCTCCAATTCTATCACTCTGGAATGTCATAGCTCTTGGCATGCTTTGGTAGCATGCATTACAATTTTTTACTGATTATTCAATTCATGTTCAAAGGTCCCCGTGTTGCTCCAGCTCATTCAGACATGCAACTTCCACATAATAAGTGGCCTCTGTGCTTTTCTGCTAAAATGTATTTATCTGTGTGGAATTTTATTTGCCATTGGTCATTCATCTTGCTTTTTCATGCTGGTTGCCTGCCAGATTTCTCTATATTACACTAGTGACTACATTTCATTGGCTGGAGTTAGATATCTCAAACTCTCTTCCAATGGCCACGAAATGCCTTGAGACTTTGTGAGTTTATTGTATATAAAAATAATTCGATCATTTGAATATGAAATAAATCATAAAATTTCTATATCTGCTAAAACGTAGACTAAGATTGTAATTATTCAACATTTCCTTAGTTCTTTGCTTCGAGAACTCTTCATCATCAGTAGAATATAGCTCTAAAGTGCTCGTGAGTGACAGCTGAACACTGCAGCACCATTTCTGTTGAGATATAATTAGTGATCTGCAAAAAGACAAAAACAAAATCTGCCAAATGTAGAAATTGATTCAAATTACATGACATATTTTCTGTGTTGGAAGGTATAAAAATAAGGAAGAAGTTGGCATCTATGCCGAAGGCTGCATGTGTTAACAGAGAACACCACAACACAGGAACAGACTCCTGAGCCGACTATGATGCCAGTCTAACTGATCCCATCTGCTTGCACGTGGCCCATATCCCTCTAATTATGTGCCTTTTAAATCCTTCTGTCATTGTATCTACTTCTTCCATCTCCCCGTCACTGCATTCCAGACACTTATCATTCTCTGTGTAAAACAAAAACTTTCTTCTGCTCTTTTTTTTATGAGCTGGTCCTTCAGCATTGGGAATAATCTGTTTCCTTGGTTTTGTGGGTCCTGAGGTAACTGATTTGAGATCTGCAGTTTTGTTTTTTTTTGTCCAGATGGGTCGGAAGATGCTTGGCAGTGCGGCAGGTGGGAACCTTGTGAAGGGTGAACCCCTTTTGCCATTTATGTTGGGCTTCTGATTCCTAAACTCAAAGCGTTTCTCTATCATCGCATGTGCAGTTCTTCCCACTTCAGAAGCTTTGGATCTGGAAAGCCCATGAGTGGGTGGGATTGTTAAATTTTTCAAGGAAATTTTGAGAACACCCTTGATTTTTTTTCTCTGGATAGGAGGTAATCCATCCCACTGACAGAGCATGGAATGGTGTCTGTGTTAGGTGCCAGGAAGGCAAGTAATGTGGGCTGTCCAACACAGCCGATTGAATATAATTAAGACGTAAATGCTATAGATCAGGTGTTCCCAACCTGGGGCCCACAGACCCCTCAGTTAATGGTAGGGGTCCGTGGGATAAAAAAGGTTGGGAACTCCTGCTGTAGATGAAAGCTGGGGAGAGAAAGCTGCTGTCTTATCCTGTTCATGGATTTTGCAGAAAGAACATTGGTGGTATCTCTTTGCTTTTAGTTTCCTGCTGCAGTTAATCCAAGTCTCAGAAGCTTACAAAAGGTATCTTTGTACTGAAATCAAAATCAGATCAAATCAAGTTTAATCATCATTCATTCAGCTGAACGAGGCAGCTTTCCTCTGGGGCCAAGGTGCAAAACATTCAAAATAGCAAGCAAACATTCAAAAATAGTGAGTAACGTAATCGAAATAGCAAGCAAAGAAGCATAATCAGTCAAAAACGAAACATACATCGTCAAGACCCTGAGTGACAATGTCTGGCAAAAAATAGTACAGCTCCCCAGCAGTGTGCAGACGCATGCAATCCAGCCTGTTTTCCCACCACTCAAACATCGGAAGACAGCACCAATGAGAGAGGCCAGACCCCATCCGAGCTCACACGCCACGTTGTAAATGCTTTTGTTAACTTAACGGCAGCAGTACAATGCAATACATGATAGTATAGGAAGAAAAAAATAAGTAAATCAATTACAGTAAGTAAATGTGTGTATTAAATAGTTAGATTCAAAATAGTGTAAAACAGAAATAAAAATAAATAAAGAAGTGAGGTAGTATTTATGGGTTCAGTGGCCATTTCAGAATCCAATGGTAGAGAGGAAGAAGCTGTTTCTGAATCACTGAGTGTGTGCCTTCAGGCTTCTGTACTTCCTTCCTGACGGTAACAGTGAGAAGAGGTCATGTCCTGGGTGAAGAGGGTCCTTGATAATGTTCGCTGCCTTTCTGAGCCACCTCTCCTTCAAGCTGTCTTGGATACTATGGAGGCTAGTACCCAAGGTGGAGCGGACTAATTTTGCAACATCGTGTAGCTTCTTTCGGTCCTGTATAGTAGCCCTCCCCCACCCTCCCATACCAGACAATGATGCAGCCTGTCAGAATGCTCTCTACGGTACACCTATTGAAGTTTTTGAGTGTTTTAGGTGACAAACCAAATCTTTTCAAACTCCAACTGAAATGTATCCACTATCTTTCCGCCTTTTTGTTGCATTTAAATGTTGAGACCAGGTTAGATCTTCAGAGATCTTGACAACGAGGAGCTTGAAATTGCTACGCTGTCCACTTCTGACCCCTCTGAATATTGGATTTCAGTTTTAGTTCAAGAAGCGGAGAACTGGAAATTTGCAGAATTTGTTTATATTTCAATTGGTTTGAAATTTGCAGGCATAATTTACAGGGCTGTGATTTAAAAGTGATTTGGTCATGTAATTATTTTTCCAGGAGTGGTAATATACAAGGGAGGATGTTGTTGCTTAGTTGCATTGAGGAGAAAGATACTCCAATACTTCTTCAATGTGTCTGACAATGTGTTGAGTGGAGTATTTTTAAAGCCAGGTGTGGGAATTGCTACTGCATTCACAGCTGGGTGTAGGATTAAGGATTGGTCAGGTCTTGTGGGATTTATTTTAAAAGTGCTGCTGGGATGCTAATCTGGTCATCATATTTGTTTACAAAGGACTTTAACCGACTTAGTGTAATATACTCACATAAAAGACAGATTTTGTCTTCTGGACTTCTAAGATGTGGACATTTTAAAATTATATGGATGGAATCAAGAGTAGCAGTGGTAATGAACAGTTCATAGCTGGAACTGTCAGTTCATTTCATTTATGCAGCACTCACAGCTCTGAAACACCAGCTGCCACTCAGCAAGAGAAAGCACTGAGGAGTCTTCAGCAAAGTAACAAGCTGGAATCTAATGCTCCTTCCAAAAAATGACAGTGATTAGTACTGAGCCTCGGCTGGACAAGGTAATTGAAAAGAGTTTAATTACGGTCCATCGGTGTTTACGAATAGGCGGTAATATGAGATTACGGGCTTGATAGATTTTTGTGTGCTTTCTGAAGAGATACTGTTTGCTCACTCTCCCTCACTCGCACACTGGCCCACACACTTGTTCGTGCATGTGGTAGCATGCTTCCTCACACACTCGGTTACATTCTCGCTTGTGCGCTTGGCACAAATCAGATTCTGATTTACTTATCACGTGTACATTAAAAAAGGAATGCTGGGGCAGCCCGTGAGTGTCGTCATACCTTCTGGCGTGCTCGCAGAACAACACAGAGCACATCAAAACAGAACAGAATAAGTAACAGAACAGAATAAGTATCAGAAACAGGTCTAATATCACGCTGCAGTTCATGTTATATGTATTCCTGGTTGCTGGTTACTCCTTTGTATTGCTATTTTGTATGATTTCGATTGGAGTGGACTGATTTGGTGGCCTGCAGTCAACGAATGACACAGCGCTAAACTAAACTGAGCAGTCCTAGACTGTTTCAATGACTCTGTGGTTTTGATGCTTAGTATTCTGAGTGCTTTTCGCTCGTTTTTTCACTGTTTGCGCAATTTGTTCTTTTTTTGCTCATTGGGTGTTTGATCTTTTCTTTGCATGGGTTCTTTTGTTTCGTGGCTATCTGTGGGGAAAAAGAATCTTGGGGTTGTATACTGATCAACCCTGGGCGAGGGTGTCAGATGCTGAAAGACCCGAAACACCTGATGACCCCAGGTTCCATCACTGATGATGGGTCCCAGCGCATCCTAGGATGTATCTCAGCATCATAATGGTGACTTGTTTCACAGGGCGACAACAATGAAGGCTTGGCTCTGATCTGATGCTTTGGTTAAGCTTTTCCCACAAATTTATCAAATACAGAACACTCAGCAAATTTACGAACACATCTTTCTTCACTCCAAACTAAGTTTGCATATTCTCTTCGGCATCAGCTTCTAGAAAGGTGACTTTTAAAGTCTTCCCTTCGAACCAGGAGAAGTAGCGTAGATGTCCTATCGATTGTACTCATGGAAAAACTGGACAGAACACTCCGGATGCAAAAGAACACAAAATGAAATTGCCTTTCTTTGTTGCCCAACCACACTTCCTTAGAATGTATTTACATTCAATGTGATGAGTTCAGATTAATGACTGATGAACAACGAACAACACTGTGCCTCTTCTTGCTCCATTACTTCTGATGCACCGGTGAATGTAATTGAAATTCATTGAGTTGCCTAACCCCGTGAGTATAATAAAGCACTTCTTTCTATACCCATTTATTAGTACATTCTCTAACCATCAAATTAGCTTGAACTAGTCTTCCCTTTATTGTTAATCCTGGTATAATATTTTCATTTCAGTTTTAAGATGTTTTAATTCTATCAAAATTATTAATCAAACTAATGAACCATGAAAGACCCAGCTCTGAGCCTGATATATTCATGCATCTGGATTTAATCTTGCTAAAAAAAAAAACACTCATAATACAATCAATTACTTTCTATGTACTCTTTGGCCACTTAATTAGGTACACCCTGTACCTGACAAAGTGACCGCTGAGTGTGTATTTGTGGTCTTCTGCTACTATAGCCTATCCACTTCAAGGTTCAACATGTTGGTCATTCAAAGGTGCTCTTCTGCACATCACTATTGTAACGTGTAATTTTTTGAATTGCTGTTGCCTTCCATCACTTGAATCAGTCTGATCATTCTCCTCTGATCTCTCTCAATAACAAGATGTTTCTGCCCGCAAAACTGCCACTCACTGGATGTAATTTTTTGTTTATCACACCATTCTCTGTAAACTTTAGTGATTATTGTGTGTGAAAATCCCAAGAGATCAGCTGTTCCTGAGATACTGAAACCACCCAATCTAGCACAACAATCATCCCATGGTCAAAGTCACAGAGAACACATTTCTTCCCCATTCTCATGTCCAGTCTGATCAACAACTGAGTCTCAGTTGTGTCTGCATGCTTTTATGCATTGAGTTACTGCCGCATGATTGGTTGATTAGTGGATTGCAGTTAATTGTTACACATCAGGACCAATTAAACAGCTATCCCAATTAGTTGAAGTTTCATGGAAATTGTTTAAAAGGTGTAAAAAAGACAAACCAGTGTTTAACTGGGTAACAAATTGTGTATTTAAATGAGGTGCAGAACAAATTAGAACTATCAATACTACTACAGTACTATAAAACTATATATTAGTTTCTAATTGTTATCGACAAAGGAATTCATCCAGTGTATCTGTATGCTGGCATGTTCATTTGATTTGCTGTAAATGAAAAAAATCAGTGCAGACACATCGTGCAGATAGTGGACTGTCATCACTCAATGCTATTGATGATTGCGTCCTTCAAATCTTCATTTTCATTGTAACATTCAAAATGATTGTCGATACCTTCAAATTCTCCTTAGTTCCTAACTTGTTGAGGTAGTGACATCGTTTCATTTACGCTGTCAGCCATTTTGTACGCTGTCAGCCATCTCCAAGTATGAATGCTTGAAACTGCAGTGAGTAAAACAGTTATGAATTGTCTCACTGTTTACTTCTCGCAAACTATTAGTGACAAAAATCCTGCATTTTGAACACAAGGGCATGTAGCTTGTGCAATTTAAAAGCTGTTCACACTAAGCACAGTGCAGTGTTTAATGGCCATACAAGCGCATGATTCTGACGCTAGTTAGAAACTGTTCCCCAGTTAAGCTGCATAATGTCCCAAATAAACAAAGGGAACCCTGGCTATCTTCTTGATTAGTTTTTGATCTTTAAGAGATGTCACCAGTAAGTGGCTGCCCTGATTAACTGATGCCCCATATCACCGGAATCCACTGCATTTGCCTGAATGAGCAGCTGCACAGGTATATCTAATATTGATTAATTGTGGGGAAATTGATTAATATTGTCTTAAATTGAATTGTTAAACCTTGGTTCATCACACCAATGAGAATTTGATTCTTTGTTATTCTCTAGTTCTCGTTGCTCATGATGGACCGAAATAGTGTTCACAAAATGAATAATGTGTCATGAATGACTAACTAGGATAAAATTAGTAATTACCCAGAATATAAGAAAATAATGAACACAACCAGTCAACAACACATCCGAAGGGAGAAATCATTAAGATTACTCCAATTTAATTTTTAAGTCCTTGAACATCTGTTTTTTTAATGTATCTCACATTTCTAATATTGACATTTGTAATGACATTCTGGAAACAATAGAAGTAACCTTTTTTTTGGTTGCAAAGAATTTCTTTGGACTTAACTCTATTAGCAAATGATCTCGCCTAGTTCAATTTATCATTTACTTTGTAAACTTGATATGATTGTACCAAGTCATGCATTGCAGATGAACATTGTTGATGTTTTAAATGTTTTCTAAATTGTCATTATGGCTATGTTTTTTCATTAATGGCTGTCTGTTCAAAAACAATCAGTGTAAAAGAGTCTTAATATGAAGCAGCCTATATTCTTCACTACACTGGACAACAAAGATTTTGCTTCCTGAATACTTTAGAGTGTATTGCTGATCATGGAATTTACCTATCACACAACCAATTTTGAAATCGCCTATATTTGTTATTTCAGTTCATATTCAAGTCAGAATAATTGATGCCAAGGTTAATGAAGGCATTTTTGTTGGTCCACAAATCAAACAGGTGATCAATGACAGGCAATTCGAAGAACCTCTAGTGGGACCAGAGAAAGTCACATCGAAGGCATTCAAGCATTTTGCTGAAAATTTTCTTGGCAACTGTAGAGCACCAGACTACGTGCAGCTGGTTGACAACATACTTCAAGCATACAAAACCATGAAGTGCAACATGTCAGTAAAGATTCATTTTCTGCATTCCCATTAAGACTTCTTCCCTGCAAATCTTGGCACTGTTAGTGAGGAACATGGTGAAAGGCTTCACCAGGACATTGCAGTCATTAAATGAGAAGCCTCAGACACTGAGTACAAACAAAAATAATCAACAAAACATTTTTTGCACAGCAAACGATCAGCATTGTTATGCAACTAAACGCATTATATTCAATAAAAGTTAGTTTCTTGTTTCTTCAAATTCATACGTGATACAGGTAGTCAGAAATTATATTTGTGTTCAGCTTCAAGTGGTCTATCATAAACCAAAAAAAATTCTGAAGAAGCAAAACTTCAAAAAAAAATTGTTGTCCAGTGCTATTCGTTATGTGTGTGTGTCTGTATATTTCAATAAAGTCACATTGCAGAGAAATTTAGATATTCTGGAAATTTGACTCTGGGTATTTTGTGTTTGAAATGGATGTGAGAAGGGCCATGAAGGACAAATACGTGTAGGATATTTAATCAAAATGAGAGATGTAAGTAGTTTATTCTTGTAGGATTTTTTATTTTGGTTTGCCCTCCCACACTATAGATTAAAGCATTGTAAAGATGGAGAATTGCTCATCTTGTTACATCATTCAATTATTGAATGAAATATGCATATTTAATATTACCTATTTGCATTAATTAGATTAATTTTGCAGTTTGAAAGGCCAGGCTACCTTTCTTAGTACGCATTTCATGGAAATAGAATGCACTTCTTCCAGTTTGCATCTCCCACCTACTCTGCACTGTTGAAATATCTGCGCTGCTGAGTAAAGCTGCTGACCATCTGGTAATAATAACCTGCTGTACCTGTTAGTGACCTCAGTTGTAGAGCACCATTAAAGGCAAACTTGATAAACATTTTGCAGGGTGCTGCTGGTCATCCTTAGAGTTTTTCGTAGCATGCAAGGGAAACGTGGAGGAAGAGAGAATTGAACTGGGGTTCACAGTTTTGAATGAGACTTGCAGTGGTCTTGGGTGAAAGAAAATGAGTACTTGGTGGTGGAGATAGCTGGGAACTGAGGATTCCATTAGGAGGTTTGGCAGCTCAAGAAATTGGAAATCAAGTAGTTGAGACTGATGTTTTCCAGTCAGGGAGGGGAGCTTGGTAGTCAAGAAAGTTCATCTAGATGCAATCGGTGTATTGGAGTTTGATTGTCATATTGGTGGAATGATAGAAGCAAGGTTCATTTTGGAGTCACAAGGGGGTGATGGTTAATACTGGGAATGAGTTTAGTGAGGAGCCAGTCTAGTTCTGGTTGCCCTGTGAGCATTTACGATGGTTTCTATTTGTTCATTCATTATGTGCCATGTCGTATAACTTTGGCAATCATAGTCTTTCCATGTCCATGTTTGCTCTTGGTAAGTTTTCTACAGAAGTGGCTTGCCATCGCCTTTTTTTGGCCAGTGTCTTTACAAGAAGGTGACCCCAGCCGTTATCCACACTCTTCAGAGATTCTGGCATCAGTGATTGCATAACTAGGACGTGATATGCACCAGCAGCTCATACGACCATCCACCCCCTGCTCCCGTGGCTTCACAGGGCTAAGCAGGTGCTACACATTGCCCAAGGATGACTTGTAGACTACTGGAGAGAAGAAGTGCCTTACACCTCCTTTGATAGATACGTATCTCCACCCCACCACCCAAAGTTACTATTAGGACAGCAAATTAAAAAAAATAGTAAAACTCTGATAATCCTCTGTTGGGAATCCTGTTGTTTCAATTTCCTGCCTGACCAGGTGACATTTGCTCTATTCTTTTCCTAGTTAACAAGGCGACAATTCATGTACTCCCTTTAAATCAGGAGTTCCCAACTTGGGGTCCACAGACCCCTTGTCAAATGGTAGGGGTCCATGGCATAAAAAGGTTGGAAACTCCTGCTTTGAACTCGCCTAATTCACTGGAATTGGTCTTGGTTTATTATAGTCACAGGTGCTGAAGTACAGCGAAAAGCTTGTCTTGCATACAGTTCCTATGATAAAATCTTTTACAGTGCATTGAGGTAGAACAAGGTAAATCAGCAACAAAATGCAGAATAAAGTGTAATAGCTACAGAGTAAGTGCAGTGCAGGTAGATAATATGGTGCAAAATCATAATGTGGCTGATTGTTGTATCAAGAATTCATCTTATTGTACCAGGGAGCAATTCAATAGTCTTGTAACAGTGGGAGTGAAGCTGTTCTTGAGCCTTGTGGGATGTGCTTTCAGGCTTTTGTATTTTCTAAACACGAGATGCTAGAAATCGAAAACAACACAAAATGCTGGAGGAACTCAGCAGGCCAGGCAGCATCTACGGAAAAGAATAGATAGTTGATATTTTGGGCTGAGATCCTTCTTCAGGACTGAGAAGGAAGGGGGAAGATGCCAGAATAAACAGATTCCTCCTCCTACAGCCCTTGACCTTCCCCACTCACCTGGCATCACCTGTCACCTTCCAGCTAGCCTTCTTACCCTCCTCCTACCTTTCTATTCTGGCATGTTCTCCCTTCTTTCTCAGTCCTGAAGAAGGGTCTCTGCCTGAGACGTCGACTATCTTCATAGATGCTGCCTGACCTGCTGAGTTCCTCCAGCATTTTATGTGTGTTGTTTTTGTATTTTCTGCCCATTGGGAGTGGGGAGAAGAGGGAATATCCAGGGTGGGTGGGGTCTTCTATTATGCTGGCTGCTTTAATGAGGCAGTGAGAAGTGCCGACAGCCTATGGGGGTAGACTTGTTTCCTTGATGTGCTAAGCTGTGTCCACAACTCCCTGCAGTTTCTTGCGGTCTCAGGTGGAATAGTTGCCATATCAAGCTGTGATATTTACAGATACAATGCTTTTGATGGTGCATCGATAAAAATTGGTAACGGCTGACAAGGTCATGCTAAATTTATTTAGGCCCTTGAGGAAGTAAAGGCATTGGTGAGCATTCTTGGCCTTGACATCTATGTGGTGGACCAGGGTAGATGTTCACTTCTAGGAGCGTGAAGCTCTCAGTCTCCTCAAACTCTGCACAGTTGATGTGGATGTGAGCATGTGCACGACTCCCCTTCCTGAAGTTAGTGACCCGCTCTTTTGTTAAACTGACGTTGAGGGAAAAGTTGTCATGGCATCATGCTACTCTAGTCTTTTTGAACTTACTTGAGATATGGCCCACTATGGTGGTATCATCTGCAAACTTGTAGTTGTAGTTGGAGGAGGATTTGCTGTACAGTCATGAGTGTATATGGGTGAGGACGCAGCCTTGTGAGGTGCCAGTGTTGAGAATCCTGGCTGAAGTGTTCTTGCTTATCCCTCCTGATTGTGGTGTATTTGTCAAGAAGTCAAGGACCGACTTGCAGTGAAGTGTTGAATCCCAGGTCTCAGGAGTTTGGTGATGAGTTTGCTTGAATTTGAAGTATTAAAGGCGAAATTGTCATCAATACACTATAGTCTAATGTAGATATCTCAGGAGCATCTGGACAGTAAAGATGTGTTTAGGCAGAATATTGTGGGTGGCATGGTAGTATAGTAGTTAGTCTAATGCTATTACAGTATTGGTGACCCGGCTTCAGTTCCTCCACTCTATAATTTGTCTGCAAGTTGTCCCTTCTCTCTATGATCGCAAGGAGTTCCTCTGGATATCCTGGTTTCCTCCCACATTCCAAAGGCGTATGGGTCATTGGGTTGATTGGTCACATGAGTGTAATTGGGTGTCACAGACTCGTTGGGTCAGAACAGCCTGTTACTATGCTGTAGCTGAATAAATAAGTTTTAATAACTCTTTCAAATAAATGACTTGCTATTCTGATTCATTTTACATTAGTAATCAAACAAATTTCCATATTGTTTCCTGTTTAAAAAGCACAGGAAAATCAGTATAAACAGAATGCATTTAACAGTAGTCAATAGTAGAAGAAACCCAGTAGATAACATCTAAATGCTGCTGCCGTCTCTCAACTTCAAAGAGCTCCATTCACTGATAGTCGTTGTACCATTGCCAGGATCGTCTAGATGGGTTCTAGATTTATTGCACACTTGGAAAATTAGTTTACTTTTATGTGTCTCAGTAGCATTAACTTGAATGATGTCTGTGTACTGGAGTTGTTTCCATTGTTCCAACCAGGGAATTCAGTTAAATAGGTTTAACTATGAGTGCTTTTTCCTTGTTCTCTGTTGGAGAAAGGAAAGAGGGTGGTGAGAACAGCGGTAATGTACATTTGGTGGCCACTTCATGTTGAACCTCCTGTACCTAATAAAGTGGCTAATGAGTATATGGTTGTGGTCTCTGCTGCTGTAGCTCATCCACTTCAAGATTTGATGTGTTGTGCAGCCCAGAGTGCTCTTTTGCATGCCACTGTTGTAACGCTTGGTTATCTGAGGTACTGTCACCTTCCTGTCAATTCTTCTCTGACCTCTCTCATAAACAAGGTGTTTTCACCCACAGAACTGCTGCTTACTGGATGTTCTTCTCTTGTTTCTTTTTGCATCATCCTCTGTAAACTCTAGAGCAGGGGTTCCCAAATTTTTTTTTATTGCCATGGACCCCTACCATTAACCGAGGGGTCTGTGGACCCTAGATTGGGAGCCCCTGCTCTAGAGACTGCTGTGCACAAAAATCCCAGGAGATGAGCAGTTTCTGGGACACTTAAGCCACCTTGTCTGGCAGTAACAATCATTCCATGGTCAAAGTCACTTGGATCACATTTCTTCCCCATTCTGATGTTTGGCCTGAACAACAGCTGAACGTCTTGACCATGCTCTGCATGCTTTCACGCACTGAGTTGCTGCCACGTGATTGGTTGATTAGATGTTTGCATTAATGAGGAGGTGTACAGGTGTACCTAATAAAGTGGCCACTGAGTGTATGCGATAGGTTACAGGCCAAGATGGTCCAGATGACACACATTGTTCAAGGGAGGGTGATGAATGTTCATGAACCAGTGCTGCTCTGCATGGAGCAATATAAATTGAAGGAGAGAGAGAGGCAGGGAATGAAAGAGAAAAATCAATACTGAAAATCTGAGGTCCAGAACAAGCAGTTGCTGGAAATGTCAAATAAAAGAGAATGCTCGAAATATTTGATCGGGTAACATGTGAGAAGGAATAGGTCAATATTACAGTGGATGTCTTTATGTCAGGGCTTGCCAGTTATGATAGAAATAAAGCTAGTTATCTGAGATTGTTGAATTCATTAGGAGTCCAAAGGGCTGCAAGATGTCTGGATGGAAGATAAGTCCACATTGGAACTTGTTGGAATAGTATAGGTGGTCAAGTTCCAAGGCTAGAGTGGAATAGAGAATTAAAATGATCGGCGACTGGAAGTTTAGAACATAGACAATACAGATCCTTCGACCCACAATGTTGTGCCGACCATGTAACCTACTCTAGAAACTGCCTGGAATTACCCTGTTTTTCTCAGCTCCATATACCTATCTAAGAGCCTCTTAAAAGATCCTGTTGTATCCACCTCCTCCACCATCACTGGCAGTGCATTCCAAACACCCACGGCTCTATGTGAAAAATTTACCCTGACATCCCCTCTGTACCTACTTCCAAGCACCTTCAAACTGTGCCCCCTCGTTACCTCGTATTGAGTCATAAAGTTACAAGCACCAGACCCTTCAACCCAACTTGGTCATTCCAACAATGGTGTCTTCCTAAACTAGTCTATTTTAGCTGTACAAGACAAAGGAGCAGAAGTAGGCCATTCGGCCCATCGAGTCTGCTCCACCACTCCGCCATGACCTAAACTATTCTCCCATCTAGTTACAATTTCTGGCTTTTTCCCTATATCCCTTGATACCCTGACTAATTAGGTACCTATCAATCTCCTCCTTAAACACCCTCAATGATCAGGCCTCCACAGCTGTATGTGGCAACGAATTCCATAAATCCACGACCCTCTGGCTAAAAAAAAATTCTCCTCATCTCTGTTTTAAATGGGTACCCTCTAATTCTAAGACTGTGGCCTTTTGTCCTGGACTCACCCACCAAGAGGAACAGCCTTTCCACATCTACTCTGTCCAACCCTTCCAACATTCGAAATGTTCCTATGAGATCCCCTGTCACTCTTCTATACTCTAATGAATACAGTCCAAGAGCCGACAAACGCTCCTCATGTGTTAGCCCCTGCATTCCAGGAATCTTGGCAAATAGATCCTTAAACCTCCCTGCTTTCTGTCCAAAGCTTTGCTGTCAATAAAATAAGGAGAGGGAAGACATACAACATGGAAGCAGGCTCTTCAGACTACGGAGGTCTCCATCAACCAGTCCCACATTAAACCCATTTTTAATCCCCACATTCTCATCATTCCCCCCCCCCCCCCGATTTACAGTAATTTACAGTGTTCGGTTACCCTACCAACCTGCACATGCTTGGACTGTAGGAGAAACCCAGACTGCCCAAGGAAATCCTACATGCACAGAAGGACAACATGCAAAATCCAAGCAGACAGCACCAGAGGTTAGGAATGAACTTGGCTTTTTGGCACTGTGGCTCCATCAGAGGTGTCACGGTGTCACCCATAATATATTCCACGTCATTCCAGATCCTAGTGTTCAGATTTCTTGGTTCTCCAACCATGCCTTTGATACCCCAGTGTTTCTCAGATTGTGATCCTACATGCATTGCTCTTCCCAGGAAGACGTCAGTCATCAAAGACTTGAGTCTGATGAATATACCAGAAATTATAGGTGAAATAATTTTAACTGGGCAATGTGTTTGTTTAAGATCTAGAAGTAGTTCACAGTGGGTACTGCTCCTACTTAATAGAATCACGGATGAGGAACAGCAGGGAAGATCCACCAGCTAAATTCTTCAAAACTCAAGATGACACAGAATAGTTATGCTGCAGGCAGTGTTGCACATTAGGTATTTAAACAGACATGAGGAAAAAAATATTCACATTGCTAACTATTATTAAGGACAAATCGAATGTGAATGTGTTTCTTTTTGTGGTAATTAATCTCGTTGGGCAGTTAATTAATTCTTTTGGCCTGATTGTTTTTATTTTAGGTATTCCGCCTTTGCTTTGGATCGTATCCATCAGCTATAGACAGTGAACTGGACAGCGATAACTGGGATGCATTTAGTGCTGGAGAGAAACTTCTTCGGCTAGAGGTAAAGTTTCTTTGTATCCTCCAGTAGCAAAAATAGAATTGACTCCCCCATTTGAAGTAGTACATACAGTAACACTCCATGAATCTGGCAAACTTGGGATGGTAGTGGTGTCGAACTCGGAGGTTTTCCAAACTACCAACTGTTGTTGTTCCTTCAGCTTGCTTTTAATTCACTTTTGATCCAATTTCATTTCAATGAACTGGGTAAGCTTGAGGGAAACACTACCACCAGTGCAGTGGTTTCAACAGCACTTTGCAGTGACCCAGGTTTATACATTCTTCCTGTGACTGGGTGGGTTTCCTCCAGGTGCTCTGGTTTCCTCCTACAGTTCAAAGATGAGCCAGTTTGTAAGTTAATTGGTAGTTATATATCGTCCTGTGATTAGGCTAGGGTTAAATTAGTGTTGCTGGATAGTGCAGTTGGAAGGGCTGTATCTCAATAAATAAATAAACAAACAAACTGAGTAGGTGTAAAGGGGGTGTGGATCCTGGGCAGAGCGGGAACTGAAACCCTGCTGAGTGGAAATTGCATACATCACCTGATGAGGCAGGTGCTGAACCATCAGGATGGTTCAGAGAGTGGACTATCAGAGTGATGAATGATTGTCTCCAAAGACCAACACAAAATCTTCAATGCATGTTGTGCAGTAAACTCATTATAATATACATGGAAGGTGTTGCACTAGTTTTCGGAGATGATCCTTCATTTCATCCCCCCCCCCACTCTGAAATCCTCTGTGTCCATCAATCCCCTCCAGCCCTTGTTTCACCATTCCCTCTCTCCTCTACACAAAAACTGCTCAGCAATTATTGAGCTGAAAGGGAGGCAAAGACAGGTTTAGTCTAGACTTTGTGTTGCAATAATGAAGCAATCTTGGGAAGATTGGGTTTCGGCATGCTGCAAGGTGAACTGCATCAAGGCATGGTTATGAGACCTTAAAATAGAGAATTTCCACATATGAGCAACACATGCAAAATGCTGGAGGAAATTAGCAGGCCAGGCAGCATTTATGGAAAATATTACAGTCGATGATTTGGGCCAAGATCTTTCAGCAGGACTGGAGGAAAAAAAAGATAAGGAGTAGATTTGAAAAGTGAAAGGGGAGAGAGAAACACAGGGTGACAGGTGAAATCGGAAGGGGGAGGGATGAAGTAAAGAGCTGGGAAGTAGATTGGTGAAAGAGATACAGGGCTAAAGAAGGGGGAATCTAATAGGAGAGGAGAGAAGGCCATGAAAGAAAGAAAGGGGGGAGTCGATGGAAAGGCAAAGAGATAAGGTGAGTGAGGGAAATGGGGAATGGTGAAAGGGGGCATTACTGGAAGTTCAAGAACTTAATGTTCTTGCCATTGGGTTGGAGGCTACCCAGATGGAATATCAGGAGTTGTTCCTCCAACCTGAGTGTGGCCTCATTGTGACAGTAGAGGAGGCAAAGGATTGACATATTGATATGGGAAAGGGAAGTGGAATTAAATCAGGTGGCCACTAGGTGATCCCGCATGTTCTGGCGGATGGAGAATAGGTGCTCGGTGAAGTGGTCTCCCAATCTACGTTGGGTCTCACCAATCTACAGGAGGCCACATCTGGAGCACGGAACACAGTATATGACCCCAACAGAACCAAAGGTGAAGTGTTGCCTCACCTGGAAGAAGTATTTGGGGCCCTGAATGGTAGTGAAGGAGGAGGTGCAGGGGCAGGTGAAGCACTTTTTCCACTTGCAAGGATAAATGCCAGGAGGGAGATCAAATGGGGAGGGATAAATAGGCAACCCGTTGGAGATCACAGAAGTTATGAAAAATAATGTGCTGGATGTGAAGGCTGGTGGGGTGGTAGGTGAGGACAAGAGGGCTCCTATTCCTGGTAGGGTGGTGACAGGTTGGGGTGAGAGCTGATGTGCATGTAATGGAAGAGATGTGGTTGAGGGCAGTGTTGATAATGGACGAAGGGAAGCGCCTTTCTTTGAAGAAGGAGCACATCTCTTTCATTCTGGAATGAAAAGGCTCATCCTGAGAGCAGATACAGTGGACACAGTGGAATTGAGAGAAGGGGATGATATTTTTACAAGTAACAGGATGGGAAGAAGTATAGTCCAGGTAGCTGTGAGAGTCAGTAGGTGTACAATAGATAAGTATTATATAGATATAGTAGATAAGTTGAATCCAGAGACAGAAACAGAGAGATCGAGAAAGAGGAGGGAGGTGTCAGAAATGGACCAGGTAAATTTGAGGGCAGGGTTGAAGTTGGAGGGGAAGTTGATAAAGTCAACGAGCTCAGCATGGGTGGAGGAAGCAGCTCCAATGCAGTCACTGATGTAGGAAAGGTGGGGGGTGGACACTAGTGTAAGCTTGGAACGTAGACTGTTCTACGTAGTCGTCAAAAAGGCAGGCATACTGTAGATGGGACCCATGTGAGTGCCTTCTGTTTGAAGGAAGTGGGAGGAGCAAATTGAGAAATTATTAAGAGTGAGACCAAGTTCCATTAGGCGGATGAGAGTGGTTCAAAACACATTCCATTTTGTAAATAAAATTGTAATTTATTCATGTCACTTGTGTCCTTTTAAGATGGACGTAATTTCCAAGAAAAAAAGAGAAGTGTTTACTAAAATCTTGGTGGATATTATTTCCTCAAACACTGTCATTTAAATAGATTGCCTGGTTGTATATTCTGCAAATCCTGCAAAATAAATGACAGCCATAAATAAATTCTGAAAATACCTAATTACTAGCTAGAAATGCTGTGGCTTGAGTTTGTGAATGGCTTCACGTCATTGCATGCTTTCATAACATAATAAACTCTGCTGCTGCTGGAAATCCAAAGCCGCATGCCTGCCTACCTACCTGCCTACCTGAACACAGCAGGTCAGGCAGCATCTATAGAATTGAATGAACAGTCACTGTTTCAGACTGAAATCCTTCTTCAGGACTGGAAAGGAAGAGTGAAGTTGCCAGAATAAAAAGGTGGGGAATGGGGAAGGAGGATAGCTTGAAAGTGATCGGTGAAGCCAGGTGGGTGGGAAAGGTAAAGGGCTAGAGAGGAAGGAGTCTGATAGGAGAGGAGAGTTTTTCCATAGGAGAAAGGAAAGGAGGAGGGGACCCGGGGGAAGTGGTAGGCAAGTGGGAAGAGTAGGGAATGGAAGGGGTGGGGGGGGGAGGGAATTATTTTTAACCAGAAGGAGAAATCAATATTCGTGCCATCAGGATGGAGACTATCTGGACGGAATGTAAAGTGTTGCTCCTCCACCCTGAGGGTGGCCTCATCATGGCACAAGAGGAGGCCATGGACTGACATGGTGGAATGGGAATGGAATTGGAATTCGAATGTTTGGCCTGCTTTTGACAGATAGAGTGGAGGTGCTTGACAAAGCAGTCCCTCAGCTTATGGTGGCTCTCACCAATGTTTTCTGTTGCTTTCAGATTGATTACATCTAATTAAGTATTTTGAAGGTGTGATGTTGGGACCACTTCCTATTTCTTGTGGGGCCACCTGTCTTGATCCTGGGTACGGATGACTTTTGTGAATGGATTTGGGAGAAATTTGTGTGTCAAGTGGTGTGCAGTCTGTCCCCCTCCCCTCTTCTAATGCTTAATTTCTGCAATTTGCAAGAATATTAGTTGTACTGTATTACGGATGTCATTTATAGTAGAAGGCATCACCCAGACTTAATTGGACCTACATTGGTAAACAATTTGCGGGAAGTCATGAACTGGGATTGCTGCAGCATTAATTAGGTTACACCTCTAACCTTCACCACAAATCTAACTTTGCCCATGGAGTCTGGTAGAAGAATGGGTGGATGATGTCACCCTGAGGGATGAGAAGGATTGTGAAATCAGTCATAAGTCAGGACCAAGAAAGAGAAATAAGACTTGCAAAGCAAAAGTTATGGCTTTCCAGCTGAAAAACCCACCTTTCAGATTGATCACCTATTATTGCCATTAAGTCCTTCACACTAAGTTTCAAGATGACTTTGATCAGACTCATTGTTGACATGAAATGGAGCCAGCTGTAGTTGCATACAGTTGCTTGGTGTGTCTGCACTGAAAGTAGGGCAGCTTCAGCAGTTAATTTTCCATTTCAGATTCATCATTAATTTAAATTTGCAGTGGCAAAGCACTCTGGTTGTTAAGGCTTTTGACACTCAAGTTCGTAAGTGTCACATGTCATTGCTCATTTCTAATTTACAGACAGTGCTAAGTTAGTATAACATTTCAGGTAATCATGAAAATAAATTAGCCTCACAAGAAATGAACCACTTGACCTATAGTAAGGATGAAGTTACTGCTTTGAAGAGCAGTGAGAAAATTTCAGGGATTATTTCTGAGGAGTCTTGAGTTTGATGCTGAACTGAGATTAATTTCATAGAAAGGGCAGAGAAGCTGGTCCTTCAGTGTGCTGAGTCTATGCTGATTATTAGCAAACCCATTGACTCTAAACCTACCAGAAGAAGTGGGATCTCCCAGTGGCTACCCATCTTAATTCCCATTCCCATTCCAATATGTCAATGCACGACTTTCTCTATTGTCACGATGAGCCCACATTCAAGTTGGGGGAACACCACCTTATGTTCTGTCTGGGTAGCCTCCAACTTGATGGCATGAAGATCGATTTCTCAAACTTCTGGTAATGCCCCATCTCCTTTTCCCTGCTCACCTTATCTCCTTACCTGCTGATCATCTCGCTCTGGTGCTCCTGCCCCTTTTCTTTCTTCCATGGCCTTCTGTTCTCTCCTGTTGGACACCCCCTTCTCCAGCCCTGTATTTCTTTCACCAATCTACTTCCCAGCTCTTCACTTCATCCCTCCCCCTTCTGGTTTCACCTACCACCTATCACCTGATGTTTCTCTTTCCCCTCCCCCACCTTTTAAATCTACTCTTCATCTTTTTTTTCTTCAGTCCTGCCAAAGAGTCTCGACCCAAAACATCGACTGTACTTTTTCCCATAGATGCTAGCTGGCCTGCTGAGTTCCTCCAGCATTCTGTGTGTGTTGCTTGGATTTCCAGTATCTGCAGATTTTCTCTTGTTTGTGACACTAATCCAACATTGACATTACTTTCATCGTCCCCCACATCCTCATTAGCTCTTCCCAGATTCTACCACCCCTTCACGTACTAGAGACAATTGACAGTGGGCAGATAACTTACCAACCTGCGTATCTTTGGGATGTGGGAAGCAACCAGACCATCTCAAAGAAATCCACACAGTCACAGGGAGAACATGCGAACTTCACATGGACAGCATCTGTGGTCAGAATTGATCTGGGGTATTTGTCGCTTCAAGGCCTACTAGCTGCACCACTGTGTTGCTCACAGTCAAATTAGTTACTTTTTGGATGAAACAGTTAATGGAGAGAAAAATCTCAGTGTGCCCAACATAGTCTGTTTCAAAGGTTCAAAGGTACAATTTAATGTCAGAGAAATGTAAACAATATACATCCTGAAATGCTTTTTCTTCGCAACCATCCACCAAAACAGAGGAGTTCCCCAAAGAATGAATGATAGTTAAATGTTAGAACCCCAAGGTCCCCCCCAGCTCGTTCAGCATTTCCTTCCACCCCATGATTTATAGTCATCATCTTGAGTTTGTTGGAGCTGATATTGCCATTTCTTTCTCTGAATGGATTTTTTTGAGTGAAATTATTAGCAGGATAGGAGGATGGGTGCACCAATCGGTAATATCATAGGTTGGGTCACATTGGTTCCCTGAAGAATGGCCTCGGCCTGATATGTCGTCTGCTTATTCATTTCCATTGATGCTGACTAACCTACTGAGTTCTTCCAGCATTTTGTGTGTGTTGCTTTGGTTTTGGGATCTGGATTGATAGGAATTCCTTCTCTTGTTGCCTGTAAGGATTTCAAATGGATAGGTCTTCAGTCCATATTGGACTTTGGGGCAGCAGAATTAAACTCCTCATCTGACTATTGTTGAAGTTTGCTTTGCTAGTGTTTATACTCCACCTGTTCTGAGAAAGAGAGAGTTTAACATGTAAGCAGAGGAGCAGATTTCCAGTTGTTGGAGGCATCCCTGGAGATGTTACCACATGGCCTCCTGTTTCCAGCAATCCCACCTGGGCACAAGTTCAGGTGTAACAAATAAGCAACTGTTGAAAGAAAATAAAACAGCATGGGTGGCAATAAAGGCTCTTTAATTTTCCTCATGTGCTGCCCACAGAGGTCACTTAGAAATTGATCTTTAATTTCAGAAGTCTGAAGTCTGCAGAAAAATCCTGGAGTTTTGCCAATCTAAAGTAATGCTTTCCTCCGCATCCATCTGAGAATATGAAACGCTGAGTGTATGGAATTGGATGCATCTCCCTTCCAACTCAATGAGCACAAAGACCTATGGAAAAAAGTGGCATGTTCCTTGCACTTCAGTCAACAGGAATGAGTTCATTCATTGAAATCTGACCTGGAGCTCAAAATGTCCTATTGAGACATGGAAGATTGAACAATGGCAGACACAATAGGTGTTCTTTATAGGGAACAAGGTTTTAATATTAGAGAAATATTGACACAAATTCATAGAGTTGTACAGCATGGGAATAGGCCCTTCAGCCCGTCAAATCTACACCTACCGTTGAGGATCCATCCACAATAATACTAATTTATTCCCAAAAACTTCCCTTAGATTCTACCAGTCATTACACACTGGGTTGCTTTAAAGTGGCTAGATAACCTACTGACTGATCTTTGGCATGTGGGAGGAAACTGGAGCACCTGGAGGAAACACATGTGGCCATGTAGAGAACTTGCAGACTCCACACAGACAGCCCAGGAGGTCAGCATTGAACTGGGCCTCTGGTGCAGTGAAGCACCAGCCCTACTGCCTCGTGCCTGTCCTGTTCTTTTATGTATGTTCAGATATGTCTGTACAGGTCTTTTCTTATTTTGAATTGAGTACTTTCCGACTACTGACTTTGTGTTGGATAGTTGCAAAGTATTTTATTTGAAGTACAGTGGATTCCGGTTAATTAGGCCATCAGTTAATTGGGATAGCTGCTTATTTGGGGCAACTCTTAAAGAACAGAAACTAATCGAGAAAGTAGCTGGGATTCTCTGTTTATTTGGGCCAATATACTGGTTAATTGGGACAGGAGTGTTCAAAGACACATTTATTATCTAAGTAGACAACTCTGAAATTCTTCTCTGGATAGCCATGAAACCAAGAAAGAAAATAAAGAAAAGAAAGGCAGCACAATTGTCAGTCTGCAAATCCAACCACCCCACACAAAAACAACAAACAAATGGAGCAGGCACATCGACCCCCAAATCCCTGTCCCTGCACAAAAAAAATGAGGAAGATCAGGTGAAAAACACAGAATTTAAAAAAACTATAGGACTACAAAAAAAATCTATGGTCCAAGACCTCACCCAAGATGCAGAAAACCTGGGCAACCTTCTCCGGGCACAGTGGCAGGCCTCTCTGGTACAAAATGATCAAAAGCCAGGCAGCCGGCACTCACCCTGCACACTCACTTCAATGCTTCAATCTCCTTCATTGTGTTAATGGGTAAATAGTGGAAGCTTTAAGTGGCGAAGTGGAGTCAAACATTGGCTGGCACCTTGTCCCGTAACCTGCCTGCTGTGGGGTTCACACATGCTGCCTCTTTCTAGTTCAAAGTGTATGTATTATCTAAGCATGTATATAGTATTCAACCTTGAGATTCGTCTCCTTGCAGGTAGTCACAAAAAAAACACAAAAGAACCTACTTAAAAAAGAAGACAGTCAAACACCCAGTGGGCAGAGAGAGAAAAAAAAACAAATCATACAAACAATAAAAGTAAGCAAGTAGCATTCAGAACTAAAGTTTTACTGAAGACACGAAGCCAGACATCACTGCAGCTGGAGCAGGACACAGCCTCAGTTCAACACAGAGCTAAACAGTTTCTAACTAGTGTCAGCTGCATGGCCATTAAACACTGCACCATGCTGAGAACGAACAGTATTTAAATGGTGTCAATTGTGTGTGTTTGTGCTCAAAAAGCAGTGATTTTTGTTACTGATAGCTGGTGCTAAGTAAGCAGTAAAACAATTCAGAACTATTTTGTTTGCTGGGGTTTCAAGCATTCAGGCTTAGATACGCCAGAAACAACCGTGAGTGAAATAAAACAATTTCACTACTTCAACAAGTTAGGAACGACAAATAATAGAAGGCATTGACAATCATCTTGAAAGTTACATTTAAAATGAAGAATTTGAGGTTGTTGTCATCAAAAGCATTGTACAAAGGCAGTCCATTATCTGCACTAGGTGTCTGCACTGATTTTGTTCATTTATAGTCAATCACAGCAGCGTACACTGGGTGAATTTCTCCGTTGATAACATACACAAATTTATAGTTCTAAATAATATTGATGGTGTTCTAATTCATTCTGTATTTCATTTAATTTCTTAATTAAAATTTAAATTCTTAATTTGTTACTTAGCTAAAGCGTAGTTTGTCTTATTTTTTAATATACCTTTTTCAGAACATGAATCAGGTTTATTATCATCAGCACACATCATGAAATTTGTTAACTTAGCAGCAACAGTACAATGTGATATATGATCATGTAGAAAGAAAAAATAAATCAATTACAGTAAGTATATATGTATATTAAATAGTTAGATTAAAAATAGTGCACAGCAGAAATAATATTTAAAAAAAAGTGAGGTAGTGTTCATGGGTTCAATGTCCTATTAGGAACTGCATGGCAGAGGGAAGAAGCTGTTCTTGAATGGCTGATTGTGTGTCTTCAGGCTTCTGTACCTCCTGCCTGATGGTAATAATGAGAAGAGGCCACGTCCTGGGTGATGGTGGTGGGGGGGATCCTTGATAATGGATGCCACTTTTCTGAGGCACTGCTCCTTGAAGTTGTCTTATGGATACTATGGAGACTAGTACATATGATGGAGCTGACTAATTTTACAACTTTCTGTAGCTTATTTCGGTTCAGTGCAGGAGCCTCAATGTCAGACAGCGATGTGGCCTGTCTGGTAGTTTTTAATTATGTATTTCTATGGAACTTCAGCCAATTAAGGCCAAAATGTACTAGTCCAGATGTGTCCCAATTAACCAGAATCTACTGTATATAATAATTATTGCAGCTTTCTGAAAATCGTCTGTTTAAAGTGAGGCAATTCAAAACATTTTTAACCATTTTATATTAGTGTTCTGGTCCTAAGGCTGGTACGCATCACCACTTGATGGGAAGTGGGTCTATCCCCACTGTGTAGACACAGACATGAATATTAATTTCACGCATACCCTGTTATGAAGTAGAAGACTAGTTTTTTTTCAAAGAAAACTATGGTAAAGCACATATTAATCTTTGAGTCAGCAATAAGGCAAGGCTTGGAACAGGACTTAAAACAAGCAATCTACTTTGTACCATGAATGCGTCTTGCAACTTGTCTTTGAAAAAGCCAGTATGTACTTGTTTGGCCAAGTGGTAACCTTCTGCTCTGTGTTACTGTCTGAAAATCAAATTCATTTGGTGACAATAGTCTGGTCTCCACAGTTGATTGTTGGATCAAGTGTCTAGTAGTCTCCACTCAGGCTGATGGTCCGGTGGTTACAATATGTAGCCTTGTGTTTTCACGAGGGTAAGCTTTATGAGGCTCTGCTGCCCAGATACGAGCATGGGTTAGAGGTGTGGTTATAATATTATGATCCCCATTTTTGGTGTCGGTCAAAGCTCTGCATTATAATGAATCTATGTAAACTTGCCCAGTGATACTCCCCTTTCCTAAGACTCTCAGATACAGACTATTTTTCCACTGTCTCTGTCTACTTAGCTGGAGAATTTGCAGCATAGGTCAGCTGAGGGTGGAGTCCTGAGATTTCATGTCTATGTACAATGTGTTAAAATTACAATAATTAGCACAACTTAATACCAAATGAAGCCATTTCCTCAGAGGAAGTGCCTGTGATTGGTCTGGGAAGAAAATAAATTGGAGTTCAAACTTATTATCAAAGTACATATATGTTACGAAACACGACCCTGAGATTCATTTTCTTGTAGACTTTCACTGTACAACGACTGACAAACAACCAATATGCAGAAGAAGACAATTTGTTTAAAAAAAAGATAATTAAATAAATAATATTGAGAACATGAATTGTAGCGTGCTGAAAATGAGTTCATGGTTGTGCAGTCAGTTCAGAGTGAGGTGAGACACATTTTCCTGTGGGGATGTTCAGTAAATCTATAGAATAGTAAATATAACAGGATCAATGAAAGATAAACTAGAGTGCAGAAGGCAACAACTTGTGGAAATGCAAATATAAATAACGAGGACATGAGATAGTGAGGTAGAGTCTTTAAAGTTAAATCATTAGTTGTTGGAGCATTTCAGTGATGGAGCATTTGAGGGTAGTTATCCCCTTTTGTTCAAGAGCCTGATGGTTGAGGGGTAGAAGCTGTCCTTGAACTACTTGGTGGTGCGAATCCTGAGGCTCCTGTACCTTCTACCTGATGGTAGCAGAGGGAGGATTAAGGACTAAGATATGTAGATCCTTGTATTTAACTCAGACCTGGTCTTGGAGGACACTGCACAGTTTAGGATGTAACATTTGGTCTATCCAGTTTGTCAGATGGACTCCAGATTGAGAGATTTACTACTATCTCAGTAATGACTTCTCATGTATCCCTTGAACATCTTTGCTAAGATTGTTTCCTATCAAGGAAAAAGGAATGATAAGTAACTTTGAATATCCTGAGGAGCATTTTAATTTCATCTTTATTTTATAAATTTTCAAGATGTTGGTAACACTTAGGTAAAGAAAAGGGATTTTCTTTGAATTTTGAGTAATTTTGTGTTTCAGGAACATCTTTTGGGAGGCTGGCAGAAGATAGAAGGAGGACTGATCCATAAAGCCTTAAGTGATCCAGAAAAAGTGACACATAGACAAAAACTTGTCCAGCTATTGGCCCAAGCTCTCGGTCTAGCAGGATCCAGTAACTCCATAGATGGCTATGATCCAGAGGGACTTGTTGGAGAGATGGAGGTAATGTAATGGAAAATTGATCCAATGCTAAAACTTTGTGCTTAACACCAAAATATTTTATCTGTACTGTAATTTGTAGATAGAATGTAGATATGAAACTCTCATTACAACTTCTGTAAACGGCATGAAGCAAATTTTTCTCCGCAGAAGGGAGAGCTAAGACATTCTGAATTAATGACAAATGTACACGCATTGAGGTATATTTCGGACTAAAAATTACAGAAGTTTCTTCAAGTGATATGATATGATTGCCTGTAAAATTCTGCACAGCAGCTTCATGCTAAGCCTTGGGGGCAAATTATACTGACAGATCTGTCTCAGAACTAGACTTTAACTCATCCCAAATCTAGTAAATGGAGCAGAGTGTGAAACTGAGCCTTAATGTTGATTCCCAGATGGAATGAGCTGAGTCTGTGAGCAATGTGAAAATGCAGGAAATGTTCAGCAGACCAGGAAGTAAATCAAAACATTTTGAGTTACTGTTCTTTTATTAGATAGTGTAGAGATCAAATGCATTTTAAGCTGCAGAGAAAGGGGCAGAGGCTGGGTGGGAGAGAACAATAGGCATGGCTGCCATAGGGTGGAGACTAGCAAGACTGAAAGATGCAAGTTGGTTGTGATGTCAGCGGAGAGAGTGTTAAAGGTTAATATTTCCAGCCGTTCGCCCTGAAAGACATGAACAAAAGAGTGGAAGAGAGGCAAAGAATTTTGGTATTTTGAACTGTATGCTGGTGAATTAAAATACTGTAGATGCAGGAAAACCAGTGAATGCTATAAATGTTTCAATGGAGCAGATATCAGTAGAGCAAGATTAGAGCTTGGTATTGTTCCAGCATCTTCCTGATGTATCTTGTGCATTAATTAATAAGGGAGAATGCTGTCTTAAAAACTTTGTTAGTTGCTTTCAATGAGTTCTTCTACACTTAGAATAAACATAGAAACATAGAAAACCTACAGCACAATACAGGCCCTTTGGCCCACAAAGTTGTGCCGAACATGTCCCTACCTTAGAAATTGCTAGGCTTACCCATAGCACTCTATTTTACTAAGCTGTACGTACCTATCCAAAAGTCTCTGAAAAGAACCTACTGTATCTGCCTCCACCACCGTTGCCGGCAGCCCATTCCATGGACTCACCACTCTCTGAGTAAAAAATGTACCCCTGACATCTCCTCTGTACCTATTCCCCAGCGCCTTAAACCTGTGTCCTCTTGTGGCAACCATTTCAGCCCAGGGAAAAAGCCTCTGACTATCCACACGATCTATGTCTCTCATCATCTTATACACCTCTATCAGGTCACCTCTCATCCTCCGTCACTCCAAGGAGAAAAGGCCGAGTTCACTCAACCTGTTTTCATAAGGCATGCTCCCCAATCCAGGCAACCCTTCCAGAGTTAGTAGAGGGAGACTCAATTGCAATAGCATGGCTCAATTATACACTGGATAGGCATTTAAAAATAAAGAATTTTCAGGGTTGAGAGGAGTTCTCTAACTGCAACAAATTTGATAGCTTGTAATTACTTGTTGAAGAATGAGCGAGTGAGGCCTCCATCGGTCAGGGTCGACCATGGATATTGCATCCTAGCTGTCTAGATACACAAGCCTGGGCCGTACGATATGGAGAGCAAGCTGTTGCCCATGTAGCAAGCTCCCCCGCTCCACATTTGATGAACCAAAAGGAATGGCAAAGACCCATACAGTTTGGTACCAGCAGCATCGAAGGAGTTGCTAGTCAGTGTTGAACTCAATGTAGGACTGCCTTAGGGATTACAGCACCGGATTTTTTTCCTTGGGGTTTACTCCCAAAGCCTTCCCCATGAGTGGTTACAGCTGCAAAACAGTGGGGGTTTGAGATCAGAGTTTTCCTTCTAGATGAGCTGCCAACCATCTGCCCGAAGCGATTGGTTTTAAGGCGCTAGTAGCCCACCTTTGCCCTTCTCCTGTCAGTAGAAACAGTTCCACTGGGCTTAGTGGTTAAGTCACATGTGAAGGCCAGGAACTGGACAATTGTCATAGGCTATTTGAGGTGAACGCCTTTGAGAGCATTTAGTAGGTAGTGGGAGCTTGTTCCCGTTACCACCCTCCGGCTATAACTACCTTAAGGAACCAGACTCTCTTGAAGAGTGAAACTATGAAAACCAGACACCCCTGGGACTCATTCACCTCTCACTCTCTTCCAACTCCACCCTCACTCCCCTCCTCTTCCTAGCACTGCCTACCTGACATCGACATCCAACCTCAGTCCACCAATCTCTTCGGACACCGTACTCACTGCTCCCCTTCCCTTTATTTTGGCCATCTCATCTCTCAGCCCTGATGCAGTGATTCCACCCAAAATGTTAACAGTACTTCTCCTCCCACAGATGCTGCCTGACCCACTGAGTTCCTCCAGCAGATTGTTTGTTGCTTTAGATTCCAGTATCTGTCAACTCTTTTTTGTTGCAACCCTATGGACTTGGATGGTGTTGGACCATCAGATGTTCCAGACTATTCAACAATAACTCAATTAAAAGATTCAGCATACTGTTATTTTACATTTTTTTGCATGTTACACATTGCTATAGTGGATATTCCAGTGAAATACACACAAAATGCTGGAGGGACTTGGCGGTTCCGGTAGCATACATGGAAATGAATAAACAGTTGACTTTCCAGGCTGAGACCCATCATCAGGACTGGAAAAGAAGGAGGAGGAAGCCAGAGTAAGGAGGTAAGGGATAGGAGAAGGAGCACAAGATAGCAGGAGATAGGTGAAGCCAGGTGGGTGGGGAGGGAGGATGAAGTAAGAAGCTGGTAGGTGATGAGTGAAAAAGGTAAAGGGTTGAGAAAGGGGAATTAATAGGAAAGAAGATTGAACATTGGGAGTAGGGGCACCAGGTGATAGGCAGATGAGGAGAAGAGAGGAGATCAATAGGTAGGTGAGGAAAAGAGAAGAGGTAAGAAGAGAACCAGAGTGGGGATTTGAAGAAGAGAGAAGAGGAGGGGAAGAATTACTGGAAGTTGGAGAAATCAATGATCATGTTGAGTGTGAGGACCAGTTCTGTCAAACAGAGGAGGGTGGTCATTGAAGGGAATTGGTCGGGTCTATTGTTGAGAAAGATGCAGAGAGCTTCAAGACCTTCTGGGGGATGGGGGCCGAGTGGAATAGAAGTTACAGGGATGGTGATTCATCTATGGTGAAAATGAGGTGATCAGGGCCAGGAAATTGAAAAATTTTGAGGAGACTGAGAGCATGTCTAGTGTCGCAGATGTAGATGGGAAAGGACTGAGCCAAGGGCAATAAAATCTTCTCGATGTATCGGACACAAGTTCAGTGGGGCAGGCACAGGCAGAAACAATGGGCCTACCCAGATAGTCAGGTTTGTGGATCTTGAGTAGGAGGTAGAAATAAGCAGTACTTCGTAAGGAATCTATGATGTTGGTGACAGTGGATGGGGGAATCTCCAGAGTTGATGAGGTTGGTGATGGTGCAGGAGACAATAGCCTGATGTTCCTGAGTAGGGTTGTTTTCAAGGAGTAAGAAAGGGAAGGTGTCTGAGAGTTGCTGTCTGACCTCAGCAAGGTCTGAGACTAGACCTTGTCTGCCAGGCTACCAAAGCACTCCTTTATTTGCAGATTTGATAGTAATGTTGGGAATGGTGTGGAGCGATTGGAGGGCAGTTGTGTTCAGAGGGGGTGAAGTTTGAGGAAGACTGATGAGTGCTGAAGCTGAGCCGGTTGATGCCTCACCAACAACTAGAGATGAAAAGATCCAGAGAAGGCAGAGAACCGGAGCAGGGTGTCCAAGGAGGGGAGCAGAGTTGGAGACGGGCGAAGGTTCATCAGTACAGGATGAGGAATCCTTGCCAAAGAAGTAGGCTCGGAGACTGAGTCGATGGAGGAAGAGCTCAGTGTTGTGGTAAATGCGGAACTCACTGAGGTGTGGGCGAAAGGAGACAAAGGTAATGCCCTTGCTGAGGATAGAGAGTTCCACCTCAGAGAGGGGAAGGTCAGTGGGAATGGTGAAGACGTGGCAGGGATTCGAGCTGGGATCAATATTCCAGTGAACAAAGTTTGCTAATGAATTCTTCAGCTGGCTTAGGTACTACTACTTTTGAGGGAAGGGGGAGGGAAATTTACAGAATCTGCCAACAGATACCATTAATGGAGCTTGGCCCTGTCCATGTTTGAGGTAGGTGAAGATCTGAATGTTTAGTTGTCCCTTTCTAGAAACACTGACTATGATAGCAAATTGGAACATTCATGATTTGGATTATTATTGATATGTTTTTGCAGCTGATTTTCTGGGTGTGGGGAGAGAGAGAGAGAGATAGCATTTATAAGGTGTCCAAGAGCAGTCTGAGTTGTGGAAGTCATAAGTGAAATGTGTTCACTGCATTTCTCTAAGAAGTGTTGAAGGGAATTTGTGCTCAGCTGAGACCACAGACAACATTATGGAAATCTGTCTGGTTGAGGGAGAGGTATTGGCTGGAACACTGGCAACTGAACCACTGGGGTCATTTAGGGACAGGAAGAGAAACAGTGTCAGTTTCTACCTTTCAATCTTAGCATTGTCTCATCTATTAAAAGTAACACGCAAAATTAATAATTCATTTGCAAAATTATGAATGGTGATAAAATTGTGCTGATTGGGACCCTGAGAGAGGAGCAGTAACACAGATTTTTGATATTATTTTGCTCTTCTTTTTCTGTGAAACACAGTAAATTGCACTTGAGAAGCTGAATTATGGCTAGAACTTTTGCAAGATTAGTGATAAAACTTACTTATTTCATTTCTCCTGTTTATACCATTAAGAGTCATAACATTTATGACATAGTTTGAGTACCTATCCCACTTCCTCCTGGGCAGTACTCACAGCAAGAAATTTGGAAGGAAGCTGCTGATCTGATTTATGCAGATTTGATAGTGCTGAGGATAGTCCAGTGCTGCAATGCAGATTCTTCTTTGATGAATTATGTTGATTACTGCTTCTTTGAATTGAGCAACTGCATCATGAGTACATTAGCTCAAGACACCATGTGAAGTTACAAATATTGAAGAGGAGGTAAATGATGCTGACACGCTTTTGCTAAATTCCTTGGCTCACCGGAAGCTGTTGCAAACTTGCAAGCTCAACTGTCTCATAATGCACACAAGAGATTCTGCAGAGGCTGGAAATCCAGAGCAACGCGCACAAAATGTTGGAGGAACGCAGCAGGTCAGGCAGTATCTATGAAAATGAATAAACAGTGTATGTTTCAGGCAGAGACCACTCTTCAGGACTGGAAAGGAAGGGAAGAAGACACCAGAATAAAGAGGTGTGGGGAGGCGAAGGAAGACTAGTTAGAAGGCAATAGGTGAAGCCAGGTGGGTAGGAAAGGTAAAGGGCTAGAGAAGGAGGAATCTGATAGGAGAGGAGAGTGGACCATGGAAGAAAGGGAAGAAGGAGGAGAACCAGGGGGATGTGATAGACAGGTGAGGAGAAGAGTTAAGATGCCAGAGTGGAGCAACCAAGCCCAGGCAAAACAAATCTTAAGAACTTGCTCCCATGTTCACAGAAATAAAATAAAATCTCTCCCCCTCCTCAACTGGATCACAGTTAGTTCCATGTTTCCATAATATTTTTTAAACTTGTGTCATGGAATGGACAGGGAAAGTCGCTGCTTACTGTTTTTCACATAATATGACGTTAGATGAGGGTGTGATAATACAGAAAATGAAGATTAGTTTAAAAGGAACTTGAATCCTTTTTGTTACACCTGAAAGAAAATGCTACAATGCTCATTTTATGTCTACTGCTACTGACAAAATATTAATGGGTGTTCTGGTAAGAACTACCTTCACATCTCAAAAGGCTCAGTTCATTTTGGGCCCAAATTCCAAAGACTTAAAGCAATTGAGGAGACTGAACACTAAAGTTCTCTATAAACTTATTTTTGAGTTCTTGGTGGAGAGGAATTGGAATTGGTTTATCTTATCACATGTACTAATTGTCTTGCATAAGGTTCATACAGACCAAATCATCACACAGTACATTGAGGTAGTACAAGGTAAAGCAATAACAGAATGCAGAATAGAGTGTAACAGCTGCAGAGAAAGTACAGTGATGATGATGTCGACTCAGGCCTGAAAGGCCAGTGTTGGGCATTTTTGTGCCTTACAAGGCGCGGATCGGAAGGCTGTGTGGGGTGCCATTCCTCTTACAGACATTTTGCAGTATTATTTACGAGGCAGAGTTGCGAGCTCAACATCAACCTGGCACGGATGGAAAGCGGTCTGTCACTGGATCGAACTCAGGAACCTCCGTTCTTGAGCCTGGCGCTGATCTCACTGCACCACCAGCCGGAAGTACAGTGCAGGTAGATAACAGGGTGAAAAATCATAATGAGGTTGATTGTGAGGTCAGAAGTCCATCTTATTGTACTAGAGAATCACTTAATTCTCTTGCAACAGTGGGGTAGATGCTGTTCTTGAGTATGGAGGAACCCTCAGGAGAAATTCAGGACTCCATTTCTCCCAACGTGTAAAGCAATTTGAGAAGGGCAGAGAAGCTGCAGCAAAGAAATTCAATGATGCTCAGTCTCTATTATATATTCTTCCATGTTTTAGGTAGGTAGCCACAGTTGTCTCAGGCACTCACTGATGTCTGTGAAAGTCACGTAGAGATTGAGGTTTTTAGTTGAGCACTTCAGAGAACTGTAACATCAGGTTTCCCTATGAAACTCTGCAGTGAAAGTGACATTGTTGGTTTTGTATCTAAATACAAATATATACAAAAGTAGCCTTCCAAATGCAAGCTGTTTACTTGATAGTGGGTATAGTGTGGGTGGTGGTAGGGGGATTGTTAGAGCAGGGGTTTCCAACCTTTTTTATGCCATGGACCCCTCCCATTAACCAAGGGGTCTGTGGGCCCCAGGTTAGGAGCACCTGGTTTAGGGTGATATGGACATGCTAGTGAACAATGTTGCCCTCAGAGGGCATGTTATTTGTGAAGAAGCCACAAGAATTCTTCCAGGATGATAAATAGTTCTGGCAAGAGGTTGTCTGGATGGTCTGTGTAAGAAGTATTACCAAGTGAGTGGTGGTATGTTGTAGAAGTTTCCAGTATAAGTGTAATGCCCTGGTTAAGATTTCTGCTGCTCAGCTGTGGGGTATTTTATTTTAGCGGTTTTCTGTTAAAGCAGTGTGTCCTGCTGGTAAGAGTGTTTAGGCTCCAGCTAAAGAGCCATGTTGTCCAAGTTTGGCTGACACAGCATTCCTATCAGGGGTGGGATGGCATGGAACATTCTGGAGAGCTGGGTGGGAAGAGTTTTCTGAAGGACAGTGGTCTGATTCAGGGTGTTGATGGGAGATGCGGAGAGAATTGCACCAGGGAGGAGCCCATTCAAACAGGGGACCCTTTTTGCAAGGAGCGCTTTGCAAGTTGGAGGATTCCAGGAAGGGAAGTTCTACCTGTGGTTAGTGTTGGTGATGAGAATTCAGCGATGTGTGTAAAGCAATGCACCCAGTTACTACAGGAATGATCTCCAAACTTTATGTGCACACTTAGACTGGCTTAAATGTAAAGGCCTCTTTTAATTTTTTCTTTCTTTGCTAAGTTTTTGATAAAGTTGAAAATTGGTAAATATACTTTCTTTACAATTTTATGCTGGTGCATAATCTGTCAATTCTGGGCTACCGATAACTCTGTATGGCAGTATTTACACAGCATTTACTCAAATTGAGGTTCCTTTAATCAAATTATCGCAATGTTCATGTTTGTTTGAACCCCAAATCATACTGACCCTAGATGTATTTTGCTGTGTTACGTGACTGAGTTACATGATTACCGGCCACCTCAAGCCGGGCAGCCCCCAGCAAAGCCCCCAGCAAATTAGGTGCTGTCCCGCCACAGTCCGCCCGCTCCACTGTGTGCATGGGGCTTAGGGATACAAGTAGCCCGAACTGCAGACTGTAAACACTGCACCAAGCACAACTAGAAGACAAAGAAAGAAGCCCGCACTCAGACTAGGATGCTGGAATATATGGACCATGACAACTGGTATATCAGATGACCTTCGGGAGATCAGCGACACACGCAAGACAGCAGTGATTAACAATGAACTGTCGAGACTCCAAGTGGACATTGCAACGCACCAAGAGACACGCCTCGCAGAATCGGGAACCCTATGTGAAAGAGACTATACCTTCTTCTGGCGGGGAAGGGCTCAGACGAGACCAGAGAACATGGTGTCGGCTTTGCCGTGAAGAACTCGCTGCTGAAGATGGTAGAGCCTAGCGAGAAAGGGACAGAGCTGATTTTCTCACTTTGACTCCACACATCCGATGGACCTGTCAACCTTGTCGGTGTCTATGCCCCAACCCTCTACTCTACACAAGACACACAGGTCAAGTTCTACAACCAGCTGTCAATGATAATACAGGAGATCCCAAGTCAGGAACAATCGCTGCTACTCCGCGACTTCAACGCCAGAGTGGGCGCCGACCATGGCTCCTGGCCAAGCTGCCAGGCTGACAAAGAGAGGCTGGGAGAACAGAAAACTGACGATGCGCACCAAAGTTGCAGTCTACAGGGCCTGCGTCCTCAGCACACTGCTTTACGGCAGCGAGACCTAGAGCCTCTACTACAGACAGGAACGGCATCTCAACGCCTTCCACCTTCACAGCCTGAGACGCATGCTGGGCGTCACGTGGACTGACCGAGTCACCAACAATGAGGTCCTACTCAACAAGTGATGCGATGAGGTGATGAATAATGGTAAGTGCTTTGATGTGGAGCTGTGTGGTTTGGAAGCTGAGAGTGACTATGAGCCTGACCTTAACCTACATGGGCAGAGCATTCCAGGAATATGTGAAGTTGTATTTGAATTGAATTGACTTTATTACTTACATTCTTCATATATATGGGGAGTAAAAATCTTTATATTACATCTCTGTCTAAATGTGCAATCTATAGTAATTTATAATAAATAGTATGTATAACAGGGCAGCCAATATAACATAGAAATACAGTTGTATCAGCATGAATTAATCAGTCTGATGGCCTAGTGGAAGAAACTGTCCTGGAGCCTGTTGGTTCAGGCTTTTATGACTTTGGGCCCTTTTTACACACCTGCCTTTGTACATGTCCTGAATAGTGAGAAGTTCACATCTACAGATCACTGTGCTGTCTGCACCACACTCTACAGAATCCTGCGATGGAGGGAAGTACAGCTCCCATACCAGGCAGTGATGCAGCCAGTTGGTATGCTCTCAATTGTGCCCCTGTAGAAAGTTCTTCGGATTTGGGGGCATACCAAACTTCTTCAACCATCTGAGGTGAAAGAGGCGCTGTTATGGTTTTTTCACCACATGGCCGGTATGTACAGACCATGTGAGATCCTCAGTGATGTGTATGCCAAGGAACTTAAAGCTGTTCACCCTCTCAACTCCAGGTCCATTGATGTCAATAGGTATTAGCCTGTCTCCCTTCCTCCTGTAGTCCACAATCAGCTGCTTTGTTTTTGTGACGTTGAGGGAGAGGTTGTTTTCTTGACATCACTGTGTCAGGGTGATGACTTCTTCTCTGTAGGCTGCCTTATTATTATTTGAGATTAGGCCAATCAATATAGTAGCGTCAGCAAATTTAATTAGCAAATTGGAGCTGTGGGTGGTGACACAGACATGCGGGCACAGAGAGTAAAGGAAGGGGCTTAGGACACAGCCCTGAGGGGCACCTGTGTTGAGGTCAGAGGGGCAGAGGTGAGGGAGCCCACTGTTATTACCTGCTGGCGATCTGACAGAAAGTCCAGGATCCAGCTACACAAGGCAGGGTAAAGGCCGAGGTCTCTGAGCTTTCTTGTTGAACCTGGAGGGAATTATGGTGTTGAATGCTGAATTGTAGTCCAAGAACAGCATTCTCACATAAACATCCTTCTTTTCCAGATGGGTAAGGATGGTGTGTAGAGCTGTGGCTATTATATCATCTGTCAATCGGTTGTGTCGGTAGGCAAATTGTAGGGGATCCAGTGTGGGTGGCAGCATGCTGCAGATGTAGTCCTTAATCAGCCTCTCAAAGCACTTACTTATTATTGAGGTGAGTGCAACAGGACAGCAGTCATTTAGACATGTTACTTTGGTCTTTTTAGGTACAGGAACAATAGTAGATGTTTTGAAGCAGGAGGGCACTCTACACTGGGAGAGGGAGATTTTAAAAATGTCTGTAAACACACCTGCCAGTTGTGCCTCGCACACTCTGGGTGCAACAAGTGCCAGCTCTTAGCAAGGATGGCAAATTGAGCTTGAATTTTGTCCTGTTAAATCGTGAGTTTTTGGGGAAATCTGGGATGTAAAATGTAATTGTTCTATAAGTATGAAATGTTTTTCAAATCAGTGGGTATGGAAATCATACTGGAGAAGAAATATGTGCATTGCAGTTCTTTAGATGCTTTTTGGAGGAATTGCTAGTGAAAACAAAAATTCCAGGGAAAAGCAAGTAGTAGAATTTCTGAACAGATGGCAAGACATCTGGACGTACCTGCAAAGCTTACTGGGAAGTTTTTTTTAACTTGACCTCTGGCATCCATTTGCCATTTTCTCTACCATTCTACTATCGCTCTCTATAAATTCCCATGCCTGTAACTTGATTAGAAAGGTTACAGTTACATTGGTACCTGATGGTAAATGAAAAGCTTTGTTTCCCCTCATTTCAAGTATCTACAATTAGAAAAGCATTCTGGTTATATTAAAATAATTGTTTTTCCCGGTGATATTTACTCAGATTTAAGATGCTGCTAAAATCTATTTTTGACCTCACTTTTGAACATGTATTCCATTATTTTCTTTTATGGCTTGGTACCAGCTTTACTCTGACACACTTGAAGCTATTTGGAAGGCTTCACTGTGCAAATGATGCTACATGAAGCAGTAGTTATTGAGTTGTTTGCAGTAAGTTAACTTTTAAATCCTGAAGACTCCAGACTTGTCCAGGTCTATTAGTAACCAAGCTCAGGAAAAACAAATCTCAAGAACTAGCTCCCATGTTCACAGAAATAAAATAAGTTCTCTCTCTCCTCAACTGGGTCACAACTAGTTCCAGGTTTACCTGATAGTTTTAGCACCTGAGTCATGCAATGGACAGAGAAAGTCACTACTTACTGTTTTCACATGATATGACATTAGATGAGGGTGTGATAATACAGAAAATGAAGAGTAATTTGAATGGAAATTGACTCTTTTTTGTTACACCAGAAAGAAAATGCAACAATTCTCATTTTATGTCTACTGCTACTGACGAAATATTAATGAGTGTTCTGGTAAGAACTATCTTCATACCTTAGGAGTCTCAGTTCATTTTGGGCCCAAATTCCAAAGACTTAAAGCAATTGAGGAGACGGAACACTGTAGAGTTTTGGATAAACTTATTTTTGAGTTCTCGATGGAGTGGAATTGGTTTATTTTATCACATGTACTGAGGTACGTGAAAAGATTGTCTTGCATATGGCTCATACAGACCAAATCATTACACAGTACATTGAGGTAGTACAAGGTAAAGCAATAACAGAATGCAGAATCGATTGTAACAGCTGTAGAAAAAGCACAGTGCAGCTGGATAACAAGGTGCAAGGTCGTAATGAGGTTGATTGTGAGGACAAGAGTCCATCTTATTATACAAGGGAATCATTTAATTCTCTTGTAACAGTGGGGTAGATGCTGTTCTTGGGCCTGGAAATACTTTGAAGAGAAATTCATTTCTCCCAGCAAATAAAACTACTTGAGAAGGACAGAGAAGCTGCAACAAGTAAATTCAATGAAGCTTAAGCCTCCAATATATAGTCTTCCATTTTTAGGTAGGCATTTTTGGGTCTGGGGTATTCAATGATGTCTGTGAAAGTCACATGGAGATTTGAGATTTTTAGTTGTGCACTTCAGAGAATTGTATCATCAGGTTTCTCTGAAACTATGAAACTCTACAGTGAAAATGACAGTCAGTTTTGTATCTGAATACAAATATATACAAAAAATTGCCTTCCAGGTGCATGCTGTTTACTAGATGGTGGGTGTAGTGTGGGTAGTGTGAGGGGCACTGTTTAGAGCAGGGTCCATGGACCACTTGCTTAATAGTATTGGTCCGTGGCATAAATAAAGGTTGAGAATAGCTGGTTTAGAGTAAAATGGGCAGGGTGGTGAAGATCATTGCCCTCAGAGAGTATGTTGTTTGTCAATGAACCACAGGAATTCTCCAAGGATGATAGCCAAATGCTTCTGGCAAGAGATTGTAAGGGTGGTCTGTGTAAGAAGTATCACCAGTTGAGTGACAGTGTGTTGTAGAAATTTCCAATACAAGCAACATCCGTTGATCTGTTTAGCCTGCTCCTGTAGACCAAAGAAAAATAAATGAATTTTTTTTGTGAGTGTAATGGCTGAGCACCCTAACTCAACAAATGATGAGATCAAGGAGGGAAACAATGGTTACTACTTTGACGTGAAATTGTGAAGTTTGGAAGCTGACAGTGACCATGACCCTGACCTTGAAATGCATGTGGCAGAGCATTCCATGTAAATATGGCATTGTATTTGAGGTTACAGGAAATGCCAGATCTTAGTGAGGATGAAGAATTGAGCTTGAACTTTGTACTGTTAAATCATGAGTTTTTGGGGAAGTCTAGGTTATAAAATTTAATAGTTCTTTCAAATCTGTGAGTATGGAACTAATACTGGAGATGAATTATGTGCCTTGCACTTCTTTAGATGTGTTTGGGGGAATTGCTGGTGCAAATAAAATTCCAGGAAAAATCAGCAGTAATATTTCCTAACAGATGGGAAGACATCCAGAAATGTGGATAAAATTGCTCTGTCGAGGTCAATCTGATTCTCAGCCACATTTTTGTTTGCAGAGGTGTGGTGGAATATTTAAAGCAGTGTTTATTTTATTTTTTTCTCAGTCTTGGTCCGTTGTAGTGCAAATGTGATTCATTTCAAGTTTAATTGTCATTCAACCACATGTGGATACCCATGAATACAGCCGAACGAGATGCCACTCCTCCAGGGCCCAGGTGTAAAACACAGTACTAACATTCACACAGCACAAAGCACATGTAGCTCAAAGACATCAGTAAGATAGAGCTACGCAAATAAAAGTCCAGACCTGAGCCATGAATGCAGCAGAAGTCTGCAGTCGACCACAATACAGCTTATCTTCTGCCGAGCGAACACTGAGGCAGCACCAATTCTCACGTGGACGTCGCACCACACTGTCCGTGATGGAGCACACCAGCTCTGGCACAAGCAAGGGTTCATTAGATGCAGCAAGCAGGAGCATGCAGCATCAGTTATTATCTTCTTTATTTTTCAGGAGGAATTTTTATTTCAGTATGTTGTATTTGATTGTTATTCTGCCTGTTCACTTACTTTCGGTACAATATATCAGTTTACTGTGGATCTAGCCATATTTCACCAAAGTGTTGCAGATACTTATTGAGGGTTTGAAGTCATGCCAAAGAAGATGCAATATCCAGTTCTCGCTTAAGATAAAGAGCACTGTTCCCTCTAAGCTGCACGGGTGCACAGTGACAGAAAGCTCTCACGCACTTAGCCTTTGCTGCTGTGCAGCTGGAATTTTCTTTCATACATGAAAACGTTGCCTCAAGTTTGCCGTTTCTGAGAAAGCTAAGTCTTGCTATATTAAGACATTCACTGATATGTTGCTGAGAAATTAAGAAATTGAAAACTCTGATTTGTTGACATTGTTGGAATGTTTCAAGCTTCTAGTGCTGACTGTGAACACAGATTCAGTTTTATGAATTCAAACAAACGCAAATCAAGAAACCGACTAGGAGTGGATCATTTGGGTGATTAATGAGAATGAGATGTATCTTCATCTGGATGTGAAATTAATCTGGGCATTGTTTATAGACAATGGAGTGTAATAAGACAGATGAGAAAAGTTTACAAAATGTGTAAGGTTTCCTTTTTTTAACTGTATTTCATCATACTCTATAATTAAGAAATAAAATCAAAAGTGTGGGGTTTTTGAATTTCCATAGAAACCATAGAAAAACTACAGCACAGAAACAGGCCTTTTGGCGCTTCTTGGCTGTGCCGAACTATTTTCTGTCCAGTCCCACTGACCTGCACACGGACCATATCCCTCCATACACCTCCCATCCATGTATCTGTCCAATTTATTCTTAAATGTTAAAAAAGAACCCGCATTTACCACCTCATCTGGCAGCTCATTCCATATTCCCACCACTCTCTGTGTGAAGAAGCCCCCCCTAATGTTCCCTTTAAACTTTTCCCCCCTCACCCTTAACCCATGTCCTCTGTTTTTTTTCTCCCCTTGCCTCAGTGAAAAAAGCCTGCTTACATTCACTCTATCTATACCCATCATAATTTTATATACCTCTATCAAATCTCCCCTCATTCTTCTGTGCTCCAGGGAATAAAGTCCTAACCTATTCAACCTTTGTCTGTAACTGAGTTTCTCAAGTCCCGGCAACATCCTTGTAAACCTTCTCTGCACTCCTTCAACCTTATTAATATCCTTCCTGTAATTTGGTGACCAAAACTGAACACAATACTCCAGATTCGGCCTCACCAATGCCTTATACAACCTCATCACAACATTCCAGCTCTTATACTCAATACTTTGATTAATAAAGGCCAATGTACCAAAAGCTCTCTTTACGATCCTATCTACATGTGACGCCACTTTCAGGGAATTATGTATCTGTATTCCCAGATCCCTCTGTTCTACTGCACTCCTCAGTGTCTTACCATTTACCCTATATGTTCTACCTTGGTTTGTCCTTCCAACGTGCAATACCTCACACTTGTCTGTATTAAACTCCATCTGCCATTTTTCAGCCCATTTTCCAGCTGGTCCAAGTCCCTCTGCAGGCTCGGAAAACCTTCCTCACTGTCCACTACATCTCCAATCTTTGTATCATCAGCAAATTGCTGATCCATTATAAATATTCATGGTATGCATATTACAAAAGCAAAATTTTAACTGTTGTGTAGTTTTCAGGCAGTGGAAAAAAATATCCTCCTCAGAGCAGTGGTCGGACTGCATATTCAAGGGAATGATGCCTAGGAGTGCACACCATCTTGAAAGAAGGCAATTGGATAATATAGGCATAATTCTAAAAATACTTAAGGCAATTCAAAGTACTCAGCTGGAGGAACGTCTGTCTGCAAAAAGATAACTAAAGTTGTCAGAGTTAGTAACATGCATGTTTTACACATCAGGTGAAGCTCTAGTGCTCTGTTACCTGGTATCAGTAATCACCAATCATAATATTTCATTTAACTGAGGACACAATTCAAAATGGTATGCTAGCATGGTTCCTGTGATGGAGATTGATTAGATTCCTCATTCCTTCTTATCATTCTTCCCAAGTCCCACACTGACACATCTGTCTTGTGGAATTACTGGAAATGAATGGAATTTAAAGCCACTTTCCCAAACATGTGTCAAGATTATTTTGCAGTGAGCCAGAGTTCCGGCATAATCTGTCCTTTGCTGTTAGCTGAGAAGACTGTGCCATGCCTGGTGTGCTGCCCCGATAACTCACAGGCTGCTAATCAGTTGTCTGCTAATTTAAATATGCCCCTCTACTGTGGTATCACTATCCCGTTCCCATGGCAATTAGTACGTGGCATAACTGTGTCAGATTGATATTTATTATGGTTGTTGCGAAACAACTAATTTGGGGAAAATGATAGATTTCACACATTGTTCATTTATTTCTCGAATGCTCATGTACCTCATGTTTATCAGCTTTTAACTGAATCATAGTTTGATTTTAAGAGGGAAAGAGTTAATTTTATATCCAGTATGGCTTTCCTCTTGGGGATGTAGCCTAGGCAGTCCATCAGTTACTGTCAGTTCTTCACCCTCTGTGATAATGAACATTATTCCTTCGCTTGCAGGAACCAGCTCAATAGTTGACACAGTAGGTAGTGCTGCCATCTCACACCCTCAGTAACCCCGGTTTGATCCTGACCTCTGGTGTTGATGTGTGGAGTTTGTGCTTGCTCGCTGTGATATAGGTTTCCCCCCAATTTCCAGCTTGGTTAATTGTTGGTGGGTTCTAGAATTGGGGCAGAGGTGTGTTTGTGAGAGAGAATAGGTTACAGTAATGCAAATAGGAGAATGACATGGATGGGAATTCTTCAAGAGTGGATGGAAGGTCTTCACATGTCACATGCTGCCATCAGGTAGAAAAATCAAGAACCTCAGGATTCTCACCGCCAGGTTCAATAACAGTTACTACCCCCTCAGCCATCAGGCGCTTGAATAAAAGGGGATAACTGCACTCACTTGCCCATTTGTTGAAATGTTCCTACAACTAATGATCTCACTTTAAGGACTCTTTATCTCATTATCTCATGGTCTCATTATTTATTGCTATTTATTTATATTTGCATTTGCAGTTTGTTGTCTTCTGCACTCTGGTTGATCTTTCATTGATTCTGTTGTAGTTACTATTCTATGGATTTGCTGAATATACGCACAAGAAAATGAATCTCAGGTTGTATTTGATGATATATATGTACTTTGATAATAAAATTTACTTTGAACTTTGAAATATGAAAAAATATTACTTTATTGTTGCCAAACAATTGATACTACAGTGTACAATCATCACAGTAATATTTGATTCTGCGCTTCGTGCTCCCTGGAGTACAAATCAATAGTAAATAGTAATAATTTAAATTATAAATCATAAGTAGAAAATAGAAAAGGGAAAGTAAGGTAGTGCAAAAAACCGAGAGGCCGGTCGAGATATTTGGAGGGTATGGCCCAGATTTGGGTCAGGATCCGTTCAGCAGTCTTATCACAGTTGAAAAGCTGTTCCCAATTCTGGCCGTACGAGTCTTCAAGCTCCTGAGCCTTCTCCCGGAGGAAAGAGGGACGAAAAATGTGTTGGCTGGGTGGGTCGTGTCCTTGATTATCCTGGCAGCACTGCTCCAACAGCATCGGTGTAAAGTGAGTCCAAGGATGGAAGATTGGCTTGTGTGACGTGCTGGGCTGTGTTCACGATCTTCTGCAGCTTCTTCCGGTCTTGGACCGGACAACTTCCATACCAGGTTGCGATGCACCCTAGAAGAATGCTTTCTATGGTGCATCTATAAAAATTAGTGAGGGTTTTAAGGGACAGGCCAAATTTCTTTAGCTTTCTCAGGAAGTAAAGGTGCTGGTGGGCCTTCTTGGCAGTGGACTCTGCTTGGTTGGACCAAGTCAGGTCATTTGTGATATTAAATATACTTATACATGTTTCCCATGCCTGGGTGTATGGCTAGTATAGAAATGATCGTCAGCTGTTTAGTGAGGCATGAGATGAACAGAGATTTCTTCACTCAAAGGTTGGTGAACCTTTGGATTTCTCCATCCTGAATGACAGTGATAACACAGTTGCTTTCTTCATTCAAGCATTCAAATAAATGCTAGCCATCTGGGCATCAAGGAATACAAGGATAGAGCTGAAAAATAGGACTGAGGTAGATGATGAGCCATCTTCTTGACAAATAATGGAGTAGGAGGTAACGCCTACACCTGCTCCTATTTCTTGTGTTCCAAGGACAAGATCTAACTGCACTCAACTTTCACAAGCCCTTCCAACATGGGACAAAACATTTGCACTGCATCTTTCAAAATTTGTTGTAAGGAGTGATACTGTCTCCTGGTGTCAACATAATGTTACTTGTTCAATTTATACTGTATCTCCAAAATATATCATGTATTGTCTTTATGATTTGCTGAGAAAGGAGAGCATTTCTGTTACTCAGGCAGTCTTGGACTGCAAGCCTGGCTAACCAAGAAACAAGCCTGCTGTGCCCTTTCGTCAAATCACAATCTGAGAGCAGCTCAGTGAAAACAAGTGTCAATCGGAAATCTCATAAACATCCTCATTTCTAAGGAAGTGGCAGTGTCTTCATGTGTAATATATGTGCAACATCTGCTTTAATTTATTTAAATATTATTTAAGTTTATAACTTACGCGGTATGTTTGTTCATGTTGGATGCTTAACAGTCTATAGTTAAGCATGGTTTCAGATAGTTTGTCAGTCTTCTGCTTTCTGAATCTGTTTATGATCTGTTTTCTAAATGCTCAGTGCATCCAACCCTACCCAAAACCATCATTTGATTTCAGTATTATCACATTCTGCAACTCTCCCAAAACCTGTATTTGCCACTAAAGTTTCAGGGACCCTTTAATGTCTGATACTATCTGGTAACTCTCAACTCTTCATAGAAGCAACATAGGTTTATCTTGCTGATTGCTGCCTTTCATTCTCACGAGAAAAATGATGGAAGATGTCACTGAAAAGAGTCAAAAGGATCTTGAAAATTCATGACTTGAGTGTGACCCCAAATTTAGGCTTTGAATGCTTTTCTTGTTAGAGTAGAAAGAAAAGATGGAGGGAGTTTAATGTATTCAATGAATTCTTTCATGATTTGAAGAACAAATAGAACTGCAGATCTGGGAAGTATGAAATAAAACTCAGAGAAGGCTAGAAATACTGAACAGCTCAGCTTATATTTATGGATAAAGAAAGGATTAACATTTTGAGTCAATTATCCATAAGCAGCATTGTCCTATTATGACACAAACTGGAAAGGTCAGTTAACTGAAACTGATAAATTGAGTGATTTATATAATTCTACTACTAAGGTGCATGTGATTGAATGATCTAGTACTTTCTGAGGGAGTTCGGTGAGGTTTGGAGCGGAGTGTGTGGGCTGGAGGCCTGGAGACAGAGCGCAAGCCCGTGATTGACTCTATTGCTTTTCTTCATTTGAGGTGTTGAGAGCACGAGCCCATGATCAACTCCATTGTTTTTCTCCAATTGAGGCATCAAGCAAGGTTGACGGGCAGGCGTTCTGTGTTTGACCGGTCTTCCTCTCCTCGCTGGCTGCTGTCGGAGGAAAGTGCAGGAGTCTTGGGATCCGCATTGCAAGGATTGATCAGAGAGGCTGTGGACTTGTTTTGAGGGATTTTGGAGTTCATGTTGCATGTGTTCCTGGATTGTGGTTACTCTTTTTTTTTGCTGTTTTTGAGCAGTTTGATCAGGGCGATCAATCGGTTTGGGGTGCTTCAGTGAAGAATGCTTTGCCCTGCAGCTTGCAGCGCAATGCTAAACTGAACTAAACTGAATACTACTGGACTCCTAATTTAATGTTTGATATTCTATGTGTTGTCCACTTGCTTTTTGCAGTTTGCGCAGTTAGTTCTTTTTTTGCACATCGGGTGTCCGATTTCATGAGCAGGCTCCGTGGTGTTTCTTTTCTCGTGACTGCCTGTGGGAGGCCAAATCTCGGAGTTGTGTTCTGTATAATACTTTGATAATAAACTTACTTTGAATCTTAAGTGTTAAGTCCTGGGGGTTGTGATGTGCCAAGGCAAAAGAGCAGTGCTGTTCTTCAGTGTACACAAAATACTGGAGGAAGTCAGCTGGTCAGGCAGCATCTTTTTCAGGTCTTGGTCTGAAACTTCGACTGTTTGTTCATTTCCATAGATGCTACCTGACCTGCTGAGTTCCTCCAGCATTTTGTGTCTGTTGCTTTGGGTTTCCAGCAACTGCAGATTTCCTTGTGTTTTTGATTTGCTGCTGTTCAATGAAGCTTCTTTGCACTGTGAAAAGGCTAAAGAACCAAGAGATCAGAGTGGTAAAGAATTGAAGAATTAAAGTGAAGGCGACTGGCATGATGGGGTAGGGAGGAATCAACTCTCCTGTAGATAGAACAGGAGTTTTCCACAGAGCATTCACCCACTTTTGTTTCTCCAATCTGGAGAACACCACATCTTGACCATGAAACATAGCAGACTACATTAGAGAGGCTACATATAAATTAGCACTTAACAAAAAAATGTTTTCAGGATTTGGTTGTCACTGACAATATTTGTTGTCCATTCCTAATTGCTCTTAAGAATGCACGAGTGAGCCTCCTTTATGAACATTTTACAGTCCTTCTAGTAAAGGTACTCCCATTGTGTTGTAGGTTAAAGATTTCCAGCAGTGACAAAGGATCAGTAATAGGTTTCCAGAACAAGACAATGTGAGCTGAAGGTGGTGGCATGTCCATGCACTTGCTGCTTGGTGCTGCAGACTTCAGGTTTGTGATATGCTGTCAGTAAATCTGGGCAAAACTGAAATGCATTCTGTGGATGGTGCACACTGCAACAGCAGTGGAGACATGAATTTTTAAGGTGATTGAATGGGGTACCAATCAGACCTTGCTACAAATGTTATCATTTTCTTGAGTATTGTCAGTGCTGACATCCAAGTCAGTGAAAAGGACTCCACCACATTCCCAGCTTGTGCCCTATAGATGGTGGACTGCCTTGGTCTACAGGAGGTGTGTTGCTCAGAGCAGGTTACGAGACATGCACTCATAGCCATGATATTTATCTGGTTGCTACAGTTGAGTTTCTGGTTGGTAGTGACTCCAGAATATTGCTGGTGGTGTACTTGGTGATGCTGTTAAATGTCAGAAATATCTGGTTAGACTCTGACTTACTGGAGGTGGGCATTGCCTGGTACTTTTGTGGCACTTATATCAGTACAAGCCTGAGTCTTGTTTGTCTTGCTCACTATTGGATTTACTGAGGAGCCCCAAATGAATTGTACATTGTGCAGTCATCAGCAAGCATCCCCATAGTTGGCCTTCTGATGGATGAAAGATCATTGATGAAGATTGAAGATGGTTCAAGTTTCAAGATCCATTTATTATCAAAGAATGCATTTATTATGCAACCTTGAGGTTTGCTTGCTCACAGGTAGCCACAAAGCAAGAAACGTTAAAGAACCCAATTAAAGAAAAAAAAGAATAAAGTAAAAATAAAATACCAACACTCGATATGCAAGAGAAAGAAAAATATCATGCAAACAATTGAAGTGAACAACAGCAATTCAAACCAAAAATGTGTCCTCAATGCTCAACCTTGATGTTCTCCCTGAGACACTGCTCTGAGATGACTCTGTGGTGACGTCCTGCAGATTGATGGAGTAATTTTCCTTTTGATGTACATCAACTTAAGTTTTAACAGTTAAGGCTGTTTAAGTCTTAAACAGGTTGGCTTGAGGCGTAGCTAGCTTTGGAGCATACATCTTCACAACAGCTGGGATGTTGTTGAGTCCCATGGCTTTTGCCGTATCTGAGGATCTCAGCTGTTTTCATGTGGAAGGATTGTTTGTGTCTTTAGATAGAAGGTAGGAAAGTCTTTAGAAGGTAGGAGATAAATTATTTCACAGCCTTCTGTTTTGCTTTAGAACCTATCTACTTAAAATGTTTTCTTGTGTTTCTAAATTTGTTTTTAGGTATAAATGAGGTGAATTTATTGGTCATCTCTAACACCATCAAAACAAGCTACTTCCACTTTCTGGTGCTGATGTTCTCACTGCTGTGTTGTGCTGGTCATCGGCACTCAATTGGCAACTATGAGTATATTCCCAATCACTTTTTCTTACTTGTGCACAAGGAGAACAGTCCAGCATCTGCCACTGAGCTGCTTTAAAATTTCTGCTTCAGAATTGTCAATTTTATACAGATATTGACCAATTGAAAGCTTTGCACCTTTTAATCCCTCATTTGCATTCAAAGAATAATCATCATGATAGATTTTTACAGGCATCAGTAGCCAATAAAACTACATTTTATTTAATCCTTAAACAGTATTTAAACTGATCAAAAGCAGCTAATTATACCTTTATTTTAGTAAAGAGTTATTGTGCAATGGTGTACTTCTCAATCCTTCATTGGCATCTTTAATGTGTTTTGCTCTGCCGATGCTCTTGGTATTTCATACTGTATTAAGGGAAGTTTGTTCTTCCAAGGACCTTGTTCTGTACAGTTGCACGTGTTCTTAACCCTTGCTGTACTGTAGCTCGTCAGGAATATTTGTCTGAATCAGCTTGATAAATGAAGCTTGTGAGTGAATTTAAAGTTAACATTCTTCCCAAGAAATCCTAAGAGCGAGATGGGTAATTAAGGTAGTCTTGATTAACTGGTTTTAACTATTAAGAGTGCAGATATCATTGACTAAGCCTAGCTTATTGGTGATCCTTGACTGTTCTTGAAAAAGCTGTAATATTCGTGATATGCGTGCTCCCATATTACTGGTTTCATATCTCATAACTGCATACAATACAAAAAGAGGCCATTCAGCCTGTTGAGCCTATGCTAGCTTTCCGAGCAATTCCATCTCTCCCATTCCCCTGCCTGTTGGATAGATACAGAACCTTGTATGAAGGAATAATGACATGGTGCATATCCCAGGACAGGAGGGATATTGCCTTGGCTCCTGAAGCTGAATTTCAAACGTCAGTAGATATTTGTATATTTGATACCAATGTATGCAAAGGGAGTCCATCAATAAAAATTTTTATTTTAGGGGCACATGGTAGCGTAGTAGTTAGCACGATGCTTTACAGTAGGAAGGGCCTATTCTGTGCTGTATCTCAACAAACAACAATAATCAAAAACTCTGCACAAGTAAATTTTGCCATTATTTCCCGTAAAATTTTACTTTTGGAGGTGAAGCCAAGTGTTTCTACATGCCACTGATCAATGCTAAATAAAATACATAAAATAATAACACTGAGCTAAATTTTGTTGTAGAAAAGTTCAATTTCAAAAGTCTAGGAGAGCAGGGGAAAAAAAAGTGTTTTACCAGTTGTACTTGATTCATTGGAGTGTATTTTTTCCTCTTAATATTAATTGTCTATCCATCAATGTTGCCTGTCAAAATGAGATGGAGGAGCTGATTACATTGTGATGGATTTGCCTAGAGAAAAACTGTATCATCCACTCATGTTGAGATGTTGGTCAAGGGCGAGGAAAGTTATGCAATTGTCCTCCCACTGCAACAAATGGGAGATAATGACTATCCACATGTAATCCTCCACTCAGAGACAATGACTGATAATGAGCACGTCACAAAAGAAGTTCTATCAAAATCAGTCCAACTGAGAGTGCAGATTGTGTATTTTGTGTCCTATCTTTGGCATACTTATAGCGATTATAAGATAAAGATAAGACTTTCAATGAAGTACTTAAAGTAATCATTGTCTTTTTTTGTTGGCGTTCGATTTTTTTTGAGGGCACCTATTTTAGAGTTTGAGCAAAATACCTCTAGCAAACATGAGCCTACATTAATCTTGTTGTTGCAAAATGTTCTTTGAGCTCCCTATTTCTAATTGTAGCTGCATTGAGCAGGTTCTATGACAAGGTTGATCTGGCAATAACTGAATATTGTCTCTACATTTGCCCATTCCACTCATGTTCAAAGACCATTGAGAGATGCAAGCAAACCAGCAGAATTGGTTTGTTGTTTGTGTCTTTTTTCTCTGAGCCTCTCTTTGTTTGTTTGACTATCCAGTCAAACTGTCTTGTATTTCTAAGGCTGCATAAAGTGACGCTATAGCAAACCAGAATGCAGAACAATAGCTAGTCCCAATGTCAATCAAGCTTGATCATTACACAATTGCAAATAATTGAGTCTGACTTTCTGAACAGAATTTAAGCTTTACTCTTTGCATTTTTCCCATTGAAATGATCCTGCCTGTAGTGGGTAATATTGCTGTAAATAATTAAAATCAGGCTTAACATCATTGGTATAATTTGTGAAATTGGTTGTTTTGTGGCAGCAGTACTTTGCAATACATAATAAAACCAACTATAAATTGCAAGAATATATATATATATACACACACACACACACACACACACACACACACATATATATATATATATATATATATATATGAATTAAATTAAATAACTAGTGCGGGATTGTTCATGGCTCATTGTCCGTTCAGAAATCTGACGGAGGAGGCAAAAATGCTGTTCCTGAAATGTTGATTTTTATGTCTTCAGACTCCTGTGCCACCTCCTTGATAATAGCGAAAAGGAGAGGCTATGTCCTGGGTGATGAAGGTCCTTAATAATGGTTGCCGCCTTTTTGAGGCATCGCCTTTTGAAGGTATCCTTGATGCTGGAGATGAGAGCTGATATTGGACCACTGAAAAATGATACTGGTGAGGTAGTAATGGGGGACAAAGAAATGGCAGATGAACTTAATGGGTGCTTTGCATCTATCTTCACTGTGGAAGACACCAGCAGTGTGCCAAAGGTCTGTGAGTGTCAGGGAGCAGGAGTGAGTACCATTGCTATTACAAAGGAAAAAGTGCGAGGCAAACTCAAAGGTCTTAAAGGTGGATAAGTGCCCGGGCCAGATGGACTATATCCTGAGTCCTGAGAGAGGTTGCTGAAGAGATAACAGTTGTATTGGTCACGATCTTTCAAGAATCACTTGATTCTGGCATGGTCCCAGCAGGCTGGAAGATTGCCAATGAAACTCCACTCTTTAAAAAGGAGGGAAGGCAAAAGAAAGTAAATTATAGGCTAGTTATCCTAACCTCACTGGTTAAGGAGGTGTTGCAGTCTGTTATTAAGAATGAGGTTTTGAGGTACTTGGAGGCTAATAATAAAATAAGTCAAAGTCAGCATGCTTTCTATAAAGGAAAATCTTGCCTGAAAAATCTGTTAGAGTTCTTCGAGGAAGTAACAAGCAGGCAGTGGATGTCATTTACTTGGCTTTTCAGAAGGTGTTTGGTAAGGTGCCACACATGAGGCTGCTTAACAGGACACAATCCTGTGGTGTCAGAAGAGAGATACTGGTATAGATAGTGGGATGGCTGACAGGCAGGAGGCAACGAGTGGGAATAAAAGGGGATCTTTCTGGTTGGTTGCTGGTGACTAGTGTTCTGTAGAGGTCAGTATTGGGACTGCTTTTTTTCACATTGTTTGTCAATGATTTAGATTGTGGCAAAGTTTGCGGGTGATATGAAGATAGGTGGAGGGGTAGATAGTGTTGAGGAAGCAATCCGATTGCAGCAGGAGTTAGACAAATCAGAAGAATGGGAAAAAAAGTGGCAGATGGAATGCAGTGTTGGGAACTGTATGATGATACAGTTTGGTAAAAGGAACAATAGTGTGGACTATTATCTAAATGAGAAGGTTCAAACATCAGAGGTGCAGAGGGGTTAAGGAGTCCTCGTGCAAGACTCCAGAAGTTTAATTTACAGGTTGAGTCAGTGGTAAAGGAAGCAAATGCAATGTTGTCATTTATTTATTGACCTCATGTTTTAAGAAGGCAACGATAATCCCAGTGCTGAAGAAGAGCAAGGTGGCATGCCTGAATGACTATCGACCTGTGGCTCTGACATCAATTGCTATGAAGTGCTTCGAGAGATTGGTTATGGCACACATCAACCACAGCCTACCGGTCTACCTCGACGCTTTGCAATTCGCCTACCGGAGCAACAGGTCAACGGCAGATGCCATCTCTCTGGCCCTACATTCCTCCTTAGAACACCTCGAGAATAAAGACGCATACGTAAGGCTCCTTTTCATTGACTACAGCTCTGCCTTTCATACCATCATTCCAAATAAACTGATTCCTAAGCTCTGGAACCTGGGCCTTAGCACTCAGATCTGCAGCTGGATCTTCAACTTCCTCACAGACAGGACCCGGGCTGTAAAAATAGAGGACAAGCTCTCCTCTACAATCACTCTGAGCATCGGTGCCCCACAGGCTGTGTACTCAGCCCCCTGCTGTAATCGCTGTACTCGCTGTATACCCATGATTGTGTAGCCAAGTTTCCGTCAAACTCAATATATAAGTTTGCTGATGACACAACAATTGTAGGCTGTATCTCAGGTGATGATGAGCTTGAGTACAGAGAGGAAATTAAGAACCTGGTGGTATGGTGCGAAGATAATAACCTATCCCTCAACGTCAGCAAGACGAAGGAATTGGTTGTTGACTTCAGAAGGAGCAGCGGACCGCAAGACCCAATTTACATCGGTGGTGCGCAAGTGGAACAGGTCAAAAGCTTTAAGTTCCTCGGGGTCAATGTCACAAATGACCTGACTTGGTCCAACCAAGCAGAGGTTACTGCCAAGAAGGCCCACCAGCACCTTTACTTCCTGAGAAAGCTAAAGAAATTTGGCCTGTCCCCTAAAACCCTCACTAATTTTTATAGATGCACCATAGAAAGCATTCTTCTAGGGTGCATCAAAACCTGGTATGGAAGTTGTCCTGTCTAAGACTGAAAGAAGCTGCAGAAGATCGTGAACACGGTGCAGCACATCACACAAACCAATCTTCCGTCCATGGACTCACTTTACACCGCACGCTGTCGGAGCGGTGCTGCCAGGATAATCAAGGACACGACCCACCCACAGACTTTTCGTCCCTCTTCCCTCCGGGAGAAGGTTCAGGAGCTTGAAGTCTCGACGGCTAGATTTGGGAATAGTTTCTTTCCAACTGTGATAAGATTGCTGAACAGATCCTGACCCGGATCTGGGCCGTACCTTCCAAATATCCGGACCTGCCTCTTAGTTTTTTTGCACTACCTTACTTCCCATTTTTCTATTTTCTATTTATGATTTATAATTTAAATTTTTAATATTTTCTAATTTTAACTAATTTAATATTTAATATTTTTAATCCAGGGAGTGTGGAACACAGAATCAAATATGGTTGTGATGATTGTACGTTCTAGTACCAATTGTTTGGCGACAATAAAGTATAAGTATTTCAAGGAGTATAGAATGTAAAAGCAAGGAGATAGTGCTGAGCCTTTATAAGACACTAGTCAGGCCACACTTGAAGTATTGTCAACAGTTTTGGGCCCCATATTTCAGAAAGGATGTGTTGTCATTGGTGAGAGCCCAGAGTAAATTCATGAGGATGATTCCGGGAATGAAGGAGTAAACATATGAGGAGTGTTTTGCAGCTTTGGGCCTGTACTCACGGGAATTTAGAGGACTGTGGGCGGATCTCATTTGAAACCTACCGAATGTTGAAAGGACTAGATAGGGTGAATGTGGAGAGGATGTTTCCCATGGTGGGGGTATCCAAAACTGGGGGCACAGCCTCAAATTTGAGGGGCTACCCTTTAGAACAGAAGTAAGGAGGAATTCTTTTAGCCAGAGAGTAGTAAATCTGTGGAATGCTCTGCCAGATACCGTGGTGGAGGCCAAATCCGGGCATATATTTAAGGCAGAAGTTGATCATTTTCTGATCTGTCAGGGCATCAAAGGATATGGCGAGAAGGCATGTGTATGGGGTTGAATGGGATCCAGGATCAGCCGTGATGGAATGAGGAGCAGACTCGATGGGCTGAATGGCTTAATTCTGCTCCTATGTCTTATGGTCATGATAGATTTGACTGAGTTTATAACTTCATGCAGCTTTTTCTGTTTCTTGCACAGTGGCCTCTCCATACCAGACAGTGATGCAACTAGCTAGAATGCTCTTCATGGTACACCTGCAAAGATATGCAGATACCTTTGGTGACATACCAGTTCTCCTCAAACTCATAATGAAATATAGCTGCCATTGTGCTTTCTTTGTAATTGCACCAGTATGTTGGGCCAAGGTTAGATCTTCAGAGATGCTAACACCTAGGAACTTAAGACTGTTCACCCTTTCCACTGCTGATCCCTCCATGGTTTCCTCTATTCACTAACAAGACCACTCACTAAGTATAATGACTTTCCTGTACAGAGTCTGTGAAGTCAGTGATCCCCAACTCTCAATTCTTGGCTAAGGACGCGTGGCACTAACAGCTGAACTTATGATTGCCTTCCTTATGTTTAACAGGGCTATATGATGATTCCTGAGTCCTTCTCCCATGACCATTCAGCTTCACTGGATTTCTTGGCTATGAAGGGCCAGTTCAGTCAACTCCCTCGTATAATCCAATCTGGTATTGTGGTTTAATAAAGAAAACTTGGCAAAAGCCAGTTCAGTACTGAACTGGATATTTGCCTGCAAAGGAACTATTTGCTGGACAAGGGGAAAGATGAAAGCAGGGAGATTAACTGTCTAGCTCCTTCAAAGCGTACATTGTGGTTGTGGAGGCATAATGGCTGCCTCCTCTGTTGTTTAAAGACCACTCTCATGTTTATCAGCCTTTAAATCAACTGGCAAGCTTTCATTAACAAGCCACAGATGTGGTGTTTCAGGTGGCTTCAAACTGAGTGTTCTTTTATAATGTAGCAGCAAACTGTTTTGCCTTTTTCTAGATGTAGATGCTGCAGAAACAACAGCAGAATTAACTGTTTTACGGGGAATATGGTTGTGAAATTAATCTTGTTAATGCAGTGGCCTCAGCTCACCAATCCTCCTGGCATGAAGTCACCAATTGAAAACTCCAGGTTCACTGTTAGTGGTTCAAACGGCTAAATCCACATGCTTCATTTCAGCCTGTTTCTGTCAGGGCTTGAATTTAAATTTGTGAATTGGTGATTGGATCAGTCTAAAGAATGTATCCATGCTGTAATTTGTACAGTTACCATCTTCAATAGTTGGATTATTGCAGTGGAATTGCTGTAACAGGAGAGGATCCTCTTTCACTGGATGTCTTGGGTACAAAGACTCCAGCTCAGTTATCTCCCTAGAACAATGTAGCACAGTATAGTTTGTTGGTGCCAATAATTCCAGCACCCACTTATGTCCACTACCCTGCAGTCCAGCAACTTCATCTTAATTGTAATCTTTCCATATCTTATAACCTTCTCCTGCTTTACAACTTTCCAGCATCAGTCACAGTGTTAATTTCCTTTCCTGTCACTATTTCTACCATTCTCTTTCCTCAATCTCTGATGAGTGAGATCACTGGACCTGGGCCTTTTGGAGTGAAATGCTTCTGGATTTACTGATGCTTAGACGAGTGAATCCAGTGTTAGTCAGTAGTTCATAACCCTTCCCATCTCTATATGGTCTGGCTAGTTCTATCCATCAGGTTTCAGCTGTGTTATTGTCTCCTGAACAATATTTGTTCAGCTGTCTTCTGTGTACCCTCTGTTTGCTAATTATGTGGAGAGAATTAGTGAAGAGATGGGGGCTCTTTATGCCATAGTGCTATAAATTTGAAAATATTAATGTAGTTATATACTTTTTCATATTTGTTATGCCATATTTTACTGTATTGTTTTGAGAATTTACTTTGCTGTTCACAGCTGAATTTCTTAAAGATGGGAATTTTTCAGGTTTGAAAATTCTTATGTACACTTTTGTTCCATTAAGGATGTTGGATATGTCCGTTTCATATCCATGACTTTAACAATGTGATCATACTTTGGCCTAAAACATGAATTCCCATCCTTAAACCCTCTGCTCCTTGGCTTATATTTTCTTCCTTCAGAATCCTCCTAATTGTAGTGGAATGGGTTTGGGTGATAACATGCTGTTGCTCTGCTCTGGAGACAGTTTAATAAGCCAAACGTGTTTCCATAAATGAAAACTTGTTTTAATGGCACACAAAGGAGGAACTAGGTGAGTCAGTCAACATCTGTTGGGAAATGTGCAGTTGATGTTTTGGAGACCTTTTATCTGGGTTGAAAAGATAAGGAGTGTAGCAAAAATATTTTAAAATGTGTTCCCCATTCTGTTCCAATTCAACAGCAAGAGGTATCTGCCAACAAAATAATACTTAGCAACCAATCACTCCACCACTCCACACAATATATTGCCGGAGGGAAACACAGATGTCCGACAGCCTTTCCTGTCTCTGTCTCCAACTCATTGCAGTTGTTGCAGCTCAGTCTAAGGGAATATACCCCATTTGCACAAACAAATTGTCCCTGTTTATACTCTTTAAGATCCCTTCAAAAATTACTCATAATACTTTTCTAGACAAAGATGTTTTTCACCATTATCTACTCTCAGGGCTGTAATCTGGTATTCACACCAAGTTCTCAAAACATGGTTGTGGGGTGGATCACATACTTTCTGAAATCATTCAAAGCTCAAAGTAAAATTTGTTATCAGAGTACATAAATGTCACCACATACACCCCTGAGATTTCTTTCTTTTACTGTTCGCTACTTAGCAAATCTATAAGATGGTAGCTGTAAATGTCAGTAACTGTAAATTGTAAACAAACTATGGAAATGCAGATTATAAATAGAAATAAATAACGAGCATGTATTAACAAAATAAAAGAGTTGTTAAATGAATGTAGTTATCCCTTTTGTTCAAGAGCCTGATGGTTGAGGGGTAGTAACTGTTCTTGAACCTGGTGGTGTGTGTCCTGAGGCACTTGTAGCTTCTACCTGATGGTAGCAGTGAGAAAAGAGCATGGCCTGGGTGGTGAGGATCTTTGATGATAGATGCTGCTTTTCTACAGCAATGTTTCATGTAGATGTGCTCAATGGTTGGAAGGGTTTTACTTGTGATATTCTGGGCCAAATCCACTCATTTTTGTAGGATTTTACGCTTAAAAGCATTGGTGTTCCCATACCGAGCTGTAATGCAGCTAGTCAGCACACCTTTCACCACGCATGCCAAGGTTTTTGATGACGTGCTAAATCTCCACAGACTCCTGAGGAAGTAGAGGCGCTGTCACGCTTTCTTTGCAATTATATTTATATGATGGGTCCAGGACAGTTCCTCTGAGATAGTGACACCCAGGAATTTGAAGTTACTGACCCTGTCCATTTCTGATTCTCCAATGATTACTGGCTCACAGACCTCCAGTTTCTCCCTCCTGAACTCTACAATCGGTTCCTTGGTCTTATTGACATTGAGTGAGAGGTTGTTATTATTACACCACTCAGCCAAATTTTCAATCCCCCTCCTGTATGCTGATTTATCACCACCTTTGATACAGCCCACATCAAAGGTATCATCAGCAACCGTGTATGGTGTTGCTGTACTTAGCCACACAGTCATAGGTGTAAAACGAGTAGAGAAGGGGGCTAAGCACGCTTCCCCGAGGTGTTGCTGTACTGATGGAGATTGTGGATGAGATGTTTTTACCAGTCCGCACTGATCTTCATTCCCTAAGAAAAGATATGCCGACATTGCAGAGAGCTCGGAGGACATTCACGACAATGATTCCGGGAATGAAAGGGTTATCGTATGAGGAGTGTTTGATGGCTTTGGGCTTGTACTAACTGGAATTTGGAAGGATGAGGGGGGATCTCATTGAAACCTATCGAATGTTGAAAAACCTAGATAGAGTGGATGTGGGGGAGTCTAGGACCAGAGGGCATAGTTTCAGAATAGAGGGATGTCCATTTGGAATGGAGATGAAGAAGATTCTGTGGAATTCATTGCTGTGGAGGCCAGGTCATAGGGTGTATTTAAGGCGGAGGTTGATAGTCAGGGTGTGAAAGGCTATGGAGAGAAGGCAGGAGAATGGGGTTAAGAGAGAAATGGGTCAGCCATGATAAAATTGCAGAGCAGACTTGATGGGCTGAATGGCCCAATTCTGCTTCTATATCTTGTGGTCTTATCCCAAGCTAACACCATTTTGTCTTACAAACTTCCATTTTGTGTTACACATTTCAGCATATATGAAGGAAGAATCAAATTTATACTCCCTATCATCCCTTGTGAGAGCTTACAAAATTGGAGAGAAGGGGCAGAGCAAGACTGGCAGGTGATAGCTGGCTCTGTGTTGGGGAGTGTACGCAATGAAGGAGGGAGGATATGGTAATGACGTCAGAATTGGGGTGGTGATCAGTGGAAGTGATAAAGGGCTGAAGGAGATAGTATGATAGGAGAGGATGGCTGAACATGGAATAAAGTGAGGGAGGTAGGGAGTGGTACCAGTGATGGGCAGGTGGAGAGAATGGGGCAATGAGTGAAAGAGATATGGATCAGGAGGACAGAGAAAAGGACGGAGGAAGAGCAGTTATTAGAAGTTTGAGAGTTCGATGTTCTTGCTGCTATGTTGGAACCAGCCTAGGTGGAAGATGAGGTGCACTTTTTTTTTAATGTTCTCTGAGAATACCCGAAAATTAGCGTTACCAAATCACCGCTTACACTTGTTGAAGTTGTTGAGCCAGTGAAATTGCCAGTCTGAGAAGCAAATTGCAAGCTTACTGTTCACTGGTGTTCTGAATAAAACCCTTTCTCAGCAATGAGACAGATTTCAGCACCAGCATCAGTTTGTGGTATCATCTTAGTAAAACATGGACAAAAATAACACTGATTCTACATTCCTTAATGACTTGTTAGATAATTATGATGAAAAGCGATTGCAGATGACTTCGGAATTTTCTTGCCTTGTATCAACTCCAGCTGGTAAAAACTGTTCTTTAAACTAGCCTGGAGCATGGTAAGAAAATAAACAGATTTTTCCCATTACACATTTCAAGACCACAACAGAGATGGTATTAAAAAAAATCAATAAAAAGCACTTTTATTTACAGAGGATCATAAGACATAGGGTTCCTTAAATTCTGGCACTGAAGCAAGACTTTTCTTTCAGGATGGAGACTTTATTCTGAACTGCTTTCTCGCATTCATATCCCACATTGAGTTTGATTGGTGCATGGTTTTCATTTTTAGTGGGTAGTTACTGACTGAGGGACACCTTGACATGTTGGAATATCTCTAATTGAATGGGACTGAAAACTTTGATCATAATATTGTAAACCGAATACCAATTTTAATGAAGGATTCAGTTACATTCGTTTATCACTTAGTTTTCATAATTCCCAAGGACTTTGAGAGGGGTGTGTTTTTTTTTTACTAATTTCCACATTTTGATGAATCAATATGTGTTGAGTTTGCTTGCTTCCCATTCTGTATAATAAATGTACATTATTTCTCTTTTGTTACATTTAATTAATGAAATGCTTGGTTTGGTTTCCAGAATATTCTGTTTGTGCCCAATGTATTTGAATCCCTGACCTGTGGTGATGAAAAGGATGAACTCCAGAAGATTCTAATGATTCCAGCATCTCAAACAGCTCGGCTTAACCATTATCGAGGAGTTGTTTGCAACACCACCACCAGGGTGCGGAAAGAACATTTTCAGCAACTTGCACATGAACTTAAAAGCCAGGTGGACATCCAGAAGATTGTGGAAAAGGTGAGTTGCATATAATATCTAATCTTAAAGGAAGCACAATCATTGTCTTCTTTCTGTGAACTCGCGCATTCCAATTAATTCCCATTGTGGGAGGCCATATGTTTTGATTTGAACCTTTTCCTGTTACAATCCAAGTTGTATTTCTCTTCCTTAAAGTAAGCACCTGATTTGTGTATTTCCCTAGATGATCAAAGTAGATGCTGCCTGGCCTGCTGCATTCCACCAGCATTTTGTGTGTGCTGCTTGAATTTCCAGCATCTGCAGATTTCCTCGTGTTTGCTTTGGGGAGATGTAGTTGGTTTTCCATCAAGGTGCCTGACTACAACATGAGGCTTGACTGCATTAGACGATGCTTAAAATGATGCAGTGCCTCTAGTGCGCTTCCTAATTGGCACCTTGAAGTATTGAAAGATATGAGCAATGCTGCCTCTGTAAAATCCTCCAAATCTACTGGTAGGATAAGGAATTGAATTTCAGTGTTCTCGCTCCAGTGAACTTCGTCAGCATTTGAGCCACTAATAACACTCACTTGAATTCACTAGAGAGACCATGGCATTTGCATGTTTGACACCAAACTAAAGCAGATACCCTATTTAAAACTTTCTGGTGGGTACAGTGATAATTTGTCAGAGTGATTCTGGGAACGTAAGATCTCATATGTGGAGAGACTCCAATGAGTTTTGTTCTATAGTGTGGTGATGGTTAAAGGGAAATTTAATTCAGATATGGGATTTTGATTAGCTGGTGAGAAGTGTCTTACAATAGAAGGTAGATAAATGGCGCAAATGGATTTAGGGTCTTTGTCAAATATAGCGGGGGGTGGGATGATTTCCTGTAATAACTTTTTGAGATGTGACGAGATTTTGGAAGATCAGTATTACTGAAGAGGAGGTTTTGTTGGGCATAAGGTCCATAAGACAGAGGAGCAGAATTAGGCCATTTGGCCCATTAAGTCTGCTCTGCCATTCAATCATGGCTGATCCTTTTTTCTCCCTCATCAGCCCCACTCCCCGGCCTTCTCTCTGTAACCTTTAATGCCGTGTCTAATCAAGAACCTATCAAGCTCTGCCTTAAATACACCTAATGGCCTGGCCTCCGCAGTTGCACGTGGTAGCAAATTCCACAAATTCACCACCCTCTGGCTAGTAAAATTTCTCCACATTTCTGTTTTAAACGGATGCCCCTCTATCCTGAGGACGTACCCTCTTGTCTAAGACTCCCCCACTACGGGAAACATCCTTTCCACATCTACTCTGTCTAGGCCTTTCAACATTCGAAAGGTTTCAATGAGATTCCCCCCACCCATCCTTCTAAATTCCAGTGAGTATAGACCCAGAGCGATCAAACATTCCTAGTATGATAACCCTTTCATTCCCAGAATCATCCTTGTGAACCTCCTCTGAATCCTCTCCAATGCAAGCACATCTTTTCTTAGATGAGGAACCCAGACCTGTTCACAATACTCAAGGTGAGGCCTCACCAGTGCCCTTTGCATCTCAGAGTTTTGGATTTTCTACCCGTTTAGAAATTAGTCCGCACATTTATTTCTACTTAAGTGCATAAGCATGCATTTTCCAACATCGTATTTCATTTGCCACTTTCTTGCCCTTTCTCCTAATCTGTTTAAGTTCTTCTGCAGCCTACCTGTTTCCTCAACACTACCTGCCCCCATCAAACTTCATACCATCAGTGAACTTGGCAATAAAGCCATCTATTCTATCGCTAAATCATTGATATACAGCATAAAAAGAAATGGACCCAACACTGGCCCCTGTGGAACACCACTACTCATTGGCAGCCAACCAGAAAAGGATCCTTTTATTCCCACTCGCTGCCTCATACCAATCCGCCAATGGTCTAACTATGCTAGTAACTTTCCTGTAATATCATGGGCTCTTAACTTGGTAATCAGCCTCATGTGTGGCAACTTGTCAAAGGCCTTCTGAAAGTCCGAATATACAGCATCCACTACATCCCCTTTATCTATCGTACTTCTAATCTCCTCAAAGAATTCCAACAAGTTGTCAGTCAAGATTTTCCCTTAAGGAAACCATGCTGACCTTGTCCTATTTTGTCCTGTCTCACCAAGTACTCCATAACCTCATCCTTTACAATTGACTCCAGCATTTTCCCAACCACTGAAGTCAAGCTAACTGGTCTACAACTTCCTTTCTGCTGCCTTCCTCCTTTCTTAAAGAATGGAGTGACATTTGCAATTTTCCAGTCCTCTGGGACCATGCCAGAGTCCAATGATTTTTGAAAGGTGCATGAAGGTGGAAAACCTCTTGGTACTTCACATGGCTTAACTTCCCAAAATACAGTATTTCACATCTGTCTGAGTTGAATTCCAACTGCCTTTTTGTTTCCACTTCCCCCTTTTCTCTACTTTCTGACTGTATCCTCGGACATTATGGGGACAAGAGAGAAATTGCTCGGCCTTGGCAGAAATTTTTTGTGTATTCCTGAAATTCAGATGGGCTAATGCTATGACATTATTTAAGAAGGGCTACAGGACAAGTCATAGAATCACAGACCAGTAAGCCAAACATCAGTGGTAGGAAAGTTACTGGGGTGGGGGGGTGAATTCTGCAAGATAGATCTATTGGCATTTAGAATGGAAACCACATCTGGAGTATTGTGTGCAGTTTTGGTCCCCTAATCTGAGGAAAGACATCCTTGCCATAGAGGAAGTACAAAGAAGGTTCACCAGATTGATTCCTGGGATGGCAGGACTTTCATATGAAGAAAGACTGGATGAACTGGGCTTATACTCGTTGGAATTTAGAAGATTGAGGGGGGATCTGATTGAAATGTATAAAATCCGAAAGGGATTGGACAGGCTAGATGCAGGAAGATTGTTCCCGATGTTGGGGAAGTCCAGAACAAGGGGTCACAGTTTGAGGATAAAGGGGAAGCCTTTTAGGACCGAGATTAGGAAAAACTTCTTCACACAGAGAGTGGTGAATCTGTGGAATTCTCTGCCACAGGAAACAGTTGAGGCCAGTTCATTGGCTATATTTAAGAGGGAGTTAGATATGGCCCTTGTGGCTACGGGGATCAGGGGGTATGGAGGGAAGGCTGGGGCGGGGTTCTGAGTTGGATGATCAGCCATGATCATAATAAATGGCGGTGCAGGCTCGAAGGGCCAAATGGCCTACTCCTGCACCTATTTTCTATGTTTCTATGAAAGGACTGATTAAAGATAGTGCACATGGCTTTGAAAAGGTGACTAAGAGGATTGGCAAAGCAGGGCAGTAAGTACTGTCTGTGTGGACTTTAGCAAGGCTTTTGACAAGATCCTTTATAGTACTCTGGTCCAAAAGAAGAAATTTTATACGATCTAGGGTGAGCTAGTGAATTAGATAAAAAAAAAAAGGAATTAGAAGATGGTACGTAGTGGAAAATTGTTTTTCAGATTGGAGGCCTGTGATTAGTGGTTTGCTGCATGAAATGGTGCTGGCTTCTTGGTTGTCATGTACACTCAGTGGTCACTTTATTAGGTACCTCCTCTATCTAATGAAGTGGTCATCGAGTATGTTTTGGTCTTCTGCTGTTGTAGTCCATCCACATCCATGTTGGATGTGTTGTGAGTTCAGAGATGCTCTTCTGCACACCACTGTTATTTGAGTGTTGTAATGCACACTATTGTTATTTGAGTGACTGTTGCCTTCCTGTGTGCTTGACCAGTCTGGCCATTCTCCTCTAACTTTTCTTATTGATAAGGCATTTTTTTGCTGGATGTTTTTTTTTTGTCTTTGCACTATTCTCTGTAAACTCTAGAGACTGTTGGACATGAAAATCCCAGGAGATCAGCAGCTTCTGAGATACTCAGCACTAACAACCATTCCACAGTCAAAGTCACGTAGATCTGATGTTTGGTTTGAAAAACAACTGAACTTTTTGACCATGTCTGCATGCTTTTTGCATTGAATCGCTGTCACATGATTGGCTGATTAGATATCTGCATCAACAAGCAGACATACCCAATAAAGTGGCTACTGAGTGCAGATTAACAATTTGGATGAGAATCTAGGTAGCATGATTAGTAATTTTGCAGATGATACCAGAAGTGGTGTAGTGGACTATGAATAAGGTTGCCTGAGGCTACAATAGTATCAAGATTAGCTGGGAAAGTGGGCAAAGGAATGGCAAATGGAAGTCAAGTGTGAAGTGAACCTTTTTAGGAAATTAAACCAGGGCAGGACTGACACAGTGAATGGCAAGGTCCTGGGCAGTGTTGTAGGACAGATACCTAGGTGTGCAAGTATAATTCTCTGAAAGTCTCAATATAGATACACAATGTGGTCAAGAAGGTGTATTAGTATGGGAGCTGGTATATTACAACTGTAGAAAACATGGGTGACACTATGCCTGAAATACAGTATGCAGTTCTGATTGCCATACGACAGGAAATATTTGATTATGCTACAGAGGGCAGAGCAAGGATTCCAAAGGATTTGTTGACAATGAAGAGTTTGAGTCTTAAGGAGAGACTGAATAGGCTGGGACTTTTTTGGAGGGAAGGAGGATGAGGGTGACTTTATAGAGATGTATAAAATCATGACAAGTGAATTTATAGAGGTATATAAAGTCAGGAGGAGCATAAATATCGTGAATGAGTACATTTTTTTTCCACGGGAGTCTAAATCTGCAGACAAGTTTTTCCACAGAGTGGTCGATATGCTGTAAACGCTATCGGAAAAACTGGTAGAAGTGAGTCCTTTTATACCATTAAAAGACAGTTGGACAGGTACATAGATAGGAAAGGGCCAAATGCAGGCAATTAGAACTAACTCGGGAAGGTACAATGATTGGCATGGATGAGTTTGTTCAAAGGACCTGTTTTTGTGCTGTTTGACTGTTTTTCCATGACTCTTAAATGGGGTTAAGGAAAAAAAAGTGATGGAAGACTAAAGACAGATCATGGAAATGAAGTGTCAGAACCAATTAGCATGTAGAAATGAGACTCAACAATTTAAATTGTTCATCTTGTCAGTCAATTAGAAATGCATGGTAACCATTATATCGTTAAGAAAGTAGTTTCCTCTTAATCATCTTAATTTACTGCACCAAGTTTCATGGCTAATTGATATTCTGTAAGTACTTATAGAGCACTGACACTAGCCCTTCAACCCATCACATTTCACCCAACAATCATGAACCTCTTGATATTTGTCTGTTTACCAGCATGTGATTTGTGGCCCACTAGGCCTTGGTGATTCAAGTACTCATCCAGATGCTGCCTACACACTTTGAGAGTACAGGTGTTCATTTCTTTAAGGCATTCTTTCCAGATTGCAACTACCTTATGAATGAAAAAAGAATTCTTCCTCAGATGCCCTCTAGCCTTCCTACTCCAGACTTGAGTACCACGGGGATGGGGGAGAGGCGGCAAAGAGAACAGGATCTATCCTATTCATGCCAGTCATACTTTTATATGATTCCATAAGTTCCCTGTCTAGCCTCTCCTACTCTATAGAAAAAATAACCCAACCTATCCTCTCTCTCCTCATTTATGAAACATTCCATCCCGGCAAATCTCCTTTGCACCCTCCCCAATGAAATCACTTCTGTTCTTAGGCAATTTATTCATATTGGATCTATGTCAGATGTTTTCTCTTTACATGGGTTGTTTTGGATCTGAGCCTAGACCTCCATCCCAAATGTTCTCCCGTACTGTTGCCCAACAGTCTGACTCCTTGAATAACTTGCCTCCAATCCTAAAATCCTAATCCCCTTTCTTTTTACACTGCATCCTTTTTCCTACCTGCCAATGAAAATTTTTTTAACCCAATTGGACTAACCAACAATACTAAGTTTACAAACTGGTCTTCCTTTGTCATTTGGTCTTTTTATGTGAAGTCAGTTTCCTGCCATGTCTTACCCTAACTAGATTATGCCTATAGTGCTGGCTTGTTCACGAGGGGATCTCATTGCTAAAAATGATATGGCATCCTTTACATTTTTGTAAGGGAGGTTAGGATCACAACATCCCTCTCCTAGAAGTTAACAGAATGTTTACCCCATTATTGAGTATCCAAATTCACTATTCGTATTCTATGCTTGCTCCCCTCTTCAATGGTCCTCGCATCTTAACTCAAACTCTTTGCAATGGCGTATATTAGTTTTGTAATGTGTTAATCTGACTTTCCTTATTACTGTCTTAAACTTTGGTCATTATTTATGCGTGACCCTTGCATCCCTATCCAGACTGATGAGATTTCTTTGGATTTCTATGAATTTAATTTCATTAGTCTGTTACTGAATGTATCAGCATTATTTCTTTAATCTGGTTTCTCTTCTCCTTACCCTTCTCAGACTATTTTATTCGGGCATCACTTGTGATTTGGTTTTTGAACCTTTGCCTTGAGCTGAGAGTTTGTAGATTTAAATCCTTGTCAAGAAATTGAACTCCATTGTACTGAGGGTGTGCTCATTTTGGATGTCTTTGTTAGGATGACATAGAAAGCTGAGGGCCCATATCTGCCTTGAGAAGGATGTGAGAGATCTCATTACCTTTTGAAGATAAGTTTTGCCAGCTAACTACTCATCTTTTATCCTTAAACCTACACCAGCAAAATCAGATTACCTGCCCATTCTATTTATTCAAGTCTTTGGTGTTCAGCAAATTATCTCCTGTGTTTTCCTGCAAGAGCCTGAAAGTTCTTCCCAAGTGCCACATTGAATTAAAGTAGTTAATGACACACTGGGTACCGTATAGTCATTAGCACTTTCGTTCAAGTACTTAGGCTTTATTGAGCTTCATAATTCTCAAGCAAATGAAGTAATTCCACTGGCATTGTTGCAGAGTGGTTCTTTTGAACTCTGTGAATGTATTAAGTGAAACACATTCTGCTGTATATCCTGGTGAAATCTGGTGGCATTAAAGCTCAAACCTGGCCACAAATCTCTGTTTACGTTCTTAGTGTTTGACCTTCAACACCAAACATATCCATAAGTATTGCTGCACACATTTAGCTCCTTCCATGCCACAGGAACTGAATGCATGACAGCAACTTCAACCCCACTAGACATTCACATGCATAGTTAGCCCACTGACAGAAATATCGTCCTCCCCCTTTTGTTACTTTCTCATCAGCAACACCTTCTGCAGATTAATGTCTTGCACCTTTGATAAACTGTGCTGTAAAATGGATTCACGTCACTTATTTCATTTGTCATTTATCTTTTCAACTTTGAAGTTGATGATATTGTAGCCTGCACTTGATTTGAACAGATACTGGATTTCACAAACTAGGTCATAAAAATCTTTAAATGTGAAATACATTATGTTGTTATTTCTACCAGAGTGGTAATTTCACTCACAATATCATCATATAACATACCTGCCCTACACACCCCTTCTAATCAACAATTCATCATCTGAATGAAAACATTTTAATCTATATTCAAAGTACGTTTTATCATCAAAGTACAAAGGGTGATTGATAAGTTCGTGGCCTAATGTAGAAGAAGTCAATTTTAGAAAACCTAGCACATTTATTTTTCAACATAGTCCCCTCCTACATTTACACACTTAGTCCAGCGGTCGTGGAGCATACGGACCCTTCTTTGTTGAAGTGGTTCACAGCAGGGGTGATTGATAAGTTCGTGGCCGAAGGTAGAAGGAGATGAGTTATTCAAGATTCAAAAAAAGTTTATTGTCATTCTAACCGTACATCAGCTCTGCAGGGCAGAATGAGACAGCGTTTCCCAGGAGCAGTGTAATCATAACATAACATAACAAACACAACACTAAATAATAAACATAACAATATATAGTAAAACACAACAGCCACATGTCAGTTAAATTCAAGTTGTAAGTGTCCAGTGCAAGTTAAAAGTGCCCAAAGCAGAGTCAGGTAGAGCAGCTATTTAGCAGTCTGACTGCCTGTGGGAGGAAGCTGTTTAGTAGCTTTGTGGTTTTAGTTTTGATGCTCCTGTAACATTTTCCTGATGGCAGAAGAACAAACAGTTCATGGAGAGGGTGTGAAGGGTCTTTAATGATGTACCGTGTCTTCTGGAGGCGTCGACTCTGAAAGAGGTCTTGGACAGAAGGTAGGGAGACCCCAATAACCTTCTCTGCTCCCCTAACCACCCTCTGCAAGGCTTCTTTGTCGACAGCACTGCAGCTGGAGTACCAGGTTGTGATGCAAAAGGTCAGCACACTCTCAACCACGCCTCTGTAGAATGTAGTTAAGATGTTAGTGGGGAGTGATGCTTGTTTAAGCCTCCTCAGAAAGTGCAATCTCTGCTGAGCCCGTTTCACAATCCCAGTGGTGTTCCTGGACCAGGTGAGATTGTTCGAGATCTGCACTCCAAGGAACTTGATATTTTCCACTCTCTCCACTGTGGAGCCGCTGATGCTGAGGTGTGTGTGCTCAGGCTCTATACAGCGGTATACAGCTCTCGATACATGCATGTGCAGTTCAACTCTTTGAGTGAAAATGCAGAAAGTTAGAAGTTAATAACTCATCTCTTCCTAACTTAGGCCACAAATTTATCAATCACCCTTGCTGTGGACCACTTTCTGGAGGTCCAAGGTGCCGACTTCTACAAAGAAGGGATCCATATGCTCCACGACCGCTGGACTAAGTGTGGAAATGTTGGAAAAATAAATGTGCTGGGTTTTCTAAATGTAAGGGGGTTTCGACTTTTATGTTACTGCGGAGGCTAATTAAAATGGCGTCTTTGTTATGTTAATCTGGGGAATGCGGCTTTGTTGTGTTAAACGCTGAGAAAGTTTGCGCTAACAGTTTGTTTTTGCTTTAGTGTGTGATAAAAGAGTGCTATTAACCAATTGGGATAGTTGTTATGGTTTTGGTGTATTTGAAGATACTGTATGCATGGGGTTTTGGGGGAGAAGGCGGGAGAGCGAGACAGAGGATGGACAAGGTGCTGTGAGTCCACTAACGGGGTCAGACCCCGAGCGGGACATTCGGCGAGGAGACGGACTCGTGTGGAGCGTCTGGTCGACCACCGTTGTTGGTCCCAGGCAGCCGGTCGAGGTGGTCCGAGAGGTTGCAGGGTGAAGAAGAAGGTCCTTGAGCTCCAACGGTTTTTGTGCACGAAGAGATTGAACTTTGATAAGTGTAGCGCCTTTTATTTTCCTTTTATATTTTATTCTCTTTTAATTATATAGTTCCAGTAATATCTATAAACTGTAAATCATTTAATCGCATCTGGTGTATTGTCTGTTATTTGGGTGGGGTGGGGTACCTCACACAGCATCCACACAAACGAATTATCCAGTTTGGTGGGGCCGAGGCTGTTTCCCTGGATGACAGCGAACCGAGCGACCCTGAGGGTGGCCAGGGAGGGCTACATTGTGTGGGCTTTGTCCGGGATTGAGTCTGCTGGTATGCTGTGTGGGTACCCTGTTTAAATCTGTAATGTGTGTCTCTGTGGGTTATTTGCTGGTGATTGCTGTATGCATTGTGGGTGAGGTCTTTGGTCGAGTTCAGGCTGGCACTGACGAATTGGAGGTGGCACTGGGCGCTGCCCATGCAGTTGGGAGAGAGAGGGAAGAGTGGTCTGATTTGGAGGTAGTGTCTGCGAATAAATGTTCTAGCTCTGGCAGGCTCCGCCTGGCGCTTGGGATAGTGTCCACCCCAGGAGTGGCGGAGACGTGGGCGGAATGGATCGCTCAGTTGTTAGATGAGTGGCAGTGCTCGGTTGAGGGAGAGCGACGGGGATTGTTTGAAAGTTTGAGTAGGCGGGCTGGTGACGGTGTTAGAGCTGTCAGGTTCACTTACACCGTAGTGACGCTGTCAGTATTTGAAAGAGAGGTGTCGGGAAACTTAGTGGAGGGCCAGTGGGGGAACGGCCTGAGGTCTCTGGGGAAGCACGTTCCCAGCAATGTACCAATGAACTTCCGAAAGGAGAAGACCCTATTCCTGAAGGCTTAGAGGGACCACGCCCCAGGGTGTCGCTATGGATAGAGGGAAGCGATGCTAAAGCCATCCTCGACCCCGGGGCACAGATCAAGTTGTTGGACAGTTCGTTTTACAACCGGTGTCTGAAGCATTTATCCTTGACAACTGCAAGGGCACCGGAGACTTTGGGTACTAGTGGCATTAGTTATCCAGAAGACGATGATTGGTTAATGACCCTGGAGTTCATGGAGGCATTGTCTGGGCACCCAGTGTGTCGAGTTGCTTCTGAGGACGTGTGTAGCAGCCTTGAGCTGGTACCGAATTTAAGCGAGACCCAGCGGTGGTAAGGCTTGGGGAAAGTAGCTGAGGGTGAGACCCTCTTAGTAGACCCTCCGAACCACCACGAGGGAGGGGAGTTGACCACTGAAGACACCTCAGTGAGAGAGAGGTCATGGCAACTGGACCCTGGCGGCGTGAAAGATGGAGGCAGCGTGTGTGTGGATTATGTGATGTGGTTTAATGTGCTGGATCTGAGGAGTGGATGTTGCCAGATCCCGAGGAGTGCGGCTGTCGAGCCGAAGATGACAGTTACTAGTTCCCTAGGATTCTTCCGATCCGAAAAGATGCCCAAGGGCATATCCGGAGCCCCTGCATCCTTCCCGTGGGGCATGAGGAAGACCATGGGGGAAGTGAAGGTGTGTGGAGTTTTGACGTATGTGGATGACCGCCTAGAGCTTGGATTCGCCTGGGGGGACTATGAAGCGAGGCGAGTGGCTTAGCCTGGGTGACAGAAGCGAAGTGTCACATGCGGAGGAGTTTTTGGCCGGAGGAGTTTGGTGCAATGTGAAGAAAATGACCCGACATACCAGTTGAACTTCCTGGTGTTGGGACAGATGGTGGTGGACCGGGGGATGGAAACCCAGGTCGTCAATCTGAATGAGACACAGGGAAGAGTGGGGATTTGCACCGCACTGCGGTCATGTACTGATGAATTAATCCAGCGAGAAGAAACAATGACCCACCTTCGAAAGGATCAGCAGAAACTCAAGACATCGATTCAGAAAAGATTGGAAGACTTGCAAGTTGGGGAAGATCAAGGAAGTGTTCTGACTAAGGTCAACAGAAAACCGAGAGCCCAGGGAGGGGAGTTTGACCACACTCCCGAGGAGGTGAAGAAATGGAGGACAGATCTCGGAAAAGGGAGGCGGACGCTTGAAAGGAACCTGAAGGTGACTATCGCAAGTTTAAATGAACTGGAAAAACTGAAAGTTGACCTGGAAGACGTCATCAGGAAGAAACAACCGGAGGCTGACCATCCTCTAACTGCTGCTTTTCAGGTCAGGGTGGAAGAAGCTGGCGGGGTAACTGCGTCCCAGATGGAGATGGCCAAGAACCCTGAGTCAGAACTGCGAAGGCTGTGGCAAGAGTTGAAGGAGTCCCCGAAGAAGCTGACGTATTGACTGCAGGAGGCTGAAGGGGTAGCCCTGGCTAAATGTTTCAGTTTGGAGAAACTCAAACAGCAGCTACCGATCAAGGGAATGAGGAAGGATACGGGTTCGAAGGATGATGTGCTGCACATGTGGTACATGTTGCCTTTCGCTAACTTCCCCGTGATTGAGGAAGAGACCTTTGGCCCTTCTCCCACTGAGTCAGGTGTAGTGGGGAGGGCTAGCTGTGGGCAGACTGAGTTACGGCAGGATCAGGAAGGAGGAGAGGCGGGGCCCCGGACACGGGACTGGGGGCTCCGAGCTGTAGTGGTGGCCTGAGTGGGAGAGGAGTTGGCAAGCAGGCCCGAGGTATCCCTAGTAGTGTCTGAGCCTTTTGGGTTTAGGTGAAGGGGTACGGAGGTCTCAGAGGGTTAAGAAGCTCCCAGATAGGTTGGCCTATGTAGCACCCGTGGGACGGGAGTAAGGTCCACTGTTTGGGGAGCACTGTCACTGTGTATATCTGTGTATGTGTGTGTTGTGTGTCTGTAGGACTGGGTGGCAAGTTATTTAGAAGTCATGAGGACATGACTTTATTTGGTGGGGGGAGAGTGTAAGGGGGCTTCGATTTTTATGTTACTGCGGAGGCTAATTAAAATGGCATCTTTGTTATGTTAATCTGGGGAATGCGGCTTTGTGTTAAACGCTGAGAAAGTTTGCACTAACAGTTTGTTTTTGCTTTAGTGTGTGATAAAAGAGTGCTATTAACCAATTGGGATAGTTGTTATGGTTTTGGTGTATTTGAAGATACTGTATGCACGGAATTTTGGGGGAGAAGGCGGGAGAGCGAGACAGAGGATGGACGAGGTGCTGTGAGTCCGCTAATGGGGTCGGACCCTGAGCGGGACATTCGGCGAGGAAACGGAGACGGACTCGTGTGGAGCGTCTGGTCGACCACCGTCGTTGGTCCCAGGCGGCCGGTCAAGGTGGTCCGAGGGGTCCCAGGGTGAAGAAGGTCCTTGAGCTCCAACGGTTTTTGTGCACGAAGAGATTGAACTTTGATAAGTGTAGTGCCTTTTATTTTCCTTTTATATTTTATTCTCTTTTAATTATATAGTTCCAGTAATATCTATAAACTGTAAATCATTTAATTGCATCTGGTGTATTGTCTGTTATTTGGGTGGGGTGGGATAACTCACACAGCATCCACACAAACGAATTATCCAGTTTGGCGGGGCCGAGGCTGTTTCCCTAGACGACAGCGAGCCGAGCGACCCTGAGGGTGGCCGGGGGGGGGGCTACATAATATTGACTCCTTCTACCCGAGGCCACAAACTTATCTATCACCCCTTGTATGTATACTTTATACAACCTTGACGTTCATCTCCTTATAGGCAGACACAGAACAAAGAATCCCAATAGAGCCCATTCAGACGAAAGACTGCCCAACACCCCAGTGTGCAGAGCGAGAGAAAACTAAACAAATTGTGCAAACATTGAAAGCAAGTAAGAGCATTCAGAACTGAAGTTCACAATGCCAGGCATCAAATGCTGGAAGTAAAAAAGAGGGAACAATATCTAAATTTATCTACCTGCATCGCACATTGGATTGTTAGTTGACAGGTTGATTATCACAGAATTGTGAATTATATATAGCGCAGAAGAGTTCCTTTTGCCATTGAGTCCACAGTAGATACATTTACACTAACCCCACATTATACTTTATTGTCGCCAAACAATTGATACTAGAATGTACAATCATCATAGTGATATTTGATTCTGCACTTCCCGCTCCCTGGATTACAAATCAATAGTAAATATTAAAATTTTAAATTATAAATCATAAATAGAAAATAGAAAGGTGGAAAGTAAGGTAGTGCAAAAAAACCAAGAAGCAGGTCCAGATATTTGGCGGGTACGGCCCAGATCCAGGTCAGGATCCGTTCAGCAGTCTTATCACAGTTGGAAAAATGCTGTTCCCAAATCTGGCCGTATGAGTCTTCAAGCTCCTGAGCCTTCTCCTGGAGGGAAGAAGGACGAAAAGTGTGTTGGCTGGGTGGGTCGTGTCCTTGACTATCCTAGCAGCACTGCTCCGACAGCGTGTGGTGTAAAGTGAGTCCAAGGACGGAAGATTGGTTTGTGTGATGCGCTGCACCGTGTTCACGATCTTCTGCAGCTTCTTCCGGTCTTGGACAGGACAACTTCCATACCAGGTTGTGATGCACCCTGGAAGAATGCTTTCTACGGTGCATCTATAAAAATTAGTGAGGGTTTTAGGGGACAGGCCAAATTTCTTTAGCTTTCTCAGGAAGTAAAGGTGCTGGTGGGCCTTCTTGGCAGTGAACTCTGCTTGGTTGGACCAAGTCGGGTCCAACCAAGCAGAGCCCACTGCCAAGAATAATCCCATTTTATTCTCACCATGTTCTCATCAACTCTGCCCAGATTCGATGCTCATCTATTCACAAAAGAGAATTACAGCGGCCAATTTTGACTTGGGGAAAGTGGAGTCTACATTCCGTATTGGAAGACCAGAAACTCTGCTTGTGATAATTAGTCAGCGCTTCGTTCTGCCTCAGGAATGCAGCTAATTTAATTAAGGACCTCATTACCCTGCTCATTCCCACTTCTCCTCTCTCTCATGAGGCAGAAAATTCAATGTGTCAACAGATCCAAGCACTGCTTCTATCCCACTGTTATCAGATTCTTGAATGGATCTCTCATTTGCTAAAAGACAAACTCTAACTTTGATCTCGCAGTTCACCTCATTGTGACCCTTGCCCGTTAATTGTCTGCCTGCACAGCATTTTCTCAGTATCTGTAATGGTTTGTTCCGTATTCTGTTTCCCTTCTGACTACCTCAGTGTAATTATTTACGGCATGGTCTGTCTGGGTGGCACAATAAACTGTACCTTGGCAACAAACAACTGATGGAATCGGACAGAGGAAGATGGAGCATGGAATCAAGTGGGGGACGGTGGTCAGTGCAGATGGGAATGGCGGGATAGGACTGTATGGACGATGGACAGATGGAATGAGTGGAGGAGAGAAAATGAGGTGACAGAGGCTGTTCTTTCCAACAGTTACCCAATCCTGCATCACACTAGTTCTTTCCCCTCCTCTCACCCACTCTCTATCTGATCATAACCCTTCTACTTTTTAGTGTAGACAAAACATATCAGTCCAAAACGCTGACTGTCATTTCCCTCCTGACCTGTTGAGTTCCTCCAGTGTCTTGATTTTTACTCCAGATTCCAGCATCTGTGGTCTCTTGTATCTCCACTTCCCAAATTACATTGTTTGGCCTATTGCATCTGGACCAGGTAAACACATATACGTGTGTGTGTGTGTGTGTGTGTGTGTGTGTATATAGAGAGAGAGAAACACTAAAACATATAGTGCAAACAATAAAAGTAATCAGATAGCATTTGGAATGAAAGTGAGTCCTCAGACATGAAGCCTGGAGCTGGCCCACAGCAGTAGCCTCTATTCAGCGCGTAGTCTCGGTGTAAAACTCGGTGTCAGCATGCTTTATCAATATGAAAGACATGTTGCACTCCTTTTGGTTTCATGGATAAAGGGTATAGGAAGTGCTGAAAACAACCAGCTTAGCAGGGTGATGTGTTAATTTTTGCTGAAGGTGAGAGGTTTCCACTTTTATGCGTTATTTTGTTGCCCATTCCAAGATTTTTGTAGGGCATTGCATCCCAGGACCTGAAATATCACTGCTCCAAAAAGATTTGCAGAAGTTTGCTCGGGGGCAGTTCAAAAGAGTCTTTCAACATTCTTATTGCCCTCTGCAAGTAGGACAGCTAAGATTAGGAACTCAGCAAATGGGATATCACCAATGTGAACAATCCCACCTCTCCATCTTTGGGGCAGATCCAAATGCTTACAGCTCAAAATAAACTCATCTCCTCTGTGATGTGTCCTGCAAAGTGAGGGTTCGTGTGAAGGGATTATTGAAGGATATCTTTAGGGATTTAGTTAATACATTTAGAAAGTACAGGTGCAGTTTAAGTGGCTTGCTTCACATACGTACTTCCACAGTTAATTACTTGACTCTACCTCCTCACCACTTTAGTTAAGATGAAGCAATTAAAGTGATATTTTTGACTACTGTATACTCTCCTTTGACTCCTGCAGCAGGAAGCCTGACTTCAGTTGATTTGTGGATGGTTTGTGCTTACAATGCAGTTGTCATGTACTTTCTGGAATTATGTAAATTTTTGTAACTAAACTTGAATCTATTATTTTTCCTAGTTTGCATATTCAGGGATAGTGTTCAGATAAGGATTCAGTTACACGAACAAACATCATCTGGGCCTTATTTTCTCCTTTACACATAAAACAAGCAAGATAGAAGCTGACAACAGGAATTCTGCAGATGCTGGAAATTCAAGCAACATACATCAAAGTTGCTGGTGAACGCAGCAGGCCAAGCAGCATCTATAGGAAGAGGTGCAGTCGACGTTTCAGGCCGAGACCCTTCGTCAGGACTAAGATAGAAGCTGAATAGAACTGGAGGAAAAAAAAGATGAGTAGAGTTAAGAGGTGGGGGGAAGGGAAGGAGTTGAAACTGGGAGGGGGAAGGGGTGAAGTGAAGAGCTGGGAAGTTGATTGGTGAAGGTGATACAGGGCTGGAGAAGGGGTAATCTAATAGAGGATAGAAGACCATGGAAGAAAGAAAAGAGGGGGGAGGAGCACCAGGGGAAGGCTATGGGCAGGCAAGGAGATGAGGTGAAAGAGGGAAAGGGGGATGGGGAACGATGAAGTGGCGGGGGGACATTACTGGAAGTTTGAGAAATCGATATTCATGCCATCAGGTTGGAGGCTACCCAGATGAAGTATAAGCTGTTGTTCCTCCAACTTGAGTGTGGCCTCATCGCAATAGTAGAGAAGGCTGTGGATAGACATATCAGAATAGGAAGTGGAATTAAAATGAGTAACCAATGTGAGGTCCTGCCTTTTCTGGTGGGCTAAGTGGTCTCCCAATCTATGTCGGGTCTCACTGTTATACAGGAGGCCTTACCAGGAGCACCAGACACACTTCTATCCTCTCCTATTCTATTCCCCCTTCTCCAGCTCTGTATCTCTTTCACCAATCAACTTTCCAGCTTTTTACTTCACCCCTCCTCCTTCCAGTTACACCTATCACCTCATGTTGCTCCCTCACCTTTTAACTCTACATATCTTTTTTTTCTCCAGTGCAGATGAAGGGTTTTGGTCTGAAACGTTGACTGTTTATGCTTTTCCATAGATACTGCCCGGCCTGCTTAATTCCTCCAGCATTTTGTGTGTGTTGCTTGAATTTCCAGCATGTGCAGATTTTCTCTTGTTGGTGATAAATATTTGCAGAGGTCTTTTGATGTTAATTTCCCGAGCAGATCACCACTGTCCATTTCCTTGATTAAATGGCTATTTATTTATTTAATTAGTTGTTTATTTATTGAGATACAGTGCCCAATAGATCCTTCTGGTCCTTCAAGCCATGCCACCCAGCACCCCCCGGATTGAATCCTAGCCTGATCACAGGACAATCTACAGGTTGCTGGTGCTGGGAAGCATTGTGCTAACCATCAGCAGTTTACTGAAGGGACTTGGTGGGTTGACCAGCATCTGTGGGAAGAAAGGAGCTGTCAACCTTTTGGGTTGAAACCCTGAATCAGGACTCTTACATTCCGCAACCCCCCCCCCCCCCACACCACCACCTCACAGATGCTGCCTAACCCACTGTGTACTTTCATAGTTAATTTGCTTCTCCAGATTCCAACATCAACAGTCTCTGGTGTCACTCTTTGAAAAAGTAGACTGGCCTCTATTGTCACACATCAAAGTTGCTGGTGAACGCTGACGAAGGGTCTCGGCCTGAAACGTCGACTGTACCTCTTCCTAGAGATGCTGCCTGGCCTGCTGCGTTCATCAGCAACTTTGATGTGTGTTGCTTGAATTTCCAACATCTGCAGAATTCCTGTTGCTGGCCTCTATTGTATTGGTTTCTCCACAGTAATGTTCCGTCCTCCCACACTCATCACCTCTTCCAAGCTTACTTTTCCATGAGCTTTCCGTCAGTGTTGAAAATATAGCGCAGACTTACACGCAGCGTTTATATAGAGCACTGTTGTGTGAAGGCAAAATTTCTTGAATGCTGGATTGGGAAATCAGGGGAAAATGTATAAATTTAATTTGATCAATTTCTAAATGGTATCTGTAGGATGGGCAATGCCAATCTAATAGTACATGGGAATTTGGTTTTAAAAAAATAATGTATTTCAACATATACACTCAGAGGTCACTTTATTAGGTATGGGAGTGCTTCTGGTAATTTGAATTACTGTTGCCTTCCTGTCAGTTCGAACCAGTTTCTCCATTCTCCTCTGACCTCTCTCATTAACAAGGGTTTTTTGCCCTCAGAACTGCTGCTCACTGCGTGTGTGTTTGTTTTTCGCACCATTCTGTGTAAACCCCAGAGACTTGTGCATGAAAATCCCAGGAGATCAGCATTTTCTAAGATACTCAAACCACCCTGTCGTGCACCAACTAAGTCACTTCGATCACACTTCCTTTGCATTCTGATGTTTGGTCTGAACAACAAATGAACCTCTTGACCATGCCTGCATGCTTGTTTGCGTTAAGTTGCTGTCACATGATTGGCTGATTAGATATTTGATGAAGAAGCAGGTGTATCTAATAAAGTGGCCACTGAGTGTATATTGACAGCTTGGAAATCAACCTGAAATTCTGAGTGAGATCCTCATTGACACTTCTTATCTCATAGCTGGTCTTTGTGTTTTGAGAATATTCTCCATGCTGATTATATAAATGAGTAATATCACTGTAATTCTTCCTTGTGTGCAGTTGAAGCTGAATGAGGTGAACAGCACAGCAGTCCAGCATCACCTTCGGGCCTTACTTGAGGACCTGATTGAGGTGGAAAAGATTCTGAAAGATGTAGATGCTTTGTCAGGACTTGCCAAACTGTTGCCAAAAGGAGCTTGCGCTGGCAAAAGCCCACCAACAACAGCCAATAGTACCAGCTGGAGCAGCAACTTCACCACAGCCAATGTCACCTCGGAGGAGGGAGAGGAGGTCCAAAAGGAGAATCCTCACACTCAGTTTTCAGCTTTTGTCCAGCTCTGGGCTGGCCTTCAGCCTATCCTCTGTGGGAATAACAGGTAAGGTGTTCAAAGCAATGTAATCCTGATGAATTTGTTAATATAGAAATTTCATGAACAGACTTTTTTTTTTACTTACTGGGCCTCAAGCCTTGTCCCTCATGTTACAACCATCTCTTTAAGAAGGGCTTGAAATCAAGTTGTTGTGGAGGTTCAGTTAATACATCAGCAAGTCAACATTGACCTTAAGTTGTCTCTTGTCCAGAATGATGGGAACATTTTCCATCCAGTGTACAGATGAGAAAATGTATTGATCTCACTTTTGTTTTTATAAATGACAATATAAAGCCATGATTACAGGGAATCTATTCATTTTTTTAAAAAGAGTCAGGCAGTAAAGATGGCAGGTGTAGTTACTTTATTTACTCCAATGTCAAACAGGCCCTTCAGCCGTTCCTGTTCATGTCACCCTTCCACCTGTCTACACTAATGGAATTTATTTGCATTACACTGTTGAATCCTTGCAGGTCTGCACCCTCTTCACGTTGCCTAGGCCTCTTCCAGTCACCCTCTTCTCCTTGCTTCACCCTGTGGGTGATTCCTGGGTTAGTCACCCCTCCAAACTGATTAACCCACCATGGTCCGTTGGACCTGCCCCCTCTCAGTCCGCTTTGAGTCCACCTTGCCTTTTCCCTTTCGAGTCTGCTTGGCTTCATCCTGCTGGGCGCACGTTCTGTGTACCAGGTCCACTATGGGTCATACTACCGCCTCTGCATTTCTCCCTGCTGTCGCCTACCACTGTGCCCCACATGGTTTGCTCTTGCTTTGCTGTGCTTTCTGAGGGTGTTCGTGCTTCACCCTGTCCAGTGAGCGACTATTACCCTGCATTTCCTCACATTTTGCGACAACTGCAGATCACCCTGCTCTCCTGGCTCACCCCGCAGCCAGTTACTGGGTTAGTTGGCTCTTCACTCGGCCACCACCATGCTCGTGGTTCACCCTATGTGGCCCATTCAGCCTTCACTTGTTCAGGTCTGCTTTGAGCTCCGTACATGTGGCTGTCTTCCTTTGAGGTCTACATTTGGCCCTGCCCAGTTTTTTTGCCTTTCCCATTTGCTTTGAGCTCTGTCCTGCTAGGTCCACACCCTGTGTTCCAGATCCACTCCAGATCACACTGTTGACTCTGTGATTCTCCCTGCCTCCTGCTATGTCTGTGTATCATGTGCTTCACCCTCGCTTCCCTCTACCTCCTCAGCCTGTTGCCTCTCTAGTGTCTGGTTCATCGCCTTCACCCTTTCACATTGCCTGGCCCACTTCCCCCTAACCTATATTCCCTGAGCAACATATACAAAATGCTGGAGCAACTCAGCAGGTTAGGCAGCATCTATGGAAATGGATAATCAGTCGCTGTTTCGGGCCAAGACTCTTCATCAGGACTAGAAAGGAATGGGGAAGGTGTCAGAAAAAGAAGTTACAGGATGGGGGAGAAGGACAAGCTCGAAGGTGATAGGTGAAGCCAGATGGGTGAGGGAGGGGGATGAAGTAAGAAGCTGCGAGACGATAGGTGGAAAAAGTAAAAGGGCTGGAGAAGAAAGAATCTGATAGGAGAAGAGTGTGGACCATGGAAGAAAGGGAAGGAAGTGGGGCATCGGGGGAGATGATAGGTCAGTGAGGAGAAGAGGCAAGTGGCCAGAGTGGGGAATTGAAGAAGAGGGGAGGGGAGTTGGGGAAAAAATACTGGGATTTGGAGAAATCGATGTTCATGCCATCATGCTGGAGACTACATAGACAGAATATGAGGTGTTGCCCTTGAACCTGAGAGTGGTCTCATTGTAGAAGAAGAAGAAGAGGCCATGCACTGACATGTCAGAATGGAGATGCCAATTGTAAATCTTGCTTTTTGTGGATGGAGAGGAGGTGCTTGTCAAAGTGGTTCCCCTATTATGTCGGGTCTCACCAATATAGAGGAGACCACATTGGGAGCACTGGATACTGTGGGCGACCCCAACAGATTTGCAGGTGGTGCTGCCTCACCAAGGTGGACTGTTCGGTGCCCTTCATGGAGGTGAGGGAGGGGGTGAATGAGCAGGTGTAGCACTTCTGCCGCTTGCAGGGATAAGTGTCGAGGGATGAATGGATAAGGGGATCACAGAAGGAGCAATCCCAGCAGAAAGCAGAGAGTGTGTGGAGATAAAGAGGTGTTTGGCTGTAGGGTCCTGTTGAAGCTGGCCGACGTTGAATGATGTGTTGGATGCGGAGGCTCAAGGGATGGTAGGTGAGGATGACAGTAACTCTATTCCTGTTAAGGTGATGGGAAGGTGGGGTGAGTGCGGATGACCAGGAAAAGGTGGAGATGCAGGTGGAGGAAGAATAACCCTGTTCTTTGAAGAGGAAGAACATCTCTGATGTCCTTGAAAGGAAAGCTTCATCCTGGGAACAAATGCAGCAGACATGAAGGAACTGCGAAAAGGAATCAACACTTAAACTGGATGCTGAAAATTTCATCTCACTGTGTTTTTCCATACCATATTGGATACACTATCAAGGCACTAATGCAGAGCTGTTCTTGGTCGGATCTGTTTGACAGAGTTCTCTTTGGTCTGTGTGAGGTGAAGTCTAATAATGTGGGAAAGAATGAACAAATAGTTCACCTAGAAGAAAACCCTCCCATCATAAAAAGACTACCAGACATAGACATTTCCCATTCCTCATTCTAGCGGCCCTTTCACCCCTTCTCTTTTCCTCGCCCATCCTCATGATGTGCCCATAACATCACTCTAGTTCCCCACCTCCTTCCCTTTGTTCCATGGCCCACTATCTTCTTCTGTTAGATTCCTCCTCTTACAGCCCTTTACCTCTTCTACCTGTCACCTCCCAGCTTCTCACATCATGCTCTCTCCTCCATCCTGCCATCTTCCCCCTCACCTGGTCTCACCGATCACTTGCCTGTTTGTGTTCCTTCCCCTCTTTGATCTCAGGAGAAGCATTCTCTTTGCATTCTGCGCTTCCTCAAGGCTCTTTACTGAAATCTATAATGTTGTTAATCTCGAATGCATTTTTACGTGATAGACTGCTCCCTCAATTGAAGTCAAGTTCTCTGCCATTTTTGCCTCTAAGTCCTCAGGTCACTGCAGATAACCACTGCTGTGAGGTATATTTGTCAAATGCTGCTCATGCGGAAGAGGATAAATTATCCTTTTCCTCTTCAGTTTGTAGGATCTGGTATAAGGGCAAGCGGATTCACTGCCAAAATGTAGACACTCACCTGGCTATTAGAGCTATCATTCGCAAAGCCCCATGAACAGAAATGGTGCAGTTGGTGGTAAGACATCAGGAGACCTTTCCAACTGTTAGTTCCAGGTCTGTTGGCAGCTCCCATGGTTCATTAATCAGTCTTGCCTGTCATCTTTTGGGGGACTTTGGCCGCGGTGGATGAAACTTGAAGGAAAACAGTTGTCCTTTGCTAGAGACTGCATAACCCAAAACCCCAAACAGCTGAGCGGTGCTGCAACGACATGCCCTTAGAGTTTGATGGAGATGACAGTGGGTCTGACAGAACTGAGATTTTGCTGTCTGCACCTCCCTGGCAGAGATCTGAAGTATACATAAGCCAGTACTGCTTATGTAGCGGCACTCAGATCTGATAAGTCACTGTTGCTGACGTGTAGGGGGTGGATCAGCAGCAAAGACAGGAGGAAGAAAACCCACACCAGGTCGATCAATGAATTCTGACCTTCAGTAACAAGAGCCCATCCCACATTCCACGAGGGAATAAACCTTTATGGATTAACTGTGAGGCAGTGAATAGTTTTAAATGATCTTGTAAGCTCCACAACCTAATCAGTTCCCCTCTACCACCACTCTGCTCCGTCTAGCGGAATTAGTCCTTGCTCTTAATAATTTCTCCTTTGGCTCCTCCCACTTCCTCCAAACTAAAGGTGTAGCTATGGGCACCCATGTGGGTCCTAGCTATGCCTGCCTTTTTGTTGGCTTTGTGGAACAATCTATGTTCCGTACCTATTCTGGTATCGGTCCCCCGCTTTTCTTTTGCTACATCGACGACTGCATTGGCGCTGCTTCCTGCACGCATGCTGAGCTCGTTGACTTTATTAACTTTGCCTCCAACTTTCACCCTGCCCTCAAGTTTACCTGGTCCATTTCCGACACCTCCCTCCCCTTTCTAGATCTTTCTGTCTCTGTCTCTGGAGACAGCTTATCTACTGATGTCTACTATAAGCCTACTGACTCTCACAGCTATCTGGACTATTCCTCTTCTCACCCTGTCTCTTGCAAAAATACCATCCCCTTCTCACAATTCCTCCGTCTCCGCTGCATCTGCTGTCAAGATGAGGCTTTTCATTCCAGGACGAGGGAGATGTCCTTTTTTAAAGAAAGGGGCTTCCCTTCCTCCACCATCAACTCTGCTCTCAAACGCATCTCCCCCATTTCACGCACATCTGCTCTCACTCCATCCTCCCATCACCCCACTAGGAATAGGGTTCCCCTGGTTCTCACTTACCACCCCACCAGCCTCCGAGTCCAACATATTATTCTCTGTATCTTCCGCCACCTCCAGCAGGATCCCACCACTAAGCACATCTTTCCCTCCCCCCCCCCCCGCTTTCCAAGGGATCGCTCCCGACGCGACTCCCTTGTCGATTCGTCCCCCTCCATCCCTCCCCACTGATTTCCCTCCTGGCACTTGTTCCGCTTACAAGGATAAGTGCTACACATGCCCTTACACCTCCTCCCTTACTACCATTCAGTGCCCCAGACAGTCCTTCCAAGTGAGGTGACACTTCACCTGTGAGTTGGCTGGGGTGATAAACTGCATCCGGTGCTCCCGATGTGGCCTTCTATATATTGGTGAGACCCGACGCAGACTGGGAGATCGTTTTGCTGAACACCTACACTCTGTCCGCCAGAGAAAGCAGGATCTCCCAGAGGTCACACATTTTAATTCCACATCCCATTCCCATTCTGATATGTCTATCCACGGCCTCCTCTACTGTAAAGGTGAAGTCACACTCAGGTTTGAGGAACAACACCTTATATTCCATCTGGGTAGCCTCCAACCTGATGGCGTGAACATTGACTTCTCTAACTTCCGCTAATGCCCCATCTCCCACTCGTGCCCCATCAGTTATTTATTTATATAGACACATTCTTTCTCTCCCTCTCGCTTTCTCCCTTTGTCCCTCTGACTATACCCCTTACCCATCCTCTGGGTTTTTCCCCCCTCCCCCCTTTTCCTTCTTCCTGGGCCTCCTGTCTCATGATCCTCTCATATCCCTTTTGCCAATCACCTGTCCAGCTCCTGGCTTCATCCCTCCCCCTCCTGTCTTCTCCTATCATTTTGGATCTCTCCCTCCCCCTCCCACTTTCAAATCTCTTACTGGCTCTTCCTTCAGTTAGTTCTGACGAAGTGTCTCGGCCCGAAACGTCGACTGTACCTCTTCCTATAGATGCTGCCTGGCCTGCTGCGTTCACCAGCAACTTTGATGTGTGTTGCTTGTAAGCTCCACGATACCTGTTTCTTTATATCCTCAAAATAATCACACACTGTCAGTCATTTAACTCTGTAAAGTTCCTGAAGAATAGTTTTCAGTCAAGTATTTGTGAAGAAAACAAATATAATTTCCAAAAACTTAAAATAGATGCAAACTTCCTTTCACAAATATTAGAATGACGCTGCCAAATCAGTACTCTGAGACAAATTGTGATCAGAGTTTACTGAAATGAAAGGGCTTAATTTATTAAGTTGAATGGCCAAACCTTTTAGAAATATGAATGCTGTCCCATATTATCCACAGAAAGTCTTCACTTTCCATACATAATACTGGCTGCATCTTAAATTAATCAAGTCAGGTCAAATTTATTGTCATGTGGGCAAAACCAGTGAGGTACAAGTACAAAAACAACAGGAATTCTGCAGATGCTGGAAATTCAAGCAACACACATCAAAGTTGCTGGTGAACGCAGCTGGCCAGGCAGCATCTCTAGGAAGAGGTACAGTCGACGTTTCAGGCCGAGACCCTTCGTCAGGACTAACTGAAGGAAGAGTTAGTAAGAGATTTGAAAGTGGGAGGGGGAGGGGGAGATCCAAAATGATAGGAGAAGACAGGAGGGGGAGGGATGGAGCCAAGAGCTGGACAGGTGATTGGCAAAGGGGATATGAGAGGGTCATGGGACAGGAGGCCCGGGGAGAAAGACAAGGGGGGGGGAACCCAGAGGATGGGCAAGGGGTATAGTCAGAGGGAGAAAAGGGAGAAAAAGGAGAGTGAGAGAAAGAATGTGTGTATAAAAATAAATAACGGATGGGGTACGAGGGGGAGGTGGGGCATTAGCAGAAGTTAGAGAAGTCAATGTTCATGCCATCAGGTTGGAGGGTACCCAGACGGAATATAAGGTGTTGTTCCTCCAACCTGAGTGTGGCTTCATCTTTACAGTAGAGGAGGCCGTGGATAGACATGTCAGAATGGGAATGGGATGTGGAATTAAAATGTGTGGCCACTGGGAGATCCTGCTTTCTCTGGTGTACAGAGCGTAGGTGTTTAGCAAAGCGGTCTCCCAGTCTGCGTCAGGTCTTGCCAATATATAGAAGGCCACATCGGGAGCACCGGACGCAGTATATCACCCCAGCCGACTCACAAGTGAGGTGTCGCCTCACCTGGAAGGACTGTCTGGGGCCCTGAATGGTGGTAAGGGAGGAAGTGTAAGGGCATGTGTAGCACTTGTTCCGCTTACAAGGATAAGTGCCAGGAGGGAGATCAGTGGGGAGGGATGGGGGGGACGAATGGACAAGGGAGTCGCGTAGGGAGCGACCCCTGTGGAAAGCGGGTGGGGGGGGGTGGAAGGAAAGATGTGCTTAGTGGTGGGATCCCGTTGGAGGTGGCGGAAGTTACAGAGAATAATATGTTGGACCCGGAGGCCGCTGGGGTGGTAGGTGAGGACCAGGGGAACCCTATTAGCTATGGGCACCCGTATGGGTCCTAGCTATGCCTGCCTTTTTGTTGGCTTTGTGGAACAATCTATGTTCCGTGCCTATTCTGGTATCTGTCCCCCACTTTTCCTTCGCTACATCGACAACTGCATTGACGCTGCTTCCTGCACGCATGCTGAGCTCATTGACTTTATTAACTTTGCCTCCAACTTTCACCCTGCCCTCAAGTTTACCTGGTCCATTTCCGACACCTCCCTCCCCTTTCTAGATCTTTCTGTCTCTATCTCTGGAGACAGCTTATCTACTGATGTCTACTATAAGCCTACTGACTCTCACAGCTGTCTGGACTATTCCTCTTCTCACCCTGTCTCTTGCAAAAATGCCACCCCCTTCTCGCAATTCCTCCGTCTCTGCCGCATCTGCTCTCAGGATGAGCCTTTTCATTCCAGGACGAGGGAGATGTCCTCCTTTTTTAAAGAATGGGGCTTCCCTTCCTCCACTATCAACTCTGCTCTCAAACGCATCTCCCCCATTTCACGCACATCTGCTCTCACTCCATCCTCCCGCCACCCCACTAGGAATAGGGTTCCCCTGGTCTCTTACTAACTCTTCCTTCAGTTAGTCCTGACGAAGAGTCTCGGCCTGAAACGTCGACTGTACCTCTTCCTAGAGATGCTTCCTGGCCTGCTGCGTTCACCAGCAACTTTGATGTGTGTTGCTTGAGGTACAAGTACAATGGAAAACTTGCAGCAACATCACTAGCATGTCATTCCAAACAATAGTCTCATTTAAATTGAATGTTTTCAAGGCAAGCATTTCAGTGTTTATCAAACAGTCCACATAAAAGCACTTGTAATTAAGTACGAGACCAGATATTTAGGACTGAAGTAATACCATCCATCAGGTCAGAAGGACAATTAATCTTCACTTGTTTCTATGGAATAATTAAAAAACACTTGATTAACTTTATTTGAAATTTCAGGCAAGACTCCAAAACCGCAGCTTATACATAAATCTGTATAATTAAAGACGTAAGTTAGACTTCATCAGCCAAGATGCTCTTCAGAACCTCTGAATGGAATAATATTAGAAGTCTATAACAATGTGTTTTGGCTAGTAGTGCCTTTCAATATCTATGGGGGAGGAGAGTGGACAGCTGATGTTTCATATTGAAACTCTTCATATTTGATATCCTGTTGTGGGGTCTCAACATGGAATGTTGATTCTCCACTTCCTCCTAAAGATGCTGCCTGGTCTGCTGAGTTCCTTCAGTAGTTTGTATTGCTCCAGATTCCAACAGTCTCTTGTGTCTCAGTGACTTTTCAATGATGGTCATTTCTCAAGCAGCGTGAAGCACAAGCTACCCTTCTGATGTGTGGTATCTCCCTGTGCTTCGTCTTCTCTTTAAGCACAGCCTCTGCAGTTAGACAGCATTAATCACCTTTAAACTACCTGCAGGATATCATCATGCTGTAAGGGAGCCTGACAATAGAAGGCTTCTGCTGGCAGCCTGTGACCTCATGCTGCGGAGAGCTGTAGACTCAGGCAGCTCCAACACAGGCACAAACCTTCCCACTATTGAGGACAAGTTCAAAAGCTGCTGCCTCATGAAGGCGGCATCCATCATTAAGGACCTTCACTACCTAGAATGTGCCCTCTTCTCATTGCTACTGCATGAGGTACAGAACCCTAAAATCCACATTCATTGTCTCAGGAATAGCTCCTACACCTCTGCTATCAGATTGCACTGCAGTCTATGAACACTACCTCGCTGTTACCCTTTTGCATTATTTAATTCATTATTTTTATTGAAACCTATGGCCCTTAGTAATTATTTTGTCTTGCATTGTGCTATTGCCCAAAAACAACAAATATCATGAGAGACTGTAGGTTAATGATAATAAACCTGATCATAATTCTGATTCTGCCAAATTGCTCTCACGCACATAGGCTAACTGATGCCTCCTCTAGAAGATCCCCAAGGTAAAACAGCATTAGATAAGAATTGGACCTTATACTTTATGCTTTATTGTCGCCAAACAATTGATACTAGAACGTACGATCATCACAACGATATTTGATTCTGTGTTTCCCACTCCCTGGATTACAAATCGATAGTAAATATTAAAAATTTAAATTATAAATCATAAATAGAAAATAGAAAAATGGAAGGTAAGGTAATGCAAAAAAAAACTGAGAGGCAGGTCCGGATATTTGGAGGGTACGACCCAGATCCGGGTCAGGATCCGTTCAGCAGTCTTATCACAGTTGGAAAGAAGCTGTTCCCAAATCTGGCCTGGACCTGACAACACACGGCATTAGGGTGAAACTTGCTTTGCATCGACAACTGCACGAAAGGTCCAATTTCAGTTGGTGGATTCAATTAAGAATAAGGAATTGAGGTATGCAAAGCACCATCAGAATCTAGCCAGTTTATATTTAAAAAAAAACACCAGAAGTAATACATGGCAGGTGCTAGTAAATTGAAATTTAAAAAAAAGACACACTTCCCTTCCTATCAACACACACAAAATGCTGGAGGAACTCAGCAGGCCAGGAAGCATCTATAGAACAGAGTACAGTGGATGCTTTGGGCCAAAGATGCCTGGCCTGCTGAGTTCCTCCAGCATTTTGTGTGCGTTGCTCAGATTTCCAGCATCTGCAGGCCCTCTCTTGTTCGTGCTTCCCTTCCCACCTCCGTTCGCTCTGTAGCCACCATCATAGATTCAGAACAATTCAGAGGACGCTCATTTGGCTAAGGTCAAGTGTAATATCATGGTTCACTCGTTGTGATTAAAAGGCTGAGAAGAGGTTAAAATAATCACTGCTGCTACCTGTCAAAGGTTGTGCAGTGCATAAGGCAGTGTAAATTATTGAAGTCTGCCTTCACCAAGAGATGAATTTTCCAGACTTGCATGCTGGGCCTTTATTATTGAGGGGAGTGTTGGGCTGTGGGAGCAGATTGGAGTTGGAACTTTTGTTTCATAGATGTTTAATATAAGGCCTATCCTCTTGTCTGCTGCAGTGACAGAACCAGCAGTGACTTGGAGATTAGCCTCAGCATGTGCAAGCATTATCTGCATTCAGCTCTACAATGATGGAGGTTGAGATGATGCCGGTTTTGAGGTGGAAATGATACAAGTTAGTCCTATAGATTAGCTTCAGTGCAGTGGGAAGCTTGTTGAACATAAGATGCAAACTTGAAGTGGGATAGGTTGAAATAAGGGAACCTTGCCCACAGTCTACATTGAGATTGAGTCTATGTTATACCTATTGATTAGAATCATGGCTAGGACATCACCATGAAATGAGTGCAGATATTCTGAGGGCAGCGAAGTTTGGGTATTCTCCATGGCCTCAATGAATTGGTAAAGTCAAAGGGTTTGTAAGGTCAGGAAAATTCTGTTCCATGCATTTTTATTGCTGCTGTCACATTGTGTAGATGTCATGGGCTGGTTAAGGAGAATCTTTTGCAAAAATAAATGAGACCCCTTTGTAGTTACCACATTTGGATTTGTTATCTTGCTAAAGTAGTTCACAACTTGGAACCCCTGGCATGTTCTCCTCCTCTCCCAGAAGTAAGAGAAAATGCCTTGGAGGATTTGTTTGCAAAACAATATATTCCTCTTATTTTCCATTATAACTCTACCAAGTCATAGATATGACCTGTAGAATCCACTTATTCTGCAAATCTACTGGATACTTAATTGTCCTCGAGGTCTTTACAAGGATCAGAGCTTCTGACTGTTCATGAATACCAATAATTCGAATATTCTGTTGTCGCATTCTGCATTGTAAGTCTGAATTTTTAAAAGTCAGGAAGTCAAGTTTTTCTTCATTCCAGTAATTGTCTCTTCAATTTTTCCCATCTTGAGTTCATTTTGTTGCGTGGATTTTTGAAGATTAGATATAGCAGTCTGATGTTCCGTGATAGATATTTGCATTTTATCGATTACATCAAGAATTCTCTCCAGTTTAGATGAAATTTCCACACGAATCAGATCCGTTATAGTAGTTGAAATTTCCGTTTGAATCAGATCCAATATAGCTTTCAAAGTTAACGCTGGTTCAGTCGGAGGAGGATCAGTAGCTTTCGGTCTAACTGGAGGTTTGCTGTCTTTCCCGTTCTTAGACATAGCGGATGTTAAAAACATCCAAATATCAAAAAAAAAACAGAATTTGTTGCAGGGAGTTATGAAAATCGGTGCCTTAGTGGTTGGCTTAAATGTAGCTGATCATAGGAAAAAACTCAGAGGTAATGGAGCGAGTCAAGATCACGACTTCACTGCATGAGCGCTACTGGAAGTCTCCCTGACTGTTCATAAACACAAGTGTTGGTTTGGAGACTTGGGGAAGTAGCACTGAGGAGTTTGACATACAACTGCTTGTGCTTGCTCAGATGGAATGGACATGGTGTGAGCTGAGGCATCCTCAGGATGCGGACGGAGCTAGTCCTGTTCACAGTCTGAAATTGGGCTCCATGTAGAGGTCAGCAGTGGATTGGGAATTGCTGCATCTCTATAGCAGTTATGCTGAAGACCCTGCCACTGAACCTGTCCCAGGTTTGACTGGGGAAGAGGGGGTGGCGAATTGTACATATGAGATAGTTTTGTAATTTTTCTATTAGTCATGGTTGCTTTAATATTATGATTATGAGGACACGCAGTCCCCTTTTATTGTCATTTAGTAATGCATGCATTAAGAAATGATAAAAATGTTTTTCCAGAATGATATCACGAAAACACATGACAAACCAACTTAAAAACTAACAAAAACCTCATAACATATAGTTAAAACAATGCAAAGCAATGCCGTAATTTGATAAGAACAGACCATGGCACAGTAAAAATCTCAGATTCTCTCGAAAGTCCCATCATTTCATGCAGACGGTAAACCTCCAGTGCCACCAACTTGCCGATGCAGCATCCCAGAAGCATCCGACCACAATCCGACTCCAAGTCCGTCCGAAAAATTTCGAGACTCCGACCACCTCTTCGACACTGAGCACCATCTCTGCCGAGTGTTTCGACCCCAGCCCTGGCAACAGGCGATACGCAAAGCTGAGGATTTGGGGCCTTCGTCTCCGGAGATTCTCGGTCGCACAGTAGCAGCGGCAGCGAAGCAGGCATTTCAGAAGTTAATCCAGATGTTCCTCTGCGCTTTCTCACAGCTGTCTCCATCAAATCCAGATTGTGCATAGCACCCCTAGTTACACATAACGATATTCATTTGGAACGGCCACGCGCGCTGCGTCGCGCCGCCATCTTCTCCTCCCTCTATTATTAAGACAAGGTTGCTTCAATATTATTAATGCCTGAGTGTTATTTTGAAATTTAATGTTTAATTAAAAATACCCATTTCCATTGTTTAATTGATTTTAAAATATTTTGATTGCCTGAAATATCAGGGTCATTCAGAAATCCTCGACCTCTTTGACAGCCAGCAAAACTGGGGATAGGTGTGGTTGCTTTCTGGATGAAACTTATCCGGGTATCTGGATTACACTGTGAAGGCCTTTTTACATACCGTTTTGTTTCAGGGTTGCTTTTGTCAGCAAGTTGACATCAGTGGATACAGAAAAGTCATTCCTAGTTTGGTACATGTGCTCTGCTTGTTGTCAGGAAATCTTGATCCACTCTACTGCTTGTAAAAAAAAAACTTCTTGTAAAACTGTTTCCAGGAAAATTACTGCAGTAATAATTATCAATATACTTTTCAACTTCTCCCTTTTAATGGGCTAAATATCATCTGATTGTTTTTTTTTCCTCTTTCTGGTCCAGAACAATAGAACCTGAAGCATTAAAGCAGGGCAACATGAGTTCTTTAGGCTTCACCAGCAAGGAGCAACGCAACCTGGGACTACTGGTACACCTCATGACCACCAATCCAAAAATCCTTTATTCGCCAGTGGGCACAGAGGTGGACAAAGTTATAGAAAAGGTAAGACCAGAGCAAAAATGCATATTACCAGCATGAATTTCCTAGCTAAAATACTAGAGGGCATGCATTTAAGGTGAGGGGGGGAAAAGTTTAAAGATATGTGGAGCATGTTGTTTTACACAGAGTGGTAGGTGCCTGGAGCTGGCTGCCAGGAGTCGTGGTGGAAGCAAATACCACAGTGCAATCGAGGAACTTTAAGATAGACACATAAATAGGCCAGGAATGGAGAGCTTTGGGTCACTTGCAGGTAGAAAAAAACTTTAATTTTGCATCTTGATGGGCTGAAACACTGCGAGCCAAAATACTTTTTTCTGTGTTATAAAGCTTTATTGGTAAGAAATGATATTAAATCATCAGAAAGAGGTGACATAGGATCGGAAGGTGCAGAATCTTTATGGGTTGAGCTAAGAAATCGCAGGGGTAAAAGAACCCTGATGGCAGTTATATACAGGCCTCCTAACAGCTGCTGTGATGTGGACTACAAATTACAACAGAAAATAGAAAAGGCTTGTCAGAAGGGCAGTATTATGATAATTGTGGGGGACTTTAACATGCGAGTGGATTGGGAAAATCAGGTCGGCACTGGATCTCGAGAGAGAGAATTTGTAGAATGTCTACAAGATGGCTTTTTGGAACAGCTTGTTGTTGAGCCCACGAGGGGATCGGCTGTACTGGATTGGGTATTGTGTAATGAACCAGAGATGATTAGAGAGATTGAGGTGAAGGAACCCTGAGAAGGCAGTGATCATAACATGATTGAGTTCACTGTGAAATTTGAGAATGATAAGCCGAAATCTGATATGTCAGTATTTTAGTGGAGTAAAGGAAATTACAGTGGCATGAGAGAGGAACAGGCCAAAGTTGACTGGAAAGAGACACTGGTGGGAAGGATGGCAGAGCAGCAGTGGCTGGAGTTTATGCGAGAAGTGAGGAAGGTGCAAGACAGATATATTCCAAAAAAGAAGAAATTTTCTAATGGAAAAAGGATGCAACCGTGGCTGACAAGAGTAGTCAAAGCCAAAGTTAAAGCAAAGGAGAAGGCATACAAGGAAGCAAAAATTAGTGGGAAGACAGAGGATTGGGAAGTTTTTAAAAGCTTGCAAAAGGAAACTAAGAAGGTCATTAAGAGGGAAAAGATGAACTATGAAAGGAAGCTAGCAAGTAATATCAAAGAGGATACTAAAAGCTTTTTCAGGTATATAAAGAGTAAAAGACAGGTGAGAGTAGATATAGGACCGATGGAAAATGATGCTGGAGAAATTGTAATGGGAGATAATGAGATGGTGGAGGAACTGAACGAGTATTTTGCGTCAGTCTTCACTGAGGAAGACATCTGCAGTATATCCGACACTCAAAGGTGTCAGGGAAGAGAAGTGTGCACAGACACAATTACGACAGAGAAAGTACTCAAGAAGCTGAATAGTCTAAGGGTAGATAAATCTCCCGGACCAGGTGGAATGCACGCTCATGTTCTGAAGGAATTAGCTGTGGAGATTGCGGAGGCATTAACAATTATCTTTCAAAAGTCAATAGATTCTGGCATGGTTCCAGAGGACTGGAAGATTGCAAATGTCACTCCGCTATTTCAGAAAGGAGCAAGGAAGCAAAAAGAAAATTATAGACCTGTTAGCTTGACATCAGTGGCTGGGAAGTTGTTGGAGTCGATTGTCAAGGATGAGATTATGGAGTACCTGGAGGCATATGACAAGATAGGCAGAACACATTATGGTTTCCTTAAAGGAAAATCCTGCCTATTGCAATTTTTTGAGGAAATTACCAGTAGGGTAGACAAGGGAGATGCAGTGGATGTTGTGTATTTGGATTTTCAGAAGGCCTTTGACAAGGTGCCACACATGAGGCTGCTAAACGAGATAAGATCCCATGGAATTACGGGAAAGTTACATACGTGGATAGAGCGTTGGCTGATTGGCAGGAAACAGAGTGGGAATAAAAGGATCCCATTCTGTTTGGCTGCCGGTTACCGGTGGTGTTCCACAGGGGTCTGTGTTGGGGCTGCTTCTTTTTACTTTGTACATCAACGATTTGGATTATGGATTAGATGGCTTTGTGGCTAAATTTGCTGATGATACAAAGATAGGTGGAGGGGCCGGTAGTGCTGAGGAAACAGAGAGTCTGCAGGGAGACTTCGATGGATTGGAAGAATGGGCAAAGAAGTGGCAAATGAAATACAATGTTGGAAAGTGTATGGTTATGCACTTCGGCAGAAGAAATAAACGGGCAGACTATTATTTAAATGGGGAGAGAATTCAAAGTTCTGAGATGCAACAGGACTCGGGAGTCCTCCTGCAGTATACCCTTAAGGTTAACCTCCAGGTTGAGTCAGTGGTGAAGAAGGTGAATGCAATGTTGGCAATCATTCCTAGGGGAATAGAGTATAAGAGCAGGGATGTGATACTGAAGCTGTATAAGGCACTGGTAAGACCTCACTTGGAGTACCGTGTGCAGTTTTGGGCTCCTTATTTAAGAAAGGGTGTGCTGACGTTGGAGAGGGTTCACAGAAGATTCACTAGAATGATTCCGGGAATAAGAGGGTTAACATATGAGGAACATTTGACCGCTCTTGGACTGTATTCCTTGGAGTTTAGAAGAATGAGGGGGGACCTCATAGAAACATTTTGAATGTTGAAAGGCATGGACAGAGTGGATGTGGCAAAGTTGTTTCCCATGATGGGGGAGTCTAGTACGAGAGGGCATGTCTTAAGGATTGAAGGGCACCCATTCAGAACAGAGATGTGAAGAAATTTTTTCAGCCGGAGGGTGGTGAATCTATGGAATTTGTAGCCACGGGCGGCAGTGGAGGCCAAGTCTTTGGGTGTATTTAAGGCAGAGATTGATAAGTATCTGAGTAGCCAGGGCATCAAACGTTATAGTGAGAAGGCGGGAGAGTGGGACTAAATGGCAGATTAGATCAGCTCATGATAAAATGGCGGAGCAGACTCGATGAGCCAAATGGCCGACTTCTGCTCCTTTGTCTTCTGGTCTTATGGTCTTATATTGTTGTGCATTCTTGTTTTGTGGTTCACCAGATGATAAAACTATTTTGCACTTGGCTTCATCTATTAGTTATGGCTCAGGAATGACTTTTAAGTAACAGTGATCTGCATCAGCATTTCCTATAAACTGCCAGCGCAGGAGGCAAGACCAGTTGGGCTTATTATATCTCTAATAGTGGTTGTGATGATCAGAATATTGCCCTGCAGGCTGAGTGACGTAAATGGGGAAGCTCATTCTATCTTTTAATAAGTTAATTAATAATAATTCAAGATGTCCAGGCGTTTTGATTATTTGCTCTCTGTAAATAATCTGGAATTGTTTGAGGAAAATTGAGAGGAGATTTGATAGAGGTATACAAAATTATGAGGGGTATAGATAAGGTAAATACAAGGAGGCTTTTTCCACTGAGATTGGGTGGGACTACAACTAGAACTAGAGGTCATGGTTTAAGGGTGAAAGGTGAGGGGAAACTTCGTCACTCAGATGGTTGTGAGAGAGTGGAATGAGCTGCCGGCACAAGTGGTGCATGCGAGCTTGATTTCAATGTTTAGTAGAAGGTTGGGTAGGTATATGGATGATAGGGGTATGGAAGGTTATGATTCTGGTGCAGGTCAATGGCAGTAGGCAGTTTAAATAGCTTGGCGTGGACCACATGGGGCAAAGGGCCTGTCTCTGTGCTATTCTTCTCTATGAAGCAATAACTCTGAGAAATGTGAAACCCACTATAACATTGGGGTTTTAGGATTTTTTCTACCTTAATTAAAGGAGTGGGGGTTTTAAAAGTTTCAATGGTTTTTGGAGTTTGGAGTATGTAATCCAGACAGGGTGATGCACTTGGCAGCCCTAACGGATGGAATCAGAAACCAAACTGGATCAGTTGAATGTGAAGGATCCCAAGGCACTGTTTCAAGAATAGCAGGGCATATTTCCGGGGGTCCCAATGAATGCTTGTAGCTCAGCTAATCAATCAAATCAATTGACCAAAAAAGAAGCGCCATACCTGGCAGTTATTCTGTTCCCTTGTTGGAACTTTGTGTAAACATTGGCTGTGGTGTTTCCAATATGATAGACGTGACCACACTTCAGAAGTTGTTTAACTGCCTATAAATTACTTTGGGATATCTAGAGACCTTGAATGGAGATGCACAGACAGAAGTCTTCCTCGATCTTGAGCCAAATGGACTACCATGCATTCGTTCTCAGTTTGAGCATTACTGCTTCTTGAATGTTTGATAGAAATAGCTAAGTTTAATTAACTCAAACAGCAGGTTGACCAGACGGTGTCACTTGAGAGTCCAGTTTGGAATTTGTTAGAGAAAGTGCAAAGATCCCCCTCACACTGAGGCATGATGGCGAATGACATATAGCAACAATGCAGCATGGACTTCCTGGCCCAATGTGTCCATGCCAATCACGTTGCCCAGCTAGCTGGTCCCAATTACTTGTGTTTCTTCTCCCCCCCACCCCCCCCACTTCACTTCTCTCCAGTCTCTCCCCTCCGTGAGTTGGTACACAGATTATTCTGGCAAACGCAGTGTTTATGGAATCTCTTACAAATAACTGAGGGAGGTGGAGGAGGAAAATTGATGCTTAATCAGTGTTATAGCACATCAGTTAAAAATATTTTGTTAAAGAAATTATTTTTAAAGTCACGAAGTAGAAGCTATTCGCCATAAATAGTGACAGTTATGATATTGATTTGTGAGTGCATAAGCCAAATGTAATACAAGCAAAATGAGTTATAAAGGCCATTGTATAAAAAAATCAATATCACATTTGATTTGTTCATTGTGTAATTATTGGAGGCTAGTGAACAATATTTATTATGCATACTATTAGAAACATTATGCTTGAGAAATGTGAACCAGATATAATCTGTAGATGGAGATGAATGTGAACTGGATTAAATTTACACCGTGAAACAGAAAGCTGTTTTTGCTTCCAAGAATGAATCCCAATCTAACGAACGCCTTGTTTGTTACTAAATGTGGTTGTACATTAAAAATTATTGTTGAGTTTTCTTAGTATTTTTCACTTGGATATTTCTCTGCTGTTAGATGAAGGCCAGGCACGTGGGAAGAGAGAACACACACTGCCTATAAAAAGTATTCACTCCCCACCCCATTGAAAGTTTTCACGATTTATTGTTTTACAACATTGAATCACAGTGGATTCAGTTTGGTACTTTTCTTTTACACTGGAACAGAAAAAAGACTTTTGTGTCAAAGTGAAAACAGATCTCTACAAAGTGATCAAATTAATTACTAATATAAACATAAAATAATTGATTGCATAAGTGCTCTCTTCATTTTATATCAGTGGTCCCCAACCACCGGGCTGCAAAGCATGTGCTACTGAGCCGCAAGGAAACAATATGATTTGGTGATATGAAACGATATGTGTCAGCTGCACCTTTCCTCATTCCCTGTCACTCACTGTTGAACTTGAACATCCCCCCCGTCGGCTGGTCCACAAGAATATTGTCAATACTAAATAGGTCCGCGGTGCATAAAAGGTTGGGGACCCCTGTTTTATATGACACACTAGATCATTAATGGTGCAACCAATTGGTTCTAGAAGTGACATAATTAGCTAAATAGAGATCACCTGTGTACAGTCCAGGTGTTTCAAGCAATTGTGGTAAAAATATACCAGTATCTGGAAGGTCCAACTGCTGATGAGTCAGTAACGTGGAAAAGACTACACCATAAAGACGATAGAACACACCAGGCACCACCCCAAAAAGGTTATTAAAAAGCACATGTTAGGAGAAAGATACAAGAAAATTTCCAAGTCACTGAATATCTTTGGAGTACAGTTAAGTCAATCATAAAAAAATGGAAAGAATATGGGACATCTGTAAATCTGCCTGGAGCAGGCTGTCCTCAAAAACTGAGAGATTTGCAAGAAGTGGTCTAGTGAGAGAGGCCACCAACTGACCAATGGCAATTCTGGAGGAGTTACAAGCTTCAGTGGCTGAGATGGAAGATACTGTTCATGCAATAACCGTTGCCCGGGGGCTTCACCAGTTGCAGCTTTATGGGAGAGTGGCAAAGAGAAAGGCACTGTTGAAAGAAACTTACATGAAATCCTGACTAGTGTTTGCCAGAAGGCATTTGGAAGACTCTGAAATCAGTTGGAAGAAGCTTCTGTGGTCTGATGAAACCGAGACTGAGCTTTTTAGCCATCAGACTAAATGCCACAGATCATCAAAATTACACTATCCCTATTATGGAGCAAGGTGGTGTCTGCATCATACTATGGGGATGCTTCACTGCAGCAGGCCCTGAAAGGATTGTAAAGGTAGAGGGTATAATGCAGCAAAATACAGGGAAATCCTGGAGGAAATTCTGATGCAGTCTGCAAGAGAACTGCGACTTGGGAGAAGATTTGTTTTTCAGAGAAGACAGTTACCCCAAGTATAAAGCCAAAGCTACACAGGAATGGCTTAAAAACAACAGGGATAATGTCCTGGAGTGGTCAAGTCAAAATCCAGACCTCAATCCAACTAACAATTTGTGGCTGGGCTTGAAAAGGGCTATTCACTCACGATCCCCATGCAATCTGACAGAGCTTGAGCAGTTTTGTAAAGAAGAATGGGAAAAAATTTGCAGTGTCCAGATATGCAAAGCTGATGGAGACCTATCCATACAGACTCAAGACTGTAATTGCTGCCAAAGGTGCATCTACTAAAAACTGACTTGAAGGGGGTGAGTAATTATGCAATTATTTTGTGTTTAATAATTGCAATAAATTTAGACCAATTTGTAGAAATTTAACATGAAAGAGTCTTTTCTGTTGATCAGTGTCAAAAAAGCCAAATTAAATGCACTGTGATTCAATGTTATCAAACAATAAAATATGAAAACTTCCAAGGGGGAAGTTATACAGTGTAATTCTATGTTATACAGTGCCTTTTTATAGGCACTGTATAACATAGAATTACAACACACTACAGGCTCTTCAGTCCCCTGATGCTGTGCTAACCTTTTAACCTACTTACAAGTTCAGTCTGACCCTTCTATCCCACGTAGCCCTGCATTATTCTTTCATACATGTGAGCTTGTATTTGATTCCCAATGATTTAATTTCATGGAAGAGGAACTTTAGATCAGTTTATGGAGGTAAATATATATTTTTTATATATATATATATATATATATATATATATATATATATACATACACACACACACACACATACATATATACATATACATATATACATATACATATATAATATCTGTGCTGTTTTATTTTGATATCTATGTCTAAGTTATAAGGAAAAGTTGCCTTGGTAACAGAGCCACCAGAATTCACCCACTCTCTATACACTGTCACTTGACTGCAGTCAGTGGTTGACAGAGCTTTTATTTCACCTGCTTGTACTCTTCAGAAAAATGTACGACCGTGTATAGTTTCGTTCGTTTGCCATGGTCTGTTCTTAATCAAATTACGGTATTGCTTTGCACTGTTGTAACTATATGTTATAATTATGTGGTTTTTGTCAGTTTTTCAGTCTTGGTTTGTCTTGTGTTTCTGTGATATCATCCTGGAGGAACGTTGTATCATTTCTTAATGCATACATTACTAAATGACAATAAAAGAGGACTGTGTGTCCTCATAATCTAATCTAATTCTAGATTTCTGAAGATAATAGGTCTTTGCTTCCCTTCTAATTATTTATGATGAAATCAGCAGCCTCGTCAATTAAAATAGGTTCATAGTGACCCTGGTCTTGTTTTCCACTGATGGTCACATAGCTATATTTCCAGCAGGAGGCAGTGAGTAGTAATCACCTTACTACTGTGTCACCTTCTGGCTCATGGTAAAGCATCCTATCAGTGCAGCACTACTTAGATTCTTCCACCATGGTTGGCCCATTTAATTTCAGTCATTTCACAAAATGGTTTTCCTTTGTTTTCTTCTTGTGGCCAAGCAGAAAACTCATTAAAAATGATTTGAGGTTGTGGATGTGGAAGTCAGGTTCCCTTCCTGATTATGGATGAATCAAGGCTGAAGTCAGGAAGCCAAGTCAAAGAAAATTGTATTTGTATTTCCTTCCTTATATTGGTTCCGTTAACTTCAGTAGAACCAATTATTAGGAACGATTTACAATGAACAACTTGTACAAAAGCAACATGTAATAATTGAAATCAAAAGTAAATTTTGTGGGAATATTTTCATTCCCAAAGAAAATTAAAGAGAAACTCCTGTGTTAACTGTAATGCACTTCTGTCACACAGCTTTCAGCAGCTACTTTGGAAGTGTACTTTTTTTTTACCAAATTTAAGATTTTTCTTATCAAATTTTCATTCCAGATGTTGATATATACTTACTATATTTTTATTATTATGTACTGCTGCCACATAACAACAAATTTCACAACATATGCCAATGATATTAAACCTGATTCTGATTTTGAATGTCTGTTGGTCACCTTCACCATTCCAAGTTGCCACAACTAGCCATTCTGTTAAAGGCAGGCGATGACAAAATATTCAAAATATACTTTCAGAATGTCATTAGATAGTACATTGAAATAAATGTTTCATGGTGGTATGGAGAAAATGCAAACTTTTGGTAGCTGCTGCTGCCCTTTGGAAATTCTCCCAAGAGCTCAGTTTCCACGTATAAGCCATGGTCATTGGTGTGGTTTGCTTATTTCACTAATCTTGACAAACGATTGTTCCGAGCAAAATTCCCTTCCACATGGATTTATTTGATGTCTTTGTACGTTATAACTTCATGGACCTCTAGGGCACATTATTTTAGAATATTGAGTTGCCCATTTAAGATGAAGAAAGTCTTTTAGCTGTTGAGGCAGAACCATTGAATATATTGAGGATGGAGAATGGAGATTAGAGTTTGAACACAAGAGGTCAAGGCTTTGTGAATTGAATTAGCCATGATCCTGTATAAAGTCAGAGCAGCTCAAGGTACCAATTGGGCTATTCCCGATTCTGTTTAATACTTTTCCATAACATTTGCTGATTCTCCACATACTAATTCCTGTTCCCTCTCCTGTGGGAGCTAGGGAAATCAATCAGTGGCATCTTGTAACCACCTATTTTGGTTCTCAAGGAATATTAATGCAGCTATATTTTGAGGATGACATTTTTGTTATTGTATGTGTGAAGCAGAGCGACATTTTTGTGTTTTGGGAAGTCATATGTTTGTTGCAGTGTCAAAATACTTTCAAATGGTTGAATTTAATATCAGAGGAATGTGCACAGCCTGAAACTCTTTCTCTTCACAAAAGAAATCCCATAGAATGAATGTTAGAAACATCAGAACCCCAACCGCCCCCCCCCCATGCACAAGCAGGACTGAAGCATCAAACCTGCCCTGACCCTCCCCCTACTTGCGCCAACTAGTGAAGCATTGAAACACGTTCATAGATAGAACTCTGACGTTGATGCCAATGGAAGTCTAGCTTTATTTCTGAAGCCAGAATCGGTGCCACTCTTTTGAGGTTTTCATGTTACCTTTCAAGACCCAGGGATACTACAGAGCTCATTGTAGGTAAAATAGCCAGCCGATGGTGTAGTGACATCAACACTGGACTTTGAGACGAATGGCTTCATGTTTGAATCTGGCCAGCGGCTTGCGTGCTTTCTACCCGTACTGGGCTGAGCTTCAAACTAGCAACTCAGCCTCAAAACACAGTCAAATGATACAGAAATGGCAAAAATGTTTAATGTAAGAATGACATTTTTCTTTTGAAAGACTAGGGAGGTTGGGGAGGGGTGTGGAGTTTGCACTGAGTGTCATGAGGTGCTGAAACTCCTCCAAGACAACCATTTCAGGAGCTTGAATCCAGGTCATACCCCATAGTTCCCGTAGCACCTAGTTACTTTCACTGGTCTATTTTATTTCTTTTTGAATTATTGTTAAGTATTTATATCATTCAGCCAAGGGGAAGTCAGATTTACAGACAGGTCCTTAAATTTACTGGTAGCAGATATTATTTTCTGAAGACTGAAATTGGATTTGGGAAATGTCATTATAACTGCGATCCTGAGGGAATGTTTTTAATAATAAAATAAAGACTTTCAAATTATGTACTTGCCAGTGACTTTGATTGAGAGACGGAGCAGCTCCTAATCCCTGAGCAGTGAAGGGTTCATGAAGTTCATATTCACAGAGAAGAGTGGAATATATAATTATAATTAGCCTTTGAGAACTGAAAGTACTTGAATCACCAGCTTTAAGATTTACATTTTTTTGAACAAAAGCTAATGGAAAGGAAGTGTTTGGACTGAACATAGGATTATTAATCCCTTGGCTTTTATTTATGCTTCCTCGATTTGATCAGTGCATGGATGAACTTGTTAGTGAAGTGAGTTAGGTTAATGGAAAGTGTAACAGATGTTTCTGTAAATGTCAATATAGGCTGTATTAAAATTCTAGAACAGGAAATGTATTGGGAACCTCTTATAAATAAAAATCTTGAACATGAATTGTGGTTGCTTAACTCAGGGAGGCACGGTAGCAGAGCGGTTAGCATGACGGTTTACAGTGCAGGCAACCCGAGTTCGATTCCTGCCTCTGAGTGTAAGAAGTTTGTATGTTTTACCCATGACTGTGAGGTTTTCTCCGGGTGCTTCAGTTTCCTCCCACAGTCCAAAAGAAGTACCGGTTGGTAGGTTAATTGGTTATTGTAAATTGTCCTGTGATTAGACTAGGATGAAATCTGTGGACTGCTGGGCAGTGCGGCTCAAAGGGCCTACTCCGTGCTGTATCTCAATAAATAAAACTTATTGTTAACAGAGGAACTAATTATTTTTGTCACATCATCTTTCTGTCTACCATTTCTGGCACTTCCTGTGCTTGGTTTTCTCTGTTTTCCTTCTCTTAAGCTCTCATTTTATTTTATCTCACATATTTTTCTGTCCATTTTTTTTTATTTCTTTCTCTCTTATCTCTCCCTTTTGCCCTCAAAATGCTGTGCAACTATCTAAATTTTATAAACGCTGTTTGTGAGGTGTTTGGCTGGCGAAGTGCATTTATCAACCATATTGTTAGAACCTATGGAGAGTATTATTTCTCTGTGTACTTCAATTTGCCATTGAAGAAAAATCCTTCACATAAATGAAGTTTGAATAATCAAGCTTGCAAAGCATTTTAGTAGCTTATAAAGATTGACAGCAGTGCTTATTTAAGTAAATTAAGTAAATTTAAATAATTTTCACACCTTTAATTGTAAAATAATTGGGTATATTTTTAAATAATTGGAAGATTCAAGAATGTAAATCTAGTTTGAAATATCTTCACAAATATTTTTGGCTTTTGAGTTATCAGTTATTTCCAACGTGCTAGTATCTTTTACCATGCTTTCTGCCATTACCTTGAGTGTTCGTCAAAACCTGTGACTTGTTAATTAAGAATTTTTATCCAGATTGGGCCGCTTAAAAGTTGTAGGACTTGTGTTGATTGGTACTTTTACAGTTCAATCTACTGTTTATACAGCCCAATGTAAATAAAGTTCCCATGCTTTAATAACTGGAGCTTGAAGTGTGTTTTGCTCATAAAATTTGCAGTGCAGTCAGGATGAATTAATGACCATTGGGAGCTTCCATTAATTCTGTTTACTCTGGAGGTGCTACAGATGCTTTAAAATATTTTGTTGGACCTTTAGCTCAAGGGCATGTTACTGAATATATTTTTTTAAATGTTCTGTGCCTGAATCTAAGCGGAAACTAGCTTTATGTATATGAATCCATTTTCTTGATTTTTAAACCTGATTTCTTACAACTGGTGAATTGTTAAGTGTGATTTTTAAAATGCTTTTATAATATGCTCACCTTTTTTATTTTTAATTGGACTTTATTGGTGCTCGTAAATACTTTGAAAATATTCTTCAATGTATACTTTAGTGCATTTGTTCTGATGTCATACAGTCAAAGAATAATACAGCACAGCAATAGACCCTTCATCCCAACTGGCCCATGCTGACCACCTTCCTGTCCCATTTGCTCACGGTCAGCCCAGAACCCTCCAAGGCACCCTTCATTTTCCTATCCAAATTCCTCAAATGTTCTAATTGTACCCTCCTCGACCACATTTTCTGGTGTCTCGTTCCAGATACTCACTACCCTGTGTGTAAAGAAGTTGTCTCTCGGGTCTTTCTTATATCTCCCTCTTATTATATTGTGTACGTGGCCTCTAGTTTTGGACACCCTAAACCTGGGGGTAAGACATTGACCATCGACGTTATCAAAGTCCCTCATGATTTTATAAACTTCTGTGAGGTCACCCTTCATTTTTCTTTGCTCCAGGGAATAAAAATACGGAGTTTGAAACCTCACACTACACCTCAGGCTGTCTAATCCAGACAACATCCTCATAAATCTCTTCTGCCCTATCTGGCTGAATAATGCTTTTCCCATAACAGGGTGACCAAAACTTGACACGATATTCCAAGTGCGGCCTCACCAACAACTCATATAACTGCCACATCATGTCCCTAACTCTTAAATTTTGTGTCCTTATTGATAAAGGCCAGCTAAGTACCCTGTATTCAGTTTGGGTATCCTCCAACCTGATGGCATGAACATCCGTTTCTTGAAAGTCTGGTAACTGCCCCCCACCCCTTCACCATTCTACATTCCTATCTCCTTCTCTCACCTTATGACCTCTGGTGCTCCTTGCCCTTCCCTTTCTTCCACGGTCTGCTGTCCTCTCCTGTCAGATTCCCCCTTCTCCAGCCCTTTATTTCTTTCACCAATCAACTTCCCAGTTCTTTGCTTCACCCCTCCCCCCTCCTAGTTTCACCTATCACCAGTACTTCTTCCTCCCATCCCCCCACCTTCGTTCTCTGACTTCTCATCTTCCTTTCCAGTCCTGATGAAGGGTCTCAGCCTAAAACATTGGCTTTTTACTCTTTTCCATAGAAGCTGCCTGGCCCACTGAACTTCTCTAGCATTTTGTGTGTGTTGCTAAACATCTTATTGGGTAGAACTATCACCGAAACCACTGATAGAACGGAAAGCAGAAATTTTGCCTACACACAATCGACTTTGATAGGGAATCTGGATGCGATGGAATATAATAATTCAACATTCACATATGGGTTTTGACCTGATGTTTAATGCCTGCAAATTCATTGAAAGTAGGGAGCATGCATAATCATGTTGCTTCTGCTCCAAGTACTTATACAATCTGGCCATTTGATTGTTCTCCTCCAACTGGTATTCAGCCATAAGTGTATTGTATGTCTCAATGGTGTCAACAGAGTGCTTCAGTTGAAGTATTATCTTGTGCTACAATGGGTTGTCTGTGCTCTACTCATTCTCAGGATGAACTACTGTGTAAGGATAGGTGCACATGGCATTGTCGGCAAAGGTTTTCCTCATCTGTTAACACAACTGCAGGCAGCACAGTGGCATAGCTAATAGATGTGCTGTCTTCAGTACCAGAGGTTCAATCCAGGTCTCTGCCTTGGTTTTGACATTCTCCCTGTGTGGGTTTCCTCTGGGTGCTCTGGCCTCTTTCGACACTCCAAAAATGAAGGCTGGTCGATTAAGTCCCCACCACAAGTTGCCCCTAGGTGAAAGGGAGAGTCTGGGGAACTTTGAGAGAATTTAATGCGTTAGAGTAGGATTAGTGTGGGAGGAAAATAATTGGGTATTTTATTATCAGTATGGACTCAATGGGCAGAAGAGCCTATTTGTGATATATCTCTCTATAACTCTGTAACTGGAAATAGGGTGTATTTTGAGATTAAGACCCCTGTTCAGAATTGCTCCTTTTAACTTATTATTGTATGTTTCGAAACATTCCTGGATTACTAGTCCAGCTATAAATTGAGTTCAAAAAACAGACGAAAGCAAGTCTGTAACGAGGAAATAACTACTGCACAACTTTTAGAAGATTCTTGGATACTAATAAAATGTAACACACTCCCTAATTGTCCCATGTAAGGAAAAATATTTTAGAAGCAAGTGCAAAGTGAGAGAAGGATATTTATTCTCTAAAATGTTTTTTGCTGTCTTAATTCTTCCTTGTTATAATCTGTGCGCAGTTGGGTTGGAACCTTTAGTTAATATAAATGAAATAGATTGTTCAGGACAATGTAGATATCAAGACAAGAGGATATATTGGTGTTTATTACTGCCACTATTCTTGGATGAAGGAATGCCTTGCAAAACATCTCAAGTGTTTTTGAACAAGAAGGGAAGAAATTGTTTTAATTGACATTTTTTTCATTGTTTGTAAAGTTACTCAGGTTTGAAAAATGTGTCTATAATTGCCCTTGTTTCAATTTCCCTTTAAAACTCTCCAAAAGTTTCTTTGGTTAATTTGTTCCAAATGGCAGACTGGGACTGTCAGACATGTTGGTAAACCATTAATTCTGTGCTATATGGGTAACAAATTACTGTTTAAATTGAATTCCAGTTGTTAATTTAATCTATATGTAGTATTTCACTGAGTGTGTGGTGGGTGGCCGAGTGGTTAGGGCATTGGACTAGCGATCTAAAGATTGTGGGTTCTAGCCTTGGCCAAGGCAGCGTGTGTGTCCTTGAGCAAGGTACTTAACCACACAATGCTCCAGTCTACCCAGCTGAGAATCGGTACGGCAAAAATGCTGGGGGTTAACCTCGCGATAGACTGGCGTCCTATCTGGTGGGGGGCGGGAAGCGGGTTCTGTCTCGAACTCTCAGTCGCTTCACGCCACGGAAACTGGCATAAGCACTGGCCTGATGGGCCACAAGGCTCGTGACAGACTTTAAATTTAATTTCACTGAGTACTGGCAAGAGAGAAATAAGTGTGAAGTTTCTGTATCTTTAATATATAATTACTTAAATTTATCTTGCCATAATTCTCCTGTTCATTAAGTTTGTCCAGTAACATACAAATGGTCTACAGTAATATTCTTCTACCTTGTGTAGTCAAGAAAATAATCTAGTAGCATGTATTAAGTAGGCTGAAACATTTTTATATATCTGTTTACACCAGCTAATTCCATAGTTTCCTATATTTTGGGGCAGGCAAGGTACACTGTGTTTTAGAGGGAGAGAACCCACCCCTGGGAGTAGTTTGTAACTCTGAATTTTAGATGGAACAATGAAAAAAAGAAGGAACCTGCATTTATATTATCTTACACCTCCCCCCCCCCCAAGAAGTATAGTTAGTGCTGCAATACAAAAAAATACAGCAAGTAATTTATATACCGCAAGCTCCCATAAAAAGCAATTTAACTTTACTATCCCTTGTAATTCCTCCTCATGGGAGGAAACCAGAGCACTCGGAGAAAACCCACATGGTCACAGAAGCAATCTGCAAGCTTCACAAAGAAGCATCAGTCTTGAAGCTAGTTTGAGGGAAACTGTGGGCAGCATTTCCACTAGTTGTGCCACTGTGATGCTGATTGAGGAATAATATTGATGTAATTCAAAACTATTGCCTCTTTTTGGGCAGCTGAGCAGCAACTGGATCTCCCATCTGAAAGTTCCAACAATGTACTGCCTTACTAAATGATGCTCACAGTTTTCAGGAGTGAGGCTTAACTCATCAGATGCTTCCAAAATAAGAGAAAATCTGCAGATGCTGGAAATCCAAAGCAACACGCACAAAATGCTGGAGGAACTCAGCAGGTCAGGGATTATCTAGGGAAAAGAGTAAGCAGTTGATGTTTTGGGCCGAGACAAGAAGCTGAGTGACACACCCCACCTTAGCTTATCACTAATGGCAAGATCCTGAGAATTATAAATCTCATAACTTGCACTTTATTATGCAAGAATATTTTGCACATGGAGGTTCTGCATGCATATCTGACATTGAGAAGCTGGGTAGTTTTTGTAAGTAGTAAAGTGACATTAAAATGGTAAAACTCTGCATTAGGTGGTGCACAAGTTGAATCATACTGATAATGTGCCCCAGGGATCTGTTCTGAAGTTGCAAGTAATCTGGTTATTAAAATAATAAAAGGTTGTAAATAATGATGGTAATATTAATCGATAGTTGGGATCAAGGATGTAGGCTTGAAACGTTGCCTGTTTATTCCCCTCCGTCGATTCTGCCAGACTTCCTGAATTCCTGCAGCATTTTGTGTGTTGCTCTGGATTTCCGGTATCTACTGAATCTCTTGTATAGAGAAAGTCTGCAGATGCTGGAAATCTAAAGACGCGCACACACACCTGGAGGAATTCAGCAGGTCAGGCAGAATCTATGAAAATGAATAAACAGTTGACATTTCAGGCCAAGTTCCTCCTTCAGGACTGAAGAGGAAGGGGGAAGATGCCAGAATAAAAATGTGGGGTGAGGGGAAGGAGGCTAGCTAGAAGGTGATAAGTGAAGCTGAGTGTGTGGGGAAAAGTTTGGCAAAGGCAAGTTCAACATAGAACATAAGAACATAAGAAATAGGAGCAGGAGTAGGCCATCTGGCCCATCGAGCCTGCCCCACCATTTAATGAGATCATGGTTGGTCTGTCCGTTGTTACGTACCCCGTAACTGGTTTGCCAAACCAGCAGAAATGGATCACTCAGTTGGAGTCTGGAGTACTAGAACTAAGAAAGTTTTATTAAAGAAACGAGCAACACAGTAATCGAAAGGATAATAAATACAACAGTTCAGCGATGATAAACGCACATGTGCACAGAATTAAGATAACAGCATCAATCAAGCTCTATCGTTGTCTAGGGGTAAATTACCAAATTTCAAAATGACTCAAAGTTCAGTCCAGTTCAGTTCGCAGTAATCGTTGCCATGGCGATGGACAACGTGGGGGAAGAGAGAGATAGAATAGGAACAACTGATCATTCAGAACACTGCTTCACTCACAGACCAGCGAGATGGCTCACAGACCAGCGAGATGGCTCACAAACAGCTTTTGGGCGGGTCCTTGGTGATGTCACCTGAGGTCACCAACTGTGACCCCTCCTCCAGATGCGGTCGATCCTCTGCAGTGAACCCGGCACCCAGGCAAGGGCGGACACACACCGGGTTCCCGCTGATCGTACCTTTCCACCCTTGTCGTTGTCTGGTACTTCTCACCCACTCGTGAGAGGCGCACCGCTTCCAGGGTCTCGTTACCTCGGGTGGCGTGTGTCCCTGTCTTAGCGAACCTGTCCCCTTTTTATCCCCCTGCTGGGGTATCGCCTGTCCATCACTTCAAACAGTTCAGGGTTCAAAGGGGGGAGCCGCTCCAGACAGCTCTCCCTCCCACATCCCTTCATTACACATCTCCAGACGCTGCTCCATTGTTCCTTATCTCTCCTTCCCCTGAGGGCAGGTGGCAGACCAACTGCTGATGCCACTGATGCTAGCCCAGGCCAGCAAACATCTTAATTTTATGTGTATTCTCGTAACACTTCCCCCCTTTAAGGATTTTTACCGGGAGGTAAAAATTACAAACATGACTACATTATCTGATACATACACAATATACATCTTTAACAGTTATTTAGCTAATACAGAGAATTTGAAGCTGTCAACACCTTGACAGACAGTCATCACATTTTCTGTTCCTTTTACACGTGTTATTAATAATCCCTTAGACCAGGCTCCAACTCAGCAAACTTCGTAGTGGCCAAAAACACTGATGAATTGCGACCAATGTAACCTCTCATTTGGTTTTGTCCCGGACCACAACAACAAGGTTCGTCCCATTCCGACTCAGTTTTCTCTCGCAAGGGCTTAGTAGGAGGGGGACGGGTATTGACCGCAGAGTTATTGCAAAACTTCCTGCAGTACCCCACCATCTCCAAAAGCCTTCTGAGGGCCCTCTTGTCTGTCGGGGTTGGGAGGTCAGCGATAGCCTGCACTGTAGCTTGCATCACTGCCAGCTGCCCCTGTGTCACCACAGTTCCCAGGTAAGTGACCCTCGTGTGGCCGAATTCATTTTTTTTCAAGGTTCACTATCAGGCTGGCTTCAGACAGCCGTATTAAATTGCCAATACACACCTCTGTGGTCATCAGCCCTTTAGTCACTGAATTACTCAATATATATGAGTGTTCTTTACTGGGCTGCCCTATTGTAACAGACATAACCCAACGTCCCAGTTCTTTGCATTTCCTCGGGACAATCAAACACATAGGTGCGAGTCGTTTAATTACTCCTTCTAAAGATTCGCTTTGTTCAGGGATTAAGGGAGAGACCTTATCAGTAGACCTGGCCAAAACAATAGCCTTCTCCCATCTGACCGATCCCATCCTAATCTTTTCAAAATGGTTCTTTTCTCTTATCAGGGGGCCCCTAGCTTCATTGATTTCCACGCTAACACCGACTAGGTTTGTTAGCATATCAAAAGCCGGTGACCGTCTCAGTTCGCGTCGGTCATGATCAATAACATTTTTCCCCCTGGGCAGCCGGTAAATCTCTTTCATGATTCCACCAACTGTTTCCTCCAGCACCGCAAGATGTCCACCGGGGGGTACCTCGTGGGCCATGTTAAAAACCTCATCCCCATAACTCTTTTGCACCACCCCCCCATTCCTCATCTGCGGGTACTGTACTTGATTTCCCTTTCTTCCTTAGCACTTCCTCCTCCGCACAATAGCTTGTCAAGGCTGTGTCAGAGAGAGCGGTCTCTGCCAAAACCATCAGCCCCTCGTCTCGCTCCTGCGTCTGCACAAATTCTTTCCTAGCTACTGCTACGTCCGTCCCAGCTCCCTCACTACCTCTTATCTCACTACACCCTGTCTCATACAAGGTTGGCAGAAACGTTTCAGCCAAATTTACCACCACAGCTAAATTCACTACCGCAGCCCTATGATAAACCTGTGAGTCCATGGGCGGGGCCTCACTGTTGGCAGGCTGACCTGTCAATCTCACGACTGGGAACACGATTCCCCCGGCGATGTCATTACCGAGCAAGACTTCCACGTCTTTCATCGGTAATTCGGACCTCACCCCGATCGTGACTAGTCCAGAGACCAGGTTGCTCTGTAAGTGTATCTGGTGCAAAGGGACTGACTCTGTCCCTTCCCTAGCGGTTCGCTTAACAGCTCAATACAGCCATTCAAAATTTCCGCTTTTCCTTTCCCCGTCTCCTTCCTTGGGGCAAAGCACCTGGACGCAAAGTGTCCGGCTTTCCCACAATTATAACAGACGACCCCAGGAGACTTCCTACCAGACTGCTCCCGGTCTACCTTATCCTTTTCACTAGTCCCCGGCTTACTTTCTGACTTTTCCGGCGGACTCTTCCCGCCGTCCTGACTACCCTTCTGGTAGCCTTTACTCGGGGCAAACTTCATTTTATGCGTCAACGCATACTCATCCGCTAACTTAGCAGTTGCGGCTAACGTGACTGCCTCTTTCTCATCGAGGTAGGGTCTCATACCCTCAGGGACACAACCTTTAAACTGCTCAATCAGAATCAGCTGCAGCAGTCTGTCATAATCCCCCTCTACCCCTTTCGAGGCGCACCAACGCTCACAATATGTTTGCATCTCACGAGCAAACTCCAAATACGTGCGGTCCCACTGCTTCCTCGCATTCCGGAACCTCTGCCGGTATGCCTCCGGGACCAACTCATAAACCCTGAGGATGGCCTCCTTCACCACCTCATACCTCTGGGCATCTTCCGCGGACAAAGCTGAGTAAGCTTCTTGGGCCTTCCCTTTCAGTACACTCTGAAGTAAAACAACCCACTTATCCCTCGGCCAGTCCTGACTTATAGCCACTTTTTCGAAGTGGAGAAAGTACCGATCCACGTCGGTATCGTCAAAAGGGGGAACCAGCCTTACCTCCTGGGTCGCCCGGAACCCTCCACCTTGGTTCGGCACGAGCCCCTGCTCGGCCCTTATCTTTAACTTCTCCAGCTCAAATTCCCTTTCCCTCTGTTTCTCCTCTCTCTCCAACTGTCTGTCCCTCTCTCTCTCTTCTCTCTCCAACTGTCTTTCTCTCTCTTGCCTTTCTACCTCTTTCTCTCTCTCCCGCCTTTCTAACTGTCTCTCTTCGTGTTCTAACTGCCGTACCCGGAACTCGTGCTCGAGTCTCAGTTTTTCAAGCTGTACCTGTACCGCGTCTCCAGCAGGTTTTTCAATAGACACCATCCCCAGCTCACCTTGGGGAAACACACCTTTAGATACATAGTGCTCTACAATAGCTCTGTGTATCTCCTCTCTCCTCATTGTCGACTTCACCTTAGCAAGATTCACCCGTTTGGCCACAGCTATCAATTCCGATTTCCTGGCATCCTCTAATGCCTCCAAGGTCGGCGCCTTTATAAATTCCTCAACCTCCATTTCCGCTGTTTGTCTTTTCTTTCTTTCGGGAATTTTAACCCAATCAATTTACTCCGTCCCAAATTTAGCGTTCAAAATCCCGGACGAGAACCCCACTTATGTTACGTACCCCGTAACTGGGTTGCCAAACCAGCAGAAATGGATCACTCAGTTGGAGTCTGGAGTACTAGAACTAAGAAAGTTTTATTAAAGAAACGAGCAACACAGTAATCGAAAGGATAATAAATGCAACAGTTCAGCGATGATAAACGCACATGTGCACAGAATTAAGATAACAGCATCAATCAAGCTCTATCGTTGTCTAGGGGTAAATGACCAAATTTCAAAATGACTCAAAGTTCAGTCCAGTTCAGTTCGCAGTAATCGTTGCCATGGCGATAGACAACGTGGGGGAAGAGAGAGATAGAATAGGAACAACTGATCATTCAGAACACTGCTTCACTCACAGACCAGCGAGATGGCTCACAGACCAGCGAAATGGCTCACAAACAGCTTTTGGGCGGGTCCTTGGTGATGTCACCTGAGGTCACCGACTGTGACCCCTCCTCCAGATGCGGTCGATCCTCTGCAGTGAACCTGGCACCCAGGCAAGGGCGGACACACACCGGGTTCCCGCTGATCGTACCTTTCCACCCTTGTCGTTGTCTGGTACTTCTCACCCACTCGTGAGAGGCGCACCGCTTCCAGGGTCTCGTTACCTCGGGTGGCGTGTGTCCCTGTCTTAGCGAACCTGTCCCCTTTTTATCCCCCTGCTGGGGTATCACCTGTCCATCACTTCAAACAGTTCAGGGTTCAAAGGGGGAGCCGCTCCAGACAGCTCTCTCTCCCACGTCCCTTCATTACACATCTCCAGACGCTGCTCCATTGTTCCTTATCTCTCCTTCCCCTGAGGGCAGGTGGCAGACCAACTGCTGATGCCACTGATGCTAGCCCAGGCCAGCAAACATCTTAATTTTATGTGTATTCTCGCAGCTCCATCTACCTGCCTTTTCCTCATAACCCTTAATTCCCCTACTATGTAAAAATCTACCTAACTGTATCTTAAATATATTTAGTGAAGAAGCTTCAACTGCTTCCCTGGGCAAAGAATTCTACAGATTCACCACTCTCTGGGAAAAACAGTTTCTCCTCATCCCCATCCTAAATCTTCTCCCCTGAATCTTGAGGCAATGTCCCCTAGTTCTAGTCTCACCTACCAATGGAAACAACTTTCCTACTTCTGTCTTATATATCCCTTTAAAAATTTTGTATGCTTCTATAAGATCCCCTCTCATTCTTCTGAATTCCAGAGAGTATAGTCCCAGGCGACTCAATCTTTCCTCATAAGTTAACTCCTTCATCTCTGGAATCAACCTGGTGAACCTCCTCTGCCTGCTTCCAAAGCCAGTATATCCTTCCTCAAGTATGGAGACCAGAACTGCACACAGTACTCCAGGTGCGGCCTTACCAGTACCCTGTATAGTTGCAGCATGACCTCCCTGCTCTTGAATTCAATTCCTCTAGCAATGAGGGCCAACATTCCATTGCCTCCTTAAAAACCTGTTGCATCTGCAAGCCAACTTTTTGCGATTCATGCAAAAGCACTCCCAAGTCCCTCTGCACAACAGCATACTGCAGTCTTTCACCATTTAAATAATAATCTGCTCTTCTATTACTCCTTCCAAAGTGGATGACCTCGCATTTACCGATGTTGTATTCCGTCTGCCAGACCTTGGCCTACTCACTTAACCCTATCTATTTCCCTCTGCAGACTCTCCAAATCCTCTGTACAATTTGCTTTTCTGCTCAGTTTAGTGTCATCAGCAAATTTTGCTACGCTACACTCAGTCCCCTCTTCCAAATCATCAATGTAAATGGTAAACAGCTGCAGGCCCAGCACTGACCCCTGCGGTGGCCCACTCACTGCCAACCAGAAAAACACCCATTTATACCAGCACTCTGCCTTCTATTTGTTAACCAATCCACTATCCATGCCAATACATTTCCTCTGACTCCATGCATCCATATATTATTTATAAGTCTCTTGTGTGGCACCTTACGACATCCACCTGTTTCCCTTTATCCACTGCACTCATTATGTCCTCAAAGAACTCCAGTAAGTTTGTCAAAGTTTCTGAATCCATGCTGCGTCTGTCTAGTGGAACCACTCCTTTCTAAATGTTTCGCTATTTCTTCCTTAATGACAGCTTCAAGCATTTTCCCGACTACAGATGTTAAGCTAACTGGCCGATAGTTGCCTATCTTTTGCCTACATCCTTTTTTAAAAAGTAGCGTGACGTTTGCTGTCTTCCAATCCACTGGGACCTGCCCAGAGTCTAGAGAATTTTGGTAAATGATTACCAACATGTCTACTATAACCTCCGCCAATTCCCTCAGCACCCTGGGATGCATCCATCAGTACTAGGGGACTTATCTACCTTCAGGCCCTCTAGTTTGCTCATCACTATCTCTTTAGTGACAGTGATTCTATTGAGGTCCTCACCTCCCATTTCGTACATAGCATCATTCTTTGGCATATTAGACGTGTCCTCCACCATGAAGACCGACACAAAATAGTCGTTCAATGTCTCAGCCATTTCCTTATCTCCCAATATCAATTTCCCCTTCTCGCCTTCCGAGGGACCTATGTTGACTTTAACCACCCTCTTCCGCTTTATATATTTATAAAAACTTTTGCTATCTGTTTTTATGCTTTGTGCTAATTTACTTTCGTACTCTATCTTCCCTTTCCCCATTTCTTGTTTAGTTGTTCTTTGTTGCTTTTTAAAGTTTTCCCAATCCTCCAGTCTCCCACTACTCTTTGCTGCTTTGTACACATGAGCTTTTAATTTGATACTATTTTTTGTTTCCTTAGATATTCAAGGCTGGCTCTCCCTACACATACTGTCCTTACTTTTGACTGGAATATACTTTTGTTGAGCACTGTGAAAAATCTCTTTGAAAGTATTCCACTGCTCCCAATCCACATTAGTCAACTCCTCCCTCATCCTGTTGTAGCCTCCCTTGTTCAAGCATAACACACTAGTTTTAGATCTAACTATTTCATTCTCCATCTGTATGCGAAATTCAATCATACCATGATCACTCTTTCCAAGAGGATCCCTGACTATGAGATCGTTAATGTTACCTGTCTCATTGCAAAGGACTAGATCTAAGATAGCATTTTCCCTTGTAGGCTCACTAACATGCTGCTCAGGAAAGCCATCACGGATGCATTCTATGAAGTCCTCCTCAAGACTTCCTTGACCAACCTGATTCACCCAATCTATGTGGAAGTTAAGATCCCATGACAACTGTCGTTCCATTCTTTCTAGTCTCAGTTATTTCTTGGTTAATCGCCTCTGCCACTGCAATATTTTTATTAGGTGGCCTATAGACAGCTCCTACCCGTGATTTTTTTTCTCCTTACTGTTCTTAATCTCTACCCAGATGGATTCAACATTCTGCTGCATAGATCTTATATCATCTCTCACAATCGCCCTGATCTCATCCTTAATTAAGAGTGCCACCCCACCTCCTCTGCCTTCCTGCCTATCTTTCCTTATTACATGGTAGTCTTGAATATTTAATTCCCAGTCACCTCCACCTTGCAACCAGGTTTCTGTAATAGCCACTAAATCATATGCCTTGGTACTGATCTGTGCCACAAGTTCACTCACCTTTTATTTAGATAAAGTGCCCTTATACTCATTGCCCTTTTAGAATCTAATGACCTATGCGATTTTCGCTTTTTACTTTTATGCACTCTACTCTTACTTTTTTCTACACTTACTCTAGCTTTGATCTCCGCATCACTTCTCTTTTCTTTTCTGTGTGGGTTCCCATCCCCCTGACATATTAGTTTAAAACCAGGAAGGATGTGTGATAGTGAGTCTGGGTGAGTACGTGGTTGAAGATTCAGAGGGCAGCAGAAATCACAGAGAGGTAATAGTGAGAGAGGCTTTCACTGAACTCATATCTTTATAGTTATGATCTGTTGTGTGCGATTGGGATCTCTACTGTGCAGACAGTGATTGATCTGGGATATTGAAATTCACATGTCTTGTCATTGGAAGTTATGTTTTGTGGCAATGTTTGATTTAAGAGGTGAACTGGATGTTTGATACTAAAAGATACCAAAGTGGCTAGAGACCTGAAATTGGCATTCCAGCTGCTCAGAGAATGCAGGAATCTGTGGGGATTATTTCACAGAGAATGAAGAAAGTGTGAATCACATCCAGAGGATATGTTAGTTATACTGAGCTTTCATATTGTAGAATTAGCAGAGGTTAAATTGGGTCTAAAAATTACAGGCAAGTAAGATGCACACTTCTACTTGGTGAGGACGGTATAGAGGAGCACTTTATCCAAGGCTGGAGCGACTATTTGGCTTTTTGTACTTAGACATCAGGGCATAATGCTCAAGTACTCAGTATGACTTGGTAACCAGTGTGAAGTTGGTGTGCCTTCAGTAACCAGTGGGATGTTGGAGTGCCTTTGGTTACCAGCGTGGCTACAATCATGGAAGCCAGCTGCATTACAGTGGCACGGTAAGTGAGCTGCTGCCTCACACAACTGCACTTGGAGTCGATCCTGATGTCTGGTGCTGTCTGTTGTGGAACTTGCATGTTTTCCCTGCGATCGAGTGGATTTCCTCCGGGCACTCCTGTTTCATCCCAAAAATTTGCAGATTGGAAGGCTGGTTGTCCAGTTTATGTTGTCCCTAGTCTGTAGGTGGGCGGTAGAATCTGAGTAGTTGATGAGAATGTGGGAAGAACAGAATGTGTTTGGGTGGGAATGGAGTAAAAAATGGACAGTTGGAGGTTGGTACCAACTCAATGGGCCTGATGGCTTGTTTCTGTGCTGCATTTTTCCATCACTCTGTGACTCCATTGTCTATATCAAAATAAAATGTGATGACACTGCACTATTGCTTACCTGATCTCTGAAACTCCATGCTCCAAGAAAGTCCTGAGCATCCCATGTCTTCACCCTGCCCCCTGTTCCTTAGCCTCAGTCTGCTCTATTTCCAGTCTCACTCTGCTACCCTACATCCTAATACTCACCTACCATCTCCTTCAAGTCTCCAGATCCTGCCACAGGCCACTGGTCACTCAGCTGCAGTACTTCAGCTGGGCTAATTTATGTTTTTTGCTATTCTTTGCATTCCAGTATGGTTTAGAATCTAAAGCCAGGATCCTTGGAGCCTCATTGTTTCTCCAGTATAATCAGAGGGACAGGAGAGTGTAGCTTCCTAAATTTCTCCCCAACACATCCAAGTGGCTCAGCCGACCGAACTGAATGCTGACAATTCCACACAAAATGCTGAATGTACTTAGCAAATCATGCAGCATTGATGGAGGGGAAGAGACAGACGACATTCTGACTGCGACACTATCCTGATGAGGGGTCTCAGCCCGAAGCACAGACTGTTTATTCCTCTCCTGAGATGCTGTCTGACCTATGATGTTCCTCCAGCATTTTGTGTATGTTATTCAAGATTTCCAGCATTTGCAGTATCTCTTGTGTATCTGATGTGCAGTCAGTCCCAAATGGGTCCAGAATGATTTCAGATCTGTCCTTGAAAAGTGGCACTAATGTCAGACTGAATAAGAGATGGCATTAGATGAGATTGCATCTTGATAATATGCCTTGATGCTGGGATAGGTTTGAAGAGCTTTGCTTAGTTTTATTTAGTTCCAGGTTCTATCTGTTGCATAGTATCTATCAAGAACATTGAACAGCAGTAGCCAATTATGCGGTAAATTTCTATCCACATACAATTTCTCAGAGTACTAATAAACTACTGATTTTTGATCAATAACTGTAACATAAATCAAGAGAAACTTCTTCAGATAGGGAACAAGTTGACAGTGGAACCTGCATCTTATGGTTGAGTAGGAATTCTCTTGTCTTGAATAATCAGACACATCCTTTGAGATAATGAATGCTGGCTGCTTTGTGTCTTAATCAGCCTCAAAGTGTTTGACTCTCTGCTGTGGCTGATGCTTTGTTTCAATACGTCAGCAGTTCACAGCAAGCAATATGCATAATCCCAGATGGAAATGCATCATTAGACATTACTCGAAGTATTCATTTTATTATTAGCTTTGTTCCTCTGAAGCAATTAGAGATGTCCGGATGTGGGTAAATTAGTTCATTTCATCCTATTCTGCCTTTTACTTCCTCTTTCCTCCTTTCATTGTTGTGTCTTTCATTTGTTTCTTTCCTCTCCTTCCTTGGTTTGTTTGTTTAAACCCTGTTTTATTGGGCTAACAGCCACTGGACACTGCGGCGAGAAACCCACCTTTCTCAGGCTTCACATGTTTAAGGTGTATATGACTATGGTCCTGCCAAATCCCTGAGGTTGGGACGTCACGCCCACACAAACCCCGGTTTGGGTGAATGCTGTGTGATTTATTGCCCCCAGAAGGAAATAACAGATCATACACTACATACAATTATAAAGAAGTATATTTAAGAATGTTGAGTTAATTAACCAGTTACTAAATGAAAGAAAGAAAAAAAAAAACAAAAAGGGCACATTACTCTTAAATAGTAAAATGTGCACTTAAGTTGGAGCTCATCTTGAACTTATCTGTCACTCACGCACTGGATCCTCATTCTGCATGAAAGCACACAACACTTTGTGAATGCCTCTCAAAATCCATCTCGAACAAATGGGACTTACTTGGGAGCACACCCAAAATGTTGGCGGAACGCTGCAGGCCAGGCAGCATCTATTGGAAGAGGTACAGTCGATGTTTTGGGCCGAGACCCTTCGTTAGTCCTGATGAAGGGTCTAGGCCCGAAACGTCGACTGTACATCTTCCAATAGATGCTACCTGGCCTGCTGTGTTCCACCAACATTTTGGGTGTGTTGCTTGAATTTCCTTTCTTTCTTTTCAAAGCTCTTTATTGTATATATAGGAAAAATAACGAGTACATTGAAGTAACAACACTTACAATGCCTCAAAAAAAACCATTATCTTAAAGACTGAAAACAAAATTTTGTGATAACAAAAAAAATCTACTGAGCAGAAAAGTGAGAAAAAAAAAGAACCCATTAGGTGTACAACCCCGGAGCCATGCGTCATACAAAAAGCTTCTAAAAATAAACATCAAACCGCCCACAAGAAAAGAAAATATACTAAAAAAATTTACAATTAGATCGTGGAAAAATTATATCAGTTAACTCAAATGATAATAACGCGCAAATGAGCCCCATCTTTTCTCAATCAAATAAAGGTTCAAAGGTTCGACTTCTAACTTTCTCCAAACTAAGACATAGTATCACTTGAGAGAACCATTGTGACAAAATGGGAGCTGATGTATCCTTCCACTTCAACAAAATGGCCCTCCTAGCTATCAATGTAACAAATACAGTAACATGTTGGTCAGACACAGAAATACCATGAATATTTTGAGGAACTATTCCAAAGAGCACAGTTAATTTATTAGGTTGTAAATTAATTTTAAGTGCTTTAGAAATTGTTGAGAAAACCGACTTCTAGAACTGTTCCAATATAGAACAAGACCAAAACATATGTGTCAGTGTAGCTATCTCAGTTTTACTTCTATGACAATGACTATCAACATTAGGAAAGATTTTAGAAAGTCTCTCTTTTGTCTAATGATAACGATGTACAATTTTAAATTGAATCAATGAATGGCTAGCACAAATTGAAGAGTTAACCAACTTCAATACCCGCATCCAATCCTCCATCATAAAAGTCAAATTAAGTTCCTTTTCCCAATCCTGTTTAATCTTAGATTAAGGACGCTTATCCCATTGTAATAATAAATTATAAATTCTTCCAATAGAACCCTTAATCAAAGGATTCATACTCATAATAGTATCTAACAGGTCAGCCTCCAATATATAAGGGAAATTACTTAAATATTTTTGTAAAAAATATCTAACTTGAAGGTATTGCAGAAAGTGTGAGTATGAAAGAGAATATTTATCAATTAATTGTTCAAAGGACATCAATCTATCTTCTTTAAATAAATCCAAAAATGAATTAATACCTTTATTTTTCCAAAGTAAAAAAATTGGATCACTCAAAGAAGGCTTAAAAAAGTGATTTCGGTAAATTAAACTACAAAGTTTAAATTTTTTAAGATAAAAAAAAATTGCGGAACTGGAGCCAAATTTGTAAAGAATACTTAATCACAGGATATAGGTTTAAATTAACAACTTTACCTAATTGCATAGGTAAAGGAGCTCCCAATAACGAGGTTAAATAAAATTGTTTTACAACTTTCAGTTCCAGATCTACCCAAATTGGCCGATCACTCTTATCAACCCAGTATAACCAAAAAGACATATATCGCAGATTAACAGCCCAATAATACATTCTAAAATTAGGCAAAGCAAGACCTTTATCCTTTTTCAATTTTTGTAAATGACATTTACTTATTCTTGGTCTTTGATTATTCCAAATAAAAGATAAAATAATAGAATCAATCCGATCAAAAAACTTCCTAGTCAAAAAAAACAGGAATATTCTGAAATAAACATAAAAAATTCGGTAAAATCATCATTTTAACTATATGAATATGACCAACAAGTGAAAATGTAAGTGGACTCCATCTACTAAATAAATACTTCGTAGAGTCTACTAAGGGAACAAAATTAGCTTTATAAAGATCCTTATATTTTTTAGTAATTATAATACCTAAATATCTAAAAGAGTCTGAAACTTCAAAAGGAGTATTATCATATATAGAGACAGAATCATTTAAAGGAAACAATACACTTTTACTAAAATTTATTTTATATCCTGAAAAACCTCCAAATTCATTAAATAATTTTAGCAAGGCAGGAATGGATTCGTCAGGGTTAGATATATAAACCAATAAATCATCAGCATAAAGAGAGACCTTATGCATGGTCTCATTCACAAAGAATGACTTGCTTGAATTTCCAGCATCTGCAGATTTCCTCATGTTTGCTTTCTCAGGAGTATTGGTCCTTCCTCCTTGAAGCCATTCGTCTGCACAAGGTACCTGGTGCAACAGGGATGGCATCCTCAGCCATCTTTCCTTGTGTCTTCTCCCAGCTCCCATCAACAAAGACCTTCAACCCAGCTTTCTCCAAAACCTTCTCCCAGTTCCACTGTCCTGACTGGTTGACAGCACATTCCCAAGTTGAACAACAAGCTTCTTATCTCAGCATGAATCCAAACAGGCTGAGAGCAGAGCAGACTGCTCTTACAGAACTGCAAAAATGAAATACTACAGCATAGCAGTAAAAATCTTAACAAGGGTGTTACATTTGCATTAGTGTTCATTGTTCAGCCTTTATTTTCTTTCACCATTGACGTTCTACTTAGTTGAAAGTCAGCTGAGGAAATTCATATTGTCTGGTGGTGTTAATGTTCCATATTTTCACTGCTGTACAACAGAAGGTAGCTTGCTATTAGATGCCCCTATATAGGTTTCTGATAAATCTGTCTGATCCCTCCGTCCAGCTATGTATGCTCTGAACAGTACTCTCAGTGAAAATTTAATAGCGTATTAGGTCATGAACGTATAATGTGAAATGAACAGTCCCTGTGCCATCAATATCTTGTTGTGGAAGTATTTCAGATTTCTTTGGTGAGCCCTAATTTGGAGTATTTGTGTGCAGTTTTGCTTACCTATCTACCAGAAAGATTTAAATAAGATTGAAAGAGTACAGAGAAAATTTACAGGGATGTTGCTGGTACTGGAGGACCTGAATTATAAGGAAAGATTCAAAAATGTTCGGACCTTATTCCTTGGAACGTAGAAGACTAAGAGGAGATTTGATAGAGGTATACAAAATTAAAAGAGTATATATAGGATAAATGCAAGCAGATTTCTTCCACTGAGGTTGGGAGGGACTACAATTAGAGGTCATGTGTTAAGGGTGAAAGGTGAAAAGTTTAAGGGGAACATGAGGGGAAACTTCTTCACTCAGGGGGTAATGAGAATGTGGAATAAGCTGCCTGCACAAGTGGGGCATGTGAGCTCAATTTCAGCATTTGAGAGAAGTTTGGATAGGTACATGGATAGTAGAGGAATGGAGGGCTATGGTCCTGGTGCAGGTTGATGGGAGTATGCAGTTTAAAAGTTTTGGCACAGAATAAATGGACAGAAGGGCCTGTTTCTGTGCTGTACTTTTCTCTGACTAAAATCTTGTTAAAACTATAAAACTACTGTAGATGATGTACATCATGGCATTTCTCATCAACATCATTTTGTGCAGGACGTATCTGCAGTTAGAATCAGAACCTGGTAGCTACAATTAATTTTAATTTTTTTTTCCTCCTATTTTCTCTTGTAGAATTTGACTCCTTCCCATTTCTGCTTGCTCAAATCTTTGTTTTTCCAGCAATGAAAACTTTGGCAGGGAACATCAATGGGATATTTGTGCCATGAGGGAAGGCCCGTCACAGCTGGCTCCCAACTTCGTTCTCTGATCCAAAATCATGTACAAATACCTGTTTGTGCTCATTGAAGAGCAGCATGGAGCACAAGATGTAATCAGTGTTCCTATTCTTTATCACTTTGCTAGAGCTGGCCCTGTGGCCTAGCAGGCTAAAAATTCAATCTTTCTGATCTCTGAGCTACCTCATTGCCCCCCATGCCTTCCTTTTCAATGAACCTTAGAACAGAATCTTCAAGATATACTTAAAGGAGAATTTTGTTTTCATCATTAATGTCCATTTTTTTTCGAACTTTCATATTTCACCTGTCATAGTCACACTGATGTAACAAAGGTTAGATAATTTCCTTCATTAGTCTCAAGGGATTAAATTTCCCTTGTGTATTTTGATTTATGCCTGTATTAAATCTGTATTATGCCTGTATTAAAATAGATTATATTACCTGACAAAGGGTCTCGGCCCGAAACATCGACTGTACCTCTTCCTATAGATGCTGCCTGGCCTGCTGCGTTCACCAGCATTTTTTATGGTGTTGCTTGAAATTCCAGCACCTGCAGATTTCCTCGTGTTTGCATCATTATTATCTTGTTTTGTTCTGAGTTTCCTCAGTGCAACCCCAGCAGCTTTCAGAAGTATTTTCCACCTATCTAGTTTCACCGATCACTTTCTAGCTAGCCTCCTTCCCCTTCCCCCCACCTTTTTATTCTGGGGTCTTCCCCCTTCCTTCTCAGTATTGAAGGAGGGTTTTGGCCCAAAACGTCGACAGTTTACTCATTTCCATCGATGTTGCCTGACCTGCTGAGATCCTCCAGTATCTGGTGTGTTGCTTCAGAAGTATTGGTCAAAATTTCTGGGCCTGAAGGATTAACTCTGTTTCTCTCTCCACTGATTCTGCATGACCAGCATTTTCTCTTTTATTTCAGATTTTGATAATCTAATTCATTATATAAAAAACATTATTATTGCAGAACACTTTGGGCAATGCAAAAGACCCAGCTTAAATTGGGAGTGCTTCATCAATGTTAGCTTTGCTTGACCCATTTCCCTCTCACTGGCAGCACTCCCTTCTCTTTCTGGATTCCATCAGCTTGGATTCCATCAGCTTGGATTCTGGGAGCTCTGGATCCAAAACGCTGCTCAGTTGCCAATGTGGACACGTGGAACTTGTGAAACTTTGAAAGAGAATTGCAAATAAATATACAAAGCATAAACAAATGAGACCACACATTTTTCAGTCAACAACTTGTGGATAGGTGATTACCTGTTAATCATTAATGCACAGAGGAATTTAGAGAGAGCTTGTGTTCATTTTTTTTTGTAAGAGATTAGATCAGAATCAGAATTGTGTTTAATATTGCCAGCATGTATCATGAAATTTGTTGTCTTTGGTAGCAGTGCAATGTAACGTATAATAAAGAGGAAAAATATGTGAATTACAGTGTGTTTGTGTGTGTATATATAATATAATTATATAATAGTTAAATTAATTAAGTAGTGCAAAAGTAAAAATAAAGTATTGAGGTAGTGTTCATAGGTTCAATGTCCATTCAGAAATCTGATGGCAGAGGGGAAAAAACTGTTCCAGAATCGTTGAGTGTGTGCCTTCAGGCTCCTGTACCTCCTTCCTGATGGTAGCAGTGAGAACAAGGCATGTCCTGAGTGATGGGGGTCCTTAACGATGCATGTTGCCTTTTTGAGGCATCGTTCCTTGAAGATGCCTTGGATAGTACAGAGGCTAATGCCAGTGTTGGAGCTGACTAAGTTCACATCTTTCTGCAGCTTATTTCGATCCTGTGCAGTAACCCTCCCCACCCCCATTCCAAATGGTGATACAGCCAATTAGAACGATCTCCATGGTATATCTGCAGAAATTCAAGAGTCATACCAAGACTACTCAAACTTGTAATGAAATATAGCCTTCTTTGTAGCTAATGACATTTTCTTTGTTTTGGTTCAGGAGACTGATAAATTAATTCCCGGTTGTAGACATCTGCATAGCTCCACATCAATCTCATTTACTTTTGGTGGGAAAACTACTTGTACAATTAGAAACATGGCACAGAGAGCTGGGAGCTTATTGTTGAAATTTAGCAAAAGGCAAACCATGGGACATTGCTAAAACTTGATAACTGTTACAACTACAAAGAAGGCACGACTGTGGCTATATTTCATTAGGAGTTTGAACAGAATAGATCTATCACCAAAGACGACCAGAAAATTCTACAGATGTATCCTGGAGAGCATTCTAAATGGCTGCATCACCATCTGGTATGGAGGAGCTGCAGCACAGGATCAGAAAATGCTGCAGAATGTTGTAAACCCAGCCAGCTCCATCATGGGCACGAACCTCCCCAGCATCCAGGACACCTTCAAAAGGCAATATCTCAAAAAGGTGGCATCCATCATTAAGGACCCCCATCACCCAGGACATGCCCTCTTATCAGAGCTATCAACCAGGGAGGAACTGGAGTCTGAGGACATGCACTAAGTGATTCAGGAACAGCTTCTTCCCCTCCGCTAGCAGATTTCTAAATGGACAATGAACCCATGAACACTACCTCAGTATTTTTTCTCTCTCTTTTTGCACTAACTTAATTTATTTTTCTTTTATTCATATATATATTGATAGTAATTTTTAGTTTATATTATTGAGTATTCCAATGTACTGCTTGCCACAAAACAACCAATTTCATAATATACGCCAGAGATATTAATCCTAATTCTGAGAAAGCCTTATCTATTGAAGTAAAAATTTGAATATTTAATTCAGCTACCAACAGTAAGCAAATATGAATTTAGATATTGAAATGGTAACTTGGTTGATGAAAGTAGAGAAATAACTGAAGCAAACAATATCTGAAATAAAATACAATTCACAGCAAAACTCCCTTCTCTCCAGTTTACTAAATTTAAACAATTCCATATTGATATTCTTTTGTTCAGTCCTGACCCTTTTTCAAATAACAAGACATACAAAATGTTGGAGGAACTCGGCAGGTTAGGTAGAATCTATGGAGGGAAACAAACAGTTGATGTTTCGGTGAAAAGTCTGGGACCGAAACATCAACTGTTTATTTCCTTTCCTGGATGTTGCCCGACCTGCCGATTTCCTCCAGCATCTTGTTGCTCAAGATTTCCAGCATCTGCAGAATCTCTTGCATCCCAGATTAAAATAACACCGAGAAGATGTTAGACCTCCTATTACACCTTATAATCAGTTCTTCTTGCATTGCCACTGTACTACTTATATAAAATAAAACTTTAGAATAGTTGAGTGAGGCAAATGTTACCTGAAATTCACACGGTAGTTGGAAATGATACCAACAGGCAGGGATCTGAGACAATCCCAGTCAGCTTTCTGTCACTGTGACTGCAATCAAATTTTAGTCAGTCTCTTCTGAAGGTGTCCCGTATGTCTTGAGACCAAATTAGTCTTAATTAGAACAAGTAAGAATAATGTAATGTGGTTTTCGTTTGGAAGTCAGACATATTTTATCCTAATTTCAGATGATCCCAATTGTAACTTTATAAACAGGAAGGTAGAATTGATTTTAAAACTTTTGTACTGAACTTGACACAAAAAACTTTAGTGCAACATACACCCACCCAAGGAGTTGGGTGAAACACTGACAGTGAAGTGTAATTTCCAGTTATATTATATTTCAGGTATTAACTGAAACAAACAACATTGATGATAGAAACATAGAAACCTACAGCACAGTACAGGCCCTTCGGCCCACAAAGTTGTGCCGAACATGAATGGTTGCAAGAGATTAGGTGTAGGGACAGGTGTAGCACTTACTCTTACAGGGATAAGTGCCGGGTGCGAGATCAGTGGGGATGGATGTGTGGATAAGGGAGTCGCGGAGGGACCGATCCCTGCGGAAAGTGGAGAGGGAAAGATGTGCTTAGTGGTGCGGTCCTGTTGAGGAAGGGAGGGGGAGGGAATTACTGGAAGTTGGAGAATTCAATGTTCATACCAAGGGGCTGGAGTCTACCCAGACGGTATATGAGGTGTTGCTCCTCCAACCTGAGTTTAGCCTCATTATGGCAGTAGAGGAGGCCATGTATGGACATATCTGAATGGGAACGGGAAGCAGAGTTGAAGTGGGTGGCTACCGGGAGATCCTGTCTGTTGTGGCGGACGGAGCGGAGGTGCTTGACGAAGCGGTCCCCCAATCTGAGTCGGGTTTCACTGATGTAGAGGAGGCCGCACCGGATGCAATAGATGACCCCAACAGACTCACAAACTTAGGCTAAACTTAGGTTGGAGGAGCAACACCTCATATATTGTCTAGGTAGTCTCCAGCCCCTTGGTACGAACATAGAATTCTCCAACTTCCAGTAATTCCCTCCCCCTCCCTTCCTCTATCCCTATTACACTCTACCCCCTCCCCCAGCTCCCTCATGGTTCCGCCTCCTCCTTCTACTACCCATTGTTTTCAGGGCTATGATGTCAATGCTTCCCATCCCCCACCCCTTTGTCTTTCAAATTACTGGTCTTTCAACTGAAGCTACAAGCATTCTTCAAATCCTTCCCCATCTTTCATTCTTCAGTCCTGACAAAGGATTCTGTCCCGAAGCATCGACTCATCGTTTTTGACTGATGCTGCCCGACCTGCTGAGTTCATCCAGCGTACTGAAAGTGTTGCTTTGATCACAGCATCTGCAGATTATTTTGTGTTTATGTACCTATGCAGAACTCCGCACAAATATCCCCTGAACATTTGCCAAATTACTTCCATACTTTTCCCTGAGAATATCTGTTCCCAATTTAAGCTTCCAATTTCCTGCCTGATAGCCTCATAATTCCCCTTACTCCAACTAAATGATTTTCTAACTTGTCTGTTCCTATCTCTCTCCAATGCTATTGTAAAGGAGATAGAATTATGATCAGTATCTCCAAAATGCTCTCCCACTGAGAGATCTGACACCTGACCAGGTTCATTTCCCAATACCAAATCAAGTACTGTACGGTCTCTCTTCTTGTAGGCTTATCTACATATTGTGTCAAGAAACCTTACTGAACACACCTAACAACCTCCACCCCATCTAAACCCCTTGTTCTAGGGAGATGCCAATAGATATTTGGGAAATTTAAATCTCCCATCACGACAACCCTGTTATTATTACACCTTTCCAGGATCTGTTTCCCTGTCTACTCCTCGATATCCCTGTTATTATTGGGCGGCTTATAAAAAACACCCAGTAGAGTTATTGACCCCTTCCTCTTCCTAACCTCCACCCACAGAGACTCCGTAGACAATCCCTCCATGACGTCCACCTTTTCTGCAGCCGTGACACTATCTCTGATCAACAGTGCCACGCCCCCACTAGGAATATTTTTACACAAATTAAAATTATAATATAAGTATATGATCAAATAATATACTTGAAACATTTTAGTCAAGTATTTATTCTTCTCTGCCAGAGTATAGATGAAGATGCTTTCCTGCATTTATCACAACAACCGAACATAATTGTCCTTATGCACACGTACCTGCCCGCCTTATCAGCACTCCACTTCTCAACTGTATGGGCATGTGGAGTCCATTGTAACTGAAAGATGGATGAGTTACTGTGTCAGTATCAGACAGAACTGTAGAACACCTACACTTTAAATTATGCTTTTGACAGTGAACAGTGGGTGCATCAGAGGAACTGCTATCTGGTGGAAATTGTGCCATTTATCATGCAATGTCACAGCAAAATTATTCTGTTGCTTTACTTGTGATGATTTATTTTTGACTATCTTTTATATTTCTCCATTGCCTGGTTAAATGCAGTATATAGTAAAATAACTGACAGTTTTGCAGAACAGCCCAGTGTAATATCTGCTTTTATCTTTCCTTCCCTACCCCAACAGAGGAAATATTTTCTCTTCACCAGGTGCAATATTGTCGTCATCTTCATTTTGTTGTCCTTGAGGACATTGTTACTTTTGGAAGTCAGTAATGGAGTATTGTATGTGAGCATTCTAATTATTCCTCATAATTCAATTAATCTGTTTGCCTTTGTCTGATTTTGTTTTCTCCAGGCTAATGAAACATTTGCTTTTGTTGGCAATGTCACTCACTATGCCAGAGTCTGGTTGAATATTTCCTCTGAAATCCGCACTTTTCTGGAAGAAGGCAAGCTACAGAATCGCATCAGCTGGCTGCAGCAAGTACGTGCTTAATCTGTTCATCATAACTACTTGAATATGCTTTGGCAGACAAGGTTCACTGCTTTCTTGCTGCAGTTCTATCAACTGGTGACCAGTTTAATCCTTAAATAAGCAAAATGAATAGAAGTTGACACCAATTTATATGCTGACTAGAAAACCATTTATATTACTGATGAAGACAAGTCACCGGTGTCACTGGAAACTCCAAGTGAAACTGATACCCTGTTATCAGCAACTAAATGAATCCTTTCACCATCAATAACCCATTCAAAATGAAAGGTTGCCTGTTAGGCATTAACACGGCTCAGATTTGCCTAATACAGCCTTTTTTTAAAAAATTGAGAAGTGAAAACAGTGACGTACAAGTTTTGCATCAATCCAGATATGCATATCAACACTAATTATTTTTAAAAACCAGAGTACTTTATGTTGAAGCACGTTAAGGAACAAAACTCCAGAAAGGTTTTGAAGGAAAAGAGTATTTTCTGTTGGCACTTTAATTTGTGACATTTCTTTTACTTTATTTAGAGATATAATGCAGATTAGGCCCTTTGCTGGCCCTTGGGCCTACACCGACCAGCAACCCCTGACAAACACAATTTAGTCCTAACCCAAACATGGGATAATTTACAATGGCCATATAAAACCTAGACCCTCTAGGTCTCTGGATTGTGGGAGGAAATCAGAGCATCCAGGGAAATCCCATGCATTCCATGGGGAGGACATACAGAAACTCCTTACAGAGGATGCCAGGATTGAACTCCAAACTCCACTGCCTCGGGCTGTAATAGCCTTGTACTAACCACTACACCACCATGGCACCCTTTTCTGTTAAATTTCTTCAATTGTTTCTTTCCTGAACTTGTAGTAGTAGTGACTTCTTGGTGGATAACAATTTAGAGGGTGCCAGCATCTCTCAGTACTTCACCTGATTACAATTTTTAATTATCAAGCCTTGGTAATTAATATAAATCATCTATTTGAACATGGGAACACTGAAGCCTAGCCTTATTGTGGCTTTTCTTTCCTTGATCTGACATGTCCTTACCTGTATTTGGTGCAGCCACATTTACAGTTATTTGTGACACACTTTAACCACCCTCCAGAGTCTCTCAATCTCATGTTGTCACACTTCCAGGGCATACACTCAATGTAAATAACTCCTGCAGGGAGCCTCTGTCATAAAGACAGTCTTGTGATGCAAAGTGAACAATCTACTGCATCTCAGGACTTGTCCAAATTGAATCAGTATCAGCAGTTACAAAGTTTTATGGGATCAATGCCATTATAAGACTTGAACACTAAATCTCAACTGATGTGTTACTATGTAAGTGCTTATAATCAGCTTGAGGTTTAATATCACTGGTGTCATGTCGTGAAACTTGTTGCCTTTAGGTATATATTTAGTAGTCAGGTAGTGTTCGTGGGTTCAAAGGCTCATTTTATTGTCAAAGTACACACGTACTTCGATATTCTGATATTCGTCTTTACAGCTAGCCATGAAATACAGAAGAAACCATGGGAGTCATTAAAGGAAAAAGACAACCTCCCGCATAAGAAGGAAAAAGAAACGAAACTCAGAAATCACGAAGCATGGCCCCCTCCCTCATAAAAACTCAGACACAATAACATCAAACCCCCAACCCCTTGCCTCATACACAAAAAACAACAGATCAGCCATACAGAAAAACTGATAAGAATGTCAGACCCCAAATTCCCAGCCGCTCCCTTCTCACAAAAACTAACATATCACCTACCTGGAACCCCAGCCCACCAACCAGCAACGAGAAAGAAAACTGAAAGAGAGCAATGTAATACATGAATCTTAGAATTTCAGAAACATCTTCCCATCAGAATCGAGAGTGGCTGCTCGAACTCGGTCCTTCCCTGAAGAGCAACTGCCGACCTCAGCGTTCTGACTGCCACCAACCCAGCTCCCACCTGCCGTTGACCCTTGGCCTCCGTGGAGAGTGACCACTTTCCTCCTCTGCCTTCATCTTGATGCTCCAATCCTCCTCGATGCTTCAAAAGTGAGTCAATTGTGGCCCCATGCCCTGTCTCTGGTCTTCTCCTCAAGGCAGCTTGTGTTCAATGTCCATTCAGAGATCAGATGATAGAGGGGAAGAAGCGATTCCTTATAACATAAGGTTCTCCCTAACTCATCAAATATGAAGACTCCTGTGGCGTCATGACAAGTAAAACAGGGATTGCTCCAAGTATTCTGGTCAGCATCTATCACACCACTAGCAAGTTACAGAAAACATGTATTTGGTCATTGATTTTATAGGTGTTTGTTCTAGACCTCAGGTGAATTATGTTTTTAACACTGACTGCTCTTCAAAAGTATTTCAATGACTAAAGCGACCTTGGTTCAGTCTTACATTGTGGGGATTTGTACAAATACAGCATTTTCTTTTTGTCTTTATTCATGTTTGTAATTACTGCACAGGCTATGCCTGACATTTCCAAAGTTTCCATTTGTGTTGCTGTTTTGACTTCAAGGGTCCCTGAGAGTATTGTTCCTGCAAAAGAAAGATGAAAACAAGTTCTCATTATTCCTGGCATAAAAAGATCCATCCTGCAACAGATCTTTAGGACTCAAATTTCCTGACCCAAATAAGGGAAATTTAATTTGTTGTAACTATATTCAGATGCTCCAGATTGTATACATTGGCTTTATACTGTATTTACTAGATATTTTCCTCTGGGCACCGTGCTTAATTGGGAGAGATATTGAGATTCTTGAGTTCAGCAACCTTTAGGAGGCTCTAGCAGTGAACTGAAGCATGTAACTAAAGCTTTGATAGAAGCCAGCTAACCATAAAGTTTAGATGGAAAAAGGAAGAAATCCATACTTTTGTGCCAGATCTTCCTGCACATTTTTTAACATGATGTGACCTATACAATGACATAATAAGCTGGATTTTGTTTTTCCACGAGCTATAGTCTAAAACATTTCTTATTAGTTATCGAATAAGGTTTACCCAAGAAAGGGAGAACTTAGTGTTCCCTGGTGAAGATAGGGAGGAAAATCCAATTATAAAATGGTTATGTTTCTCAATATTGTAAAATAAGTTTCAAATGGTGAATCAAATATAGCCTCTGAGTAAAAAAAAAATAGCAACTTGTCATTGACAGTGGAAGCTCGATGTTGTGGTATTTCCACATTGTCACATTTCGTTCTAATACTTCTGTCCCTAAAATAAATTTAACTTTGTAATTTATAATTCCTACAGTACCATTAATGCTCTCGCTATTGTTCACCACTTTAACCATTTTACTAAAAAATCCCCAGCTTAGCTCTATACAACTATTCTCAGCTGGTCAATCTGATCTAAGTGTACTTGATTTGCCTCACTAGATCATTGACTCCTAAAGTTTGTTTCTCCTTCTCTTTATCCCTGTTTTGCTCTGGTGGAAAGTTCAGTTACTGGTTACCACTATTTTCTCCTCACTGACTGATCACCTGTGTCACCTTTGTCGAATATGAACCATTTTTCTTTGTTACCATATACTATTCCCTTATGAAAGCTAAGATTCTTGACTAAAAGCTTTTCATAGTTAAACCATTCGTTGTTCCTTTCTGCACCTTGTGGCGCATCAGGCAGCAACTTGCCATTTTTGTTTTAGCATTTTTGTTTGTTTTTTAAATGAGGCTGAGTTGCTTGCTTGACGCTCAACCCAGCAAGGAAGGAAAGCGTGCAAGGATCTGGGTGGACTCGAACCTGGGATCACTCACCTTGAAGTCTGGTGCGGATGCCACCACACCACTGGCCAGCTTAGTTAAACTTTTTACTTCTAAGATTTTCCGTCTACTATTTGTGAATTAGGAGCATAAATCCAAAGTCCCTCAAAAGCCTTTGTTGCTTATGAAGTAAGATGCTTCAAAGATCTTGTCAAGTCAGGTTTATTGTCATTTAACTACGTATATATGAATATACCGTCAAATGAAACAAGGTTTCAACATTTCAGAATAGACTCTGTTAGACAGCTCTTGTTATTATCCTGTTCAGTTTTAAGCATATTGTTAATAATTCCACATGTGTCGGATGGCAGCAAAGTCAAATTAAATTCCACAGTTCTCAGAATTAAACAGAGAATGCAGCATAACCAAGTCAGCCCCATTGAAAACAACCACATCTATGGGTGCCAGCTCATCCACTGCTACCAGTGTTATCGTAAGCTTTGAATTCTTTGTTCGGACTCTCTGTTTTTTTCTGGTTCATTCCCAGACTATTCTCTGTGAAGGTGCTACAGTAAAATGACAGTATCTGCTCTCCAATTGCTTGGAAATTCTTATGGTTCAGTAGCGGGCTCACTGGCTGCTGATTCCAACACTCCCTTTAATACCCAGAGCCCAAGTCCCCATGCTCCCTTTAACTCACTAGGTTTCACCAGTGCAATTTCAAAGATTTCTCGACTCTCAGTTTGATATCCTTGTTGAAGTGAGAACTGATTATGAAGACTGTAAATGACAAACACTTAATCCACATACTCTTAGTCAGTGGGCTCCATTCCTAATGATGATGGAATCACAAGTGAAAAATGCAATTGGTAAGTTTTATCTGATTTGAGAGAGTGATGATAGGAAAATCCAGGGGCAAGTTCATAATGAGCAGGACTTTAATAGGAACTGGGTTAGCTTTTCAAAATATGCATTTGTTTTTGCAACTGGGGTTTGTTTATTTAGTTTCCAGATTATGATTTTAATATTTAAACCATTTTAAGTTTTGTGCATTGGTGTAAATTGGGTGGCATGGTAGTGCAGTAGTTAGCACAGCAGCCTGTGTTTAATTCCTGCTGCTCTCTGTAGGAGTTTGTACATTCTCTCTGTGACTGTGTGGGTTTCTTCCGGGTGCTCCAGTTTCCTCCCACAGTCTAAAGATGTACCAGTGGTAGGTCAACTTGGTCCTTGTAAATAGGGGTAGGGTTAAATTAGGGATTGCTGGACAGCACAGCTCAGAGAGTCAGAAGGGCAGATTCTGCGCGATATATAAATTAGTAAATAAATTCAGCGACATCTTCTCTTGAGAAATATATCTTTTTCTAGTTCAACCACCCCAGTGAAGTTTGGGAGTTTCAGATGATAAATAGTTAATGTGCTGATAACTCTTAAATCCAGGCCCTTCTGACTGAGAGTTGAGTCTGCAATCATCTATGACTCTCTTAACATACTAACAATGCCAAGTGCTGTTTGCCAGTGAGTGGTGGAGTTACTTTCTTCTGCATTGCTGGCTGCTGTCAGTGGCACAGCCAATGTGATTATGGAAAGCAAATTATCATCATGAAAACTACCTTTAGGAAACCATTGTCTTTTACGTCAAAGAATCATAATAGAGTGAGATTGTTCTCCCTTCTGTTGATCCAAGATGCTCTCAAACCATCCATGGATCCATTAATGTAGTAGACACGTCAGATATTGCCCTTCATCTCAGAACTAATCATAGTCCTCATTAAGATCAAAAGTAGAGAACTGAAATTTGGAATCAAAGTTGTGCTTCTGGAAATCTGCTGGGATTTGACTGTGTGCCAGTGAATTTCTCACTCAGAAACTGCTTCCTGTTTATGTTAATAAGCTGCATAATTATGATATCAGTTACCACATAATTGTATTTGAGATGTATACCACAATAATCAGCATTTAATCAGTTTCCGTTCTGCGGTTTCTAAAGTCCACTAGGTTGGCTAAATGCGAGGAATTTCTACTTATTAAAAGTGCCAGTTTTTTTTTATAATCCAGCAAGACAATCTTTAACTTGTTTGAAGGAATTTAAGTTGGTAATAACATGCACATTATGTGATTGGATTTGGAGAAAGAAGCATGACTGTGATTGGCCCAATTTAAATATCTGCTATATTTTGGAGTACAGTCTGGAATGTCATGTTTAAATTTAATCATTTTGTTATGAATTGATGAGTACTAGGAACTGCTTTACTGTCATCCTTCTTTCATGTTGAACCAAAACATTACAACAGACCATAAATGAGATAAAACAAGAAAATGCTGAAGTCACCCAGCAAGACAGGAAATATCTGCGACAGGGAAACAGGATTTATGTTTCAGGCCAGTAAACTTTCACCTGAGCACTTTGCTGAAAGACCAACAACCTGAAGCATTAACTTTGTCTGCTTCTTCATAGATACAGTCAACCCCCACATCTTTTCTTTATACCTGTTAACAGTGGCTAAAGTATTTAGTATAACTTAAACCATCAAGTAGAATTGTAAAAATGTAGTAAATGCTGATGAATGAATTTTAAGGACATGTTCTTTTTTAATTAAGCTTGTGCCAGTTCTATTGAATATCATCAAAATTAAAATAATAATACTCGAAGGATATATTTTCTGAGTTGCCTTCCATTTTGAAACATTCACCAATCAAATTTTCTGCTTATGTTCTGCCTTTTTGAAATTAATTTAGTCATTTCAGAACACAGGAACAGGCAAAGGCTGTATAGTCGTCAGATTTCTTTCATCAGACAATGAGATCACAGTTGCTCTGCGACGTACAGTAGCTCCACACACCTGCCTTCTACCCATTATTCTTTTACGCCTTTAGTTAAAACAAACGTATCACTTTCAGCTTTAAAATGAACCACTGATTTGCGCCAATTGATATTTGTGGAAGACTGTTTTAAATTTGTACAATTCTCTGTGTTCAATTAATTCTAGAACTACAGAAGTAGAATGTAAGATTTAGTGAGACGTATTTATATCAAGTATCTATACATTTGCTTCTATTTACTTTTGTGTTTTACAGTTTACTTCTGATTTGAAAAGGCGTCCGGAAGTGTTGAATGCTTCTGACAGTGACATCATCAGAAATTTCATCAACAGCAACTTCTCCATGCCTAATTCCAGCACGCTGCTGCAGCAGCTGGATACCATTGATAATGCAGCCTGTGGCTGGATCCAGTTTATGTCCAAGGTCAGAAGACAAGCGGCAGGTTAAACTGCTGGGCTCGTGCTGCAGAGAATCATTGATAAAATTTGATTTATCTGTTGTCACAGGACAATTACCACTGTCCTATCCATTTCTCCCCAACCTTTTCTGCAACTTAATATCAATTTACACTTCTAATCCTGTTGCTGTGCCTTCAATCTGAAATGTTAACTGTATTTCTTTCTCCACAGTTGCTGTCTCATCTGCTAGCAATTTCCAGGAATATCTGTTTTTATTGCAAAACAGTAAAGCTGCTTAATAACAGAACAGATTAATCCAATTATTGCAGCAATTGTAACAAGACTGTAGAACCAAGCAGTAGAAATGAAGATGAGTCAGGAGTTAGTTAATTTAATGGTACTTGGGAAATTATGTCAGGAGCAAAGGGTGCTGGGAATGGCAAGGGTGGAGCACCACAGGAGTGGTCTGGGGCAGCTGGCAGAGAAGGAATGCCAGGGGTAAGGGAGTGGCATAGGTGCAGACTCACGTAGCCCTGAGAGATCAGGCAGGGTGATTTTATTCCAAACAATTGGTTTGTAAATCATTACTGAATGCCTCTCTGGTGCTTCCCACTCCCTCCCCTCTCCTTGCCTCCTTCCCACTCTCAGTCCACAATAGAATCAAGTTTATCATCACTCACATATGCCATGAATTGTTTTGTGGCAGCAGTGCAGTGCAAGATATAAAATTACTACAGTGCTGTGCAAAAGTTTTAGGCACTCTAGCTATATACTGTATATGTGCCTAAGACATTGGCACAGTACTGTAATCAATCTGATAGATTTTTAAATCAGGGTCACATATTGAATCCTGCCTTCAATAGCAGGCATGCAATCCCTTCCAGGCAGCACTGATAACTCTTGTTTTTCTTCCTGTTTAACCCTGCTCTGGAGTTAGTATCTCTGCCCACTGCTCTGTTATTCTCCAGAAGCTAGTGTTGATCTTTGCTTTCTCCTTAGGGTGGGCTTTTTTTCAGGTTTTGATGGTTTGACCCATTGGGGATGTGACGTTTGGTACCTGTCTCTGCAATTCTGGACATCCCTTTGCAGAAAGCATGTGGAAGCTTTGGAAGGAGAGCTGAAGAGTTTTACCAAGATGCTGCCTGGATTAGAGGAAATGAGCTAAAAGGAAAATTTGGACAAACTTAACTCAATTTCTCTGGTGCATTGGAGGCTGAACGGAGACTTGATCGAAGTTTATAGCCTGTTGAAAGGCATTGAATCTTGACATTCAGAATCTATCCCCGAGGGTAGAAATTTCAAGTGCAAAGGGTCATGAATTTTAGATGAGATGGAGAAAGTTTAGCAGATATTATGAAGTAAGTTTTGTTTGTAGGGGGTGCTGAGTACCTGGAATGGGTACTGATGGAAGTAGATATGATATTGGCATCTAAGAGGCTGTTAGGTAGACACACTAGTGGGACAATTTAGATCATGAGCTTGCAGAAGAGATTTAATTTAACTTAGTAACATGTTTAGTACAGACATCTGAAGGGACTTTTCCAGTGCTGTACTAAGTTCTAAGCTTGAGGAGGTTTTAGAAAATGGTCACTATATGTTTAATGCATTTGCTATTCATTACATTAATGATTTTATTCTCTGTTACTGCAGGTCAGTGTGGACATTTTTAAGGGCTTCCCCAATGAGGAGAGTATAGTGAACTACACCTTAAACCAAGCATATCAAGAAAATGTCACAGTATTTGCCAGTAAGTATTTTATACATGTAGCTTTTCATGATACAATACCATTGATTATAGCAAACAGTAGATTTCCCCCTATCTCCCTTCCTTAAAGTTGTTCCTATCAGTATTAAATTTAGAGTAGCAGTCAGTGTTACTGACACTTGCCAGTTTAATTTCCAATGTGAGGTTAGTGAAAAAGCAAATGGGAGGGAGCTGTTACCATTGGAAGAAGGCCGATAGCCAAAGGATGCAGATGTGAGGGGTCAGGTGAATGAGCCAGGATGAAGTTATCTGCAGGTTGATCTGTTATGATCAGTCCTGCATTGCCTTTAGCAGCGGGTGATGGAATATAGACCTCACATTCTAGAAGGTTTGGGCTGGGTTCTGAACTTCAGTCTCTCAAAGAGGAAAGAAAGGGAAAATAGGAGAAACAGCTGAATGAGAGTAATTGCATAATTTTCTTAATGGGTCACATGGTCTCCTGCACTGTAAGATTGTATAACATGGAGGCATTTTGTGGCCACTAACTACTCTTTTTACGTATGGCAGCATTTGGATATATTTATTTGAGTATGTTTTGGCCTAGTGTATTTTTGATGTATTTTCATACCAGTCATTGTGTCCATTTTCAAGAGAATCATCACAACGTACTCTTCTCCTCTTTGTGTTTTCTGGGTAGCAAGATTGCTTAGAATGTGCCATTCTCAAGGAGCTGTAGGGTCTTAGGGGCTGCTTGGACGACTTGCCTTACTGTATAAGCCTGTTGGAATCCACTGTTTTTAATACCTTTTTTGAATAAGATGTCAGATGAATTACATAAAGAAATTAATGATTTAATCACAATTTGTATCTTTTTATCAAACTCATGTATTTCGTCACAGTATGTGGTGGTTCATCCCCACTTACTGGCAGAAAGGGCTAAAGCAGTTACATACCAGATTATCAGCTTTCTCATTTTTCTTTGTCTGTGTTAGCTTATTACCCATGTAATGTAATTGTGCAACCATTAATTGGTTTATTCTTGTCTGAGGAATGTTATGTTACCTTGAGTAGAAAGGAGATAGATATTTCGGAAGTGCCATTCTCTGTATTTTTGCCTTCTCTGTCTTTGCTTTTCATTGAACCTCTGCTGTGCTTCTCGGGCCTTCACAGTTTGCCTAGTGTCTGTATCTTTGCTTAAACTTTAAGATATTCGATTGTCAAGTATTAAAACTCCTCGCTATTCTTGACCCCTGGAAGAACCCTAAGGATCAGAAACTAAGAGATCTAACAAACAGAAGTGCTTGAACAGCACACAGGGACTTCTCAGAAGCAATACGGCCATTGATGTTGACCACTAGGGAATTATAGGCACAGAAGACAGATTTTCTTTGAACCAATAATAGATTTCAATTGCCTTCAGCAAGGACTGTTTTGACTTATCAAGTGTCATTGACACAGTGGCTGCATTGAGTATGTTGCCTGATGTGCAACTGAACTGACTCAACGGGTCCAGATCTATCCCTTTGCTGAATTAGCTAACTGAAAAGTCGTAAATTATGGAAACAGGCCCATCAGCCCATTTTTTTTCCATGCTGACCTTTCCCCCTGCACTTGGACAGTATCCTTCTATGCCTTGGCTACCTGTGACCATCTAAATGCCTCTTGAGCTCTGTACTTGTATTTCACTTCTGTTGCCTCTTCTGGTGATGAATTCCAGATTGCGACCACTCTCTGTAGGAAACTTACCCCTCAGATCCCCTTTAAAGCTCATTCTCCTCTTTATCAGTACCCTCTTGATATGAATAACCCCTACCATGGGAAAAAGATTTTGACCATCTATCTCCTCTATTCCTCTTGCAATTATTTTACGTTTTTATCTGGCCTCCTTTAGTCCAGAGCAAACAATTTCAGTCTCCCCAGTCTCTCCCCTTAATTAAAATCCTCCAATCCAGGCAATGTCCTGATGAATCTCCTCTGCAATTTCTCCAGTGCAATCATATGCCATCCAGCTGATCAACTATGCCACTTATTAACCCACCCCCGCACCACTACATAAACATTAACCACTCCTCTTCACAGCTCCTCTGCATACTTCATCCCCCAGTGCACTGCCACTTGACGCTTACACTCCGCACCTCATACCCACGCTGACGCAGTCACGGTCCTTCTGTGTTTTCGTATGCCCGGCTGCTATTTTGAAGTGTTCCTCTTGCCAAAAGTCACTTTGTCACTTCATCATTTCCTTTCAGTGACCTTATGTAGGAATACTCCAGTACTTAGTGTCACTTTCTGTTCATACAATCAGTCTGTGTATATGAGCTAACCTTGTGTATATACAACCACACTCGAACAGTTATTTGTTCATCACAAACAAGAGGAAATCTGCAAATGCTGGAAATCCAAGCAGCACACTCAAAATGCTGGAGGAACTCAGCAGGCCAGGCAGCATCTACGGGGGATAAAAAGTACCCACCGAAGGGTCTCGGCCCTTAACATCGACTGTACTGTTTTCCACAGATGCTGCCCGGCCTACTGAGTTCCTCCAGCATTTTGTGTGTGTTGCTCGTACATTGTTGTTTTTATAGGATCACTTTTATATTTGTAGTGTTTTTATTTTTGTTTTATTGATTGCTTTTGCATATTGAGTTTTCTTTATGATGTATCAGGTCCAGAGCGGCAGACATGTACTGTTACACTCGTATACTGAAAATAATAATAGGCAATCTTGACTCCTTCCTGTGGTGTACATGATGATCTTTAAAGCTTCAAAGACGACATCAAAATCAACCTGTAGAAATTCAACACTACATCTAAAAACTGAGAAGACATTCCTCTCTGTGGATACGCCTGGAGGCAATCTGTTCAAGAGGGAGCTGCGCAACTTGAGATTGACCTGTGCCACAGAGAGCAAGTGGCAGCTGCAAAAGGAGAGACTGAAGAACCAGCCGACCCAAGCACTAACCACACCCATGTCTTACTCTTGCCGCGCTGCACCAGAATATGTGGATCCCAGATCAGCCTCTACAGCTAACCGAGGACCCCCTAGTAGACATTGCCAGCTTCATCATCCTGCTTTCACACGGACAATGATAGTGATCACATAGATCTCAGGAGGGGATTGAAATCAACTTGAAACATGTTCTTGGGATCTGTCCAGTAATTTATTGTGTAGGTGTCTGGTGAGAGGATGATCTCAGCTTGGATTTGTAGCTGATGATTCACAAGCTTGTATTCAATATGGGTCTTTTGGAGTCACTTGGTTTGATAGTTTGTTGTTTGATGTTTTTAGCCAACTTAACTTGACCTTAGGTAATAACCAGTTGGGTTGAAGAACCAATAACTGTCCTGTATTATGGGAGTATAAACACAGTGATCTGGGTGTTCAAATACATGACCAACAAAATCTGAGTCTGCAATCAGAGCAAGTAATTGGGAAAACAGGCAGAACGTTATCATAAACAACAGGAATTCTGCAGATGCTGGAAATCCAAGCAACACACATCAAAGTTGCTGGTGAACGCAGCAGGCCAAGCAGCATCTATAGGAAGAGGCGCAGTCGACGTTTCAGGCCGAGACCCTTCGTCAGGACTAACTGAAGGAAGAGTGAGTAAGGGATTTGAAAGCTGGAGGGGGAGGGGGAGATGCAAAATGATAGGAGAAGACAGGAGGGGGAGGGATAGAGCCGAGAGCTGGACAGGTGATAGGCAAAAGGGGATACGAGAGGATCATGGGACAGGAGGTCTGGGAAGAAAGACAAGGTGGGGGGGTGACCCAGAGGATGGGCAAGAGGTATATTCAGAGGGACAGAGGGAGAAAAAGGAGAGTGAGAGAAAGAATGTGTGCATAAAAATGAGTAACAGATGGGGTACGAGGGGGAGGTGGGGCCTAGTGGAAGTTAGAGAAGTCAATGTTCATGCCATCAGGTTGGAGGCTACCCAGACGGAATATAAGGTGTTGTTCCTCCAACCTGAGTGTGGCTTCATCTTTACAGTAGAGGAGGCCGTGGATAGATATGTCAGAATGGGAATGGGATGTGGAATTAAAATGTGTGGCCACTGGGAGATCCTGCTTTCTCTGGCGGACAGAGCGTAGATGCTTGGAAGACTGAATACCAAAGCAAGGAGGTTATGCTTCAGTTGCACTGGACATTGGTGAGACTATATCTGGAGCACTTCATGCAGTGATCATCTTGTTATGTAAGAAAGGATGTTAATGCTTTTGGATCAGTTCACAGGTTAGAGAAGATTTAATTTACTAAGACTTGGAATGGATGGTTATCGTATGAGGAAAGGCTGGATGGATTAGACTCATTTTCTCTTGCGTTTAGAAGAGATTTGAAGATGTCTTTGCAAGGTGGTTGTGCAAAGGAAGTTTCCTTTCGAGGGAGAAATAAGAAGATCATAAAATGAGACATCCTCCATTTAAGATGGTGATAAAGTTATTTTTTTCTCTCTCTGAGAGTGGTAGTCTTTAAAACTCTTTTCCACGAAGGACAGTGTAAGCAGAGACTTGGAATATTTTCAAGGCAGAAGTGAAGAGATACTTAATAACCAAGGGAGTAAAATTATTGGTTGAAAATCAGGATGTGAAGTTAAGGATATAATCACATCAGGTCTGATCTCATTAAATAGTGGACCTGGCTTGAGTGGCTGAGTATCCTCTCTTGCTGTTAATAAATACATATAATGTTGGGTGTTCATTGTTCAGTCGGTTATATAGAGATGACTATTAGGGGAAAGGGACACAAATTCCATGGACCAGTAAAATATACAATTTAGTCATTAAAAAGGGTTTCTGAAATTCACTTGGATCAGCTCCTTTGAGTGAACATTGTATGGCATTTGACAAGATAACCCCTGTCCAGAGGAGTATGTGTAAAAGAATTACCAAATGACTTGGAACAAACAGCCTCCTCAATAATGTTCTTTTGTATTATTGATGTGTTTTATGCTTCTGATTTTAGTACACCACCTTAATATCTGCCAACAAGAATAATTCTATTAAATAGTGGAGAAGCCAGTGCCGTATAATTGAATTGCTGAACAATTGCACACACGCATACCGTTGAACATCTAAGAATGATTAAAATGATATCCAAGGAAAGCTTCTCATCAGCCCTGGATTGTAAAATTATTTCAAATATGTACTGCACTTTGAGTTTAATCATCTCCCGGTATCTGAACACTGAAACCAGAACCTGAATTTCATAATCACAGCGATGTCTGAAATCATTAAACAGACCATCCATAAAATTGTGCGCAGTTTCACTGAAAGAAAATTGAAATCTATGTTCCTGTGTATTTGTAAGGTTGTGTGATTGTTTCCTAATGTGAAAGTGGCTCTGTTCCAATCTTGAGATAAAATTATGCTTAAAAGAATGTAAACATGTATGTTTCATCCTCAAGGTGTAATATTTCAGACCAAGGAGGATGGCACTTTGCCCCCTCATGTCATGTTGAAGATCCGACAAAACTCCAGTTTTACGGAGAAGACTAATGAAATTCGCAGGGCCTACTGGAGGCCAGGACCCAACACTGGAGGAAGATTCTACTTCCTCTATGGGTTTGTCTGGATTCAAGGTGGGTTTTGTGTGTTTAATATGTCAATAATATTTGAGGAATCTTGTACCTATATTGACTAAGCATTCTTGTTCGTTTAAATAATTCATTATGGACTATATGTAAAAGTACTTTAATTGCATACGCATCACGCAATGACGTGATACATGGATGCCTTGCTTAAACACGAAGTTAGACCCACACTCCCTGAACGTCTTCCGTTGAATTAGTTTAATGTTTTGAAATTTAACAGTGGGTCCACAGAACATGTGGTGTGGCTTTCTAATCAAGAAGTAGCCTGTTCAATTTATGATAGGGGAAAGGAAAAAGAAACCTTCCTTCTATCTTTGATTGAGCTTCAGTCCTTTTCAAACCACAAAACTGTCATTGTTTTATATGTGTAAGCATACTACCATTTGTTTGGAATGCTGTTTATGGGCAATTTTTGATATAACTGGGACAAGTTTTTTTGGAGAAGACTGTAAATACTTCCACACACTCATTACATTTTCAGTCTATCATTTGTGGCATAATTGTTGTTGTAAAACTGAAAGAAGTGAATGGTGTGCCAGAAAAATTGCCATGCACACAACAATTTGTTCATTACAGAACATTATCAATATCCTGATTAATAATTGTGTATCATACGCATTACCCGGTTTTCAATCTAATTCTTCTGTACATTGACAGATACTCTTGGACACCATTGGCCAGGATAGTGACACCAAACAGCAGGCATTGCCCTATTGATTTCCCTTGTGTCCTTCTTTAATGCTACATTGTTCGTGATTTCCCCCACAACCCTCCTCTCACAATACCTATCCACTATCTTGACCAAGTTTTTCTCTGCACCAGCTGCCACTCCCTTCTGTTGGTCTCACTCACCAGTCATCTCCTCTCACCTTCAGGGACATTTAGTCTTCAAATTGCACTCTCGTAAAGGAAAGGGCTCTGTGTGCATTTATGTGTGAGATGCTTATTCCACCTCACGTGATGTTGTAACCTATATGCCTCATGTGAAACTGGCACTGGTGATAGGTGGTAGTCTATTTGTGCTTGAGAAATTTTCAACCTTAAATTGTAAAAGATTTCTGTGATATGGAGTCTTCAATCACATTACTTAGATAGTGAGGGCAGTGACTTTGGGTAAGGGGTAAGAGGTTCAGGGGATCTGAAATATAACTTTTCCACTCAGAAGTTGGCTGGAATCTGCAATACACTGCAAGTGAGAGAAACAGCTATAGTCAGACAATTTTAGAAGCATCCAGACTGGCACTTAAATAGCAGATTCTGGGCCAAGTGTTGGTAAGTGTAGACAGGTGCTTGAATGTCAGTATGAACACAATTGGGCTGAAGGGCTTGTTCCTTTGGCTGACTATAATTCTGAGCACGAGGTGACAACTTATGTTGGTTAATGGCATTTTATTTTGCCATGTCTGTTGCTTGGTGAAACTTAGTGAGATGTTGCACTGAACATACATTGCTATTTTTGTTTACTTTTTATTTATTCCAATCTACTTCCCTTGACCACAGAGCTTTTCATGTTTTCGCTTGTATTTCTTCAGTTTGTTCTTTTCTCCCTAATGTTTGGTGTCATCACTTCTCCCATTGAGCACGCTCATGTTATATTATCTTCCAGACTCCTTGTTGGTCATTCCATATCTTTTCCTATTTTTATTTGTGGGTTGTTGTAATTTCAGTTTTTGTTCTGTAGTCTTACCAGAAGCTGACATGACCTCTCCTTAATATTAAAAATAAAAACGCTCCAAGTCAGGCAGTGTCTGTGGAAAGAGAAAAAGTTTGTATCAGATACATCAGTGCTCCAGAACTGAACCATTAACTATTTCTATTTGTACAAATGCAGCCAGACCTTTTGAGTATTTCCAGTATTTTCTGATTTTGTTTCCGATTTCCCGCATCTGCAACTTTTTTTATTTTCATAACTTCTAAGTTCTAAGTAAATTTATTATCAAAGTACATATATGTCAGCATATGCAACCCAGAGATTCATTTTCTTGGGGGAAGACTCAGCAAATCTATAGTATAGTAACCATAACAGGATTAATGAAAGATCAGTTAGAGTGCAGAAGACAGCAAATTTTGCAAATGCAAATATAAATAAATAACAATATATAATGAGAACATGAAATAATGAAACAAAGAATCCTTGAAAATGAGATCATTGGTTGCGACAACATTTCAATGATGGAGCAAGTGAGTGTAGTTATCCCCTTTTATTAATGAGCCTGATGGTTGAGGGGTAGTTTTTGAACTTGGTAGTGTAAATCCTGAGGCTCTTGTAACTTCTACCTGATGGCAGCAACAAGAACAGAGCATGGCCTGGGTGGTGGTGATCTCTGATAATGGATGCTGCTTTCTTACAACAGCGTTTCATATAGAAGTGTTTACCGGTTGGGAAGGCTTAACCCATGATGTACAGCGGGGCTGAATTCACTACATTTTGTAGGATTTTCCATTCAAGGGCTTTGGAGTTTCCATACCAGGCTCTGATGCAGCCAGTCAATATACTCTCCACTACATATCTATAGAAGTTTGTCAATATTTTTGATGTGCCAAATCTCTGCAGATTCCCGAGTCCTCTAACAATATGCCAAATATAACAATATACCAATCTAACAATATACTAAATTTGTAAGTGTTAATATGTGACATATTTGTTGTAGACTTAGCTGGTACCCAGCATGAGAGCAATTATTCAAAGAAGCTGAGCATTGGACTTCAGTGTTATTGGCCATTTGAGCTTGAAGCAGCAAATCTTTCTTCTGCATGATGATCATGTACTGTACTTGTAGTGGACATATTTGCAGGAGGAATTGAGATCTTAACCCTCTTTCCCATTTCCTCACACCTTGCCTATCATTATTTCATTTACACTTTTTTCTGTGAGTTTTCCCTCTTTTCTTGAATATATGATACCTCTCTTGTTTGGACATATTAAAGCGAAATTGTGGTTTCTTAATGCTTCTGGGAAACTTGTTTTATCCTTGTGCAACAATAAAACATTGCATTGTTTCCATATAAGCTAACAATTTTACATCTTGGAGTATTGTGTGCAGTTTTGGGCTCCTTATTTTAGAAAGGATATACTGACATTGGAAAGGGTTCAGAGAAGATTCATGAGAATGATTCCAGGAATGAAAGGGTTACTGTATGAGGAACATCTGGTAGCTCTTGGGCTGTATTCTTTGGAGTTCAGGAAAATAGGGTGGGACCTCATAGAAACATTCCGAATGTTAAAAGGCCTGAACAGATTACATATGGCAAAGTTATTTCCCATGGTAGGGGAGTCTAGGAGAAGAGGGCATGTCTTTCAAGATTGAAAGACATCCATTTAGAACAGAGATGAGGAGAAATTACTGTAGTCAGAGGGTGGTAAACCTGTGGAATGTGTTGCCACGAGTGGCTGTGGAGGCCAAGTCATTGGGTGCATTTAAGGCAGATATAGATAGGTTCTTGATTATCCAGGGTTTCAAAGGGTATGGGGAGAAGGCAGGGGAGTGGGGATGACTGGAAGAATTGGATCAGCCCATGATTGAATGGCGAAGCAGACTCAAAGGGGCCAAATGGCGTACTTCTGCTCCTATATCTGAAGGTCTTTTGGTCATCTGTATAAATTATGTTCTTTTTAAGTATTAATTTTATTGGAAGTTATCTTGAAGATTAAATTGGTAGTAAAGGTAGCAAATGCAATGATTACATTTATTCTGACAAGATTAGCATATAAAAGCAAGTATATACTACTGAGGTTTGAAAAGACGTAAGACCTCATTTGGAATATTATGAAACCCATGTCTAAGGAAAGATGTGCTAACCCTGGAGAGGGTCCAGAGTAGATTCACAAGAATTGTCCAAGGATATGAGGAGCGTTTGAAGGCTCAGGGTCCACACTCAATGCAGTTCAGAAGAATGTGGGGGGAGGGGGGAAGATTGATTGAAAGCTACTGGGTATTGAAAGGTCTGGAAAGAGTGAACGTGCAGAAGATGCTGCTATTAGTAGGAGAGTCTAGGACGAGAGAGAACAACCTCAGAATAGAGGAATGCTCCTGTTGCTTTAAAACTGAGGAAAGGAATTTCTTCAGCCAGAGGGTCGTGAATCTGTGGAATTCATTGCTGCAGAGACTGTGGAAGTCATGACATTAGAGGTATTTGAGGCAGAAATACATAGGTTCTTGCTTGGTAAAGGGTTTAAGGTTATGAGCAGAAGGTGGGAGATGGATTTAGGCAAAAAAAACAGCTATTATTGAATGTCAGAATAAACTCTATGTTCTGATGTTCTAATTCTGCTCCTGTATTATAGTTGAGCATATATTTCACATAAAATATTCCAATGAACATTCAATCATTTCTATCTACAGTATGCCCTTCATGCAAATGTCAACTAATATGGAATGATGTTATTTTAAGATTAATGTAGCCTATTTCTTCTATTACAGATATGATGGAACGGGCCATTATCAATACATTTGTGGGTCATGATGTGGTAGAGCCTGGAAACTATGTTCAGATGTTTCCCTACCCCTGCTACACCAGGGATGAGTAAGTATGGGTACAATGCTTGAGACAATGGAATAATTCAAATTAGAATAGTTCAGATGGTTAACTATAATTTGAGCAGTTTTCATGATCTATGCGAAAGGATACGTAAAGAAAAAAATGAAGGAAAAAAGAACTAGGTGTGTGGGTTCCATCATTAAGGACAACCCTCCCCCATCAAATCTTGTTCAAAGCCATTGCTTTTTGAGGGAAGTGTTTGCCCTATTTATATAGATGACCATAAGACCATAAGATATAGGAGCAGAAGTAGGTCATTATACAAGAATTTTTTTTAAATTAATACCAAGTTGTAAAGAAGGGCTCAATAATCTATTCACAGTCTATGATGTGAGCTGCATTTCTTCACTTACCTTCCAGTTAAGTGTGTTGCAACTTTCTGGAAATGCAAGAAGATCAAAGAAGCAACAACTAACTGCTGGAGGAACTAAGCAAGTCAGGTAGCATCTGTGGAGACAAAGGGATGGTCACATAAAGAACTGGACTAATAGTTTATCTCACCAACCAAAGAGATTTAAGGATGAAGGACAAGATAGTGTGAGATGCAGTTTAGAAGAAAGAAAAATAAAGACAATGAAAGGAAAATCAGAATAAGATTAGAGGAAATTTTTTTTCCCCTTGTTTTGAATCTGATGGACCTCTGGGAAATACTTACCACCTTCTGGAGTGAGGTTACTGTTTCTTTCCTGAACATTCACAATGGTATGCCATTTTCTGACATAAGCCTCTCATTAACAGGATGCTAACACAGTGGTTAAGTAGTATTTACAACAGATATGAGTCAAGTTCTGGGGGATGTTGACGATCAGATCATGATTTTCTAACACTAAATGCTGACTGGCACAAAACCCCAGAATCTTGTGATCTTTTACAGTGCCTGCATATCCATCCTCACTGCACAGGTAAAGTTGTTTCATGAGCTAGAATCAGACTTTTGCAGAGAACAGAAGCAAAAACATGGTTAATGCCATTGATTTCGGCAGAGAGCACAATAAGTTAATTTTGGCAGCTCAGCTGACTGTATTGACTATATGGAATTAGAATCTGGTTTAGTATCACTGGCATATGTAGTGAAATTTGTTATTTTGTGGCAGCAGTACATTGCAAACCACAATAATAATAAAAAAAAACTAAATTACAATAAGAAATATATATAGTTAAATTAAGTAATGCAAAAATAGAGGAAAGAAATTGTGTGATATCGTTCAGTGGTTCATTATCCATTCAGAAACCTGATGGCAGAGGAGAAGATGCTGTTCCTGAAATGTTGAGTTGTGTGTCTTCTGGCTCCTATACCACCACCTTGAAAGTAGCAATGAGAAGAGGGCATGTCCTGGGAGATGGGGGTCCTTAATGATGGATGCGGCCTATTTGAAGCATCACCTTTTGAAGGTGCCCTCAATGCTGGGGGAACTGGTGCACATGATGGAACTGGCTGAGTTTACAACTTTCGGCAGCTTTTTCCAATCCTTTGCAGTGGCCCCTTTATACCAGACGGTGATGCATGTAGAGGGGAGTTGTTTCTTTCAGTTTCTCCTAAGGTGTGATATTTCTGATGGAAAGACTGGAGGAGGGAATTCTTCTTCCTGGCTTTGAGCTCCTGATTATAAATATCTCTCGGAACCAAGTTGAGAAAGCCTCAAATAGGGAATTTTTTTTACCTTAATTCAATTTCATCTATCATTAAAACCTCCTAACAGTACAATTTAAATAAACTGCACAGCATGTGAGACCCCAAAGAACAATTTTAAGCTGTATCATTATGCAGTGAATCCAATTGCTAATCGTAATTACAACTCTGTCTTCATTCAGGCAAGAGAGTCTTGCCTATGCCCTATCTGAGTGATTGTCTAATTTAGATATATAGCACTGTCAGGATGTGCAATCTGGTGTAAAATAAGAGTGAGTGGATTTAAAAGTAATCATTTGAGAAGGGCACAGGGAAGACAGTCCTGCTCTCTCATCTGAAAGAAAGACCAGCTGTGGTTGGGGAGAGTTGGAAGGCTGATAGCCTGCTAATAGTATATCAGCTGTAGGTCACAAATAAAGTGAACTATTTGCCCCTCCCAACTTTCAAGTCATTGGCAGACACAGTAAAGTGAATTCTTATCAGATTCATTAAAATTGTCAGTTACTTTCCTTATAATTCTGAAATATTTGTTGCTTCTACATGTTGGTAGATACAATATACAATAGGATAAGTAATACAGTGAGTAATGTCTATAGTGTTTGTTTACCTATCAAAATTATGAAGTTTAGAATTGGCTGTAATATTTCTGACATATGTTGTGAAATTTTTTTATGGCAGCAGTATGTGTAAAAAAAACCTGTAAATTACCAATAAGAAATATAAATAAACCGTTACAAGAAAAAAGCTCGTGAATCCTTTGCAATTATCTGTGTTTCTGCATTAATTACTCATAAAATGTGGTCTGATCTTCATCTAAGACATAATAATGGACAAACACAATCTGCCTAAATTAATAACACATGAACAATTATACTACTTCTTATCAATGCAGAGTACACCATTTAAACAATCACATTCTACTTTCAAAAAAGTATGTGAATCTCTGGGGTAATGCCTTCTACAAAAGCTATTTGGAGTCAGGTGTTCCTATCAATGAGCTGAGATTGGAGGTGTGAGTTGTAGAGGTGCCCTGCCCAATAAAGAAGACACACAAAGTCAGGTTATTGACAGAGCCTGCTCTTCTCAAGAAAGAACTGTTAATGTATGCTATGTCATGATTAAAACAACTTTCAGAGGACCTTACCAGGGGAATTGTAGAGATGCAAAAAGCTGGAGAAGGCCATAGAAGCATTTCTAAAGACCCGAGTGTCTACATTAAAAGAAATTGTCTACAAATGGAGGAAATTCAGTACTATTGCTACTTTCCAGAAGAGTGGGTGTCTTGCAAATATCACACCAAATGCACAATGTGCAATGCTGAAGGAAGTGGAAAAAAAAAACAAGCATAACAGCAGAAGACCTGATGAAATCTCAGGAACTTGCTGAAGTCTCTGTTCATGTGCCCACTACAAGAAAAACACTGAACAAGGATGGTGTTCGTGGAAGGATACCACAGAGGAAACCACTGCTCTCCAAAAAAAGAAGACATTGCTGCATGTCTCAAGTTTGCCAAAGACCACCTGGATGTTCCATAAAGCTTCTGGGACAGTGTTCTGTGGACAGATGAGACAAAAGTTGAGCTTTTTGGTAGAAATGCACACTGCTATGTCTGGAGGGAAAAGAGCACTGCACATCAACACCAAAACCTCACAACAACTGTGAAGTATGGTGGAAAGAGCATCACGGTTTGGGCTGCTTTGCTGCCTCAGGGCCTGGACAGCTTGCAATCGTTGAGGGAACAATGAATTCCAAGCTGTGTCAAGACATTTTACAGGGTAATGTCACGGTAGCAGTCCATCACCTGAAGCTTGATAGAAGTTGCATGATGAAATAAGGCAATGATCTGAAACCCAAGAGTAAATCAACAACAGAATGAATTGAATTGAATTGACTTTATTTCTTATATCCTTCACATACATGAGGAGTAAAAATCTTTAAGTTACATCTCTGTCTGGAAACCACTGTTGAATGGTTTAAAAAGAAGACTGCACTTTCGAATGGCCAAATTAGAGTCCAGATTTTAACCCAATTGAGGTAATGTGACATGACCTTATGAGAGCTATTCATGCAAGGTATCTCTTGCTTATTGATGAACTGAAACAGTTTTGTATGAAAGAATGGTCTATAATTCCTCCTCGGCTTTGCGTAAGTCTGATCAGCAGCTACCGGAAATGTTTGGTGGAGGTTATTGCTGCTAAAGTAGGTTCTACCAGCTATTAAGTAAAGGGTTCAAATACTTTTTCCAGGCTGGACTGTGAATGATTAAACAATGTGTTCAATAAAGACATGAAAAGTACAATTGTTTGTGTGTTTATGTTTGTCTATTATTGTTGCTTAGATGATCAAACTGCATTTTATGAGTAATTAATGCAGAAAACCAGGCAATTGCAAAGGGTTCACAAACTTGCATCTGTGTGTGTATATATAGCATTCGGAGGAGACACCACAGTCAACCATGTACTGATGATGTCCTCTCACATAGTGATGAAACGGTTGCAAGTAAATTGCCAAGGTTGGAGATCAACTCTACCCAAAGATATATGATATATAAAATATGTGTTTATATATATTTAACAAGTAGTGCAAAAAGAGATTTTAAAAAATAGTGAAGTAGCGTGTATGGGTTTACTGTCCATTCAGAAATCTGATGGCAGAGGGGAGGAAGCTGTTCCTAAGACATTCAATGTGTGACTTACCATGGAGAAAATGTATTGAAAGTTCAAAGATTGCTTCCATGGATGGCAGGTTTGATATTTGAGCAGAGATCGGTTAGATTGGGACTGTAATCTTGACAGTTCAGAAGACTGAGGGGTCTCTTTGAAGCTTACAAGCTTCTTACAGTGCTTGGCAGGTGAGATGCAGGGAGGATGTATCCCTAGGTTCAGGTGCCTATGGTTTTAGATTGAGTTTTGGGTTATTTAGGAGGCAGAGTAGGGGGAGGAGAAGATAATACACCTTGGGAATTCTTTAGCCCAGAGAATTGTGGAAGCTTGGTCATTGTGTTCATTCAAACAGAGGTTTTTAATATACAGCTGATATTCTATTAGCAGGCTATCAACCTTCCTACTTTCCCCAATCACAGCTGGGCTTTCTTTCAGAAGTAAGAACAGAAGTCTTCCCTGTGCCCTTCTCAGATTATTACTTTTAAATCCACTTGCTTTTATTTTACAGCATATTGTGCATCCTGGCAGTGCTATATTTCTAAATTAGACAATCACTGATGAAAGGCATCAAGGAATATGGGAATAGTGGTGGAAAGTAATGATGTTGAATATTAGTTATGATCTTGATCAATGGTGAAGAAGCTACGAAGGCAAGATGGCCAACACCACCTCTCCAATGTTATATACAAATAGTGATTGACAATTAATTTTTATTCTGCTCATTAAAAAGCTGTCACAACTCTTGTTTTGAAATGATTGTTCAAGTGAAAAATATTCTGTTCCCTTCTTTTTCTCCAGCTTTCTGTTTGTGATTGAGCACATGATGCCTCTCTGCATGGTTATATCGTGGGTGTACTCAGTGGCCATGATGATTCAGCACATTGTTGCTGAGAAAGAACACAGGCTGAAAGAGGTGAGGCTTGATGGCAGTCAGGTGAAAAACTTTTATTGATTACTTTTGAGCAGTACTTATTGATTACTTCTGAGCTTACTCAAAGACTACAACATCACACCAGACCTTTCCTCTCGGAAGGAATTTGGAATTGATTTAAAATGAACGCTTAGAAAAAGTACATTTTATCATTACGCATCCCTCATACAATAGCTCTATAACAGACAATTTCTAACTGTTCACTATTAATTCTATTTTAACTTTCAGGATATGTAATATCAGATATTTGATTATGCTAAATGCATTGGGAGAATACCAGCTAAAGAAAAGTATTGCAAATATAGTATCTTCACTGGAAACAAACCAGCAATCCTTCTATTTCCCTGGAAGAATAAACAAATCAATGTCAGTATCTTCCCCTGGGCCAGTATCACTAGTGTTTACGTTATGATACACTCAGCCCACTCCATTGGGCAGACTGTGTCCTTTGTCTGACTTGCACCAGACTCCTCGCATTTCAAGGTCTGTCATGGATAGGAATTATCAAGTGAACATGAACAAAACAGTTCAAGAATGTGACCAGAGTCTCCCTCAAGTAATGCATTTCTACCATTGCCTCTTGGGAGTTCTTGGCCCACAACAGCTCAACGTAGAAATGAAGAATTCAGAGTGGAAGTAAGAGCTTCAAGTCCATGTATTCAGACTACATAAAAGCCCAGCGTGATTGGTGGAAAGATTGTAACACCTCACCAATCGCCCCCTTCCCCATTCTGCACCATCTGTGGAAGAATGTACATTTGGCTTCAACAACCACATCAGAACCCTCAAAATTGCAATGGAACCAAGTATTACTCTATTTCAGTGCACTGCCTAAGAATACACTGTATTTGATTTGAATTTTATGTTCTTGCTATTTTGCACCAACATCTACCCCTAATATTATTTTGCTCAGAGCTGTGTATAACTGGGCAACCTACAGATTACAAACAAGAAGTTCTTTGTTCCCGAAGCTTGAGCTGATGCTTCATCAAAATAATATTTGATTCAAGAGTTCATACTTTATAAAGTACATTTCAAATTGGCTTTTAATGATCTCTGTAATCTTTTTTTTTCCTTTTTCAATCTTTTTATTAAGTTTTAGATTAATATACATAACAATATTAATGATACAAAGAGATCAATATAACATTGATAATGGTTAACATATACAAAAATAATTCAAGTAAAATATATAATTCAAGCCTCCCAATCTCTAAGTAATTGAACATGAAAAAGGAATTTTATCAAGAACCCCCTAAACTAAAAGAAAAAACACAAAACAAAACTGGGATGTCCTATTCCTTTGGATAAGAACATTATTTGTCATTAACTCCGCTCCTCCATAGATAAACAAAAGATTATTTTTTTAAAAGGCTTCTGAAAGGGACAGCTTACATCATATGAAAATGTTGAATAAATGATCTCCAGGTTTCTTCTAATTTAACTGAAGAATTAACCATACCACACCTAATTTTTTCCAGGTTTAAACATAATATAGTTTGAGAAAACCATTGAAAAGAAGTAGGAGGATCAGAATCTTTCCATTTAAGTAACATGAGTCTTTTAGCTTTTAATGAGGGGAATAGCATGCTTTTGTGATTTATCCATGGATAATTGTTTCATGTCATTTGAACAATTATCTAATAAATATAAGTTGCCTAGTTCACATTTTTTCAGATATCTGCAGATTAGAAGTGTTTTGAATGGTATTTTACCTAACTTCCCAATATTTCATCCAACTAATATTACAGAAAAAAATTTAGGTTTAAATCCCCATCAGAAGCGCTTAATAGCAGTTTTGTATGATTTAATTACGAAAATACATCGAAGTACATCTGATAAAATAAAAAATGAATGGGAAAGAGAACTTCAGGTACCTTTACCTATAGAGAAATGGGAGAAAATTTTTCAACTAGTTAATACTTCCTCAATGTGTGCTAGACATACACCGATACAATTTAAAATAGTCCATAGGACTCATATGTCTAAGGATAAATTAGCTCGTTTTTACCGACATATAAATCCTGTGTGTGACAGATGTAATTCTGAGGTAGCCTCTCTGACACACATGTTTTGGTCTTGCCTTCTTTTAGGTAAAAATTGGAAAGATATTTTTGATATTATTTCAACAGTTTTGCATATTAATTTAAAACCTCACCCTATTACTGCAATTTTTGGATTACCAGTGACAGATGTCGGTCATTTATCCTTTTCAGCTTGCTGTTTGATTGCATTTGTTACACTAATAGCTAAAAGATCCATCTTTCTCTGTAATTATTTTTAAGTCAAACACACATAGAAATTAGGAGCAGAAGTAGATTTCTTGATACCTTGCGCTTGCTCAACCATTCAATAAGATCATGGTTGGTCAAACACTCTAAATTTAAATATGTTTTGTTAAAGATTTACACTTATTCAATTTGTTCCAAAGTCATCACCCATACATTTTGCCCCCTGATGAGTCAAATTCATCTTGTCCCTGTTCTTCTCAATGAGTCTGAACCAAGGGTGAGGTGGGGATATTTTCAACCTTTCGAGTCAGGATGCTGCATCAAGACTTGAAGTATCAACCACCCCTCTACCTCCACAGATGCTGCCTGATCTGTTGTGGTTTGTTCTTTTGCACAAGATTGTAAAATCCTTGATGTCTACTTGCCCAGACATCCATACATCACCGCTCAGTAAACCTTGAGATTCCAGTTGCATTCTCTGCCAAAGGAAACAGTAGAGTCTGCCTCACTGAATTTATTTAAGATACAGTTAGATTTTGCATAACAGGGAAATTAAGGACTATCAGGAAAAGGCAGGTAGGTGGAGTTGAGTTCATGACCACATCAGCCGTGATCCTATTGATTGCTGGAGCAGGCTATTGCTACTCCTATTTCTTACAATGTTGTACCGTTTTAATTCTCCTTGACACTCCCACAATGATATAGAAATCATAGAAACTACAGCACAGAAACAGGCCTTTTGGCCCTTCTTGGCTGTCCATCTGTTTTTTTTTCTATTGCTACTGTAAAGCCAAATAAAAATTAGAAGACAACATCTCATTAGAGATAACTTGGAAAATGTGCAACTCGGGTGGTTGATGGTTGGGTTGAGTTGTTCACCATACAGGGAAACATCACCAGTGTGCTGTTAATTGTGATGTGTCCTCCAAATGCTTGGCAACTGATTAGTTGTCATTTCAGAAACTCGATTGTGACTTGAGCAGGAAATCTTGTCGCTGATTGGTTGTGTGGCAAACTTCATGCATTGTGATCTGGAATTTTGCCCTTGTTGGCTCATAAACATATAGAGCTCAATCCTATTTATGAGCTAATATGAGCAAAATTCTAGACCACAATGCATGAAGTAGACCACACAACCAATCAGCGATGAGATTTAAGTCACAGTTGACTTTCTGAAATGATAACCAATCAGCCAATTGATGTATATAAAGGCCAAGCATATAGAGGACACACCACAATTAACAGTGCACTGATGATGTCTCTTCATATTGTGGTGAAATGTTTGCAAGTAATTTGCCAAGATTGTAGAACAATTCAACCCAACATCATCTCATATTCAGTTTGGCTAACTTACAGCCCAATAATGTGAACAGCGAATTTTCCAGTTTCAGGTAACCCACTCCCCTGGTGTTGTCGCTAAGACCAACCTGTCCACATGAGTTTGTTCACCTTTCCTGTTCTCTTCCCCCCATCACCTTCCTTACGGTTCCACCTGGCCACTATAAACTATCCACAGCCCACACTCACAATCTCTTGCCTATCGCCTACCTGCCTGTTTCTTCTTTGAACTCAGGTCTGATGCAGGGTCCTGACTCAAAATGTCTACCTTCATTTGTTTTTCATTTGCAATTGCTGCTTGCCCCGATGAGTTCTTTCAGTGTTCTTTGCTTTTTTTTTAACCATCAGTGTGTTTGCTACTAATTCTTAGCTACAGCCTTCAGCCAGATCGAGGCAACCATGGCACTCCCCAACCCTTGAGCTGCTCTTAAACTTCTAACTAATACATCTGATCCGTCAACTTAAATGTCATAGCAGAAGGAATGATAATGAACTACACGGTTGATGTCTCTCATGGTTCTTCATTCCTTGCTGACCCTTATCCCATCTTGGGTTCTTTTCCAGAACCAAATACGCTCCACCATGTCACAGTGTGTTATTTTATCTAGGGATGGCAGGAAGCAGTACAAATTTGTTTTTCACCTTTGCTACAAACTCTTCCCAATGCTACTATTAAATCTACTCACCTTGACTGAAGCCAGCCAGTGGTGTGGTGGCATCTGCACCGCACTTTTGAGACAAGTGTTCCTGGTTTCGAATCTGGCCGGCTCCTTGCACGCTTTCCGTCGGTGCTGGGTTGAGCATTGAGCTGGTAACTCGCCTCATTCTTAAAAAAAAACCAAACAAATGCTAAAGAAACGATCATTTCTATCAATATATATCTAAGACCTTGGCACAGTACTGTATTTGTCAACGTGGTGCGGGGAGTGAGTTTGTAAATCTGTCGGGAGCAGAGGATGCTGGGAATGGTGAGGGTAGAACACTGCAGGAGGGGTGTGGGACAGGTGGCAGAGAATGAGTGCCGGGGGGGGGGGAGGGTTGCACAGGTGCAGCTAAAATCAAGGTCGTTTGATTCCAAACAATTAGTTTATTGATCATTACAGAGTCTCTCTGGTGCTTCCCGCTCCCTACCCTCCCTTCCCCCTTTCCCCAACCATGATTCAACTCTCCATACTCCTTTCTCACTCTCAGTTCACAACACTCAAGTTCAGAATTAGGTTTATCATCACTCTCATATGTCAGGAAATTTGTTTTTTTTTTGTGGCAGCTATACAGTGCAATACATAAAATTGCTGCAGTAGTGTGCATATGTCTGAGGTAAGCTAGCTATGTGCTTTGTGCTGAAGACTTTTACACAGTTATTCCGTATGTGTATTTGTTTTACACTAGTTACCTAAAATCTGTGTCATCTGGTTCCTGGCACTTCTGCCCCTGTGCACTGTATCAAGCCCCTTCATTCCTTTCTAGCATTTGCTGTTTTCTTATAAAAGTAACCTTCAACCAGTACTGATAGTCCCTGCTGTGTATTGGGTACCAATTTACTGCTTGCTGCACACATTAGAGTAGAAATGGAGTAGGTCATAGGATATCTGTTTGTGAGGTATGTAAAGATACTGAGAGTGGAGACAAAAAAGAAACTTAAGGTGCAGAGAGGCTTGTAAAATTTTTAGCCCAAGAAACAGTTATCTGTGAGCCATTTGGGCTAAATCAAGAAAGTCACAGAATTAAAAAGTGGGCCACAGTGTAGACACACTTACAGCTGTAGAGTCACGTATGCTTAATTATCATTTAATATCATGGGACATTTATTCATTTTTTAATCTTTACTTCAATAACTAGTTTATTACACAATGATAGCTATTAAAACAAACCTTTTTATTAATGAACATTATCTCAGTTTAATGTTAACAGTGCCATTACTGAAAAACATAGTCCCTGTAATCAATGTGGAATGGTTCATTTAGTTTAATCATAGGAAATTTACTTTAAATAGACATACAAATTAACAATGAAAATGCATATTTTCTGCAAGTGAGAGCCTTGTAGTCATGGTCTGCAGAATTGATGTGCTGCACATTAAAAATTGAATCATTAGTTTAAAAGCATATGCAATGTCTACCTGAGACATAACAGCAAATTAAAATGGGTACAACATACTATCATGATGAACCTGAAATATTAAATTAAATGATACAATTCAAAAGTATTATGGTAATAACAACACTTTAGTAGAATATATGCTGAAAGGGAGTTAAACTTTAAATTCAAGCATTATGAGTTAATTCATTCTCAGCTACAGATACAGACTTGTATCATTCTTGCTACAGTAGTGCACTAGTCCTGGAAGATTCGTGTTTCTCTTCATACTGCGTCAACCAGCCTACATCTGTATACCAACTAGATATAGAAATTACCTTCAAGGAAATATAAATGTTGTCCATTACAAGTTGCACTGTATTGGTTAGTGTCTGCACAAAATGGAAAATATACTTGAAATGTTGCTTAAATCTGACCACTTTTCATTAACTTCTTGATAGATTCCTGGTTAGTTAGGCCATGAAGGGATAAGGAGGGAAGGTAGGAGATTGGGGCTGAGAGGGAAATGGATGAGCCATGATGAAATGGCGGAGTAGACTCGAAAGGCCAGATGGCCTAATTCTGCTCCTGTATCTTATGGTCTATTATTTACTCATTTTTGGTGGTGATGTAGCAAAATTAATGTGTTATTAATACATCAAAATGTAGATCCGCCACCATCATCCAACTATCACACAACACGTTCTCCATCAACTGCAAATCAAACTGGCATATGTTCTGCCTTGAATATGTTCATTAACAAGAGGTAGGGAAGAGGTTATTTTTATCATTCGGTTTGGTCTGGGTTTCTTTCCTTCTCCACACCTCCACATCTCCCACCACCATATCATCCCTTCGTACTCATCTTCAGCCCAGAGGGAGTACATGAAATATCTCTGTCTTCCATGCTGCATTATGAACTTACTGGGAGAGCAATCTTTTTAGGGTAAATACGAGAAAGTCTGCAGATGCTAGGAATCCAAAGCAAACCTCTTTATTGATTTGCTATATTCTACTGTCACAACTAGATTAGTCATAGACTAAGTTGTGCCCTGCTCTCTGACTTCTGGAGAATTTAAATCATAGCTCACACAAGTACACAGCAAAGAGGAGACAACCATCACTGTGCCAACTTATTGAATGTGCTTACCAATAGTTATAAGCTTTGTCCTTTTTCATGTTCCTCCTTGCTGGTAATAAATTTCAGGATTTATGGTGCACTGCCAATAGGTTATATGGAGGGCAGCAGACTAGGAAATATATTTGCTTTAATGTAAACAGAGCCACACAGAAAGTACAAATCTATAATATCTCACGAGGGCCAGTCAGCCCATCTAGTCTGTACTGGTACTCAGCAGAGCAATTCCACCAGTCTATTCCCCCACTCATACTTGTCCTATGTAGCCTACTAGCATCACTTTTAGGATTACATTGTTATCTATACTAAAGGGTAATTTACATTACTGAACCAACACGTCTTTGGGATATGGGAAGAAACAGAGCACCTGGAGGGAACACATGTAGTCATAGGAAGAACGTGCAAACTCCACACTGACAGCATCTGATGGTGGAATCGAACCCATTTCCTTGGAGCTGTGAAGCAGGGCTAATTGATGTGCCACCATACAATAATGTCAATAATGCCACATAATGTTCGACTGTCATAAATGACAAGAAATAAAACATGAAAGTTGAACACAGGAATGAAAATAGCAAGTGGGAAGGAGAAAAGACAAGTTTTGGGGCACTGCCAGATTCAGGGTCATATCTCCCATCATTCTCATTTGGTGTTTGATTGATCTGTTATCTGCTTTCAACATTTTAAACAGATCTGTCAGTATAATATCATGCTATTCAATTTATTAAGCTATTAGACACAAATGCCTGTGTTATCAAAGTGTCTTTCTGAGTGAGCTAATAGGCATCCAACAGCTAATAAAGAATTAGAAATAGCACTTTGGCTTTGTTTCAACCACCTGCACTAACACTCTTAGAAACCATCCCACATACTCCTGCACAGTACATTATTATGCATATACTGTAACTAAACAGAAATAGATTTAGTGATTTAAAGGGTAGAGCACTCTATTCAATGTTTAAATTATCCCTATAAAACTTGGAATATTGTCTTTTCACCTGGTTTCCTCATTGTAGGAAGGATGTGGAAGCTTCAGAGAAGGTAGAGGGGAGATCTATCAGAATGCTGCCTGGACTAGAGGGCAAGTTTTATTAAGATAGGTTGAGCGAGCCAGGGCTTTTCTTTTTGGAGCGAAGGAGGATGGGAGGTGACTTGATAGAAATGTACAAGATTATAAGAGGCATAGGTTCAATGGACAGCCAAAGACTTTTTCCCAGGGCCAAAATGTCTAATACAAGGGGGCATAATTTTAAGGTGATTGGAGGAAAGTGTAGGGGGGTGTCAGGTAAGATTTTACATAGAGATCGGTGGGTGTGTGGAACACCCTGCCAGGGCTGTTGTTAGAGGCAAATACATTAGTGGCATTTAAGGTAGGCAAATGGATTATAGAAAAATAGAGAGTTTTATAGGAGGGAATGGTTAGATTGATCTTGGAGAATGTTAAGAGGTCAGTACAACATCATGCTTTTATGTTCTATGTTCTATGTTCTAAGTATGAAAATGTAGAAGAAGCATGAATAAGCCCGAGGGCCTTCAATCTTGCACTATCATTCAATAACCTCGTAGCCACTCTGCCATTAGTGATGTCTATAGTTTCTAAAAATCTACTAGTTTTAGCTTTCTTGAATATACCTAACAACTTCTAAGGGCAATGGATTCTGAATGTTCACAACCTTCTGATATCAATCATAATTGTGCAGTTCCTTATATATACTACCAGGGAAACAGCTTCTGAAAATTTAACCCTTCATTCCCTCTATCCCAGGCATTCCCAAACCTTTTTATGCCATTGACCAATATCATGGACCCCAGGTTGGGAACACCTGCTCTATCCTGTCTGCACCTATACATATTATCTGAATGTGAGCATTAAAAATTCATACTCTACAATGCTGTACCTATTTAATGGAAGCAAATGCCATTAATCAGATTATTAGTTAACGCCATGCAGGGGTGAAGGTAAAATAACTTGCTTTCCAATTGCCTTTCACCTCTTCCAGGTCATGAAAATGATGGGGTTGAACAATGCAGTCCACTGGGTGGCCTGGTTCATCACAGGCTTTGTACAGCTCTCGATTTCGGTTACTGCACTGACGGGCATTCTGAAGTACGGCAAAGTTCTAATGCACAGTGATCCCTTCATTATATGGCTGTTTCTTACAGTCTATGCCATTGCTACCATCATGTTCTGGTGAGTTAAATTGCTGTATATTAAGTAGAATTAAAGATTCTTCAGGTTCAAGGACTGCCATGCATCTCAATCATTGCTTTGGCACTAATGATACTCCTCCATCTTTCCGCAGCCTTCCAAGGTTGATGACTAATCCATTGGAAATGCCTAATGTGGCACAGAATTTTATAAATTTGCAAAGTGGTAGATGATTTCATGGCACACCGCATTCATCTTAATGTTAGCAATATATTATCGCTTTAGCTAATGGTATTAATTGAATTATTCATCGTTTCCATAAGCCAGTTGTAGCACCAGCGGGCTCTTCAGCTTTTGGGTCAGCTCTACTTTCAATTCCACTATTCTTGCGCCATGTCCTTTGATATGACAAAAAATATATATTTTTGGTCTTTATACCTCCAGCCTAACGAACGTTCCAAATTTCTATCATCTCTCATCAGAAAATATGCAAACTAATTTCGCCCTCTGATTGGTCTGAGACTATTTTTAGGACTATGTCATCTTCATGTTGATCTCCTTCAACAGAGAAAGTAGTCTATCAATGTACCCTATAAAATCATTCCATTATTTTGAAATTCCTTACTAATTTCCCCACCACCACCTGTATTCTGCCGAATATAAGGTAATTAAACAGCATTCTGGATTTGGTAGACAGGAATATTTTAGGCTGTAAATAGTATGTCAACATTAGTAATGGCAAATTATTGGAAAAGTTGGTGGTTGAGCCTTATTTGAGTAGGTGATGAAATGAGCCATATGGATGAGCCTTTTCCTTCGTAATAGATCTCATGAGGAAGAGCTAAGTCTCGATTAATAAGGGCCCCAGAAGCAGGCCATTCAGCCCATCAAATCTGTATTTATGCTAATCATTTTATTCTCTCCACATTTCCACAGGGTTCCCCCAGACTTTACCACTCACCTGCACACTAGGGGCAACTTATAGAGTGGCCAAGTAACCCACCACCTTGCAAATCTTTGGGCCTGGGAGGAAAGCAGAATGCCTGGAGAGAACCCAAATGGTCACAGGGAGAACATGCAAACTTCACACAGATGGTACTAGCGGTCAGGATTGAATCGAGGTCCCTGGAGTTATGAAGCAGCTGCTCCACCATCTGCATCAATGTTGCTCCCTGTTCCCACAGTCCGATCCTGAACCTGTATTGCTAACTGAACTCCTTTCCTTCCTGTTACCATCGCACTCTTTATGTTTCTACTGTGTTGAGCTGGGAAATCTCAATATGAGGATTAGCTGTCATCTCTCACAAACTGATTGTGGTTTACTGCATTGTATCACTTGTTGTTCTCAGTATAGACCTGTAACTCTGCTGTTGAATGCCCTATTTGGGCATTCCTTCATTGGTTCTGTTATAGTTACCATTCTGGAGATTCAGAATATTAAAGTATATGATCATGCACTTTGGTGGAAGAAATAAATGGGCAGACTATTATTTAGATGGAGAGAGAATTCAAAATGCAGAGGTGCAAAGGGACTTGGGAGTCCTTGTGCAAGATACCTTAAAGGTTAACCTCCAGGTTGAGTCGGTTGTGAAGAAGGCGAATGTATAGAATATAAGAGCAGGGAGGTGATAAGGCACTCGTGAGACCACACTTGGAGTATTGTGTGCAGCTTTGGGCTCCTTATTTTAGAAGGGATATACTGACACCGGAGAGGGTTCAGAGAAGATTCACAAGAATCATTCCAGGAATGAAAGGGTTACTGTATAAGGAACGTCTAGCAGCTCTTGGGCTGTATTCCCTGGAGTTCAGGAGAATGAGGGGGGATCTCATAGAAACATTCCGACTGTTAAAAGGCCTGAACAGATTAAATATGATAAAATTATTTCCCATGGTAGGGGATTCTGGGACAAGAGGGCATGACTTCAGGATTGAAGGACGTCCATTTAAGGCAGAGTTGGCTGTTCAGTTAGCTCTTTGTAGCTTGTTAAAACGTGATCACCTTTGCTGCTTAATTCTCTACTGAAGTTCAGTGTTTGACATGCAGTGTATGGTTCCTTGATGTCAATGCTGAATAAATTAGGTGTAACCTCTCCTCAATGTGACTTTTTTTTCATTTCCCTGACATTCAAATTCCATTCCTGGTTACTTCTGTCCTTCTGAAGTAGTTGGACTAATTAATTGAAGCATGGCACACCAGAATAAAGGAATGCAAACCATATCTACTGTTCTTCAATCTCTTCCTCCTAAATCTGGCTGATTTCAGCTAATTCTACAAAAAAAAACCACAATCCACAAAATTACTGAAGTGTCACTACACTTCAGTTACTAGTGTCAGGTGGGACAATATATGTTGAATATTCTTTGAATAGCACCAGGAATAAATTGGGCCAATTTTGTCTGTAACAGGTAGAAGGATGGTCTTATTGCTTCTATTCCACTAACTTCTTCCTTGAACTTTTGCAGTTTCCTGATCTCTGTGGTCTACTCCAAGGCAAAGCTGGCATCAGCTTGTGGTGGGATCATATATTTCCTCAGCTATGTTCCATACATGTATGTCGCTATTCGTGAGGAGGTAGCTCATGACAGGATAACAGCATTTGAGAAGTGCATTGCGGTATGATATTAAAAATAATATATTATCTATCACAATATTATGCTGAATGTTTTAGTGCATGAAAGTGGATCCTAAATTAAAGGCTCATATTTTTACCCAAACAAAATCGAGGTAAGTAAGTGGCCTGTGTCCATTAATGTACTCTAGGAGCGATAATTACAGAACCCATTTGTTTATGCACTGTATTTCAGAAGTTGGAAGTTGAGTAATATTTTTGTCCTGTGAAATTTGTTACTGCTCCTAAGAGTTGAAGACCATGAGGGATGTATCCTCAAATTTGTGGCTACTTGACTCAGACTTGATTCAAACTTGTGGCTAATGGACTCAGCCTCCTGAGAAATGAGTTCCCCTTCCTCTGGCTATATCAGTTCATCTTGAGGATTTTGAACCTTCTCAATAATTGACATAGACAGAAGTGAAAGGCTACATAATTCAATATCATACATACAAACGTAATATAATACATAAAAACATAGTAGCTGCCTATCACCTCCCTCATGGTTCCGCCTCCTTCTACTATCCATTGTGTTTTCCCCTATTCCTTCTTCATCTTTCCTGCCCATCACATCCCTGCCTCCACTCCCCCACCCCTTTATCTTTCCCCTTACTGGTTTTTCACCTGGAACCTACCAGCCTTCTCCTTCCCACCCTCCCCCACCTTCCCTATAGGGCCTCTGCCCCTTCCCTCTACAGTCCTGACGAAGGGTTCCGGCCCAAAACGTCAACCGATCTTTTCCACGGATGCTGCCCGACCTGCTGAGTTCCTCCAATGTGTTGTGAGTGTTGCTTTGACCCCAGCATCTGCAGATTATCTTGTGTTTACATAATTCAACACTGAATTAACTTGGAGAACTAAAATTATGACTTGGAAAATAGGTTTTGCTCACTATTTGGTAATATTCAGTGTTTAATAGAAATACTCACATTGAATATATGATCTGAGAAATTGTTTGAGTGTCTACTGCCCAGAACAAAGTACAGCCTTCCTACTAAGTCTCACCCTTGTTAATCTTCATCCTCGCCAGCACTCCAGATTGTATATGAACAGCTAGCGATTCGGAAAAGTGGCTGCCTCCTGAGTGATGTGTGTGTAAATGCGTTGACAGTGTCCAGTTTTATCTTTCTCTTGGGGATGTCTGACATTCATATTGGCCCAAGTGAGACAGATAAAACCACGTTAACTGAGTTCAATGTTTGTATGTTCCACCTTCAACAATCACAAGAGTATATTTCCAGCATTTCTCTATTGTACACAAAAACAGAATTGAATAAAAATAGGAACAGAAAATGTTGGAAATATTCAGCAGGTTGGGCAGTGAAAGTGAACCATAATTGATGTTTCAGATCCAAGACCTCTTATCAAAGCTGGGAAAGAAAGAAAATAATTTAGTTTACAGTTGGAAAAAAAAAGTGGGGATGGAAGGGATTGTTGGGATGGCTGGTGAACAGGTCCAACAAAGGAAATATCACTGATTGAGTGAGATCAGATATGTTAATATAGCATTTCAAAGCATATTATATATATTTTTTTAAAATCTATGTTATAAATTTCTAATAGCTGAATCCTTAAGTAGGTTCTTGGCCCAAGACATCGACTGTATATTCAACTCCATAGTTGCTGCCTGACCTGCTCAGTTCCTCCAGCATTTTGTGTGTATTGCTTTTTGTGTTTATAAGCAGAATCACATACAGTTTTCCAAGGGAATTGTTGAAGCTAGAAGATTTATATGAGCGTTTATTCAGAGGATAAGAGTCACACATTGTTTGGGAAAGAGAGAGAAGCTGTGTACAATGTTGCCAATGATATGTAAACACTGGTTGAAAATAATCTTCCAACTAATCAATCACCCTAGGCGGGCCTTCATATCATGCTGTAATGAAGTTATTAAAAATTGCTTCTGATTGATACATCAACATTAAATCTTATAATGTGCTCTAAGCTAAATTCAGATTTAATGATCCCTTCATTTTCCATTCACTGCATTTTAGATTCTTGCTACTCAGCTGCATGAATTGCAGCAAACTCCTTACTGTACTGAAACCTGCTTTTCCTTAAACAGATATATCCAGACATTATTATGATCCTAAAATGCAAGGGCTGTAAAGAGAGCCTAGGAGAGGAAGGCGTCTTGTGTCAAGGTCCACCCTTTTACATATCAGAGCTATTTTTTTTATTCATACAAATAAAATCCCAACCCCTGGCAAAGAATATGAAGGCCATTATCCAGAAGCCCAATCCTAATTTACAGATGCTAAAAGTGAATAACCATGTTACGCTGGCCAGCAGAAAGCTAAATGCAACAGAGGATAACATTTCTTATAAAGTTGGATTCAGGTCTAGGCACTTAACATTTAAATACAGACTAACTTTAAAGCACAGAAATCCATTTGGATCCTACAGCATGAAACAAGCCTCTTTCCAAACCATCAGAGAAGCAACTAACATGCTACCTTAGAAATAAACTTTTACCATTTGCTGAAGATATTTTACAGAATCATTCGTAGGTCAGTCATAGGTGGTTGTGTGTGTGTAGGAATATTTTATACGTAGATATCCACACGGGTGTAATTCAACATCCTAAAGAAGTATTGAGTATTTAAAGTTGCATTTTGTACTTTCAGTCGCTCATGTCTACAACTGCATTTGGGCTTGGTTCGAAGTATTTTGCTCTCTATGAGGTGGCAGGAGTTGGAATTCAATGGCATACCTTCAATCAGTCCCCAGTAGAAGGAGATGACTTCAACCTGCTTCTCTCCATGGTCATGTTGATTGTTGACGCCACTGTCTATGGAGTGCTGACATGGTACATCGAAGCTGTTCATCCAGGTTGGACTGCCTCTGTCACTTAACTCTTTCCATTAGCTGCATATTACACCTTTACTGCTCAGATGCATGAATTGTGACAAACTTGTGTTTCTCCTTAATATACTGGAAGTATTCTTCTCTGTGCATGACTGTATCTGACATGAACTATTTAACTCCTATAGGTATAGACTTTTTTTAAGTGTGAATCTCTGCATCAGTTGCATTGACTTTATTTTTGTTTTTTTTTTTGCCTTTTTGTACTTGTGTTCAGTGACCCTGTCAATGCTTAATGGGTTCATTTCTACCATTTGCATTCCTGGATCCAGCTGTCTTGATGATCTTTCATAACAAGCCCCAGCACCTAGGAACGACTAGAAAATGTCCTACAGGAGACTAAATAAGATTCTTATGAAATAGTACTTTTTACTGAATGACTATTGTCTCTCTCAGGATCATTTTCTTCAAAGATTGCAATGCAAAAGAAAGAGGGGTTTGGTCTGATAGGCCCTTGTCAGGTTCTAAAGCACAAATATTCAGAAGAAGGCAGTGAACCTTAGAGAAAATGAACAAGTTGACCGAGGAAGTGAATATTCGGTGGAGGAATGGATAGGCAATCATAGTGTAAAGTTGACAGACTCTTCTGCTCATTTGTTATCACTATTCCAATATCTTCAGACTTGCCTTCCATCTTCTACCCAACATAAATACAGGGTGGCACGGTAGCATATTGGTTAGCACAACATTTTCCCGTGCAGGCGAGCGGCGTCCAATACCTGCTGCTGCCTTTGAGGAATTTGTAGGTTTCCTCCGCGTGCTCCTGTTTCCTCCCACAGTCCAAGGAGTACTGGTTAGTAGGTTAATTGGTTATTATAGACAATAGACAATAGATGCAGCAGTAGGCCATTCAGCCCGTGGAGCTAGCACCACTATTCACTGTGATCATGGCTGATCATCCACAATCAGTAGCCTGTTCCTGCCTTCTCCCCTTATCCCTTCACTCTGCTATCTTTAAGAACTCTATCTAACTCTGCCTTCTGAGGCAGAGCATTCCACAGAACCACAACCCTCTGCATGAAAAAGTTTTTCCTCAACTCCGTTCTAAATAGTCTGCCCCTTATTCTTAAACTGTGGCCTGTGGTTCTGGACTCCCCCAACATCGGGAAAATGTTTCCTGCCTCTAGCATGCCCAAACCCTTAATAATCTTATATGTTTCAATCAGATCCCCTCTCGTCCTTCTAAATTCCAGTGTATACAACCCCAGTCGCTCCAATCTTTCGACATATGACAGTCCCGCCATCCCAGGAATTAACCTCGTGAACCTACGCTGCACTCCCTCAATAGCTAGAATGTCCTTCCTCAAATTTGGAGACCAAAACTGTACTCAATACTCCAGGTGTGGTCTCACCAGGGCCTTGTACAACTGCAGAAGGACCTCTTTTCTCCTATACTCAACTCCCCTTGTTATGAAGGCCAACATGCCATTAGCTTTCTTCACTGCCTGCTGTACCTGCATGCTTACTTTCAGTGACTGATGAACAAGGACACCTAGATCTCATTGTACTTCCCCTTTTCCTAACTTGACACCATTCAGATAGTAATCTGCCTTCCTGTTCTTGTCACCAAAGTGGATAACCTCACATTTATCCACGTTAAACTTATTCTGCCATGCATCTGCCCACTCACCCGACCTGTCCAAGTCACCCTGCATTCTCATAACATCCTCCTCACATTTCACACTGCCACCCAGCTTTGTGTCATTTGCAAATTCGCTAATGTTACTTTTAATGCCTTCATTTAAATCATTAATGTATATTGTAAATAGCTGCGGTCCCAGCACCGAGCCTTGCGGTACCCCACTAGTCGCTGCCTGCCATTCTGAAAAGGACCCATTAATCCCTACTCTTTGTTTCCTGTCTGCCAACCAATTTTCTATCCATGTCAGTACCCTACCCCCAATACCATTTGCTCTAATTTTGCAGGTACACTACATCCACTGGCTTTCCCATGTCCATTTTCATAGTTACATCCTCAAAAAATTCCAGAAGATTAGTCAAGCATGATTTCCCCTTCGTAAATCCATGCTGACTCGGACCTATCCTGCCACTGCTATCCAAATATGCCGCTATTACATCTTTTATAATTGATTCCAGCATCTTCCCCTCCACTGATGTCAGACTAACTGGTCTATAATTGCCTGTTTTCTCTCTCCCTCCTTTCTTAAAAAGTGGGATAACATTAGCTACCCTCCAATCCGCAGGGACTGATCTTGAATCTATAGAACATTGGAAAATGATTACCAATGCATCCATGATTTCTAGAGCCACCTCCTTAAGTACCCTGGGATGCAGACCATCAGGCCCTGGGGATTTATCAACCTTTAGTTCCATCAGTTTACCCAACATCATTTTGTGCCTGATGCGAATTTCCTTCAGTTCCTCCGTTACCCTAGGTCCTCTGGCCACTATTACATCTGGGAGATTGTTTGTCTCTTCCCTAGTGAAGACAGATCCATAGTACCTGTTCAGCTCTTCTGCCATGTCCTTGTTCCCCATAATAATTTCACCCATTTCTGTCTTCAAAGGCCCAACTAATTTTTTCCTCTTCACATACCTGAAGAAGCTTTTACTATCCTCCTTTATATTCTTGGCTAGCTTACCTTGGTACCTCATCTTTTTCCCCCGTATTGCCTTTTTAGTTATCTTCTGTTGCTCCTGAAAAGTTTCCCAATCCTCTGGCTTCCCACTCATCCTTGCTATGTTATCCTTCCTCTCTTTTATTTTTATACTGTCCTTTACTTCCCTTTACTTCCCTTGTCATCCATGGTCGCCCCTTACTCCCCTTAGAACCTTTCTTCCTCTTTGGAATGAACTGATCCTGCACCTTCTGTATTATTCCCAGAAATACCTGCCATTGTTGTTCCACTGTCATCCCTGTTATTGTAAATTGTCCCATAATTAGGCTAGGGTTAAATCAGTGAATTGCCAGATGGCACGCCTTGAAGGGTCGGAAGGGCCTATCCCTCAATATATCTCAATAAATAAATAAATCTGCGCTAATCCAAATTGCTTCAGCTTTCGGTTTAACTGGCAATTAGTCAGTGACATAGATTGGCTCCAGGCCGCATCGTGCCTCAACTTCAAAATTCTCATTTTTACTTTCACATCATATCATTCCCAGTCACTGTAACCTCCTCCAATTCCACCATGTGCATATCCCTGATATTTAATTTTTGCGCTGTTCTGCATGCATCCAGATTTGGATTGTACCACCAAACATCTTTTACCTCCCATTTCTCCTTTAGAGAGCTCCTGAAGCATTTTTTTTAACTAGCCTCCATCTGTTGATTCAATGCTATATTAACAGTGTAGGTGTCCTTCATGACGTTTTCCTGAGCAGAAACTATTGATGGTGTTGGTATTTCTTGAGGTTAGTCCTTGGATCTAAATTAAGTTTTAAAAGGTTTATTGGGCCTTCTCAGTGGCTGTAGGCAGGTCCAGACTGACAATCTGAAGCATCTGAGGGTCATTCCTGTAAATAAGGTGGATGATTTGAAAGTGCAGATTGTTATTAATGATTATGATATAGTTGGGATCACAGAGACATGGCTCCAGGGTGACCAGGGATGGGAGCTCAACGTTCAGGGATATTCAATATTCAGGAGGGATAGACATGAAGGAAGGGGAGGTGGGGTGGCGTTGCTGGTTAAAGAAGAGATTAACGCAATAGAAAGGAAGGACATAAGCCGGGAAGATGTGGAATCGATATGGGTAGAGCTGCGTAACACTAAGGGGCAGAAGACGCTGGTGGGAGTTGTGTACAGGCCATCTAACAGTAGTAGTGAGGTCGGAGATGGTATTAAACAGGAAATTAGAAATGTGTGCAATAAAGGAACAGCAGTTATAATGGGTGACTTCAATCTACATGTAGATTGGGTGAACCAAATTGGTAAAGGTGCTGAGGAAGAGGATTTCTTGGAATGTATGCGGGATGGTTTTTTGAACCAACATGTCGAGGAACCAACTAGAGAGCAGGCTATTCTGGACTGGGTTTTGAGCAATGAGGAAGGGTTAATTAGCAATCTTGTTGTGAGAGGCCCCTTGGGTAAGAGCGACCATAATATGGTGGAATTCTTCATTAAGATGGAGAGTGACATAGTTAATTCAGAAACAAAGGTTCTGAACTTAAAGAGAGGTAACTTTGAAGGTATGAGAAGTGAATTAGCTAAGATAGACTGGCAAATGACACTTAAAGGATTGACAGTGGATATGCAATGGCAAGCATTTAAAGGTTGCATGGATGAACTACAACAATTGTTCATCCCAGTTTGGCAAAAGAATAAATCAAGGAAGGTAGTGCACCCGTGGCTGACAAGAGAAATTAGGGATAGTATCAATTCCAAAGAAGAAGCATACAAATTAGCCAGAGAAAGTGGCTCACCTGAGGACTGGGAGAAATTCAGAGTTCAGCAGAGGAGTGCAAAGGGCTTAATTAGGAAGGGGAAAAAAGATTATGAGAGAAAACTGGCATGGAACATAAAAACGGACTGTAAAAGCTTTTATAGATATGTAAAAAGGAAAAGACTGGTAAAGACAAATGTAGGTCCCCTACAGACAGAAACGGGTGAATTGATTATGGGGAGCAAGGACATGGCAGACCAATTGAATAATTACTTTGGTTCTGTCTTCACTAAGGAGGACATAAATAATCTTCCAGAAATAGTAGGGGACAGAGGGTCCAGTGAGATGGAGGAACTGAGCGAAATACATGTTAGCAGGGAAATGGTGTTAGGTAAATTGAAGGGATTGAAGGCAGATAAATCCCCAGGGCCAGATGGTCTGCATCCTAGAGTGCTTGAGGAAGTAGCCCAAGAAATAGTGGATGCATTAGTGATAATTTTTCAAAACTCGTTAGATTCTGGACTAGTTCCTGAGTATTGGAGGGTGGCTAATGTAACCCCACTTTTTAAAAAAGGAGGGAGAGAGAAACCGGGGAATTATAGACTGGTTAGCCTAACGTCGGTGGTGGGGAAACTACTGGAGTCAGCTATCAAGGATGTGATAACAGCGCATTTGGAAAGCGGTGAAATGATCGGACAAAGTCAGCATGGATTGGTGAAAGGAAAATCATGTCTGACGAATCTCATAGAATTTTTTGAGGATGTAACTAATAGAGTGGATAGGGGAGAACCAGTGGATGTGGTATATTTGGATTTTCAAAAGGCTTTTGACAAGGTCCCACACCAGAGATTAGTGAGCAAACTTAAAGCACATGGTATTGGGGGTAAGGTATTGATGTGGGTGGAGAATTGGTTAGCAGACAGGAAGCAATGAGTGGGAATAAACGGGACCTTTTCAGAATGGCAGGCAGTGACTAGTGGGGTACCGCAAGGCTCAGTGCTGGGACCCCAGTTGTTTGCAATATATATTAATGACTTGGATGAGGGAATTAAATGCAGCATCTCCAAGTTTGCGGATAACATGAAGCTGGGTGGCAGTGTTAGCAGTGAGGAGGATGCTAAGAGGATGCAGAGTGACTTGGATAGGTTTGGTGAGTGGGCAAATTCATGGCAGATGCAATTTAATGTGGATAAATGTGAAGTTATCCACTTTGGTGGCAAAAATAGGAAAACAGATTATTATCTGAATGGTGGCTGATTAGGAAAAGGGAAGGTGCAACGAGACCTGGGTGTCATTATACACCAGTCATTCAAAGTGGGCATGCAGGTACAGCAGGTGGTGAAAAAGGCGAATGGTATGCTGGCATTTATAGCGAGAGGATTCGAGTACAGGAGCAGGGAGGTACTACTGCGGTTGTACAAGGCCTTGGTGAGACCACACCTGGAGTATTGTGTGCAGTTTTGGTCTCCTAATCTGAGGAAAGACATCCTTGCCATAGAGGGAGTACAAAGAAGGTTCACCAGATTGATTCCTGGGATGGCAGGACTTTCATATGAAGAAAAACTGGATGAACTGGGCTTGTACTCGTTGGAATTTAGAAGATTGAGGGGGGATCTGATTGAAACGTATAAAATCCTAAAGGGATTGGACAGGCTAGATGCAGGAAGATTGTTCCCGATGTTGGGGAAGTCCAGAACGAGGGGCCACAGTTTGAGGATAGAGGGGCAGCCTTTTAAGACTGAGATTAGGAAAAACTTCTTCACACAGATAGTGGTGAATCTGTGGAATTCTCTGCCACAGGAAACAGTTGAGGCCAGTTCATTGGCTATATTTAAGAGGGAGTTAGATATGGCCCTTGTGGCTACGGGGGTCAGGGGGTATGGAGGGAAGGCTGGTACAGGGTTCTGAGTTGGATGATCAGCCATGATCATAATAAATGGCGGTGCAGGCTCGAAGGGCCGAATGGCCTACTCCTGCACCTATTTTCTATGTTTCTATATCAAAAAGCTGAATTTTCTGAAAATTTGTTGTTTCTGCTCTGACTGTGCTAACACTTGCAGTCTTATCACTTTTACAATATAGAAATTGCATCAGCTATTTTATGGATTGTGAACTCTCACGAACAGCTTTTTTTTTTATACTTATAGCACAGAAAGAATCCATTTCATTCCATCAAATCTCTGCCAGCTCACGGGGAAATCTTATTTCCCCATTAACTTAACCTGAAAGCCATTTGCTCACACATTACCATCAACAGCTTCTCGATTCTATCGTTCACTGGCACAATAGGGACAATTAAGCCACCGCCCACAGGTCTTTGGGTCATGACAGGAAATCGGAGCTCTCAGGAAAACCCAGGATACAGTATCTGAGGGAGAATGTGCCAACTCCACACAGTGCCGGATATGGGATTGAATCTACGTGGTCGGTATTAAGGTCGGCTGTTATATGACTATTATCCTCAATCATTTCAGTGGAGATGCTGACTCTGCTGTTAAGTAATTAAGCTATTTCACAGCAATGCCGTTAATTATCTGTTGGCATGTTAAAAGTATTTTCAATTAAATTTTTGAAAAACATCAATTATTAAAGTCTATTCATGAGTCTCTGAGAAAAGGACAGCTGGCAGGTGGTTCTTTGGGGGATGGTGTCACTAAAGGCCATCACCTCCAAGGTCCCGGCTGCATCTTGTGGCAGAGGGCCACCTCATCTGGCACTCTGCAGCTACTAAAGATAAATCTGGGCAGATGGGCACCGTGACTGGGGAGTCCATTGAGCTGGCTGGGTCCAGATTGTCTTTTGGCAAATGTCTGATCGTTATCAGCCAAAAAACTAGGTTGAGCCAGCTGTTTGTGAGAACAGAGCCTCAGAAGCCTTGACTTCATCTGAATCAAGTACTGAGCCTTTGGTTTAATTTTTTTTTAAGGATTGCGTCTTTTTTAGTGGTTCATCAGAATGCCAGCCAAGGTTTCCATTCTCAAGTTTATTATTTACTTATTTATTTATTTTTTAGAGAGTAGGGATCACAGGCCAAGCTAGCATTTGTTCCCTAAGAACAGACTACACACAGCTGTATTCCTTCCTGTTTTCAGCCAAAGCCAATTGGAAGATCTAATATGCAGTGTCTTTCATTAATTCAGCATAACAGCAGATTTTCCATATTTCCTAATGACATAGATGGAGACCATTTGGCCCATTAAGTTAATACCAGCTCACATCATAGTCTTATTTCCCCACTGATTTTTCCCTATAACCTGTCTTCAAATGCTCTTGTCAACTCCACCAAGGTTCTGTCATTCAGCTATGCACAAGGGAAAGTGTATATAGACATATTTTGCAGCAGCCAATTAACCTGATACCCTACACATCAGTGAACTTTCTACCACAGGTTTAAAATAGTTTATATTAGTTGCCTGGACTTCTTGTCTGATCCTCGCCTGGGGATCACTCATGGTTGTCTGTCGTTATTTTCAGTGAGGTACTCTGTAGCTGTTGAGTTTTACTACTTCCAGCTTGTTATCACAATGTCAATATGATCCAATTAACTAGTGCATTGCGCATCGGGGAATTTGTTCACATCCTGACATAATATTTTTTTGGAAGTTACAGAATAATGATTTGCAATAGCTGTTACAAAACACTAGATGAATTCATTATTGATATTCGCTTAATATCTTTGAAAGTTGTGTGAAGGAAATGATTTTTGCCCTTTTCTCTTAGTGGGGCCATATCTGCTTGTGGGTTAGGTCATTTTAAGTGCCAGCCCCACCACTGGCTTGAGCACATTTTCTATGATGATACTTGACTGTACTACATCTGGACTTAACAAAATCCCCCTGACTGCTTATAAGGCTGTTAAGAAATTTCAGGATTCTACTGGAGATCTAGACAGCATTAATCTTGCGAATTCCTGTTGTTTACATACTGGCTGCAATATTTACTAAAGAAGCAACTGTAGTTCCTATTCTGTGGAATGCTAAGGGGCATCATGAAGACATAATTTATAACTCTGTTCTCTCCTTTACACCAGGGATGTATGGACTCCCCAGGCCATGGTACTTTCCATTCCAGAAATCCTATTGGTTGGGGTATGGACGGATTGAAACGTGGGAATGGTCTTGGCCTTGGGCCAGAAGTAGTAGGCTCAGTATCATGGAGGATGACCAGGCCTGTGCGATGGAAAGCAGACGACTGGGTAACACATCTACCTCTATTTCCTAGAAAGTTCACTGTTGGAACATGGATTTATGGATTGGACTGCAATTCAAACTAACTGTAGTTCTCGCTGGCCTCTTTCATTTCTGTTTTTTGTTCTCCTGTTCTCGCCCATTCTTTCTTGATGCCGATTGGTGGGCTGGGGGTTTGGGGTTTGTTGTTCTTGTTGCTGTTTCTCTGTGTGGGCGACATATTAGATTTTTGTGTGAGAGATGGGGTTGGGGATTTGAGGTTTGATGTTCTAGCTGCCTTTTTCTGGGTGAGTGATCTGTTAGTTTTTGTACAAGGGAGGGGCTTGAGGGTTTGTATGTTTGAGTCTTTGTATAATTTTCTTTCTGTGCGGAGTGGGATTCATGTCTTTCAACTACTGTGTTTTTTGTCTGTATTTCATGACTAGCTGGAGAAGACGAATCTCAGAGTTATATTCTGCATGCATACTTTAATAATAAAAAGATGAACCTTTGATGCTTTGAACATGATAAACTGTTATTTAATGTGGCTTATTATAGTTGGAGTAATTGGTATTTGAGATCAGAACTTGAGGAATCTGTAGGACTGAGTTTCAAATGAATTTAGTTTGAAGGAAATCCCAAGTGATTTATAGGAATAGACTAGATATTGTACTACAGGAAATAGAAACATAGAAGGAAGTTTGACAGATTGAAATATTATTATATGGGAAAGGAAAACATAATGGAGACAATCTAATGGAGGTCTTTGGAATTCTGAATGGATTGTGCAATGTATTGGGAGAAGATTTCTATTTGAGTGAGTCTCTGAGGCTTGGAAGGTTATGTACATTTAAGCGTAACTCCAACTTGGACAAGGGTGTATGTGGTCAAAGAGAAAGAGCTGCAGAGCTAGAATCATCAACACAATTGAAATGAAATTGCCACAATATTCTCAGGGAATAGAGAAAATCTTGGGAATTGAAATTCTGGGATAAGCTGCAGGGAGAGGATCCAGGGGTGCTTGCAGAGGGTGTATCCTGAGGGAGGGGGAGGTGACATAGACAAGAGGATCCAATGAAGAATTGACAGGTAGAGAAAGGATTATCGGGGAAGCAGGGACAGCATTCCTTGGAGAGATGAGAGGTTGGGGGTTGGGATAGATAGATGATCCAAGTAGGTAGGGAGTGGATCAGGGGAGAGGATTTATATATGTATTTATATATATCATGGTATAAGAAAAGCAGATATAAAAATACACTTTGGAAGGAGTAATGGAATAGAAGAAATGTGAGATAGTTGCTTTACTGAAAGTATAAAAGTATCCCACACCACCAAAGACCAAGTTCTATCCTGAGATGAGTGCAGTCTGCATGGAATTTGCACATTCTGGTGTAAATGTCCTCCAGATGCTCTGGTTTGCTCTGAAACCTCAGACATGCTGTTTGGCAGGTTAATCGACCACCGTAAATTATCCCTGGTTGTGTCAAGAGTGACAGAGTCTGAGAGAAGTTGAAGAGAATGTGGGTTGAGTAAAATGGGATTAATGTAGGGTAAGTGGAAGTGGGTAGTTGATGATCAGCATGGACTCCTGTTCCCATACTGTGAATCTCTATGATCTGTAGCCTTTTACTTGAAGCTCAATACGAGTTTATAAGGTGCTCAGGTTTCACTGGATCTGCTATTTAGATCTTTGTTGTTCATTCTTTTGTCTGGTATTAGTTGTCTTGGTAAGTGATGTTAGTTGACCTAGGGCCATTCATAAGAGACAGTGAATTGGAATGTAATCATGGAAGTTATTTCATGCCCCTCCTCAGTTGGTGACTGAGAAAGAGTATCATTCCACATTTTACACTCGTAATGGTAATATATTGTCTAATTTCCTCACAGAGGAGACTCGGGGGATAGAAGAGGAGCCAAGCCATTTGCCTTTGGTCGTGTGTATTGACAAGCTGACCAAAGTCTACAAGACAGGAAAGAAGTTGGCTTTGAATAAACTCAGCCTGAATTTGCATGAGAATCAAGTAGTGTCATTCCTGGGACATAATGGTGCTGGAAAAACCACTACAATGTAAGTTTCAGGCTAGAGAAGTCTTCCGCTGTTTGTTTTTAAAAGGGCAGCGAAATAATGCTGCTGTAAAAATTCTGAGCTCTACTTGCTCCACTATGTATCATTCCAAATTCCTCCAAATTACATTAGAGAAAGTTGTTGATAGACATTGCAGTTTGGACAATTTTAAGCCTTAAAATTTTATTTTTATTTATTTGACAATACAGTGTGGAGTAGGTTCTTCCATCCCTTTGAGTCAAGCTGCCCCAGTGACCCCTGACAACACCAATTAACCCTGACCTAATCATAGGAAAATTTACAATTACCATTTAACCTACCTGGTACATCTTTAGACTATGGGAGGAAACCAGAGTACCCAGGGAAAACCCATGTATTCCATGGGGAAGACGTACAGAGACTCCTTACAGACAGCGCTGGAATTGAACTCCGAATTCCAACACCCTGGGCTGTGATAGCATCATGCTAGCCACTATGCTACCATAGCTTTTATTCATATACTTTAAGGAACTTTGCAATGGATATATCATTGGCAGAAGGGATTTGCTTTTAGTTTCTGATTCATTGGCAGTAGGCTAAGAGCCTACTAAACTAGTCAAATGTATTAAGCAGATCGTGTATGGCAAACATAATTGAGGTAGTCACATTGAACAACTTGGTGTGTTGTCTCTTGTGTCTGAACTTTGTGTTACCATTTCCCAGGTCTATTCTGACGGGGCTGTTCCCGCCCACTGCTGGCTCGGCCACAATCTACGGGCATGACATTAGAACGGAAATGGATGAAATCCGGAAAAACCTAGGCATGTGCCCACAGCACAATGTGCTCTTTGACAAACTGACTGTGGAAGAGCACCTCTGGTTTTACTCACGCTTAAAGGGAATGGCTGAGGATGAGATCCGGAAAGAAATGGACAAGTAAGTCTCGATGCTACATTTGGATCTACAATTACCTCAATGGGGTCTGCTTGCATTTCAACATTTACTACATCTGAACTCGTGCTCCATTGGGCACTAACCATAAGTGTGGAGAGGGAAAAGAAAATTAAATTTTAAAAAATGAACTGTAGATACTGGGAAGCAGAAATAGAAACAGAAAATGTAGGAAGCACTTTTCTTTGTTACACACTAACGGCATAATGCCCACACCAATTCTTGGCTCAACATATCAGTCCCTTTGTCCTATTCATCTTTTCCTAGCCTTCTCTGCAACTTTAAACTTTTTTCCTCTCTCTTTTACATTGTGCCTCAGCCAAATTCACCCATCAATCAACTTCTGTTTTGTGTGGGAAGTGTTGGAAATGGTCAACAGATCAGGTAGCATTTAGAGAGAGAAGCTCAAAGTGGTCCTGCAGAAAGGTAGCAGAAGACATATTTGCCCATCTTGGACAGATGTGGGAAGGAATTCATCTTGAGGTTTGTGAATCTTCTCTATCCAAAAGGTAGCATTAAGGCCAAAATTGGCATAAGTTTCAAATTAGAAGGAAGTCAAACGGTTTGAGCAGAGAGCAAAATGTTGTGTTGAGCCCAAGATTAGCCCAGCCATGATCAAACTGAATGTTAGGCCAGGCACATAGGACTGAGTGGCTGCATCTAATGTAATTAAGTTTGAAACTATAACCCTTTTCCTCTCTCTACAGCTGTTGTCTGAACTATTAGTCACTAGTATCATATTCTGCCTTTATTTCATATTTCCAGTGTCTACTGCACCTTTTGCATCTATGCTGTTGTGTTTCCATTTCTTAAAGTTAAAAAAATAAAATCAGTATTTACTTTTCTGGACTTACAGAATCCTATTTTTGGTAGTTCCTACTTTTTTTTCTCTGTTTAGAATGATTGAAGACTTGGAATTGTCTAATAAACGGCACTCCCTGGTGCAGACGTTATCTGGGGGGATGAAGCGCAAGTTGTCTGTTGCCATTGCATTTGTTGGCGGATCCAAAGCCGTTATTTTAGATGAACCAACAGCAGGAGTAGATCCATATGCTCGCCGAGCTATCTGGGACCTAATTCTGAAATACAAACAAGGTATGTCAATGCTTTTTGATTTGACAGGGGCTAACCTGTTCTATCCATGAATCAGCAGGGATGTTGCAATTTTTTCAAGGAGGTTTTGAGAAAATTTTTAAATCTTTAGCTCAGGCTGCCAGGTAGTACTTCCTGTGATTGAGCTCAAAAGGCAGTGTCTCTGTCAGTAATCTCTGGGAATCTCTGATCTTTGGAGGGCGAGCCTTTTGGATGAGCAATTAAAACCCATGGATGAGAAGTATAGAGAAGTTGTGCACTAATGGTGTAAAGAACGTGCCACCTCATAAACTAGATGCCCCACAAGACACCTCCTATGTTACCCATTCCCACACTAGCCTTATCAATCACCTCAGAATCTGCAGAACCAGTGTGGAAACAAGTTATCCCTAATCTCACAGAACTTCTTAAATAGAAGGACACTGGTATAAGTAAGTGACAGGGATGTCTAGGTCAGCAATGAAACATAAAGTTGTAGCAACATCAAATTTCATGTAGTCTAAGATAATGCTATGAAAATTGCAAAGTATACCTCAATGGTATATCTGCCAGGACGCCAACGTAATCAAATGATAACAGTATCTATTAGTATTATGTGTTTCATGAGGTAAAGCATCCAGAGTATAATTAAATGGGATCTCAGGCTGAACTAGACATTAGGGCAGATTGCCAAATACTTGGTCAAAGGACTAGATTTTAAGGAACGTTTTAAATCAGAGAGGTAGAAATAAAAATTAAATTAGGAAATTTTAGATCTGGGGAATGAGTTAGCCAAAGGTGTAGGGTGCTGTTATTGTTATGATGAAAACTGGGAAGACACAATGCCAGAAATGGTGAATCATAAATAATTAGCATTGCCACCATGGAGGATGGATGAAGGGGAAATAAAGTACTTGGATGGTCTGAAGTAAGAATAATAATATCAAAACGTTGCTGGACTGTGAACCTATGTAGGTCAGTAACTGTGGGGGTAATGATCTGGAATAAAACTAGTAACACTCAGCAGTCACACCACATCCATGGAAAGAGCAGAAGAGTTGACATTTCAGTGAAGACCCTTCATCAAAACCGTGCTCACTAAAGGACCAACCCCCTCATGATGATCAATGTACCAACCAGCTTTGAACAGGAGCACGCACAAAGTTCTGGAGGAACTCAGTGGGTTAGGCAGCATCTAAGGAGGGAAACAGACGGCTGCTGTTTCAGGTTGAGATCCTTCAGCTGGGCTTGTCTGTCTGTTTCCCTCCAAAGATGCTGTCTGACCCACTGACCCCCCGCAGCACTGTTGCTCCAGATTCCAGTACCAGCAGTCTCTCGAGTCTCAAATTCGAACAGAACCTGTGGTGAATATCTCATGCTTAAAGCTGTTAACTATTTTTCCATGTTTGAATTGAAATTGAGAAAAACAGAGGCAGCGGAATGATTAAACTATTGGATCACCGTATGAGCAGTATTTGATAACCTGGTGTGTTAAGATGACTTTGAAAATTTAAAGCAAGCCAGATGATAGAATGTGAAATGTTTTCAGCATTTTTTTTTTGCTTTAATATTGGTGAAGGAGATAATGCCTCATTAGGAGAATATACGTCTTCCATTTAAGAAGTGCCTTAAAATTCAGGCTTTATACCAAACATTTGGCCAGCTGGCTCAGAATCAAATCTCATTTAATGATACTGTGCATGTTTAATTGCATTAAAGGCACAATTTAAATGCATGTCGTATTTAAGATGACTACAGTCTTTCCAAGTACAAGTTGATTTTCAGAAGTTGCTCTGTTACCAGCATCCATCAGTAAAGATGATTCTAATTTTTTAATGATTGCAGGCCGGACAATCCTTCTGTCCACACATTACATGGATGAGGCTGATCTCCTTGGCGATCGCATTGCAATAATTTCACACGGGAAGTTAAAGTGCTGTGGGTCACCTCTGTTTCTCAAAAGTACTTATGGAGATGGCTACAAACTGACTGTGGTGAAGAAGCAGCCTGAATTACAAACTAACTCAGGTTTGTCACTGAATTTTTCATGTGCTTGGCAGTGATTCTTCACTGATAGGACACTACAATAATGCTGCTTACTGCCACTGTGGCAATTATATATTTTGATATTCTGGTGCACTGAATTGCTAGAGCTTGGTACGATGTGAATGAGGTGCTAGTCAATGCGATTAATGTAGATGGTCGTCATGAATATGGTGGCTCAGAGGGCCGGTTTCTGTACTGTATAGCTCTAGAGCACGATGACTTTCAGTATGCAAGGCAGTTATGAAGTGCGGAAATTAAGTTTTCAATACCAAGCATTTTTGTCTCTGGCCGTTGAAACTCTAAACCAAATCCAACAATGCAATTATAAGTATTTGCTTCTCCCTGATTGCGAAATAGTTATTTGACAAGATGAGATCAAGAACAAATGTTAGCTGGAGTATTGTGCTCCAAAATGGCTGCATGACGTGGTATCAGCTTTGAACACTGACTAAAGTCATGATTACATCCTCTACTTTCTCCAAATGGGAACACTGACTGCTTCAATATAAAGACAAAAAAAAATCTAGAAATAATTCACATTTTTAACATCTGCAACATGTTATTATTTTGAAAATTGTGCCCAAATGTTGCCACTGATTTTTATGCTATTCAAAACCATTCTGTGCATGTTTTAATTTGTATAATTGGATAGAAGGCAATTTACGTGACAGATTTATGTTTTGTCAGAAATTGTATATGGACCACAGTATTTTGATTTGCAGTTTGCCCTCAAAGGTTATCAAGGTGGCATCAGATTAAAGTCTCTTTATATTAATTGTGATAAATTAATTTCTTGAGTGGACCTTTAAGTGACTCTGCAGAAATAGCTAATGTTTGATGTTGAGCCAGAGATGTCAGGAGTCGAGAGCAAGAGGACTTAACTGTTGAGTACAACTAATTCACTCAGGTTATTGTCAAGAAAGATTTTATCCTCTAGATTCAAGATTGTTTGGTGTTGGTGGCTGCATTGGTGCTGCGTCATGAACCTATAGCGAGCTTGTCAATTTCATCAACTTTGCCTCCAACTTCCGCCCTGCCCTTAAATTAATTTGGTTCATTTCTGACACCTCCCTCCCCTTTCATGATTTCTCTGTTTCTATCCCTGGAGACAAATGGTCTACTGATATATTTTATAAACCTACCAATTCCCTTGGTGATCCTAACCAATGGTCCCCAACCACCGGGCCGCAAAGCATGCACTACTGGGCCGCGAGGAAACAATATGATTTGGCGATAGGAGTCAGCTGCACCTTTCCTCATTCCCTGTCACGCCCACTGTTGAGCTTGCATGCACGCGAGGTCATGACACGCGCGTCATCCATGTCAGCACGGGAAAGAGATCAACTCCTCGAACTTGCAAATGACGGCGGGCTGAAAAGTACGTTTGACATAACATCTCTGCCGGCATTCTGGATCAAAGTCAAGGTTAAATATCCTGAAATAGACATGAAAGCACTGAAAACGTTGCTTCCATTTCCAACATATCTCTGCAATGAATGCAACGAAAACTAAATTGCAGAATAGACTGGACATAAGGAACCCCCTTCAAGTATTGCTGTCTCCCATCACCCCTCAATAGGACCGTCTTGTTGCAGGAAAACAAGCCCAGGGCTCCCATTGATTTAGCGCTATTGGTGTGTTGCAATGATTTTATATGTTCATACAGGGAAAATATGTGCTGTGTGTTTAATATCCAAACTTTACTTTAAATGTTATGTTACAGCATGGAAACAGGCCATCTCTTCCCTTCTAGTCCGTGCCGAACGCTACTCTCACCTTGTCCCACCAACCTGCACTCAGCCCATAACCCTCCATTTCTTTCCTGTCCATATAGCTATCCAATTTTTCTTTAAATGATAATATCGAACCTGCCTCTACCACTTCTACTGGAAGTTCGTTCAACACTTACTTCAAGCTCCCCTGATAATTGACTTATCACTATATTCATGTGAGGAAAATATGCGCTGTGTGCTTAATATTCAATTCGTTAGATAAACCCTTTTAGAAACAAAATTGAGTGTATTAGCCACTTATCACCGATATTCCGGTCGTGATTAACACCCCCCTCACCTCCTGTGAACAGAATTGCAAAAAATGATTGGTAGAAAAAAATCGGCACATACTCGTATGAGCAAGTCACGCATGCGCACTGGTGCCCACGCAAGGATTCATGGTCATTGTAGTCTTTCTTGAAGTAAACACAACGTATTTGACTGCTACTCTTGTCTGCAGTGCAAAAAAGGTTGGGGACTCCTGATCTTAACTATACCTCTTCCCACCCTGTCTTCTGGAAAAATGCCATTCTGTTCCTTTGTCTGCACACATCTGTTCCCAGGATAAGGCTTTTCTTTCCCAGAGTCCTCCTCCAAAAACTGGGGTTTCCTTTCCTTCACCATTGATGATGCCCTCACCCTCTTCTCCATTTCCCGTATATGAATGCTCATGTCATTCTCCACAACTTCTGCCATCTTCAATGGGACTCTAACACCAAACACATCTTTACCTCTTAACACCACCTAATCCCCACTCTCTGCTTTCTGCAGGGATTGTAACTCTGTGATTCCTTTGTCCATTCATCCCTCCTCACCAGCCTTCCTCCTGACACTTATACCTGCAAGTTGCAGAACTGCTACAACTGCTCACTGCTCTTGTCTCTCACCTCCATTTGGGGCCCCAAACAATCCTTCCCGAGGAGGCAACATTTCACCTGTATATCAAATACAGTACATCAGGTGTTCCAGATGCGGCCTCTACATTGGAAACTCAGGCTAAATTAGGGGACTTATTTGACGAACACCTCTGTTCCATCTGCTAAAAGCAGGCTCTCCTGGTGGCCAACCATATTATTTCCTATCCCATTCCCATTCAAACATGTTGGAGCATGACCTCCTCTTCTGCCATGATGGTATGGGTCCAATGTAGCTTCCTTCCTAATAGGAGTGGGACAAACAGTCCATGAGCAGTTGTGTGGGATCCTTCATGATGTTCCTGGCCCTCTTCTGGCATCTTTCAGTACAGATGTCCTTGATGTCTGGTAGGCTGGTGCCAGTGATGTTTTGAGCAGTTTTGGCTACCTGTTGTAGAGCCTTCCTGTCCACCACAGTGCGGTTTTCCTACCATGTAGAGATGCAGTATGTTAGGATGCTCTCTACTGTGCACCTATGGAATAACATCAGTATAGATGTGCATAATCCAGCTCTCGTCAGCCTTCGCAGATAGTAGAGGCGTTAGTTAGCTTTCCTGATTGCTTATAATGTGTTCTGGGACCTGAGAGATTGTACAAGATGTGTATTCTGAGGAGTTTGAAACTGCTCACAGTTTCCACTGCTGTGTTGCTGATGTAAAAGGGGCTGTGAATGATGCAAGTTCTCCTGAATCAATAACCATCTCCTTTGTCTTGTTGATGTGGAGGAAGAGGTTACTTGCCCAGCACCAGGCCTTGAGCACTCTGCAATGTCATCGGCAAACCTGATGTTGTGATTGCTCAGGTGCAGTCATGTATGGGAGGAGTGTGCAGGGATTTTACACCATATCCTCTGTAGAAATCAATTGGGAGAAATGGTCTGGACTCCTGGTTGACCAGTGACAAGTGAGCAATGTACCTAAGGAGATGACAATATAACCATATAACAATTACATCAGGGAAACAGGCCATCTCGGCCCTTCTAGTCTGTGCTGAACTCTTACTCTCACCTAATCCCAATGACCTGCACTCAGCCCATAACCCTCCATTCCTTTCCTGTCCATATATCTATCGAATTTAACTTTAAATGACAACATCGAACCTGCCTCAACCACTTCTGCTGGAAGCTCATTCCACACAGCTACCACTCTCTGAGTAAAGAAGTTTCCCCTCATGTTACCCCTTAACTTTTGCCCTTTAACCCTCAACTCATGTCCTCTTGTTTGAATCTCCCCCACTCTCAATGGAAAAAGCCTATCCACATCAACTCTATCTATCCCCCTCATAATTTTAAATACCTCTATCAAGCTCCCACTCAACCTTATACGCTCCAAAGAATAAAGACCCAACTTGTTCAACCTTTCTCTGTAACTTAGGAGATGAAACCCATGCAACATTCTAGTAAATCTCCTCTGTACTCTCTCAATTTAATTGACATCTTTCCTATAATTTGGTGATCAGTACTGTACACAATACTCCAAATTTGGCCTTACTAATGCCTTGTATAATCTCAACATTACATCCCAACTCCTATACTCAGTGCTCTGATTTATAAAGGCCAGCATACCAAAAGCTTTCTTCACCACCCTATCCACATGATATTCCACCTTCAGGGAACTATGCACCATTATTCCTAGATCCCTCTGTTCTACTGCATTCTTCAATGCCCTACCATTTACCATGTATGTCCTATTTTGATTAGTCCTACCAAAATGTAGCAACTCACATCTATCAGCATTAAACTCGATCTGCCATCTTTCAGTCCACTCTTCTTAGTGGTCTAAATCTCTCTACAAGCTTTGAAAACCTACTTCATTATCCACAACTCCACCTATCTTAGTATCATCTGCATACTTACTAATCCAATTTACCACCCCATTATCTAGATAATTAATATATATGACAAACAACATTGGACCCAGAACAGATCCTTGAGGCAAACCACTAGATAACCGTCCTCCAATCTGACACACAGTTATCTACCACTACTCTCTGGCGTCTTCCATCCAGCCACTGCTGAATCCATTTTACTACTTCCATATTAATGCCTAATGATTGAACCTTCCTAACTAACCTTCTGTGTGGAACCTTGTCAAAGGTCTTACTGAAGTCCATATAGACAACATCCACCACTTTACCCTCGTCAACTTTCCTAGTAACCTCATTAAAAAATACAATAAGATTTGTCAAACATGACCTTCCACACACAAATCCATGTTGACTGTTCCTAATCAGACCCTGTCTACCCAGATAATTATATATGCCATCTCTAAGAATACTTTCCATCAATTTACCCACCACTGATGTCAAACTCGTAGGCTGATAATTGCTAGGTTTGCACTTAGAACCCTTTTTAAACAATGGAACAACATGAGCAATGCACCAATCCTCCTGCACCATCCCCATTTCTAATGACATTTGAAATATTTCTGTCAGAGCCCCTGCTATTTCCACACTAACTTCCCTCAAGGTCCTAGGGAATATCCTGTCCGGACCCAGAGACTTATCCACTTTTATATTCCTTAAAACCGCCAGTGCTTACTCTTCTTTAATCGTCATACTTTCTATAACTATCCTTCTTGTTTCCCTTACCCTACACAATTCAATATCCTTCTCCTTGGTGAATACCAAAGAAAAGAAATTGTTCAAAATCTCCCTCATCTCTTCTGGCTCCGCACATAGCCGTCCACTCTGATTCTCTAAGGGACCAATTTTATCCCTCACTATCCTTTTGCTATTAATATAACTGTAGAAACTCTTTGGATTTATTTTCACCTTACTTGCCAAAGCAGCCTCATCTTCTTTTAGATTTTCTAATCTCTTTCTTAAGATTCTTTTTACATTCTTTATATTCATTGAGCATCTCATTTACTCCAAGCTGCCTTTATTTATTGTAGATCCCTCTCTTTTTCCAAACTAAGTTTCCAATATCCCTTGAAAACCACGGCTCTCTCAAACTTTTAATCTTTCCTTTCAACCTAACAGGAACAAAAAGATCCTGTACCTTCAAAATTTCACCTTTAAATGACCTCCATTTCTCTATTACATTCTTCCCATAAAACAAATTGTCCCAATCTACTCCTTCTAAATCCTTTCATATCTCCTCAAAGTTAGCCTTTCTCCAGTCAAAAATCTCAACCCTGGGCCTGGTCCTATCCTTCTCCATAATTATATTGAAACTAATGGCATTGTGATCACTGGACCCAAAGTGCTCCCCAACACATACCTCCGTCACCTGACCTATCTCATTCCCTAACAGGAGATCCAACACTGCCCCTTCTCTCATTGGTACCTCTATGTATTGCTGCAAAAAACTATCTTGCACACATTTTATAAACAACAAACCATCCAGCCCTTTTACAGAATGGGCTTCCCAGTCAATATGAGGAAAATTAAAATTTCCCACAATCACAACGACCTTTAGATGGTTATCTAAATCACAATGACCTTTTGCTTAGCGCTCCAAATAGCTTCCCACACTGGAAGCCTGGATAACAAACTGGGATATATTAGAGGCTAATGTTACCATATACATGGCTAGGGCACTAGATAGAACCGTACCAAGAATCTTCGTACAGATGTAAACCAATTGGTGGCCCTGTTGCCCTGGTGCCAGTTGGTCATATTTTCTCTCCCTCTTACTTTTGTCAGGAGAATTCAGAAGAAACCAACCTTTGCAATCAATCATTCTTTGGAATCCCGCCCCCTCTGTCCCGCCCCCTCTTCTCCCATCACCTACCAATTCACCTCCCTGTTCCCTCCATTTCCCTGTTTTCCCCCCTTTTCCCCTCACTGTATACTCGGCTTGTTATATGAGCCTAGAACTTACAATCTATTTACTTGTCTATTTTGCACTGTGTATCTTTTAGATTCTGGACAAGAACTCAGTCCTTCGTTGCATTCTGCCTGCTTGGAATCCAAGGTCACTCAGTTTATTAAGAAGTATGTGGTGTCCACCATCTTGGTCTCAGACACGAACACAGAGATATCTTACATTCTGCCTTCAGAAGCTGTGAAAAAGGGATGCTTTGAGAGACTTTTCCAGGTAACAATCTTTTGTATTTTCTAGTCCTTATAATGAGGTGAGACTTCTAACTAAAACTTAATGAGCTGTTTCATTTACTTTTTCCTTTTTGTGCCCAGGATGTTTCTCTTCTGTTATCCTTTCCAGGCTGTGAAGTGGCTGCAGGCAGGAATCACAATACTTCATTCATTGTGTTTCGGGGCATTCTGTATGCACAGGCTCTTGCCCGTCAGATTTATACAAGATAAATAATATATCTGCACGGACAGGGTAAATGCAAGCAGGGTTTTTCCACTGAGGTTGGGTGGAACTACAACTAGAGCTTATGAGTTAAAGGTGGAAAGTTTAAGGGGAACATGAGGGGAAGCTTCTTCACTCGGAGGGTCATGAGAGTGTGGAACGAGCTGCCGGTGCAAGTGGTGAATGCAAGCCTGATTTCAACGTTTAAGAGAAGTTTGAATCGGAACTTGGATGGTAGTGGTATGGAGGGCTATGGTCCAAGTGCAGGTCTATAAGGAGTGGGTAATTTAAATGGTACGCACGGATCAGATGGGCTGAAATGTCTGTTACTGTGCTGTACATTTCTATGACTCTATAATAGGGACAATGACGGGGACAAATCTCATGAAGATCAAGCACTTATTTTGTGGCCTTTGTGAGATTTGCAAGCAGCTCCTTTCTAAACAGAAGACTGCTTATTCTGCTCAGCATGCCTGACTTGCTGAGATCTTCCAGAATGTGTGTGTTGCTCCTACCCAGCAGAGTAATCGAGTGCTGTGAATGTCTGAAATTTGCAAATATTCAGACATTGATGACACTTCTATTAATTTTTCAAGTTAAAACTTAATTGTTTTAAATATTTTTCAGTTTTAAGAGTATTCAAGTAATGCACAATTATTCTTTTGTTAGCTGGCAATATTGGAGTTTTTAAGTACGTTTGCTGAAATTCATAGTCTTTGCTGCACTGTTCATGGACTGTGGGTCACCAGCCCCTTTATAATGATGCAAGCTGGTTTTGATAGAATGCTTAGCTATTCCATACCACGCACTTTGAATTTAATGTTGCCTTAGCCAAGACCAAGTCACATTACAACACAAAAATGTAAAATGAATGGTTAACAATAGAAGAAAAAAATAATGAACTGAATCCAAATGTGAGTGTTACCATGTCTCAATATCTTCATGGCCTGGAATTTCATTTTGAGCTGTTGTGCCAGAAGTAGTCTGCTTCATAATGACACCTCGTGGGCAGACTCTGTAACAAACTAACACAATCCAAGGATCAATCAGATACATCCCCTTGCTTGCAGCTCCATTCTGACTGAAGAATTTCATTAAAGAAGATCATAGGGAGACTGAGTAAAATTAAATAATAACAGAAAATGGTGGAAGTACTCAGCAGGTTAAAGCCACATTTGTGAGAAAGGAAAAAAAGCAATCAATATTTCAGGTTAAAAGCTCTGAGTAAGAACTGGGAAAAAAAAAACAAAAACAAGCTGGTAAGCTGAGGGAAGGGTGTCTCTGATAGGGTGACCATGGGTGTAACCAGTATACAAGGATATCTGGTCACCTGGAGCAATTAGAGAGTGAGAACACTGGCAAAAATGATGTAGGACAGGGGTTCCCAACCTGGGGTCCACAGACCCCTTGCTTAATGGTATTGTTCCATGGCATAAAAAATGCCGGGAACCCCAGATGTCAGATTTGTGAATGAATTGACGTTTTTATATTGCAGGCCCTCGATCTGAACCTGGAAGACCTGAATTTGACTAGCTTTGGTCTGATGGACACCACATTGGAGGAGGTTTTCTTGAAAGTTTCTGAAGAAGATCAGTCCTTGGAGAACAGTGACATAGGTAGGGAGCAAAGAACTAAAGCCAAGAGTAACTTTTAGTTTTGCTGATTCTTAAGTCTTACTGTGTCATTGACAAAAGGAAGTTAGTTGTGAGGAGCCAATTTGGGCTCCAAAAAAAAAATGCAATACTGTTATGTGTTTATAAGGAACCTTTCGTACAATAAATGATTCATGATTCTTTTCAGGATATTTAAGACTGAGACAATCCAGTCCATGATCCAATGAGTGTTATGATATGATATCTAATTTCAATGTTTCTTCATTGCTGTCACTGCTCGCTTGGAGACGTTTAATCACATTGAGTTCTGTTACCTTTGAACCTTTGACCACAATCTACTTTTCCACAACCAGTATTCTTGTGTGAGTCTACGTTTTGGGATTCTGAAAAGGTGGGGCTCTCCAGCAAATTTTAAAGCCACCTTGGCCTGTGTGTTCCCAGGGCTATGTGAACAGCAACTAGGGTGAAAACTCTCGTGCTGCAAGGCATAGAATACAGGTTGAGTTCATCTACTTCAGTGGAGGGGGCAGCCTTTCATGATTCAACATGTCTCATGCACGTCTCTGTCCAACTTTGCTCAACGTTCCAGTTTTCACCACTCTGTAAGAGGCTACCAAGAGGCATTGTGTTGCAAGGTACTGAGGCTGTTGTGTATCATCAGTAACAGACGCATCTATGAATGAGTTCAGGCCCCAGTGTTCTAACACGAGCAATACAGAGGGAATGTGGAATGTTGGGAGTGCCATCTTTCAGAAGTGGCGTTACTCAGAAGTCCTTTAATGGAATGTAAAATTTTATTTGGCAGGTAGATAGGGTTGTAAAGAAAACTTTTGGCACATTGGCCTTCGTAAATCAAGATAAGTTTGGATAGGTACATGGATGGGAGAGCTATAGAGGGCTATAGTTCCTGTGCAGGTCAATGGGACTAGGCAGTTTAATGGTTCGGCATGGACTAGATGAGCCAAAGGGCCTGTTTTTGTGCTGTACTTTTCTATGATTATGACTCTAAAATTCAGAGCAGGAGTGGGTTTATAAGAGAGTGAGTCATGTGAATATGCAAAATATATTAGTCTAATATTTCCTCTTGTTTCCTCTGCAACTATTTAAAATATCCAGTTCAGCAATTTAATGGAAACATGGAGCTGGTAATTACAGTATAATGTGTATATAATCGGCATAAATTTCAGTAAGGCCTCCCAGTGTAACAGTTTGAAATCTGCTTTGAAAACCATGGGATATGGAAGCAAGTAGATGTGGAAGCTTCAATCCATTAAGTGATTTTTGGGACATCCCAAAGTCACTTTCGACATTAACATCTGTGAAAATGTAAAGTTTGTGATAGGCGCTTTGAGGCTGCATGGTAGTTCTTTAAAAGATTGAATGTGATAATTTTGGCTTTCTATGCATGATGTGAACACTGACCTTCACAATAATTTAATTCCACAAATTAGGGACATTATCAAATTAGCTTAGTTGTGGAGTTTACACCATTAAATGAGCTCTCCCTCCCCCATTAACAGTATAACTCAAAAGCCAAAGAAGCAGAATTAGGCCATTTGGCCCATCAAGTCTGCTGTGCCACTCAATCATGGCTGATCCTTTTCTCCCCTCCTCAGCTTCACTGCTCGGCCTTCTCCCTTTGATGCCATGTCCAGTCAAGGACCTATCAATCGCTGCCTTAAAGACACTTAATGGCCTGGTCTCCACAGCTGCCTGTGGTATTAAATTCCACAAATTCACCACTGTCTGGCTAAAGAAAATTCTCCACATCTCTGTTTTAAATGGAGCCCTCCATCCTGAGGCTTTGCCCTCTTGTTCTAGACTCCCCCACCATGGGAAACATCCTTTCCACATCTATTCTGTCTCGGCCTTCCAACATTTGATAGGTTCCAATGAGATCTCCCCTTATCCTTCTAAATTCCAGTGAGTACAAACCCAGAGTCATCAAACTTTCCTTGTATGATAACCCTATAATTCCCAGAATCATCCTTGTGAACCTACTCTGAACCTTCTTCAATACCAGCACATTTTTTATTAGATGAGGAGCCCAAAACTGTTGACACTACTCAAGGAGAGGCTTCACCAGTGCCTAATAATGCTTCAGCTTCACATCCCTGCTCTTATATTCTAGACCTCTTGAAATGAATGCTAACATTGCATTTGCCTTCCTCATCACCAATTTAACCTGCAAGTTAACCTTTAGGGTATTCTGCACAAGGACTCCCACGTCCTTCTGCAACTCAGATTTTTGGATTTTCTCCCCATTTAGAAAATAGTCTACAGATTTATTTCTTCTACTGAAGTGCATGACCATGCATTTTCCAACATTGTATTTAATTTGCCACTTTCTTGCCCATTCTTCTACTCTGTCTAAGTCCTTCTGCAGCCTACCTGCTTCCTCAACACTACCTGCCCCTCCATCAATCTTCTTATCTATCCTGCACCTTCCTCATGTTTCCCAGAAAGTCACGCCATTGCTGTTCTGCTGTCATCCCTGCCAGCATCTCCTTCCAATTTATGTCAACCAGCTCCTCTCATACCACTGTACTCCACTGAAATACAGCTATGTCAGACTTTACGTTCTCCCTATCAAATTTCAAGTAGAACTCAATCATACTGTCATCATTGCCTTCTAAGCTTCCTAATCGCCTCTGGTTTGTTACATAACACCCACTGCCATCAGGGTCCTTTTACCCTTGCAGTTTCTGAACTCAATCCACAAGGATTCAACATCTTCTGATCCTATGTCACATCCTTCCACTGATTTGATGCCATTCTTTGCCAGCAGAGCCACACCACCCCCTCTGCCTACCTTCCTGTCCCTCTGATAATCTGTGATAGTGCAACTAGATCATCCACTTTATTTCTTATGCCCCATGTATGGAGATCTAACACTCTGAGTACTATATTTTCTACCCTTTTTGATTCTGTATTCCTAATGCACTGATACTCACCCTGCTGGTTGCAATTTTGCCCTAGAATCTGCCTGCCCTTCCTTACAGTCTGATTCCATGCTATCTTTGCTTTTTTACCATCCATCCTATTCTTTCACTCCAGTTCCCACCACTCTGCCAAATGAGTTTAAACCCTCCCCAACAGCTCTAACAAACCTGCCCACGAGAATATTGGTCCTCCTCGGGTTCAGGGTGCAACCGGTCACTTTTGTACAGGTCACACCTCCTTCCACATTATGGAGTTAGGTTATTTGCTGCGCCAAGTTCGCTAAGATTTTGAGATCGAAGATATTAATTGAAAACACGGACATAGCTTTCAACATTAAGAGACAGGATTTTAACCTTCTCTTGACTGGTTTTTTAAGGAGTAGCTATTTTTATTTTTGACATTGTTATCCCCATAATAGAGCAATGATTTGTATTTCAGGTGTCTAATTTAATCATTTGATCATAATGCCATGGAAGAAAGCCATTTGTCTGTGTGGCCTTGAATCAGCTTCTAATGGGAGCTGCTCCTATTTATCTACATAAAACATTGTAGTAGGTATTTATATAAAAAGCTTATTATCTAGATGGTGAGAGATTGCTGAGCTTTGGGCTGCATTAGGGTTAGGGAGATCTGGTTGTCTTGGTGCAAGTTTTGCAAAAGGCATATATGCAAACAATTGGTAAAGCAAACATGAACCTCACCATTGTTTAGGGATGCATCCTAGCCATCTACGTCACAGCCTGGCAGGCAATTGGTCTACCCCAGACCACAAGAAATTCTAGAGTTATGAATGCAGCTCAGTTCATCTACACTTCTCTCTCCTCTGGTAAAGCAGCCAACATAGCCATGGTCCCCTCCCACCACAGTCATTCTTGTTTCCTTTTTCCCATCAGGGAGAAGATACAAAATCTTGGGATCATATATCATCACACTTCCATCATGTTTACTCAGTTTTGTTATGAACTGAGGCTGTGGGCTGCTCCAGCTGCAGTGATGCCTGGCAGGCACTGTGTCCTTTGTAAAACTTCAGTTCTGAAACTATTTGCTTACTTTCATTGTTTGCGCAATTTTTTTTTCTCTCTCTCTGCATGTTGTGTGTTTGACGGCCTTTTTTTTAATTGGCTGTTTTGAGGTTTCTTAGTTTTGTGGCTGCCTGTAAGGAGATGAATCTCAAGGTTGTATATTTTATACTTTGATAATAAATGCACGTTAAACTTTGAACTTTGAAGCACCAGGCACGAGGACAGCTTTTGCCTTACTGTTCTAAGACTCTTGAAGGGACATTTTGTATGATAAAGATAAACTCGTGATCTCTCAGTCTTCCTTGTTCTGGCCCTTGCACCTTATTTTTGATCTGCACTGCCCTTTCTCTGCAATTGCAACACTGCACTCTGTGTTTTGTTTTCCTTTTTTTTGTATTACCCCAATGTACTTCTGTACACAATGGTCTATCTAGATGGCATGCAAACAAAAGCTTTTCACTATAATCTTGCTACGTGGAACAGTAATAAAATAATCAGTAATTATTGTAGATTATTGCTACAAAAATTGAATGCAAAAGTAGGGAGGCAATACTTTGGTTACATGGGGCAATGTCCCATTTCTCATCTACTATTTAATTGTAACATTTACAATTATGTATAATTTAAGACTGTAAGATACAGGAGCAGAATTGGGCCATTCGGCCTATCGAATCTGCTCCACAATTTATTTATGGTAATTTAAATTTAACTTTGTCATGTTTGTAATGTACTGTGCTGCTGCGAAAAGCAAATTGTTATGGTCTTTATACCCCAACAATACCTGCCTACAACAAGAATGAAATTGAATTTGAATCCCCTCCCACGGGAAGTTAGGTAAGTTTCAAAAGCAATCAGACACTTAACAACGCTTCAGGATAGTTGAAAATATTTCACATATTTCAAAATTCACAGAATATGTTTTTGTTTCTTTTTTTTCAAGATGACAAAGATTCGGGGAAGGAGGGAATGCCGACACCACAGACAGACCATAGAAATGGCCGACACAAAGACACCCCTCCTAAAGAAAGCTCACGCCAGATGAAAGTGAATGTGAGCAACTTGGTCACGTGTGCCACACTCAGCCAGTCCCAGACGTCTGTTCATTCTTCCTCCTCAGTTGGTTCCGTTCGAGGCGATGAAATGGGTGGTTATTCTGAATTCTACGGAGACTACACGCCTCTCTTTGATAACTTGACTGATCCGGACAATCTCAGTTTGCAAGGTATGTGAACAACCACTGAAAATGTCGATAGTGCTTTGTGTTTTCTGGAGCTGGAAAATGACCAAGCAACAACTATTCTCTATTTGACTTCTAGTTTAAGGACTCCAGCAACTTGCATTCACAGATAAATGTGTAAGATCAAGAAAAGTTCCTCAAGTAGAGTTAGTCCATTTTTATTTCCTTTAAGCCCCATCTCAGCAGTAACTGTAGCTGATAAACTGAACCAAATCTTTTTTGCAGGAGCAACCATCAGAGTAGGTATTATGCAAGTATCAATGTTGAATTCATGTTTCAGTTGACTCCAAATGGGGTATATGTCTGCTTCAGTGGAGGTTTCTTTATTTAAGGTTCATGAATGAAAACAATTGTACACAATTGTTTGCAAAAGGAAAGAGGTACACTCAACAATACAGGAACATCCTCTTCCTCCTGGCCATCTGATTACTGGATTGACATTGAACCCATGAACACTACCTCTCTACTTTTTATTTCTATTTTTGCACTACTTATTTAACTATTTAGAGTGAGTGTGTGTGTGTGTATTTTTTTTACTGCAGTTCACTTTTTTTCCCATTATGATGTAACAGATCGTACTGCTGCCACAAATACAACAAATTTCACGTCGTGTATCGGTGATAGTAAACCTGATTCTGATTTTGATTCTGACACCATTTATGTCATTCATTTCCTGAATTTCCAGCATTTTTCTGCTTTTTCTGAATTTCCAACATCTGCAGACTTTTTTTTCTTTTTTGAGTCAGTGTATCTCTGTTGCAATGCTTAGAGGAATTTCCTGCTTTAGGTGGTTATTCTATCATGCAATCCAAGAAGTAAAATAGAAACTCAAGTGAGTTAACATTTCGGGTTGAAGACAGTTGAACGGAAATATTGTCTGTTTCTTCACAGGTTCCACCAGATCTGCTGGCTTTTTTTCACCTTTTCTATTTTTTATCTGGTATTTAATATTGCTGCTTTCTTTATACTCTGTCTGGTATCAGAGCTTTTTGGATGCTGACCAACGTGCTGCTGTTTACTACAACCTCAATGTAATTTTGTTGTTCTGATGATTTTGATAGTCCAATAGCACAGGAGGCTACAGTGCATGTTGTTTTAAAGCAGGGGTCCCCAACCTTTTTTGCACCACGGACCGGTTGAATATTGACAATATTCTTGCAGACCGGCCGACTGGGGGGTGGGGGGGGGTTGCGGCTGTTCAAGTAGGGTTAAACTCAGCTCAACATGTCTTTTACAGTTAGGGTTGCCAACTTTCTCACTCCCAAATAAGGGACAAAAGTAGCAGTTAAATCCGAGGACACTTGTGCTTACCCCGAGAAAGACTACCATGACCATGAAGCTTTGCGCGAGCACCTGTGTGTGCATGCGTGACATGCCAATTTTTTTTCACAAATCGGTTTTGGCTTAATCTTTCAGACTATACATTCATTATTTCTACTTTATATAGGCTGTGTATTTATCATATTATTCCTGCTTTTACTATATGTTAGTGTTATTTTAGGTTTTATGTGTTATTTGGCATGATTTGGTAGGTTATTTTTTGAGTCTGGGAACATTAAAAAATTTTTCCCATATAAACTAATGGTAATTGCTTCTGCGCTTTACGCCATTTCGGCACGAAAGGTTTCATAGGAGCACTCTGCCTTAGCGGGGGAAATACGGCACAAGGGCGGTCCCGTATGGAACAAACCAATTTAGCCCAATACACAGGATGTCCCGGCAAATACGGGACAGTTGGCAACCCTATGTACGAGTTCAACAGAGCGTGACAGAGAATGAGGAAAGGTGCAGCTGACTCATATCGTTTCTTTGCGGCCCGGTAGCACATGCTTTGTGGCCCGGTGCCGGTCCGTGGCCCGGTGGTTGGGGACCGCTGTTTTAAAGAACTAATTTGCCTCACCTTCCCTGTTCTTTTCCCACAGCATTGCATACATTTGATTTTTTAAAAACTTTTTGAATAGTTCTGATAATCTCCTTGGTGAAGTTGTATTTCATGTTGCTTCACCTGCGGTAGTTATAAATGGTCAATTTTCAATGGGTCCACACTTGACAGTGTAAAAATAGAGATGCTGGCCTGTATATCTGATATGTGGGGCCAGACGGTCACTGAGTCTGCAGTATTTATTTTACAGACTACAGCACCGTACTCCATCTACATTCTGGGAATCCTTCCAGATAGCCTTTCAATAGCAAGACCTTTGTCATTAATTTTTACTTCCAACTCCTTAAATGAAGCAAATAAGTAAAACTTTACTGAGATACAAATTAAGCGATCACAATAAAAATTGGCTCCAAATGTACTGGAGCGTTTTCCTATCAAACTACTGTTCAGAAGTGTCTTATGTAGAATTAGCCTGCAGTCAGAGCTTGAACACGTCAGACCTGGTTTATACCAACATTCCTGGTACATACGAAGCTGATTCTTGCCCCCATATCAGTTTCAAAAGTTCATTTGTTATCAAAACATGTATCCATATACAACTCTGAAATTTGTCTTCTCCAGATAGCCATGAAATAAAGAAGGAACACGTAAGTTGCTCAGAGAGAAACATCAAACCCACCCACTGCACTAAAAAGAATGGCATCCTGATCATCAACCCCAAAACCCTCCTCCTGCCACATGAAACAGAACAGGAATATCGTGCCCCAAAAAACAACCACTCCCCCACACAAAAAAACTAACAGAACATCAACCCCCAATCCCCCTCTCCTCACACAACAGCATGAAAAAGGAACGGGCAACTTAAAAAAAAAAGATTCAGCGTATAAAAACCGTAAGTCTGAAAAATGTCCACAGTCCATAAACGCAATAGTGCAATCCATAAACGCAAAACCAGAATGCCATCCGCCAATTTACTGACATTCATTGAAAGAGAGGGACTCCAACAAGGCAGAGAGGCCTCCCCACCTGCCACAGCAAGCAACAATTCGATCGGCTGCTCACAGACTCCTTCTCTGGCAGGCAGGCAGCACTGAAACTAAGCTAATTCCTGCATACTGACCACTGATTAAACATGTCAAACAAGTTCAGTGGAGATAAAGACCTGGCAAGAAGAAGCAACCTTAGTATAACAGGACTATTTTGAAATCACGGACTGGAACATATTCAGGGAGGTTGCTACCTACGACCATCACATTGGCATAGATGAATGTGTGAGATCTGTGACTGGCTGCACAGAGAAGTGCAATGAGGACATCATTATTAAACTTATCTGTGTGAGGACAAGCCAGAAGCCAAGGCTGACAGCAGAGGTCCAGGCACGGCTGAAAGATCAGGCTGGTGCCTTCAGATCAGAGGATAAGACAGCTCTCAGGTCAGCACAAACTGCACATTCCTGCATCATCAGGAAGGCAAAGCAGGATTATTCACAGAGAATATACAGCCATTTCTGTGACACCGGAGACGCGATGTGCATGTGGCAGGGCATTTAGACCATAACAGAATACAAGTCCATCCTGCCCATCAATGATATGACGTTTCTCTTTCCTGATAGGCTGAATGTCATTTATGTGTGATTTGATGCACAGAATGATGTGCTGGCAAGGAAGACCCTCCCACCCCCGTCCCCCTGAGGAGCAGGCACTTATTTTGTCCTAGTCAGGGCCAACCCATGTATAGCGGCTGGGCCTGATAACATACCTGGTCGGGTACTGAGGGACTGTGCTACCAGTTCGCTGGAGTTCCAACAGATCCTTTCAACATCTCTCTGGAACAGTCCACTGTCCCCTCAAGCTTCAAGATGGCCACCGTCATCCTGGTGCCCAGGTAGGCAGTAACCTGACTCAACAACTACTGTCCAATGGCACTAACCACAAAAATAATGAAGTGCCTTAAGCGGCAGGTTTTGGATCACATTAAATTCCATCTTCCTGCTGCATTGGACCCTTTCCATTTGCTTATCAGTTCAGCTTGCGTTCCATGTGATCATACCCCAGAACCTGGTGAGTAAATTGTCCTGGTTGGGTCTCAACACCAATCTCTGTAACTGGATGCTGGACCTTGACAGAAAGGCCACAGTCAGTGTGTTGTTGACAGAAGCATCTCTAGCTCCATCACACTGAGCAGTGGCACTCCCCATGGCTGTGTACTCATAATTGTTAATGCTGCTGACACATGACTGCATTGCTAGATCCTGTTCAAACTGAATCATCTAGTTTGCTGATGACTTAACAGTGACCGGCCTCATCAGCAGTGATGGCAAGACAGCATACAGAGAGGAAGTAAAGCAGTTGGTAGAATGGTGCAAGTATAACTTGGGTCTCAACGTGAACAAGACCAAAGAGATGATTGTGGACTTCAGGAGCGTGCAGCCTGACCGCTCCTCATGCACAGATGTGGCTCCATGTGGAGAGAGCTAGGTGCACCATATTTCTGGGAGTGCACAGACTCAGCGATCTCACTTGGTCCCTCAACCCCAGCTCTTTGATCAATAAAAGCACAGCAGCATCTACACCTCCTGAGGAGATTGAGGCGAGCGAGGCCCCCCCACTCCAGCCCCCATTTTAACCAGCTTTCACAGGAGCACCACTGAGTGTCCTGATCAGCGGCATCTTTGTCTGGTGCAGGAACTGCAAGGTATCTGAATGCCAGGATTCTACAAAGGATTGTGAGAACTGCTGAGAGGATCTCTTCTACCCATCAGAGATTTTATCAGGAGCCCTTGGCATTTCTGTGATCCCTCCCATCCATCCAAAAATCTCTTTGATGCCCCCTCCTTACCACCAGACAGGAGGTACCATAGCATTAGGACGAGAATTGTTAAGTTGGGAAACAGCTTCTTCTCACAGTTTGCAAGATTATTGAACTCCCTGTCACCACCTAGGTTTCATCACGTATTAAGCACCAGTAGCATTATACTGTTTGCTTTCTAACTTACGTTGTATATGCATCTTATTATTTGTTAATTTATTTGTAGTAAATTTACTTTGTGTTATGTTTGTGAGTTATATGTGTGACGAGAATACACATAGATTAAGATGTTAGCTGTCCTGTGCTGGCACCAGTGGGATCAGCAGTTGGTCTGCCACCTGTCTTCAGGAGAGAGAGAGATAAGGAAAACAACGGAGCAGCATTTGGAGATGTTAATGAAGGGACGGGAGAGTCTAACGGAAGGAGAGCTGTCAAGATCGGCTCACCCTTTGAACCCTGAACTGTTTGAAGTGATGGACAGGCGATACCCCAGCAGGGGGATAAAAAGGGACAGATTCGCTAAGGCAAGACACACACACACAACACCCCGAGGTAACGAGACCCTGGAAGCAGTGCGTCTCTCACAAGTCGGTGGGAAGTTTTGGACGGCTGGTCGCGGGACAAGCCATAGACGCACAGGGTGGAAAGACACGATCGGCGGGAACCTGGTGTGTGTCCACCCTTGCCTGGGTGCCAGGTTCACCGCAGAGAAACGATCGTATCTGGAAACGGAGGGGTCACGGTCGGTGACCTCAGATGACATCACAAAGGACTCGCCCGAAAGCTGACTGCGAAGGTCTGTGTGTGGAAGCTGTTTGAATATTCATTCCTTTTGCTCTCTCTCTCCTTCCCCCCACACTGTCCATCTCCCACGGCAGCGATTACTGCGAACTGAACTGAACTAAATTGAACTGAACTTTGCGTCACTTTGAAACTGGTCATTTACCCCTAGACAACGATAGAGCTTGATTGATCCTGTTATCCTAATTCTGTGTACATGTGTGTTTATCATTGCTGAACTGTTGCATTTATTATCCTTTTGATTAGAGTACTGTGTTGCTTGTTTCTTTAATAAAACTTTCATAGTTCTAGTAATCCAGACTCCAACTGAGTGATCCATTTCTGCTGGTTTGGCAACCCAGTTACGGGGTACGTAACATAAGTGGGGTTCTCGTCCGCGATTTTGAACACTAAATTTGGGACGGAGTAATTGATTGGGTTAAAATTCCCAAAAGAAAGAAAAGATAAACAGCAGAAATGGAGGCTGAGGAATTTATAAAGGCGCCGACCTTGGAGGCATTAGAGGATGCCAGGAAAACGGAATTGGTAGCTGTGGCCAAACGGTTGAATCTTGCTAAGCAGAAGTTGACAATGAGGAGAGAGGAGATACACAGAGCTATCGTAGAGCACTATGTATCTAAAGGTGTGTTTCCCCAAGGGGAGCTGGAGGTGGTGTCTATTGAAAAACCTGCTGGAGACGCGGTACAGGTGCAGCTTGAAAAACTGAGACTCGAGCACGAGTTCCGGGTACGGCAGTTGGAGCGAGAAGAGAAAGAGAGGACAGACAGTTGGAGAGAGAAGAGTTAGAAAGACGGGAGAGAGAGAGACAGTTGGAGCGAGAGGAGAAACAGAGGGAAAGGGAATTCGAGCTGGAAAAGTTAAAGATAAGGGCAGAGCAGGGGCTCGTGCTGAACCAAGGTGGAGGGTTCCGGGTGACCCAGGAGGTTAGGCTGGTTCCCCCATTTGACGATACCGACGTGGATCGGTACTTTCTCCATTTCGAAAAAGTTGCTACAAGTCAGGACTGGCCAAGGGATATGTGGGCTGTTTTGCTTCAGAGTGTACTGAAAGGGAAAGCCCAAAAAGCTTACTCAGCTTTGTCCGCGGAAGATGCCCAGACGTATGAGGTGGTGAAAGAGGCCATCCTCAGGATTTATGAGTTGGTCCCGGAGGCATACCGGCAGAGGTTCCGGAATGCGAGGAAGCAGTGGGACCGCACGTATTTAGAATTTGCCTGTGAGATGCAGACATATTGTGAGCGTTGGTGCACCTCGAAGGGGGTAGAGGGGGATTATGACAGACTGCTACAGCTGATCTTGATTGAGCAGTTTAAAGGTTGTGTCCCTGAGGGTATGAGACCCTACCTAGATGAGAAAGAGGCAGCCACATTAGCCGCAACTGCTAAGTTAGCGGATGAGTATGTGTTGACGCATAAAATGAAGTTTGCCCCGAGTAAAGGCTACCAGAAGGGTAGTCAGGACGGTGGGGAGAGTCCGCCAGAAAAGTCAGAAAGTAAGCCGGGGACTAGTGAGAAGGATAAGGTAGACCGGGAGCAGTCTGGTAGGAAGTCTCCTGGGGTCGTCTGTTATAATTGCGGGAAAGTCGGACACTTTGCGTCCAGGTGCTTTGCCCCAAAGAAGGAGACGGGAAAAGGAAAAACGGCGATTTTGACTGGCTGTATTGAGCTGGTAAACAAACCGCTAGGAGAGGACAGGTCTGCCAAAGTTCAGGAAGGGCGCGAGAAGTTTATCTCGGCCGGATTGGTGTCAGTGAAGGAGGAGTTAAAACCAGTTCCAGTGCGGATCTGGAGAGACACGGGAGCATGTCAGTCACTGATACTGAAGAGTGTATTAGAGTTTAGCTCAGGGACCCAGACTGGGGAGGTCAAGGTCAAAGGTATTGGGCAAGGGACAGAGGCAGTCCCTTTGCCCCATATACACTTACAAAGCAACCTGGTCTCTGGACTAGTCACGATCGGGGTGAGGTCCGAATTACCGATGAAAGGCGTGGAAGTCTTGCTCGGTAATGACCTCGCCGGGGGAATCGTGTTCCCAGCAGTGAGATTGACAGGTCAGCCGGCCAGCATTGAGGCCCCGCCCATGGACTCACAGGTTCATCACGGGACTGCGGTAGTAAATTTAGCTGAGATGTTTCTACCAGCCTTGTACGAGAAGGGGGTAGAAAGTGAAAAGAAGGAGTGTAGTGAAACAAGAGGTAGTGAGGGAGCTGAGACAGACTTAGCATTAGCCAGGAAAGAATTTGTGCAGGCGCAGGAGCGAGATGAGGGGCTGATTGTTTCGGCAGAGACAGCTCCCTCTGACACAGAATTAACAAGGGAACCAGTAGGCTATTGTGTGGAGGAGGAAGTGCTAAGGAAGAAAGGGAAACCAAGTACCGTACCCGCAGATGAGGAATGGGGGTTGGTGCAAAAAAGTTATGGGGATGAGAATTTTAACCTGGCCCACAAGGTACCCCCCAGTGGACATTTTGCGGTGCTGGAGGAAACAGTTGGTGGAATCATGAAAGAGGTTTACCGGCTGCACCGGAGGAAGGATGTTATTGATTATGGCCAACGCGGACTGAGACGGTCACAGGCTTTTGATATGCTAACAAACCTAGTCGGTGTTAGCGCGGAAATCAATGAAGCTAGGGGCCCCCTGATAAGAGAAAAAAACCATTTTTGAAAAGATGAGTATGGTATCGACCAGATGGGAGAAGGCTATTGTTTTGGCCAGATCTGCTGATAAGGTGTCTCCCTTAATCCCCAAACAAAGCGACTCTTTAGGAGAAGTAATTAAACAACTCGCACACGTGTGTTTGATTGTCCCGAGGCGATGCAAAGAACTGGGACGTTGGGTGGTGTTTGTTACACTAGGTTAGCCTAGCGAGCAACCACCCTATAGAATGAGTAATTCAGTGACGAAAGGGCTGACGAACACAGAGGTGTGTATTGGCGATGTAATACGGCTGTCTGAAGCCAGCTTGATAGTGAACCTTGAAAAAAATGAGTTCGGCCACACGAAGGTCACTTACCTGGGAATTGTGGTGACACAGGGGCAGCTGGCAGCGATGCAAGCTAAAGTGCGGGCTATCTCTGACATCCCAACCCCGACAGACAAGAGGGCCCTCAGAAGGCTCTTGGAGTTGGTGGGATACTGTAGGAAGTTTTGCAATAACTCTGCGGTTACTACCCCTCCCCCTCCTACTAAGCCCTTGCGAGAGAAAACTAAGTTGGAATGGGACGACCCTTGTTATTGTGGTCCGGGACGAAACCCAATGAGAGGTTACATTGATCGCAATTCATCAGTGTTTTTGGCCACTATGAAGTTTGCTAAGTTGGAGCCTGGTCTAAGGGATTAGTAATAACACATATAAAAGGAACAGAAAATGTGATGGCTGACTGTCTGTCAGGTGTTGACAACTTCAAATTCGCTGTATTAGCCAAATAGCTGATAAAGATGTGTATTTGTGTGTATCAAATAATGTATTCATGTTTGTAATTTTAACCCCGGTAAAAATCCTTAAACGGGGGAAATGTGACGAGAATACACATAGATTAAGATGTTAGCTGTCCTGTGCTGGCACCAGTGGGATCAGCAGTTGGTCTGCCACCTGTCTTCAGGAGAGAGAGAGATAAGGAAAACAATGGAGCAGCATTTGGAGATGTTAATGAAGGGACGGGAGAGTCTAACGGAAGGAGAGCTGTCAAGATCGGCTCACCCTTTGAACCCTGAACTGTTTGAAGTGATGGACAAGCGATACCCCAGCAGGGGGATAAAAAGGGACAGGTTCGCTAAGGCAAGACACACACACGACACCCTGAGGTAACGAGACCCTGGAAGCGGTGCGTCTCTCACAAGTCGGTGGGAAGTTTTGGACGGCTGGTCGCTGGACAAGCCATAGATGCACAGGGTGGAAAGACACGATCGGCGGGAACCTGGTGTGTGTCCACCCTTGCCTGGGTGCCAGGTTCACCGCAGAGAAATGATCGTATCTGGAAACGGAGGGGTCACGGTCGGTGACCTCAGATGACATCACAAAGGACTCGCCCGAAAGCTGACTGCGAAGGTCTGTGTGGAAGCCGTTTGAATATTCATTCATTTTGCTCTCTCTCTCCTTCCCCCCACTGTCCATCTCCCACGGCAGCGATTACTGCGAACTGAACTGAATTCAATTGAACTGAACTTTGCGTCACTTTGAAACTGGTCATTTACCCCTAGACAATGATAGAGCTTGATTGATCCTGTTATCTTAATTCTGTGTACATGTGTGTTTATCATTGCTGAACTGTTGCATTTATTATCCTTTTGATTAGAGTACTGTGTTGCTTGTTTCTTTAATAAAACTTTCATAGTTCTAGTAATCCAGACTCCAACTGAGTGATCCATTTCTGCTGGTTTGGCAACCCAGTTACGGGGTACGTAACATATGTACGGCATTGTGCATCTTGGTTTAGGGCAACGTTGTCTCATTTGGCGGTATACATAGGTACAGCTGAAAGATAATAAACTTGAATTTGTATGCAAAACATTGTCCAGTGTTATAATTGAACAGTAACACAATACTTATAACTCCACAGTGAGTGGAGGACGGATTCTTACTGTTATAACATCATCATTTTGTTTAAATCTAAGCTGGTAAGTTGACATTTTCATTCTGGCATATATCAGTGAATGAAGCCTGAAAATTGAAGTGAAATTTGCAGTACTTCTTTTGTAAAAGGGAACATAACGAGAAGATTTATTGTGCTCATGTAATGCAGTTTGGAGAGGGGGATCCATTGTAGACTCAAGAAGGAAGGGGTGATGTGGTGGCAGAAGAGATTTGACATATCAAAATTAAAGGGACAGTACAGTTTATGGCAGGACACTTAACTGTTCATGTACAGATGAATTTTGGGGTCCATGTCCATAGCTCCCTGAAAGTGGCTGTACAAATTGATGTGGTGGTAAAGAAGGTGTAAGACATGTTTGTCCTTATTAGCCAAGACGAAGTTCAAGAGACGGGAAGTGATATTACAGCTTTATCAAGCTGCTTAGGCTGTATATGGAGTATTGTGCTCAATTCTGATTGTCCAGTTGTGGAAAGGATGTGGAGGCTTTGAAGAGAGTGCAGAAGAGATTTACCCATAGTGCTGCCTTAATTAGAGGAGATGAGCTATACGAAAAGGTTGGACAAACTTGGGGGTTGTTTTCTTCAGTGTGGCTGGGAAGAGACCTGTTTTAGAACTATGTAAGATTGTAAGGGACCTTAACAGGGTAGACAGGCAGTATTCTTTTTGCAGATTTGAAATGTCTAATACCAGAGGGCATGTGTTTAAGGTATCGGGGGGTGGGGGGGGGAGTGGTCGTAAGATCAAAGGAAAGATGCAGGCCAGGATTTTGTTTTGTTATACAGAGTGTAGTGGGTGCCTGGAATGCACTACCTGGTGTGGTAGCAGAGGCAGATATGATAGAGATGCTTAAGAAGTTCTTAGATAGATTAGATTAGATTATGAGGACACTCAGTCCTCGTTTATTGTCATTTAGAAATGCATGCATTAAAAAATGATACAATGTTCCTCCGGTATGATATCACAGAAACACAAGACAGACCAAGACTAAAACTGACAAAAACCACATAAATTATAACATATAGTTACAACAGTGCAAAGCAATACCGTAATTTGATAAGAGCAGACCATGGGCACGGTAAAAGAAAGTCTCAAAGTCCCGATAGCCCCAACATCTCACGCAGACGGTAGAAAGAAGAAACTCTCCCTGCTATGAGCTTCCATTGCTGCAAACTTGCTGATGCAGCATCTGACCACAGTCCGACTCTGAGTCCATCCAAAAACTTCAAGCCTCCGACACTGAGCACCATCTCTGCTGAGCGCTTCGACCCCAGCCCCAGCCGCCATGCAACAGTCAAAGCCAAGGATTCCGGGCCTTCCCCTCCAGAGATTTCAGATCACACAGTAGCAGCTGCAGCGAAGCAGGCATTTCAGAAGTTTCACCAGATGTTCCTCTGTGCTCTCACGTCTGCCTCCATCAAATCAGAATTGTGCACGGCCTCCTACTTGACAGATTACAGATATTCATCACTGGAGAGGCTGCGCGCGCTGCGTCACGCTGCCATCTTCTCCTCCTCCCAAGGCACCTTGATCTACAAGAGGAGGGATATGGACATTGTGTAGGCAGAAGAGTTTAGATTAATTCGGCATTTAAATACTTTTATAATTCACTTGGGGCATCATTTTGAGCTGAAGGGCTTGTTCCTGTTCTATATTGTCCTATGTAGAAGCAACAGTAATTTACAAATCTGTAGCAAAGTGATGCAGCTGCCAGAGCTGTTACCTCACAATACCAGTGGTTTAAATTCAATCTTGAACTCTGGTGCTATCTACAGTATGTGGAATTTGCATCATGCTGCTTGTGACTGTATAGGTTTTCCACTTTCCAAAGAGATGTAATTTCGTAAATTAATTAGCCACAGTAAATTGCCTATACTGTAGTCGAGTGGTCAAATCTGAGGGGAGGTGGTAGGAAAATAAAATAGGCTTGGTGAAGGAGTCTCAGTGGGCTTGAAGAGCCTGTAATTGTGTTGTGTGCATCTGAGAAGTGGAGTTCATGGTGTGAACGATTAGAGAAATGTTTCTCAACCATTATGAAGCCAACAGACTTCCAACTGATGGGAGTCTCTTTAAACATCCTAGTAATGTTTGTGTATTTCTAGCATTAGCTTTTGTATATTTAACATCCTAGTAATTTTTGTGTATTTCTAGCATTAGCTTTTGTATATTTAAGCTTGAAATTTTGTAGAAAAATAAACTTATTTGGGATGTAATAATCTGAAATTCACACTTTTTAGTATAGATAAAAATCACAAAATAGTTTTCTGTTGAAATGTACCTTTCAAAGCTTTAACAGGAATGATCATGGTCAGTTTTGTTTCTTTTAATGTAAAACCTACATTCCTGTTAAATTTAAAAAAGAGTGCTTTGTTTATATTTTATACATTTGATTCCTGATTACACAGCCAGCTAGCACACATGTCCTTGTCCACTTTCTCCTTTGTCATTCCTCACCCACCTTCAAACCCAATCCCAGCACTGCTGCTTTCTCCAGCTCCCAATTCCAGCTGCAGAACTTGCCACAATCTGAGCTTGCACCTCTGACTGCACTACTACCCACATTCCCAGCTCTTTGCTCCAATTGCACAGCCAGCTTGATCTGCACATTAGCCTACATTCCTGCTGTATTTCCACCCCTCGACACCAGCTTCACTTTGACACACATTTAGATAGATTGTCCGAAGCTTTGTCCCATGGGAGGGCTATCAGACACAAGAAGACATAATGTTGGAAACCACTGCATTTTTAAAAATAATAATTTTTATAAGATTCGTACTTTTTAACAAACAAATGTATTTTTCATAGTATGTTGTGGTTCATCCCCACTCACTGGCAGAAAGTGGTATAGCAGCTAAACTAATGGCTTATCACCTTTCTCAGTTTTTATTGGATCAGTTTTAGCATATTACCCATGTGATGGAATTGCTTTAATTATGTAGCCTATTAACTAGTTTAGTTCAATCTAAAGAATTTCCATTATCTGGGTTATAAAAGGTGACGGATTTTTCAGAGTCAACCTCTTTTATTCTTTATTCTTTTGTCTTTGCTGTTTATTTACCTCTGCAACATTTCTCAGCTCTTTATTGTTTGCTTAGTATTTGTATGCTTGTACTTCAAAATTAATTGAAATCTTTGAATTAAGACTCCTCATCATTCCTGACTCCTGGAAGAACCCTAAGGATCAGAAAATAAACAGAACCAACAATAGGTTTAAGATGAGGAGGAGCTTTAAAGTGGATTTGAGAGGAAAGTTTTTTTTAATCTGGAACTTGCTGCCAAAAGGAGTGGTGGAATCAGACACGGTCACTATGTTTGAGACATTCAGAGAAGCACTTGAAAAGATAAGATAAAGAGGATTAATGTCGATGGGAAGAATAGTCAGCACAGACATAGTGGGCAGAAGAGCCTGTTTCTATGCTGTATACCTCAATTGAAATATTGTGTGGGAAGATTTCGAAAGATGTTTTTGTGCATATTGAAATACTTCTATGTACAAATTCTGCCATTATTCAGATGAAATAAAGCTTAGAATTCTATGAATGCTAATTGTACAAGCCCCAACCAGTCTAGAAGTGTGACATTGAGGGGCAGATTGGAGGGGGAAGGGGAGGGTAGAAATTGGTTCAAACATTGACAATTATAATAGAATTCAGAAGCTCAGGAATCCTTTAATCAGTAAATGCCACCAAACAAATGCTGTTGATGGGAGGTTGCATGGAGAAGTGTATTGTGCGGAGCCTCCATAGATAGGTTACGCAAATGGACAAATGGGCTGAAATGGGAAAATGCCAAGGAGAAGATAATGGAAAACTAGTTCTCTATAATGGTAGTAGTTTTCAAATGATAGAGAACTATTTTCAACCAGCATAAAACTAGGAAATGCTAAGAGGGTCAGCTGACGTCTGTGGAGATAGAAATGCAGTTATCTTGAGGCAATGATTTGGTAAAATGTAGGAAAACCAACATGTTTCAAGTTGCAGTGAGAGGAGGGGTGGTGAGATTCAAGGGAATATCTGTGAAATGTTGGAGGCCGTGGTTGTCTAGGTAACACACTGGTCACACTAGATTAGCCATCATTCTCATGAATGACGAACATGCTCATGGTGGATGTATGATCCTGTTTATTAAATGAATTCTTGAACTCAAGTTTTATGAATTGACAATGCCCTAAATCCTGATTCCCATTTTTTGTTGCCTGTTCTTTACAGCAGAACAAGAACCAGACCTGAAGAGCGTTGTTCTGGAGGGTCAAGGAAGTACCAAACTGGAAGGTTCTTGGCTGAAGCTATGTCAGTTCTATGGGCTGATCGTGAAGCGTTACCACTGTGCCAAACGCAATACCAAGAGTATCTTCTCACAGATCCTGCTCCCAGCATTCTTTGTATGTGTGGCAATGACAGTGGCACTCTCAGTTCCCGAAATAGGTACTTATTATTGATGTGTGAGCTATGAGACCTTGCATTGCTGCGATGATTTTTAGAAAAGTCACATCAGTGTTATCACCTCTGGAGTTTTTATGCCATTTGTTTGATCGTTACAGGTGACTTGCCTCCTCTGATCCTTTCCCCATCCCAGTACCACAACTACACACAACCTCGAGGAAACTTCATTCCATATGCAAACGAAGAGAGAAATGAGTACAGGTATCTTTAATGCTGCTTGCCACAGACAAAAATTATTATAGCACATATTTTATGAAATAGTGGGCTTGAGTGATAAAGCGGGATTATAAGGACAAGCTAAGACTTTGTTCTTTGGTACATAAGTGATTGAGGGGTAACCTTAAAGAGTGGTTTAAACTCATGAAAAGCATACATAGGGTGATTGCACTCAGACTTTTTCCAGGGAGAAGGAATCAGAAACTAGAGGGCATAAGTTTAAGATGAGAAGTGAATGATTCAAAGGGGCACCTTCTTCACACAAAGGAGCAGTGCATATACAGAATGAGCTGCCAAGAAAAGTGGTTGAAGCAGGTACAATAACATTTAAAAGACATTTGGATAGTTACATGGATAGGAAATGTTTAGAGAGATATGGCCAAGCTTGATGGGTTGGCATGGATGAATTAGGCCATAGGGCCTGTTTCCAGGCTGTTTTACTCAATAACTCCATAACATGTACAAGTTTAAATGAAATAGAATGAGAGATTAAAACAACTTGAAAGTTAAGTATTTCAAGACCTGTGCTATTTTTTGAGTACCGTAGGTAAATTATTCTGTAGCTTTTTGTTTCTAATCCCCAAGTAAAACTTTCTGGTGTTGCAGTCCACATTAATCAATCCTAACCAGCACCTGAGAACAGCACTTTGTGAGTTCCTGCCACTCACTAATCAAGTTTAGAAGAATATATAATGTAGTAAAACAGAATTAGAACCGCAATGAACAGGTTATCTTGAATATAACCTTGTTTTCATTCCAACCCAGGATAAAGTTATCACCTGATGCCAGCCCCCAACAGCTGACCAACACCTTCTATCTGCCTTCGGGGATTGGAGCGACCTGTGTCCTAAAGACGCCATACAACAGCACATTAGATCAGCTGGTACAGACCTTGAATCTATCGACAAGCGAGACTAAGATGCTGGCGTCCAAGTACTTCGACTCGATGTGTCTGGATTCTTTCACGCAAGGCCTACCACTCTCAAATTTTGTTCCTTTGCCCCCTTCACCTGCTCCGTCTGAATTTCCCGACACAGGAACCGACGAAGGAATGCACATGTGGAATTTGACATCACCTGTTACAATGAAAGGTTTGTAATTATAGAAGAGTTCATGGAGGCAATATTTTATAGGAATATAGTCATTTCTGATATTTTCTGGGCCGATTCTTAGGAACAATCAAAATAGATCATAAAGAACTACTTGCTTGTATTATTCCTAAGGTGCTGTTAGCTTCTCCCTGCACTCTAAACCAGCACTGACCAAACGGAAGCACCAAAAAGTACAAGATAACATTTGTTTTAAGTCATCAAAATCAGATCTAGTATCACCGGCATATGTTGTAAAATTTGTTGTCTTTGCAGCAGCAGCACAATGTCATATATAATAATCGGAAAATGTGAATTACAGGAAGTATATATATTAAATTAAATAAGTAGTGCAAAAATAAAAATAACAAAGTAGTGAGGCAGTGTTCATGGGTTCAATGTCTGTTCAGAAATCAGATGGCAGAGGGGAAGAAACTTTTCCTGAATTCTTGAATGTGTGGCTCAGGCTCCTGTACTTTCTCCCTGAAGGTAACAATGGGAAGAGGGCATGTCTTGGGTGATGGGGGTTCTTAATGATGGATAATGATTCTAGGGAAAGATTTATGACTGTGACTCTGGAACTCAAAGATGCCTGCCACTGTTACATGAAAGGTCATCACAATTTCAGGATTGTCAAAGTAGAGAGTTACTCTTATCGTTGCAAGATTACAAGCCAAAGCCTGCCTGGGTTTATCTATGTCCTGGCAAGAATAACATACAAATATGTAAAAGTGAAGCAGAGCAAGATCAGGTGTTCCATAAACTCTCACCACACTTATGATAGCCTCAGAGGGCATTGTAACCAAGTACATTCCATGCCCCTCTCGTTACATCCACCATATCTTCCCGGATGAGTGAAACTCCCTTTTACTAGATGTCTCTGGAAAACCGGCTTGTTAGCCCCTTATTAATAGCCACTGGATTCCGTGGCAAGAAATCCACCTTTCTCAGGCTTCGCTCATCTAAGGTGTATACAGCTTTGGTCCCGCCAAATCCATGAAGTTGGGATGTCTTGCCCACCTGAACCCCAGTTTGTGGGAATGCTGTATGATTTACTGCTCCCATAAAGAAATAACAGATCATACACTGCATACAATTATAAAGAAGTATATTTAAGAATGTTAATTTAAGCAAACAGTTATTAAATGAAAGAAAGAAAAAAACAAGAAGCGCTCATTACTCTCAAACAGTCAAATATGTCCTTGAGTTGGAGCTCACCTTGAACTTGCCTGCCCCTCAGACACTGGACTCTTGGCCTGTGTGAATGCATACGTCACCTTCCAAATGTCACGCGAAATCCATCTCAAACAAACAGGTCTTCCATGGAAGTGTTCGTTCCTCCTCCTTGAAGCCATTCTTCTGTACAAAGTACTTTGTGCAACAGGGACGACATCCTCATCCATCTTTCCTCCTGTCTTCTCCTGGCTCCTGCCAACAAAGACCTTCAACCCAGCCTTCTCCAGAACCTTCTCCCAGTTCCATTATCCTGATTGGCCAAGAGCACGATCCTAAATTGAACAACAAATCATGTCACAGCTCAAACCCAAACACGCTGAAAGCAGTACAGATTATTCCTATAGAACTGCTTAAGTGAAATACCAACAGCACAGCAGTAAAGATCTTACTAGGGTGTTACGTGAGAAACAGATTTCTGGTTGGGTTAAGTTGTTCTTCAGTCTTAGCAACTTGCTTGCAAACGTTTCATTACTCTGTGAGGAGACATTGTCAGTGTGCTGTTGATTGTGGCATGTCCTCCAAATGCTTGGCCTTTATAGACTTCTCAATCAGCTGATCTGACGCCATTTCAGAAACTCAGTTGTGATGTGAGGAGGAATCTCATCGCTGATTGGTTGTGTGGTAAACTTCATGCATTGTCTGGAATTTTGCCCACATTGGTTGATAGATAGGGTCAAGGTCTACATGTTTGTCTACTTCTAGGAAATCTTCTGCATGCCGGTTATTTGCTTGCACCATTATTTTCACAGGTGCCCAGTCGAGTTTGTGCCCCTCCCGATTTTCATGGGTAGAGACAAGGGAGAGTTGGTCCACAACTCCACAATTAACAGCACACTGATGGTGTCTTCTCACATTTTGATGAACATTTATAAGTAAAATTGCCAAGATCAGAGAATAACCCAACCCAACCATCAACCACCCGAGCTACACACCTTCCAAATTAATTTCAAATGCGATATCTATCTGGTTCCCTCAATAAAAACTGCTAAATTCTAGTTTCGTCCTATTTAGACATGATGTTCCATCAATCTATGTCCATTGTCTAACTTAAAATCGGCTTAGTATCCAAATATTAAATGTTGTTATATTTCTTGAATACAATTCCATATTGCTTTAATTTTTGTTTTTATCGTGAGGAACAAGACCCAGTGTCTGAGTTTGCTTTAACCTCAGGATTTATTGGTGTAGGCTTCGGTAAGGGCTCCACACCTGTACTGTACCTTTTGACTAATTTCACAGTCCATGGTTTCCAAACACATTTGTTAATCTACTTGTCAAATGTAACAGAGGAGCAGTGTACAAGTTGTCAGTGCTTGATGAAGCATTTCCTTTATACACATTAAACAATAATATTTCAGCTCCTGTAAACTGGAACCCCTGTCTTTGTGATGTGATCTTTAGCAAGTCTCTCATTGTTTACACTGTGATATCCGTGAACATTATAATGGGTCAGCAGAAACTCTCCAAAGTGAAAAAAACCATAAGTCATAGAATTAGACCATTCAGCTCACAGAGTCTGCTCTGCCATTCCATCATGGCTGATTCCTGTTCCCACTCAATCCCATACACCTACCTTCCCACCATATCCTTTGAAGCCCTGACCGGTCAGGAATATATCAACTTTCTCTTTAAATATACCCATGGACTTGGCCTCCACCACAGCAGAGCATTTCATAGACTCACTACTCTCTGGCAAAAAAAAATCCTCCTTTCCTCTGTTCTAAAGGGTTGCCCCTCATTTCTGAGGCTGTGTCCTCTCGTTCTAGATAGCCCCACCATACGAAGCACCCTCTCCATATCCACCCTATCTAGTCCTTTCAACATTCGGTAGGTTTCAAAGAGCTTGCCCCCCCCCCCCCCCACATTCTTCTAAATTCCAGTGAGTACATGGTCAAAGCTGTGAAACACTGCTCAGATGTTAGCCCATTTAATTCTGGAATCATCTCCGTGAACCTCCTCTGGACTCTTTCCAATGACAACACATGCTTTCTGAGATATGGGGCCCAAAATTGTTGACAATATTCCAAATGTGGCCTAACTAGTGTCTTATAAAGGCTCAGAATTATCTCCTTGCTTTTATATTTTATTACCCTTGACATAAGTGCCAGTGGGGCATTTAAGTTCAGTGGGGCAGGCACAAGCAGAAACAATGGGTCTACCTGGACAGGCATGTTTATGGATCTCAAATAATATATATGTAAATATGACTGAATTTCTGGTTTTCTAGAGTGGGAGAGCCTTGAACTTGAGAGATTTTGTTGTTAGATAAAGGGGTAGTTTAGCCAGCCAGTGGTACAGCAGCATCAGCACCGGACTTCAAGGCAAATAATTCCTGGTTCAAATCCGGCCAGCTCCTTGCACTCTTTTCATCTGTGCTGGGTTGAGTGTCATGTTAGTAATTTGACCTCGTAAAAAATAGACATGTGATAAGGAAACGGGAAATGCTGCCCAATACGCCACAAGGGGTGAAAAGGAAGAACAACAATAGGGGGTAGTTATCTAAAACTGAGCTGTGTAGGAATTCCTTTTCACAAAGGGTGAATATCTGGAATTTTCTACCCAGAGAGTTGTGGAAGCTCGATGGCTAGAAGAATTTGAAGACAAAGTAGATAAGTTTTTTAAAAGATCAAGGAATTGAGGGCTGAGGGAAACTGCCATAGACAAGGGGTTGAGACTATCACTATGCATGCTGGATTTCAGAGCACACTTGAAGGTTAAGTGGATTACTCCATTTACTTCTGTTTTTTGCTTCCTGTACTGCTGTTTCTTCTGATCTTGAGCATCTCCTTCATGCTTTGGGACACAGCCTGCACCACTCTTGTCTTAACGTATGTATCCAACTACCAATCTTTTTGTAGTAACAAGCAATCTGCTGAGGTGCTCAGTGGGTTGAAAAATATCTGTGGGAGGAAAAGAGCCATTGGCATTTTGGGCATTCTGATGATTTCTTTCTGATCCCCTTGGGAGCTTATCACTGGAAGTCAATTTAGTCCTTGGAGGCAGTGGAACTAGCTATCATTTATGTCAAGTCTCCCACCATCAAAGTCTTGGGAGGAGCCAATGACAGGAGCAGTGAGTGACTCACCTCTACACATCACAAAAACTTTGTAGTATCTACAAGCCACTCATGTGATATAGTTCTCTCCACTTAACCTGGGTGGTAGCTCCAACAACATGAAGGAGCTCAAGCCCATCCAGCCAAAGCAGCCTTCGTGTGCCTTCATTTTAATACTCCACAATGGTCTTCTCAAGTAATGCACACTTCAAAGAGATTTTCCTCCTCCTCATATCCCCAGACAAAGCAGCCCACTTAATTGGCATCACATCAACCAATTTAAAGCCATTCTCCTTCCACCAACACTGTGCCATGGCTGCCTCTCCAAAATGCGCTGTGTTTATTCATGCAGACTGCTCTGACACCACATCTCAAACCTGCCACCCCTACTAGGACAAAGGCAGCAAAAATGTGGGAGGAGTTCAGCATGCATATTCCTTTCAGTTTCACACCATCCTGCCATGGAAATCTGTCAATGTTTCCTTCTTTATCTCTGGGCCTAATTGTACTAACACACCACCCGCTCTGCAGCTTGGAGGGCGTACTTTCAGCAGGGCAACTGCAGTGGTTCAAGAAAGCTACTCATCACACATCTTCCTTTAGTTAGGGATGAGCAAGAAATTAAGGTTCTGCCAATAAAGATCCTGAAAAATATGGCTATTTGTTTTTAATATAAAACAGCTCTATCAATGTTCACACGGTGGCTTGGGTTTTCTCCCTTTTCTGCATGTTTTTCTCTCCAGTTGTCCTGATCTTCCATCTGATCTGACCTCCCCTTGTCTCCAGTTGTCTTCCAACATCCTCTTCCCAATGCTGTGTTTTCACCAATGCTTACCTTCCACCATCTCCCATCCACAGATGACTGCCCAGTGCTGTCTGTTAACTACACCTTTCTGTTCTACCATAGTCAATGTTTAGGACTTTGCTCTACGCCGGCACCTGCCTTTCACACAGCCTTAGATGAAGATGTGAAAACGCACCTTGTAGGGTTTCTGGCCCACGGTACCCCCGGTACCTTTGTAAACCTTGGGATGCTGAGGGAAGAAATAATGATTACCTATTGTTGGAGCTGCATTCACCCAGGCTGGAAATCTGAAGAAGAGACAGAAATTACACCAAACAGTTAGCAACTCGGGCTGCATCTGTAGAGAAGAAATGGGCAGAAGAAATGTGGTGCCTGTACAACTGGCTCAGGTACAAAGTTGGATGGCTGTGGGCGCCAAGCTCATTTGAAGAGCTCGAGAGCGGCTACAGGCAGGGCGACGAAATCTGGACCCGGAGCAAGTCGTTGAGTGGCGCAGTCTAGGCCCAGAGCTGGTTGCTCTGCAGCATGGTCTAGGCCCGGAGCCTTTCATTGCAGCCAGGTCCTAGGAACAATTCGCTGTTCAGACAACTTAAACACTGGCCCAGATCGGAGGCAAGAGCCAATTTCACTCACTCTCTGTGATCTTCACTCCTCTCTCATGGAGGCCAGAGCCTTTCGCTGTGCCATTGGTTTGTCAATTTAAATGCTGGCCCAGATAAACTGGAAAGACAGGGTGTTGGTCAGGATGAGAGTCAATTTCGCTCATTTTCTGTGATGGTCATCTCCATGGCGCTGAGGCTATGAAGACTGCCTTGGCTGTTGTACTCTGTCCCTGCTAATATGATGAACTGATAAGCGAGGCTTTGGGCCTGCTCTGAGGATCGGGTTTGAAGACTCAACTTTGGGTCGAAATGCTATTGTCCGCTTCAATTGTTTGCATGATTTTTAATTTTTTTTCTTTTTTTAATTGGGTTCTTTTGGGTTTCTTGCCTTTTGGCCACCTGTGAGCACAAGCAAATCTCAAGGTTGTATAATTTATGCATTCTTTAATAATAAATGTACTTGAATCCTGAGTTGACATTCGGCTTTATCAAACAAAACACAGACTGAATGGAAAGAGAAACTAGTTAACGTTTTCTCTTTCCACTCAGCTCGACTGGCTGAGTTCTTCCTGCATTTGTCTTTTTGTAGCAACAAGCAATCTGCTCAGGAACTTGGTAGGTTGAGCAGCGTCTGTGGGAGGAAAAGAATTGTCACGCTTCAGATATTTCAATGATTCCAGCTTCGACATTGTATTTTGTTTCCATTTGTCTCTTTGTTTCAGATTCCAACATCTGAAGTTTTACTTCTTTCTCAAAGCATTTATTTTCCTTCATTTTGCACAGATGCTCCCCGTCTTGTTGAACTTTCCAGTGCATTCTGTTTTTTTTACAGTAGAAATCTTTCTGAGTGGGACCAATTGTCTGAACTCAGCTTGTATTTCCTTGACCTTGCATGCTGTGAGCAAAGATTAGATTGACGTTAATGGTATAGAATCAGATTGCTGGAGAAAAATATAAGTAGATATACAAGAAACTCACAGCTCACCTTAGGCCATTTTGTGTTTGTATGTACGACTTATTTTATTCCTACTCCCTCTGTCAAACACTCTTTATGAAAACTGGCATTAAACCTCAGCTGGTACTTTTTGAGTGCTCTGCAGGACCGTCCTACATTTAAGATAAAAGAGTGGAAATTTATCTTTAATGTGGTTATCTTTTCCCAAAATATTTTAAGAAAATTTTAAGATTTAGTTCTTTATTTGCAAGTCATTCTGATGCTCTTCACAGTACCTCCAGTATCCACTGCCGCCTGCTGTCTCTGCATTGAACACCCTTCAAAATAAATTACCTCAAAATTAATCTGAATCTCTTACTGAGTGCCAATTTTCTAAAGCTTTATAAAAATCAGGAGGAAATATTTATCCTTCTTGGTTTGAAATAAATGTTTCTATACCAAAAAGAAAAATAATTCCTTTTCCTGAATCTCCTCCCTGACTTGAGCTGATCAAGAAAACATGAAACTGATCTATTAAAATGACTGCAGTTGACAGCATTCTGATAACGGGGAGTATGACTGGAATAACAGATGAGTTTTGATCCACAAGGTATGCTTGTAATATATCAGGACTGCACAGACCAATTGTGCAAAATAAATCTAACATATAAGCCCATCAACCATCTTTGTAGGTCAAATTTAAGGTGATTGTGTCTGTTCTGTTCATAACCACAACTGAGCTGTGCAGATTAGGACAGATATCTAAAACATTTCACTAAATACCCATAAAAGTTTAATAGAAAAGAGAGAAAGCTGGAGTAAATGAATTCCAGACAGCGCAATGCACAACATCAGTGTTTCTCCCTTTCAGCTCCAGATACCTGTGTTTGAACCTGATCTCAGGTGTGGTGTTCCTTTAGGATTTCTCACGCATCCCCTAGAGAGATGGAATTGCGTATTAGGAGCTGGTGTGGAGCCGAAAGGAAGAATGGCCCCTTTCCACGTCCCCAGTACTCTTGCCAATTTTGTCTTAATGCACCATAGGGGGGAAAAAGCATTCTATCCAGGTGCATCACAGCTTGAACACAGAATAGTACAGCACAGTACAGGCCCTTCAGCCCACAATGTTGTGCCGACCCTCAAACCCTGCCTCCCATATAAGCCCCCACCTTAAATTCCTTCATATACCTGTCTAGTTGTCTCTTAAACTTCACGAGTGTATCTGCCTCCACCACTGACTCAGGCAGTGCATTCCATGCACCAACCACTCTCTGAGTAAAAAACCTTCCTCTAATATCCCCCTTGAACTTCCCACCCCTTACCTTAAAGCCATGTCCTCTTGTATTGAGCAGTGGTGCCCTGGGGAAGAGGCGCTGGCTATCCACTCTATCTATTCCTCTTATTATCTTGTACACCTCTATCATGTCTCCTCTCATCCTCCTTCTCTCCAAAGAGTAAAGCCCTAGCTCCCTTAATCTCTGATCATAATGCATACTTTCTAAACCAGGCAGCATCCTGGTAAATCTCCTCTGTACCCTTTCCAATGCTTCCACATCCTTCCTATAGTGAGGTGACCAGAACAGGACACAGTACTCCAAGTGTGGCCTAACCAGAGTTTTATAGAACTGCATCATTACATCGCGACTCTTAAACTCTATCCTTCGACTTAGGAAAGCTAACACCCCATAAGCTTTCTTAACTACCCTATCCACCTGTGAGGCAACTTTCAGGGATCTGTGGACATGTACCCAGAGATCCCTCTGCTCCTCCACACTACCAAGTATCCTGCCATTTACTTTGTACTCTGCCTTGGAGTTTGTCCTTCCAAAGTGAACCACCTCACACTTCTCCGGGTTAACTCCATCTGCCACTTCTCAGCCCACTTCTGCATCCTATCAATGTCTCTCTGCAATCCTTGACAATCCTCTACACTATCTACAACACCACCAACCTTTGTGTCGTCTGCAAATTTGCCAACCCACCCTTCTACCCCAGCATCCAGGTCATTAATAAGAATCACAAAAAATAGAGGTCCCAGAACAGATCCTTGTGGGACACCACTAGTCACAATCCTCCAATCTGAATGTACTCCCTCCACCATGACCCTCTGCCTTCTGCAGGCAAGCCAATTCTGAATCCACCTGGCCAAACTTCCCTGGATCCCATGCCTTCTAACTTTCTGAATAAGCCTGCAGTGGCATCTATTTCTCCAAGACAGCTAGAAATTGCAGTGAGCTGTGACACAGCCCAGTCCATCATGCAAACCAGTCTCCCTTCTGTTAACTTGCTTGTCCTTTCTGGTGTCTTGGGAAGGTAGCCAACAGAATCAAAGACACTTCCAAATCATTCTCTCTTCTCCTTTCCATCAGAAAGAATATATAAGGCTTGAGAGCATGTACTTATTAGACTCAAGGAAAGTTTCTATCCTGCTGGTAATCAGACTCTTGAGTGGATCCCTCATACACTGGAAGATTAACTCTTGATCGCCCAGTATACCTCATCATGGCCCTTGCACTTTCTCTGTAACTGTGACTCTATATTCCGCATTCTGTTTTTCATTTTATTACATCAATGCACTTATGGAATGATCTGGATGGCATGCTGACAGAAGCTTTTCACCGTATCTCAGTACGTGTGACAATAATAAACCAATTCCAATAAGTAATGAAGGCCTGTGAGGCTGAGGCTGAGACAGCCAGTTTGCCTCAACGAGATTTCGCAAACAGCAACGTGCTTTTGAAGGAACCTTCAATAGTGCTTTTCGTGTGGGCACAAATTAACTTCGTCTTCAAAAGCTTAAATCATTTTCTTTATCCATGGAAGATGCTTGATCAGAATATTTCCAGTATTTCCTGTTAGATTTCAGATTTCCATAAGGCATAGGAACAGAATTAGGCCATTTGGCCCATCGGGTCTGCTCCGCCTCTTCTGCAGCATTTTCCTTTTCCATTCAGAGATTGAATGAACTACCGGTCACCTTCATCTAAATAGGATGTGTGTAGGACTCATTCCCTGTGAAGAAGGAACTAATATGGCTTTGACTCTGCTCACTCGCTTGCTGCTTCTCCTGGAGCCTACAGTTAGAAATTAAATGAGGTTTCAAACAATGTTAATTCTAAATGGGAAGCTTAGAATTTCAATGGATCTATTAAAAAGCAAACTGCCATGTAAATGGATAGATCTAATTTATTATTTAAGAGTATTCTCATTAATGCTGTGTCAAATTTAACATCCTGTGGAAAAAATTATGTACATTTTAATTGTAAGGTAATTAGGCTGAATGACCACGGAGAAGCAATCTCAGTGTATGGTACTCAAATACATTTAAAATTTAATGTGTATTGAATGACAAAAAGTCTCTGTTTTCTCAGACATTCATCACTATTTTAAATTCAAGTCAGTTTTAGACTCGTTTTAAAAGCATCATCTCTGCACCTCTGCATTCCCCCGTCAGGGTATGGTTACATTTGACCCATCCTGTCCATATGTACAAGCTCACCTTGTCTGTTCTCGGATTGTTTTTTTCTGTAGCCTTGCAATCTTTTTCTTATCTTGTATTTATCCTTCAATGGCACAATGAAACCTGCCATTAATAGCCGCAGGGAGTGCATTTCAGATTCCAAACACACACTGCGTTAAAATGCTTTCCTATGTGTCACTCTTTTGTCTCTTCCCTGACAACTGTATCCTCAAATTCAACTCTACGTTCCATCACTCAACAATGCAGAATTCTGTCTTTCTGCCTCTCTCTATGTCTTTCCTTGTCTCTCCCTCTGCCTCTCCCTCTCTTGCTTTCAGTTGCTCACCCTCTCTTATGCTCACCTGCTCTCTCTCACTGTTGCCCTTACTCTCATTCACTCTTTCACTCACATGTGCTCTCTCTCTCTCTCACTCTCCCTCTCTCTATCTCCCTTGCCTTTTTGCTCTAGTGCACCCCCTCCCACATTCTCTTCTTTCCATGGTTGTTTGACTCCTTGACCCAACATCCGTTCACCAGTCCTGAGAAATCTTCTGAAAGTAGCTCAGTCCCCAATTTTGCCTGGTGACAAGGGCTTGCAACATTATGCTGCAAGAAAGAAATTAAATGAGTGAATGTTGTTGTTATTGCATTCAGGTACTTAAAGTGACCTAGCTTTGAGCCGGACTATTTATTTGAAAAACTTTACTGTCTGAAATCTGAAGCTTAGATGCTCAGAGCTCTATCATACGATAACCTTATTCAATGATTTTTTTTCCAGAAACATTCACGTCATCGCCTTCCATTCCACACCCTATCCATGAGCCAGTGAGATGCAGCTGCTCGATGCAAGGGACGGGTTTCTCCTGCCCGAGTGGAGTTGGAGGTCACCCACCACAGAAGAAAGTGGTGACGGGCGATATTCTGGTGGATATTACAGGCCGCAATGTTTCAGAGTATATTCTGCATACTTCAGATCGCTTCAGACTTCACAGGTTTGTGGAGTTACTGTTGTGCATGCTGATTCTTCTTCTGTAACACTGGGCTGTTGATCTACATGCCGAAGTCAGAAACTGTAAACTAGACAGCTTGCATCCTATAGAAACTGGTCTGATAACAAAGGAAACATGATCCTTTCCTTTGTTTGGTTCAGAACTATTCAAATGAGATGAATAATTATCCTTGGTACCAAATGGTTCCATTTAATACCAGAGAATGTGTACAGTATGCAACCTGAAATTCTTACTCTTCACAGACATCCATGAAATAGAAGAAAAACCCAAAGAACGAATTATAGAAAAACATTAGAACCCCAGAGTCCATCCTCCCCCTCCCACGCACAAGCAGTAGCAAAGCATCAACCCTCCCCTCTCCCCACTTGATCCAGCAGAAAGCATCGGCCCCCCCCCAACCACCCACCATGCAAGCAATAGCAAAACCCCCAAAGAGACCATGATCTAGAGTCCACCATCTCATGGCAGATGCAATTTAATGTGGATAAATGTGAAGTTATCCACTTTGGTGGCAAAAATAGGAAAACAGATTATTATCTGAATGGTGGCCGATTAGGAAAAGGGGAGGTGCAACGAGACCTGGGTGTCATTATACACCAGTCATTGAAAGTGGGCATGCAGGTACAGCAGGCGGTGAAAAAGGCGAACGGTATGCTGGCATTTATAGCGAGAGGATTCGAGTACAGGAGCAGGGAGGTACTACTGCAGTTGTACAAGGCCTTGGTGAGACCACACCTGGAGTATTGTGTGCAGTTTTGGTCTCCTAATCTGAGGAAAGACATCTTTGCCATAGAGGGAGTACAAAGAAGGTTCACCAGATTGATTCCTGGGATGGCAGGTCTTTCATATGAAGAAAGACTGGATGAACTGGGCTTGTACTCGTTGGAATTTAGAAGATTGAGGGGGGATCTGATTGAAACGTATAAGATCCTAAAGGGATTGGACAGGCTAGATGCGGAAAGATTGTTCCCGATGTTGGGGAGGTCCAGAACGAGGGGTCACAGTTTGAGGATAGAGGGGAAGCCTTTTAGGACCGAGATTAGGAAAAACTTCTTCACACAGAGAGTGGTGAATCTGTGGAATTCTCTGCCACAGCAAACTGTTGAGGCCAGTTCATTGGCTATGTTTAAGAAGGAGTTAGATATGGCCCTTGTGGCTACAGGGGTCAGGGGGTATGGAGGGAAGGCTGGGTTCTGAGTTGGATGATCAGCCATGATCATAATAAATGGCGGTGCAGGCTCGAAGGGCCGAATGGCCTACTCCTGCACCTATTTTCTATGTTTCTACGTTTCTAAAACCCACTGTTCATCCTGGCATTTCGACACCCCATGGGCTCTCTCTCTCACTAACAAGGATTAGAGGGATCACTCCTTTCACAGCGAGAGGGAAGGCCAACAGCTCGCTGTTTCAATGTTACAGCCAGCAGCATCTATTTATTTTGAATTCCCTCGACTTGAGAATTGGCATCAAACTCTCTCTCACTGTCAAGAGGAAGAGCGATTGCTGGTGTGCAGGGCCCTTCGACACTCTTCTGCAGTTCTCCAGTCGGCGAAGCTAACAAGCCGTTGGGTCGTCCACAAGGCCACGCCCCAAAGGTGCAAGTATTCCAGGCCGCACGTGGAGGTATTGAAAATGCTAGGCCACTCAGTGAGCCCCGAGTGCGGGACCCTACTGCCATGAAGAACATCAGTTTGAGTGCAGCTGTAGATCATGGACTCTGACAGGACCCCAGCCACCTTGAAAAGGAAAGAAGAGACATTAGAGAAAAGAACTTAAACTGCTTCGCTGGTGAAATTGAAGAAGTCACCCTCTGGCGACATCTTTAGCTCCTCATTTTGACCATTCCTTTGACTCATTTGTGTTATGAGGAGATATCTCAGTTCAGATAAATTCTGCATCTGAATAAGTTGGACACACACCAGTTTGGAGGATAGGCTGCTGGGTCACTGCTTCATCATGGAAACTTCAGCTGCTGAAATGGTTTCCCAGTACCCACTACAGCCCTGGAGTGAAGTTTTGGATTTCCACAACCAAGTCTTCCTCTTGAATACCTGATCCTAATGTTGATCCATTTGTCCATGATTCACCTGTCGACTTACATAGTTTTATAACAGCCAGTTCTTTCAAACACTTTTACTAATTCAAGCACAATGATCAGAATCTCCTTGGTTTCCCACATCAATGGGGATACAATCCAGGTTTGTGGAATGAATATCAACCTTGCAGTTCATCCACAAATGTTTGCCTTAATGATCTAAAATGGAAAATATATCTCCACTCCCTGGTAAAATTGTTTTCCCAAACATTTGATGGTTTGATTTGAAACCATAGCAAAGAAAATTCAGTGTTTGTTGTACACTGAAGACACAAGACACTACAGATTCTGGAACCCAAAGCAAAAGAAAAGTTGCTGGAGGAAATCATTGAGTCAGGGAGCATCTGTGGCAGAAATGAGCAATTGATGTTTTGGGTCAAGACCCATCATCTGGACTGAAAGAGTTGAGGGGAAATAGCCCTTTCACATTGTGCCCTGTCTGAAGGAATGTATGAGTTTGTTGAAGGGTTTTTAAAAAATTAAATCTCAGTCTGTGAATACCGAAGCAGACTTTTACCAGGACCAAGATACTCATGTTTATGATTAATGCATAACAATTAATAAGGATTGTTGTACTTCCTGCTTTTCTAAATTCAGGTGACATTCATTCTTCCTCCTACTTTAATATTTGAAGCACAATGATCAGTATCTCTTCAGTTTTCCACATCATCACACCACATATTGCTTTCTTTCTGAGTGAAAATCTTTCTTAATAAACTGTCTTCATTCAATTCAAAGGATCCCCCTTTTTTCCTTAACGAGACACTTATATGTTGGTATGCCTCGGTTTGTCGTTTTTGTTACTCTTTGTGAAGTTTTGGAATGAAAACAGCAGATGCATCTCTTGGAACATTGACTTTTGAAGTGTGTAGACATTTAGTTTCAGTCCATTTACAGTGATGTTCTGGATTAGAAGATAAAATAAAATTCAGGACATAATTATCTGCTGCAAAGTGGTCTGATTCTGTGTTCCTCATGCACAGGAATGGATGGTACCTTTTAGACCTGGATATTTATGGCAAGCTTTTGGTTTTAGCTTGGTAGTGCGGTAATGCTTCAGTTGTTGTAAGCTTACATTGGGTATTATGCTACAAGAGGACAATAGTACTGCTGAAGTTGCTATATTTTGAGACATTATTATACTCTGGCCATTCAGGTCCTTATTACAGTCCTAAGGCAGTGCTCCGAAATGTGCAGGGCATCCCCATGATGTTCAGACCAATAATTCTCTCTTCATAAACTGTATCAATCTCTGTTTATAAGCTCTTGCTTAAGCACCGTGGCATCTGCATTAGTTTTCACATGATTAGTTGTTTTATTTTTTAGAATACTTGCTCGATCTTAACAAATTTCTATTCTGCGAACAGCAAATCCTCTTGATGATCTGATTTTGTCCTGTATGCCAAAGTTTGTAGCTTAATAGGTTGTTATGCTGCACCTCTCTATGACTTGCATGCAGCTATAGTGAAGAGATGGTAATGTATTTCCTGGGCAAGGTAATACTTGATTGGAGGGAAACCTATGGTTGTGGTATTCCCATGCACTTACTGTCCTTGTTTTACATAGTGGTTGAGGCTGAGGGAGATGTCCAAAACAAGCAGCAACAATATATATTGTAGTTGGTACATCCTGTGACAAGCAGCATTGGAGAGAATGCATGTTTAGCGTGGTGGATGAGGTGCTAATTTTCCCTTTCTCGTCATGCAGTAGAAGCAAAAGCTTGAAAGCATGTGCCACCAGACTCAAGGACAACTACTGTCCCACTGTTATCAGACTCTTGAATTGACCTCAAACTATCTCATTACGATCATGCACTTCATCATTTACCTGCACTGCACTTTCTCTGTAGCTTGTACACTTTATTCTGCATTTTTATTGTTTCACCTTGTTCTACCTCAATACACTGTGTAATGATCTGATCTGTATGCACATTATGCTGGACAAGTTTTTTCCACCTCACCTTGGTACGTGGCAATAATAAACCAATATCAATACTAGTTGTAGCAACAATAATGTACACTGTAAATTCTGTCTTGGAATGTTCTTCTTTTGCTTGAATGACTGTTGATGAATGTTGTAATAGCAACACTCATCCAGGCAAGTGGAGAAAAGTCCAGGACATTCCCGACTCATGCCTTGTTAATGATGAGAAGGCTTGGGTGACTCACTCGCTGCAGCATACCGAGTCTCTGACCTGCATTGATAATCAAAGTGTTTATATAGCTGGTGCAGTTAAGTTTCTAGTCAGTGGTTATTCCCGTGCTTCTGATGGTGGGCAAATCAGCGACATTGAAAATCTAGAGGAAGGGATTAAGCTGTCTTGTTTCTAGCCCATGAATGATTGTTGTCTACACCTTACTGGATACACGCACAGAGTGTATTGTTGGAGTAGTGGATGGAATTGATCACTGCAATCACCAGAAAATGTCTTCACTTCAGTCCTGTAATGCACGGACAATCATTGACAAGCAAATGGGCCTCAATCTGAGAAACTCCTACAGTGATGTCCTGGGGCTGGGATGATTGCCATCCAACATGTGGTCTGACTCCAGCCAAACGAATCCTTTCTTCCTGTTGCCTATTGATTTCAGTGTTACCAGGGCTTTTTGATTCCATTGCCAGGTGAGGCAGCCTCAGTTAAAGTATTCAACATTTTGGTCCACCGTTGGATGAAGGCTGTGTGAAGGTTGAGGCAAAATGGTCCCAGTGAAACACAAACTGGGCGTGTTTGAGCAGGTTATTAGTGAGTAACTGTCACTTGATAGCCCTCAGTAGGTGGCTTGATAGCGATACCTTCTGTCCCTTTGCTCATGATTGAGAGTACACTGATTCATCAGTAACTCAATAGTGACATAGTGATGCAGCGGTTAGCACAGCTGCCTCACATGTTGAACAAGCCAGGTTCGATCCTTGCCTCTGGTGCTGCCTTTAAAGAGTTTGCATACTCTCCTCATGAGTTAATGGGGTTTCTCTGGGCTTCTTGTTTGTTTATTTATTCATGTTTTTAAAAAAATATTTATTTATTAATTGATTTATTGATATAGAGTGTGGAATGGGCCCTCCCAGCCCTTGGAGTTGTGTTGCCCTGCAACATTTCCCCCACCCCTACCCGATTTAACCTTAGCCTAATCACAGAACAATTATCAATGACCAATTAAACCACCAACCAGTACATCTTTGAACTGTGGGAGGAAACTAGAGCACCCGGAGAAAATCCACAGAGTCATGGGGACAACATACAAACTCCTTAAAGAGAGCAGCTGGAATTGAACCTCAGTTTGTTGGCACTGTAAAGCGTTGTGCTACCATGCCACCTCAAAGATGTGTTGGGTTAGTTGACCACTGTAAATTGCTTCGTAGTATAGATGAGTGGAGAAAGAACCAAATCGATACAGAGGCCACCAAGGATTCATTGCTTTTTTTTGTGCTGGGAACCAGAATGACCTCCTATGTCTTATTAAGATGGAACTTCAGTTAAATTTCCTGCAACTTATGTGACCAGGACATACCTCGACAATTTTCCAAAGTGATGGTTAGGTGCCTGTGTTTGAACTGCATTGGAAGAGCTTGGCTGGAGATGCAGCTAACTCTGTAGTGCGAGTGATGGTATGATTTAATGATAGAGGAATGAGACTGAGGTTTGAAACACTCCACCAATGAACTGGGATGTGTTGTAAATAAATCAATATTTTTACTACCGAATTTTCACTTACAATGAAAACTGAGACTGGTTAACTCCTGTAGATCAATAATGTGCCCTGGCAGTTTTTACGTGTACAAGCCAGATATAACCTCTTGCACATTTAGAGAATGACAAATTGTTTTTACTTAATTTGAATGTTTTTATTTCCAGATATGGAGCATTGACCTTTGGGAATGTTCTTAAATCTATCCCAGCGTCATTCAGTACAAAGGCAGCTCCAATGGTGCGGAAAATCGCAGTGAGAAGAACTGCACAGGTAAGGAAAAATATGTTTTTCTCTGGTTATTAACAGATGTTAAAATGGTGCTTTCAGTCATACACTCTTTGGCTCATTGCATCCATGCTGACTATCATGCATTCATTGGCAGTAATCCTGTTGTAATCCTATTTTATTTCCATCACGTTACCATAAACTCCCCCCACCCCCAGATTCTCCCACTCGTCTACTAATTAGGGACAATTTATACTGATGTGTATCTCAGCGATGTAATAAGGAAAATGGAACAGTCAGAGGAAATCCATATAGTCACAAGGATAGCATGCAAGCTCCACAGGATACCAGAGGTCAGGATTGAACCTGAGTCACTGGAGATGTAAGGCAGCTGCTCCTATGGTTGTGCCACTTGCCACCTAATCTGTGCTATACCTGATGTGCTTCAAATGCAGTGGAAAAGTTCTCAATTGAAATACATTTTTTCGGCTGTGTGAAAGATGGTATCAGAGTGGCAACATTAGGTCTTGCTGTTATCCTTGTATATTCTGATCTTAATTTTAAAAGGGAATGTGAAGTTGAGATCTTGCATTCAGTTTCCTTACAACTTTAGTGATGTGAGGTCTGTGCTGATGCTAACCTGAGGAACTCTTTCAAATATGATTTCATGTCCAACCCCTGGCCACATTCGTCGCTGGATGTGGACAAGGATTTAGTAGGAGAAGGCAGAAGGAACTGTTCGGAGAATGAGGGGCCGATGTTATAGAAATGTTTAAAATTATGAAAAGCATAGATAAGATAGATGGTTACAGTCTCTTCCCTGGGATGGGGGAGTCCAAAGTTAGCCGACATAGGTGAGAGGGGAAATATTTAAAAGAGGCAATTTTTTTTCCCACAAAGATGGGGTGGTGGGTATATGGAACGAGCTGTCAGAGGAAGTGGTGGAGGTAGGTACAGTAACATCATTTAAGAAGTACTTGGATAGGTTCTTGGAGTTGTGATGTTTAGAGGGACATGAGCTGAGTGCAGGAAATAGAGCCTGGCTGGACACTGTGTTGAGATGGACTGGTTGGAGCAAATTGCCTGTATCCAAGCTGCTTTTTTGCTAAACGATACTATGACAAAGGAGTGCAAAGACAGTTGATGATTGAAGGGAGAAGTTTGAAGTTCCAGTGAGGTATTGAGAATTCAGTGGTTGGGAGGCCCAGAAGAAGGGGCTTGATTCCCTTCTCCTAAAGCCATGACAGATTTTGAAGCGTTAACTTGCCCCCTTTAGGGTTGCTAACTCCTGTTGCCTCTGTTCTGTTGGAAGATACCAGGAAGCATATTGTCTTGCAATGTAAGTACCAGGTAGTGGTGACAATGATATCATTGGAAATATTTAGATGAAGGAAGTAGTAGGAACATGCAGAAATCAAGCAATGATGAAGATACTCAATAATGCGTGTCAAGTCTTAAAGCCAGAAGAAGTTCAGGCAAAAGGAAGGAAGGTGTTTTAGAGCGCTAATGCTTTTCATGATAAAATAACGTATTCACCCTTTCCTTTGAGACAAGGCCCGGAGTTATATTGCATAGATACAGGCCTTGCAGCCTAAATAGTCCATCCAATCTAGATGCCAATCTAAGCTAGTCCCTCTTCCCTGCATTTGACCTTTCCTATCAATGTACCTGTCCAAGTGCCTTTTAAATGTTAATGCTCCCACCTCAACCACTTTCTCTGGCTGCCCTTTCCATATACGCACCATTTTCTGGGTGAAATGTTTGTCCTTCAGATTCCTATTAGATCTCTCCCCCCTTTTACCTTCAACCTATTCAAGTTCAAGTTTAATTAACACTCACCATTCACTAATGGGATAGATCTACAATATTTGATGTTCATAATAACTAGCTGTGTCTTGTGATCGTAAAGAATGCAGAAAGGACATAAAGACATAAACCTATACCCTCTAATTGTTGATTCCCCAATCCTGGGAAAAAGACTGAGTGCATGTACCCTATGATGCACCCACTGTTGCACTCTAAGTGTAGATCCAGTTAAACCAGATCAGAATATGAAGTAAATCAGTTTTTAACAAAAAGTATTAATAAATCATGCTATAAACTCCATGCCCATATCTCCATTAGAAAATGGCTGACTTTCACTAGCAGTAGATTTTTATTAATATAAACACTCAGAATGCTGGAGGAACTCCACAAGTCGGGCAGCATCTATGGATATGAATAAACAGTCAACATTTTGGGCTGAGACCCTTTTTCTTGTTTATACATTAGTCATGGAACTTGATGTTTTCCAGTATTGTGTTTTGAGGCTGCAGCTCCCCAACTTAGCACATTAAAATTTATTTGCACCAAATTGTAAGACAGTTTTAAATACGACACACAACTTCCCATGAAAATGGCTTTGTTGTATTGCTGTTAATGTGATTGAATCAAGTTAGAAATATCACAACGTTGCTAAATGATCAAGTGAAATGTAAACAAACCAGATGTTCCCTTTCATTGGAATAAATAAACAGAGCTCTTTAAACCACCAGCATTATGCATTTAAAGCCTAGCAAATGAACAGGATGGGAATAATCTATTGGATAACGGAACAAGTTGTACCATGGATGAAAATTCATCATTCAAATCTCATTTATGTTCAGGAGTTAATGGGAACTACTCCATCACAAATATCAGAAAAACTTTTATAAGAAGTTAAATGGGCACAGAATCTGTATGATCATTTTGTAGCCCAACTTCTGGTTGGTTTTGCATCATTTTAACAAGGGAAGCTTTCATTTATCACCTGTGTTATGTTGTCATTTATGCCCTTGGATGCAAATGATAGCAAAATCCTGTCTGAATATTTATTAGATCTAATTTTAACTAAAACTAATGGGCGTGAAGGTGTCAGAAACAGCTGATCTGTACAAAGTGACTCCGGAGATTTTAAATGGTGGGAGACAAACACCTTTTTTATTGAAAGATTAAATGTTTGATGCCCTGCAAAGAAAGGTAACCAATTCCAACTACTGCCAGCTCTTTGCTCAGTCAGTGTGGAAACAGCTCATAAAATAAAAAAGTTTATCTGACATGTGCAGGTTGAGGGGCAATTGGTGACACTTTAAGATTCAAGATTGTTTATATTTATTTAAATATAAAGGAGGATAAAACGACTGTTACTCTAGATCTGATACAATATAAAAAAAATAAAAAGCATAAAGAATACAATAAAAATAATATATAAATGTAAAAGCAATCTTATAAAACACTAATGTACAAGTAATGATTTGAGTGTGGCCATATATATATAAAATTAGTTTATATGCATAGACTGTATGTGCTGTATACAAAGTAACACTATGTGCAGAGGTATCTGTATAAGGTGACTGAAGGGAAATGATGAAGTGGCAAGAGAAAGTCTGCGGGGAAGCAGCGGGGCATGTGAAAACGCAGTAGGACAGTGAACATGTCCGTGCAGGTATGTGTTTTAGAGTGTCAGCATCAAGTGGCAGTGCATAGGGGTAGGTAGGAGAGGGTGCTGAGGGATTGTGGAGAGGAGTGGCTAATGTGAATGTAGTGGTGGTGGGGGTGGGTTAATAGGTGGATGCGTTGATGAGCCTGATGACTAAGGAGTAGTAACCGTTTTAGAGTCTATTGCTCCTGGTGTGGATACTGCATCGCCTGATCTCTGAGGGGAGTGGAAGCTGGGTGGGTGGGATCTTCTATTAATAGCCTTTTTCTGGTATCTTTCTGTATTTATGTCCTTGATGGTGGGTAGGCAGGTGGTGGTGCTGTGTTGACCCATAGTGGAGCCCTCCCATCTGCCGCAATGCAATTTACGTACCACCCAGTAATGCGGCATGTTGGGATGCTTTCAAGTGCACACCCGTAGAAGGTCGTGAGTATAGATGTGCATGGTCCAGCTTCCTGTAGCCTCCCACGGAAAGTAGAGGTGTTGGTGAGCTTTCTTGACTATGGAGGATGTGCTCTGGAACCATGATGGATTGTGTGAGATGTGCCCTCCCAGAAGTTTGAAACTGCTCACAGTTTCCACTACCATGCCATCGATGTGAAAAGGGAGTGAGAGTTGTTGGCCCTTCAACAGAACCTGATGCCATCGTAGAGTGCAGGTGATACCGTGCAAGGCTTTGCCTCTGTCCACGTGCCGTGGCAATGACTTCCCCAAATGACCAGGGCACCGAGTGGAATGTTAGGCTGGCACTAGTGCGAGGGACCGAATAGTTTCAGGGTATGTTTTTGGAGAACGTGGTTATTCAAGTGGAGATGATAGAGCAACACTGGTCCATTGTTTCAATGTTGTAGAGCCACACAGCATAAAAGCAGACCTTTTGGCCCATCACTTGTATGCCAGCCATCATGTACATATCTATGCTAATCTCATTTTACCAGCATGCAGTCTGTGGCTCCTGTACCTTTGTGATTTAAGCATTTGACCAATGTGTCGTGATAGAGCTCTTATTTCAGACTTACAGCTATTAGTATTGCAGACTGTGGACACAAACTTGGATAAAGGAGCTATCTCGTCACTGTCAGACTTAATTGGAAACAAGCTATCAACTAAAACCAATGTGCTGCTTGTTGTGGTTTAAATGTTGAAGGGAATTTGACTAGTGTCATTTGGCGTGGAGTGGAGGGCTTCAGGGTTGAGATAGTTGCAAGTGGACGTTCTTAGCTGAGATGGGGTTTGCAAGATGGGTAGTATGTTTTCTTCAGTGGTGTCTAAAAGAACTTAGATTTACCTGCAAATATATGACCTTTGAAACGATTTCACCCTCCCAAGAACTCATTACCCAATGTCAAGAGACTAACACTCCTGTTTTCAAAAGGAAATTCAAGCCAAGTATCATTTGACTTTAAAATAAGTACAATGGTGAACATTTGCCTCATGCTGACAATGTTTTTTTTTTATTTCTGCAGGCATTTTACAACAACAAAGGTTATCACAGCATGCCCACCTACCTGAATACCCTGAACAATGCCATTCTGCGAGCTAACCTACCCAAGAGCAAGGGCAATCCTGCAGCGTATGGTAAGGCCCAAGAATCACTTTTGTACAGCATTTTCAATAGTGTTTATCTGAAGCCAGCAGCAAGACTCTGTCTCCTAGCTGGCATACCTAGAACTGAAAGTTAGTCTCAAAATAAGGAGCTGGGGATTCAGGACTGAGATGAGATGAAATTTGAGGACTCTCTCATTTCTTCAGTGACAAGAGTTCAATCCTGACTCATGGTACTGTTGGTGATGTTTGTGCATTCTCTGTCAACCTCTGGGTGCTCTGATTTTCACCCACATTTCAAAAACATTCAGGTCAGTGTATTAGTTGGCCACTGTGAAATATCCAAAAACTACACATGACTGCCAGAATCAGGAGCGGGGGTGGGCGGCAGAGCAGAATTTGATTGCTATGCGGGAAGAATAAATTGGTTAGGGTAGAATATTATGCAGAAATGGATGCATTGTGGAGAGTATGTGTTTACTGGTCCAAAGGGCTTACTTCCGTGCTAAATCTCCGTATGACTCTGTGAGAAAGCAGTGAACCTTTGGAATTCTCTACCTAAAAGGGTTGCCGAACCCCTCTAATACTTGCATGCTAACATTCTAATGTCTCTTGTGATTTGGTACTGGCGATGAACTAATTAAATTAAATATTGTGTAATTATTACTATAATAAACATATTCTGCAGTACTGAATGTGGTAGAACCGCATTTTCTCAAACCCGACCAATCGCAAGATTTATTGTAAGATGTTAGCATCTTACAGGAATGTAAGTTTGAATGAAGCTGCACTAGGTTTGCTGAAACCATGGTGGGACAAAGCTGTTCATCCCTTGATCTGCATTTAGTTTCATAATTACTCAATTATATTTTAACCCCATTTACATACTCGCCTTTCACCTCTATATTGAAAATGTCTCCTGAGTGGCTAAGACCTCATTTTAAGGTTACTGAGTTTCTGTCTGGAAATTCTCTTTGTAGTTACCCAATCATTTTTGTTTATAATTTCAAACACCTTGATGGGAGCATCCTGTTCATCTGAGGATACACCAAAAAAAAGCTAATGTAACCTATCTTCATAAATGATCCCTTTAAAACTTGATATCATCCAGCTGTCAGAATCTAAACTGCGGTCAGGGTTTACTTCTATTATATATTTGAGATCAGCTCCTCCTCAGAAAGTAGCCCTTTCGCTGTGCACTCTTGTAGAGATGTCAGATTTTGTGATGTAGAGCGCTCTGGCCATTATACATAATAATGAGCAGAATAGGAGGTCTGTTCTCATGAGATCATTGAATATATTCATGTCATTTCTTTCTTGGATACAGTTTCTTTCCTGGATATCTTAGGATTCAGGTATTTGAGTTTCAGACTTAAATACCCTGAATTCCCGTTGATATTACACATTGATACATATAGAAACTCTTTTCTCCACTGAAATTAAATTTGTATTATATATGTTAGTTCAAGGAGCATTATTCATGTCAGTTCATAGTCTATAGCATGTGGGTGAAAATGATCTAGAATAATACATACAATGAAATTACACAGAATATCTTATCAGTGGTTTAGAGTTATTGATGTATATTCTAATTTCATTACCTTTTCAACACTATTAGCAATTACATTATTCAGAGAAATATGACATTCTCATTTCAAACATACTGGTAAGTTGATTACAGGTCAGAAGTTGTAAGAACATAATAAATAGAAACAGGAGTGTGAAACACTTCATTCTCACACCTGATCAACTATTTAATGAGATCATCACTAATCTTTTATTTCAGCACCTGTTTCTTGCATTAATGCTTAATCTTTCATTCACTTAACAAGCGATAACAAAGTTAGAGTCGCAATGCTGGCTCCCCTGTTTTCCTTTCAATTAGTTTTTAAGTTTGAGAGTTACAAAACATAATAGTGGCGTTGAGGAAGTTTTAAATGAATTCGAAGCAACAACCTACCTGTTGAAGCCAGTGAGATATCTGAGTTAAAAAAAAAAGCACAGAAGTACAGTCGGCTAAAAAGAACTGCTGCATGTGCTTCTTTGGCAAAAGACATTCTAGTCTTTTAAAAAAATAGGCAAAAAATGGACAAATTCATGTGTTCATAAACAGTGAGTACCAGGTGATAATAACCAAATTTAAAAAAAAACAGAAATGGCTGCCTATATTGGAAAGATAGATGCATTCATTGCATAAGAGATAACTGGATGATGTATACACAGTTAATTGAACAGTATTTTGAAGCAAATAAAACAGCCAATGAGAAGTGAGAAGTTTTTCTGAGTGCATTGTGTTTAAAGGCATACAGCTTGTGAAGAAATTTAGCTGCTTCTGTCAAACCATCTGAAATGAGCATTGCTGATCTCATGAAGGTAATGCAAGAGTATTGAGAATTAAAACTGTTGTGGATTGCAAAACACTTTAGGTTTCATGAGTGGCATAAAAAGGGAGGGGAGTCCATTTCAATATACATGGTTGAATTGAGGAGATTGGTTGAGCATTGTCAGTTCAGTGATGGGCTGGGAGATTGTTTAATTTGTGGAATCTTACAAGAAAACTGTTCAAAAATGGTTCCTAACTGAAACACAGCTTATATTTAAAAGAGAAGATGAAATTGCTGTATCAATGGAAACAGCAGCCAGAGACACAATTGAGTTGCAGAGGGGAATGACAGTGAGCTTGAATAAAATTGTACCAAACAGGAACAGGAAAGGCTGCCACAAATTGTGTTTAATGTGGCAAGGACTCACATACACTAGATCAGTGTAGATTAAAAGGTGAAACTTGCAGAAAATAAAACAAAGTAGGGCATACACATTAAGCATGTCTGATAGACAAAAATAAATGGACTGCCTCGGGAAGTGAAAAAGATAAAAAGTCAAGTTACAGTTTCAGAAAGAGTGCCAATCTGTGATAATGTAGGGAGTCACACAGCACTGAGTAGCCGTGAGATTTACAATGTGAAAAGTAACAATAGGCAAGGAAAACACAAGGAAATCTGCAGATGCTGGAATTTCAAGCAACACAGATAAAAGTTGCTGGTGAACGCAGCAGGCCAGGCAGCATCTCTAGGAAGAGGTACAGTCGACATTTCGGGCTGAGACCCTTCATCAGGACTAACTGAAAGAAGAGCTAGTAAGAGATTTGAAAGTGGGAAGGGGAGGGGGAGATCCAGAATGATAGGAGAAGACAGGAGGTGAAGGGATGGAGCCAAGAGCTGGACAGTTGATTGGCAAAAGGGATATGAGGGGATCATGGGACAGGAGGCCTAGGGAGAAAGAAAAAGGGAAGGTGGGGAAAACCCAGAGGATGGGCAAGGGGTATAGTGAGGGGGACAGAGGGAGAAAAAGGAGAGAGAGAAAAAGCATGTGTGTATATAAATAAATAACAGAATAGGCAAGGAATATGGCTGATACCAGAAGAACTGCAAATTAATTAAAATGGAATTAGACTCCATGCTTTATGCTGACGACTCCATTAGACTCAAACCCAATCTCAGAAGGAGTATGCAGGGCAAACAGCTGAGATAAGTTGAAGGCTCCTCAAACAAGGAAGTTTGATGTTTCACTCCTGGGCAAGCAGTCCCGGTGAGATACTACAGAGGTGATCTAAAGTGGGTACTCAAAAAGATTAAAGGCAGAACTTAAGCCACTCTCCTACACAGTTGAGATTGCATCTAATATCACCTGAAGATGGCACATAGATCATTTGAAGAGAGCAGAGTCAATTGTTATAGACGAAAGGTGGACAGAGTTGTCAGAGCCACTTCCTGCAGATGGAAAGTGAACTCTAAAACCACCATGGAGGTGGCTGCAGAACCTGAGATTGTATCACGTCCACACGCCTCACCTGCCAAGCAGATTGATCTCCTGCGTCAGAAAAGATGTTATCCTATTAGAAAAAGAAAGCTTCCATGGTGATTAATTCTTTCGGCCTGAATGGGACAATTTAAAATTTACTATGCTGTGGATGTCTATATAGGAGTTGTATGTTTCATATATAAGTAAAATTGAGATGCATTCTATGTTGAGTTGGAGTTTATAGTTAAGCAGGGAGTAGTGTGTATTTAATATGACAATAATATTTGATTAATATTGTAAATATATTGTTTGATTAAGCATTCTTTGTTTAGATAATGCAGTGCGGGTTATACGTAAAAGTACATAAATGGTATATGTCATCATGCCACCACATCATACATATGCTGCTTCTCACTTAAAGTAAAAACAAAGTTAGATTTACTTTCCCATCTCCCTTGTTTTCCATTAAATTAGATTTTAAGTTTCGGAGTTACAAAACATAATATTCATGAATTCCAAAGATTCACTGACCTCTGTTAATGAAAGTTATTCTTATCTCAGTCCTGAGCTGCCAACAGCTCATTTTCAGACTGTGACCCATGATTCTTGACACTGGAGCCAGGGGAAATAGGGAAAGTACAGTCACTGCTCCAGCAAGCAGGGTTCATTGTTGATCTCCAGTGTTATCTGTGTGTCATTTTCCTCACGACCACACGAGATTTCTCTGGTTTCCTCCTGTACCCCCAGCTGTACAGCTTGGTTGGTTATTGGCCACTGTAAATTGTCCCTAGTTTGTACATGAGTGGTTAAGTTTTGGGAGGAGTTGAAGAGAATATGGGGAGAGTAAAATGGGATTAGTGCAATTTGGTGTTAACATGATGTCTTGGCTGAAGGGCCTGTTTCTACACTGTATGAATCTTTTCTGTCCTCTTTTCTGCTCTGTTCTTCCTCTTTTTTACCATTTACCTATTTTATTGTACTTTATTGTAAAGTTTTTATTAATGTCTTGCAGTGTACTGCTGGCACAAAACAACAGATTTCTTGGCATATATTAGCGATAATAAACCGGATTTGGATTGTGATTCTGATTCTGTATCAATCCCTGTTTTTTTAAAAAAAAACAAAATTTTGTCCATTTTCACTGAGATTACCTCTCATTCTTCTAAATGAGTGTGCAAGCATAATCCCCTTAACTAGCTTATTTACTGCCTGTTACGCCTGCTGATGTTTAGGGCAGCAATGAGGGTCCTCCATCTGTGTGTCCTTGACCACTTACATTCTTCATTGCTGTTTCATTGCAATTTTGTGTTGTGTTGTTAGCCTTGAGCTGAACTAACGAACCTGGAGGACCGGTAGACCTCTTTTAGTCTGGCCTTTCACCTGTTTGGCATGGGTGACGCTGCCAAGAGCCAAAGCATAAAGCCCGGACTCCAACCAACATCTTCTCCATGTCACTGAGGCATTCAGGCCTCCAAACCATGACAAGATTGTGTCTTTTTGGAGGATAATCCCTTAAGTATTCCTCTTACGAAGATAAACTTCACCCCCCCCCAATAAAAAGCACTTAGGAATTATTCTGGTGAATCTCCTGCACACACTCCTGTTACAAGTATATCCTTTCTTTGATTAGAAGACCAGATCCATGTGTATCAGTGTAAATGCAAATGTTAGATGTATGCTCCTTATTCTGTGTAGTTAGGGAAAAGGAGAAAAATGCAATGCAATTTTGTAGCACCATCGCATCGTCACGATACCTTATGACATTTTTCAACTTCTAAAAATAAGAATTGTAATAGGTACAACCATTGTGCATCATTTCAATCAGACCCATTGTGATTTCCTGTGATAATTTTGCACCTTCCAGCTTTTTTTTAGGTCAGACCTTGTGCAGACCTCTGTGATCAAGGTCTAGATTTGTGCCTCACTGTACTCTTTTATATGCAGATTCTTGTACAGATTGGAAGAGTGTTTGGGGGTGGGAGGGGAAAAAATAATCATGAAATACCACCATCTACTGGTAATAAAATGTACAGCAGGATTTATTTCACACTAAGCGAACAGCATCACATTCTGCTCTTTTACCAGATTACTGGCATGTTCCATTTACAGTCAGTTTCATGTATTATTGCCCAGTGGATTAGAGGGTAAACCATACCCAATGAGTGTATACAACATATGCCGCATCTTTATTGCAGAAATATCTTCTAATCATTTTCACAGGAAGGCTATCCACCAACATTTGCAGCTTTTCAAATTAAGATGGCTGAATCAGGATAAGTGAAAGATCGTTAGACATTTGATTTACTTTACACTGTTTCTTTTAGAGTTATGCATCTGAAAATTTTATTTTTACAAATTGAAATTTTGCAGACAATTTCTAAGTCATGTTGCAATCTAGCTATCCATGGCTCTTGCGTCCAACCTATCCCCATTTGGTGTGCACATGATAGTATCATTTTCCTTTGCAACACCCTTTGCGGGGGATCTTGGAACATATTGTCCCACATTATGGACGTTCCTAGAATAATAGGGTCTACTTGTTAAATCAGCCTCAACCTCACTTAGATCAGCAAGTATGACACTGGAGAAACTCAGCAGGTCTGGCAGCAGCTGTGGAGGGAAATAGACCATCGCCATTTTGGGTCGAGATCCGTCATCTGTGCTGTTCTCCATTTCCCTCCACAGACACTCAATTTGCTGAAATCTTCCAGGGTCTTTAGTGTTGATCCAGATGAGAGAATTGACAGTCTCTTGTGTCAGCTTCATCTGGGTTGTCCCTCTCAAAGCTGCACTGCACCAACATTATCATCCCCACCTTCATCCATATCTGTTGCCAACACAACTCCAATCCTCAGACAAAAGCTGTGATCTTTTGATCCAGCACCTAGCAGTTTTCTCATGTATCCTGCAGCACCAGCTCCCAGACCTTCCTCCGTAACACCAACACACCATAATGCTGCTCCGTAATCTCCAGTATTGACCCCTGACCCAATATCAGATGAAACAAGGTAAAAGATTACCTCCCCCTGTCCTGATGAATCACCACTATTTTATGTGGAAAAGCGCATGGAAGAAGTTCTGGAAGTAGCAGTCTTAGAATGTGCTCTGGGCAGGGGACTTCTGAAATAACACTGAAGAGTGGCAACTTTTTGCGTGCGGCTTGTATTCCCATTCAAAATGACAATGGGTGAAATCCACAGCCGTAGATACCGCATTAATAATATTGTTTCATGTAATCTAAAAGGCTTATTGATCATTAAAATTGAAAGATGAACTCATGAGCATTACTTCACTATTCCTCTTTTACTCCATTTATTTATTTCAGAATCAGGTTTAATATCACTGATATATATCGTGAAATTTGTTTTTGTGGCAACAGTACAATGCAATACATAATTTTAAAAATTGAATAGAATTGAATTTATTTCTTACATCCTTCACATACACGAGGAGTAAAAATCTTCACATTACATCTCCATCTAAATTGCAATGTGCAATCATAGTAATTTATAATAATTTATAATAAATAGAACAGTCAATGTAATGTAGAGTACACTCAAATCAATGTGAGTTCATCAGTGTGATGGCCTGGTTGAAGAAGCTGTCCCGGAGCCTGCTGGTCCTGGTTTTCGTGCTGCGGTGCTGCTTCCTGGATGGTAGCAGCTGGAATAGATTGTGATTGGGATGGCTTGGGTCCCCAATGATCCTATGGTGCCTTTTTACACACCTGTCCATGTACAGATGCTCTGCACTCTCTGCAGAGTCCTGCGATTAAGGGAGGTACAGTTCCCATACCAGGCAGTGATGCAGCCAGTCAGGATGCTTTCAATTGTGCCTCTGTAGAAGGTTCTTAGGATTTGAGGGCCCATACCAAATTTCCTCAGCCGTCTGAGGTGAAAGAGACGCTGTTGTGTACAGACCACGTGAGGTCCTCGGTGGTGTGGATGCAGAGAACCTTGAAGTTGTTTATCCTCGCAACCCCAGATCCATTGATATCAATAAGGGTTAGCCTGTCTCCGTTCCTCCTGTAATCCACAACCAGCTCATTTGTTTTTGCGATGTTGAGGGAGAGGTTGTTTTCTTGACACCACTGTGTCAGAGAGATGACTTTTTCCCTGTAGGCCACCTCATTATTGTTTGAGATAAGGCTAATCAATGTAGTGTTGTCGGCAAATTTAATTAGATTGGAGCTGCTGTTGGCGATACAGTCATAGGTATACAGGGAGTAAAGGAGGGGACTCAGTACGCAGTCCTGAGGGGCTCCCGTATTGAGAGTCAGAGGGTTGGAGGCGAGAGAACCTACTCTTACAACCTGCTGGCGATCTGACAGGAAGTCCAGGATTCAGCTGCACAAAGCAGGGTCAAGGTTTGAGCTTCTTATCGAGCCTGAATGGAACTATGGTGTTGAATGCTGAACTGTAGTCCAAAAACAGCATTCTCACATAAGCATCCTTCTTCTCCAGATGAGTAAGGATGGTGTGTAGAGCAGTGGCCATTGCGTCATCTATTGATCAGTTGTGACGGTAGGTGAATTGTAGGGGGTCCCGTTTGGGTGGTAGCAAGCTGCAGATGTAATGGTTGACCAGACTGTCAAAGCATTTTATTTATTATTGAAGTGAATGCAACAGGATGCCAGTTGTTCAGGCAAGTTACCTTGGTCTTTTTTTGGTACAGGGACAATGGTGGATAGATAACTTGAAGCAGGAAGGCACTCTACACCGGGAAAGGGAGAGTTTAAAAATGTCTGTCAACACACCTGCCAGTTGTGCTGTGCACATCCTAAGTACTTGCCCTGGGAAGCCATCCAGTCCCACAGCCTTGCGACTGTAAATTACAGTAAAGATATAGTTATATTAAATAAGTAATGCAAAAAAGTAGTGAAATGGTGTTCACAGTTCAATGTCCATTTAGAAATCGAATGGCAGAGGGAAAGAAGATTTTCCTGAACTGTTGAGTGTGTGCCTTCAGGCTACGGTACCTCCTTCCTGATATTAGCAATGAGAAGAGAGCATGTCCCAGGTGGTGGGGTTCTTTAATGATGGATGCTGCATTTTTTGAAGCATCGCTCCTTGAAGATGTCCTGGATGCTACAGAGGCTAGTGCCTATGATGGAGCTGACTGAAATCCATATGAGTCCCATCATATATTATAACACTGTATTTTTCTTGTCTTGTACTGGACTGCTGCCGCAAAACAACAAGTTTCATGACACATGTCAGTAATAATAAACCTGATTCTGATTTTCATTCAGTGTCCATCACCAAGAATAGCTTGGTAGCACAGTAGCTCAGGATGGCTGAATCCTGAAAGGTGTAACTAACAAATTAGTTGAGTGCACCTCATCTGCATCACCCTACCTGTGGCAGGTGAGTCAGTCCACAACTGCAGTGGTAGAAGTGACCAACACACAGTTTTATTGGTGATAGAGCCTCATCTTTATGCTGACCACATCTTTCATCCTACTGTATGGCACCACAATTGTGAAAGTTGGAAAAGTCAGGCAGCTCAAAACTAGACATCCTTGAGGTACTGAGGACCATGATCACCGGCATAAATCTACGCTATCTCAATCAGTCCCTTGATGTGTATTACCAAAGTGGACCATCAAGCCCTGATTCAATGCAGAAGGGCAAGTCATGAGTGACAGTAGACATACTAAATATGACCTGCCAGTATGGTAAATGTAACACACATCTACATGCATACTGTCTTTTTCTATTTAACATTGAATAGACAGAGCTCAGCAGTGACACCTCCAGCAGTTGATGTCTATAAAGAATTAACCACCTAAGAAGGAGATTCCAACAGAATCCCATCCACAGCAATGGCAGGACCCAGCACATGAGTGCTGAAGAAGATTAGAACATTAGTTTCATTTGTCATATGTACATTGAATGTGTCAATTGTATCAAATCAAGTCAGAGAGGATTGTGGGTGCAGTCCACAAATGTCGCCACACTTCCAGCACCAACATAACAAGCCCACAACTTGCTACCCATAACCGTACACCTTTGGAAAATATGCACCTGGAGGAAGCCCACGCTGTCACGGGGAGAACATACAAACTCCTTACAGACAGTGGTGGGAATCGAATCCAGATCCGTGATCGCTGTAAAGCAATTGTGCTAATCACTATGTTACCGTGCAGCCAGAAGATTTGTCTCAGCTTCCTTCCGAGCTCCCCACCCTATCACAGAAACCACTCTCAATTCACTCCACGTGATGTCATAAAACAGCCAAGAGTACTGCATACGGCAAAGATGATGGGATCGGGCAACTTTGCAGCTCTAGTAATGTAGACCTGTGCTCCAGAATTAGCTACATCTTTAAGCCAAGCTATTTCAATATAATTAGCACACTGACATTCACCAAACAATGTGAAAAATTGTCCATGTTCACAAACAAAACAGGTTAAATGCACTCTGTCTAATTACCACCCTCTCAGTCTACCCTCAGTCATAAGTAAAGTACAGGGAGTGTTATTGACAGTGGTATCAAGGAGACTTATCAACAGTGTCCTTATTAATACCCCGTTTGCATCTTACCAAGGTCATTTGGTAGCAGACCTCATTGTGGCCTTGATATAGGTATACACAAACAGCTGAAACATAGAAGTGAGGTGAGATTGAGCAGCCTCGAATTCAGTACAACATGATTGAATGCAACATCATAGCACCCTTGTAAAGCTGCACCAGGGACAGTGATGCTGAATTTTTTTTGGAGGTTAGTCATCCCAAACAGACTAATTTGTGGGAGTTCCTCTGGGCAGTGTCCTAAGCCCAACCACCTACCCCTTTCTTCCATCATAAGGTAGCGTAGTGGTCAGTGCAAGGCTATTACTGCACGAGCAACACGGATTCAATTCTCCGCTGTCTGTAAGAAGTTTGTACATTCTCCCCATGACCGCATGGGTTTCTACTGAGACTTGCGGCTTAGTCGGTTAATTGGGTGTAATTGGCTGGCACGGATTCGTTGCGCGAGGAGGGCCTGATACTGTGATGTATCACTAAGTAAAATTTAAAAAGTGAAAAGAATAGGGGCGGAAGCAGTGTTTGTTTTGATTCACAACTCATCAGCCATTGAACCAAGCTGTGCAGATACAAACCCCATTTCCAGAAAAGTTGTGATATTTTCCAAAAATGCAATAAAAACAAAAATCTGTGATATGTTAATTCATGTGAACCTTTAGTTAACTGACAAAAGTACAAAGAAAAGATTTTCAATAGTTTTACTGACCAACTTAATTGTATTTTGTAAATGTACACAAATTTAGAATTTGCTGGCTGCAACACACTCAACAAAAGTTGGAACAGAGGCATGTTTACCATTGCGTTACATCACCTTTCCTTTTAATAACACTTTTTAATCGTTTTGGAACTGAGGATACTAACTGTAGTAGATTTGCAACTGGAAATTTTGTCCATTCTTGCTTGATATAGGACTTCAGCTGCTCAACAGTCCGTGGTCTCCGTTGTCTGATTCTCCTCTTCATGATGCGCCATACATTTTCAATAGGAGATAGATCTGGACTGGCAGCAGGCCAGTCAAGTACACGCACTCTGTGTCTACAAAGCCACACTGTTGTAGCCCATGCAGAATGTGGTCTGGCATTGTCCTGCTGAAATAAGCATGGACGTCCCGGGAAGAGACGTCGCCTTGATGGCAACGTATATCTCTCTAAAATCCTAATATACGCCTCAGAGTCAATGGTACCTTCACATACATGCAACTCACCCATGCCGTGGGCACTGATGCACCCCCATACCATCACAGATGCTGGATTTTGCACCTTTCGCTGATAACAATCTGGATGGTCGTTTTCATCTTTGGCACAGAGAACTCGACGCCCGTTGTTTCCGAAAACTAGCTGAAATGTGGACTCATCTGACCACAGCACACGGTTCCACAGTCTTTCGGCCCATCTGAGATGAGCTCGGGCCCAGAGAACTCGCCGGCATTTCTGCATAGAGTTGATGTATGGCTTCCTCCTTGCATAATATAGTTTCAAGTTGCATTTCTGGATGCAGCGACGGACTGTGTTGAGTGACAATGGTTTTCCGAAGTACTCCCGAGCCCAGGTGGCTATTATTGTCACAGTAGCATGACTTTTCTGTGCACTTTTCAATCTTATTTTAACTCTGTCCCAACTTTTGTTGAGTGTGTTGCAGGAATCAAATTCTAGATTTGTGTATATTTACAAAATACAATTAAGTTGGTCAGTAAAACTATTGAAAATCTTTTCTTTGTACTCTTGTCGGTTGAATAAAGGTTCACGTGAATTAACATATCACAGATTTTTGTTTTCATTGCATTTTGGAAAATATCCCAACCTTTCTGGAAATGGGGTTTGTAGTAAAACTGAGGTAACCTTCAGGTATGAGCCGAAATGTGGCAAGTAACACTAACTTCTCTGAAGTGTCAAGACACAGGCCCTCTCTAGTAAGAGACAGTCTAACCATCCACCTGCAAAATTATCATTGCTGAGTCTCCCACCATCAATATCAGAATCACGTTTAATATCGGCATATGATCCACGAGAGATCACTATCAACCACCATTTCCATTCATTCTCCACAATAATGGTTCCTGATTCTAAATTGTATTCCAATCACTGATTTTTCCTCTGAAATCCCAGTCCTTGATCCTTTATCTGCAATGTTCCCTCCCCTCACTGTAATCCAATATCTAATTTTCTCTCTTTAATACTGATTAGCACTGGTATTCCCATTCCACTCTCCTTCCCTCCCTCAATAGCTATTTTTACCCCATCTGCCACTCTTATCCCAGTGTCTGAATGTGCTTCCGTCCCCATCCATTGACTCTCCAATCCCAGTCTCCATCAGATTGATTAGTTTCTACAGAACGAGCGAACAAGTTGGTCTTACAGATTATTGCTTGCTCACAGAAGAGTGACTCTTCTAATACTTTTGCCTGATCAGGGGAGTAACACTTCCAAGTTGTCAGTCTTTATCATTGGATTTTCTCAATCTCTTTCTCATTATGTTTTATTGAGATACAGTGCAGATCAGCCCTCCTGACTCTTTGAGTCACACTGCCCAGCAATCCCCCAATTTAGTTGTAGCCTAATCATGGGAGAATTTACAATGACCAATTAACCTACCAACCAGTACATTTTTGGACTGTAGGAGGAAACTCTCCTGATCACAGGGAGAACATATAAACTCCTCGCAGGCAGTGGTGGGAATTGAACCCGGTTTTCTGCTACTGTAAAGCGTTGTGCTAACCACTACACTACTATGTGCACAAGTCTCTCTCTCAATATTTGAAATAAAAGAAGATGCCAAGTTGGAGAGAGAGGGGAGGGAACATCGACTCATACCATGAGAGGCCTGCATCAGGCCTGCAAGGCATTTTCATACCTTACAAGGCGCAGAGTGGAAGTCTGTGTGGGGTGCAACTCCTCGCACAGACACTAGAGTAATGTGTGGGTAAGTGCCTTGCTCAAGGACACAAACATGCTGCCACAGCTGAGGCTCGAACTGATGACCTTCAGATCACTAGACGATCGCCTTCACCACTTGGCCACGTGGCCAAGGTGGGGAGGAAAGGACAAAATAGAAAGGCTCATGATGAGGTACAAGAACTTGTAGAAAACTTAATATTATTCAAAAACAGGAAAGAAAACCATCAGATTGTTGTAATATAAAATTGTGCATTTCTCAGGAAGAACGTAGCATCCACACTATTGCTTCTGAAGAAACAGAATTGATAATCTTTTACACAGTCGAATCTTTATTCACAACAGTTACTTGTTAGTTACCCATATGTGAAATTGAGCAGTCTGATTTATGCTGTGGACAGGGAAACTTGATGGCTGGTCCATACAACACACTGAATAATTTAGTTTTGGTCATACAGGTGACCAGATATTCTGCTTTAGTTACGTGGTCATCATCTTTATGGGAGAGAGTCCTGTGTGCAAAATGGCTTTTGTGTTTCTACACTGAAGTTAAAACAGTTTAGATGTACTTCAGTAGAGGAGTTCTGTGGCATATTGGAGGTTGTGAAATGTGTTTATTTAATGTTGCTTACACTTAAGACATAAAGGTTATCTTCACCAAATATGTATGTTATCATATTATCAAGCATTCTTCTTGTAGCTTGCAACATCTATCTGAATCTACTCTGACAACAGCCTCAAACATCAAATCTTTCCACTCTACCTCGGCACAATTGGCAATGGAAAACCAATTTTTCAATAATTCTGCTACGATTGGGAACAACACTTATACAATAGGGCAGGAACTGTATTAACTCTGGAGAATGGTTAAGAAGTATTTAATTAAGTACAGCTGTCTTTTAAGAAAATTTCATGGTACTTTTTTTTAAATCACTGTTCTATTTTTGTCTTGTAGGTATCACAGTGACAAATCACCCAATGAATAAGACCAGTGCCAGTTTGTCTCTCGACTACCTGTAAGCAAATGAATCAGTATTTCTCTCAATATTTCATTCTAAGCTGTCAGTCTTTATCAGTAGATTTTCTCAGTTTTTTCCCCAGTGGTTAAAATAGAAGAGAACTGGCTGCATGGCCAATATAATATTCAATCTTGTAAAGTAACCAAGTACCTAAACACATTAAACTGAAAGAGTACCAGTGAGTGATGCAGCACGGAAGGAGAATCTTTGGACCAACTTGCCAAACTGAGCAATCCTGACCAAGTTGTCCAACTGAGCTAGTCCCATTTGCCTAATTTAGGTTCATATCCCTCCGAATCTTTCCTATCCATGTATTTATCCAAATGAAATGCTGGAATTGTACCCACTGCTACTTAGTTCTCTGACAGTTTGATCCATATAACCACCACCCTCTTTCCAGAAATAATCACAGAGCACAAAAACATGCTCTTCGGCCCATCTAGTCCATGCTGAACCACTTAAACTGCCTACTCCCATCAGCCTTGACTGAGACATAGCCCTCCATATTCCTACCATCCGTGTACCTGTCGAAACTTCTCTTAAACATTGTAATCAAGCTCGAGTGCACCACTTGCACTGGCAGCTCGTTTCACACACTTCCAACCTCTGAGTGAAGAAGTTTCCCTTCATATTCCCCTTTAACTTTTCACCTTTCACCCTTAACCCATGACCTCTAGTTGTAGTGCCACTCATCTTCAGTAGAAAAAAACCTGCTTGCATTTACCCCATCTGTACCCTTCATGATTTTGTATACCTCTGTCAAATTGTCCCTCAATCTTCAACATTCCAAGGAATAAAGTCCCTTTTAAATCTTTTTTCTCTCACTTTAAACCTACGTCCTTTTGTTTTGGCTTTGAGGAGAAGGCAGTGGCCATTCAGCTTATCTTTACCCTTTATGATCTTGTAAACCTCTATAAGATCACCCCTCAGCCTCCTACACTCCAATAAAAGGTTCTGGCCTATACAACCTGTCCTTATAATTCGACCACCCGCACCCCCCCCCAAGTGTTCAAGAGGTAACATTCTCCAAATCTTTTTGCGTGTAGCCTTTCCATTCTCATTACTTCCACCCTAGAACAAAGTGACCAGAACTGTGTGCCGTACTCCAAATGTGACCTTACCAATGTCTTGTACAGTGCCGTATGGCAGGTTGCAGTTTCCCCTGCACCGGCTCCCATGTAGAACATTGCTGTTCATGGTTAGCCACAGGAGGACTTGCTATAATTATGCTGCTTTAGTAGTGCATGTTACTCATGACAGAGCTGGTCAATACCCACAACAGACGTAATTTATTATACAGTGCATATGTCTTTTAGACAGCTAGCTATGAACATTGAAAGGCTGGAAGGCTTCCCATGATACCAATATATTGAACAATGCTGAGTACTTTGATATCCCCAACTTCATATTCTTTGTTGATTCCTTTCCACACCATTCCAGTTGCAAGGGGATTGGGAGAGTAGAAAATTGTGGGGGAATTTTTGTTTTGTTATCCACAGATAAAACCAGAAGATATTAGATTAGATTAGATTAGATTATGAGGACATGCAGTCCTCTTTTATTGTCATTTAGTAATGCATGCATTAAGAAATGATGCAATATAGGAGCAGAATTAGGCCTTTTGGCCCGTCGAGTCTGCTCTGCCATTTCATCATCGTTGACCAATTTCCCTCTCAGCCCCAATTTCCTGCCTTCTCCCTGTATCCCCTGTGCTTTAAATAAACCCAATCTCCCAGCCTCCACAGCTGTTTGTGACGATATGTTCCACAAATTCACCACCCTCTGGCTAAAGAAATCCCTCCTCATCTCCATTCTTAATGGACATCCCTTTATTCTGAGGTTGTGCCCTCTGGTCTTAGACACCCCCATCGTGGCAAACATCCTCTCCACCTCCACTCTATTGAGGCCTTTCAACATTCAATGGTTTCAATGAGATTCCGCACCCCCCATTCTTCTGAATTCCAGTGGTACTGGTGAGCTATTTTCCTCCTCCCAGCCAGAAGTTTTTGCGGATTAGAACTTTATGATTCCCAGTGAATATTTGGATCTACTTTCCAAATATAGAAAATACTTGGCACATATGGATGTCTGCCTTTTCAACTGAGCAGTTAACAGCAACCAGTATGCTGTATGGATAAATGGAAAATCCAGTTTTGACATTTAAGCTTCACATTTGTAAAGGCAGTAGACAATAATTTATGCTTGTTTCATCCTCATTAATGGCAAGAGGAAAAGGCATTTTCATTGATACATGGAACTGGCCATTTTTCTCTTCTGTGTCTTAAGTTTATGGAGAAACTAACTTCATATATGGAATGGACTTTGATTCTCATTTTGTAGTACTGCCAAAGAAATGTTGATAGAAAAATATGCTAACTTTTATCACTAGTCAAGGAGTGAGAACCACATTTTTGATTATTGTTAAACTGTGACATAATATTGCAATGTTGATTTTATCTCAGAAATCTTAAGTCTTTTTCTTGAATTGTTTCAGTCTGCAGGGCACAGATGTGGTCATTGCGATTTTCATCATTGTGGCCATGTCCTTTGTCCCAGCCAGCTTTGTGGTGTTTCTAGTGGCCGAGAAATCAACCAAAGCAAAACACTTGCAGTTTGTCAGTGGATGCGACCCCGTTATCTACTGGTTGGCCAACTACGTTTGGGATATGGTGAGAATTGTTCTGCTCTTCCAGAGCAAGGAGTGGAAACCAGTTTAATCACTGAGGTTACGACATCTCTCATCACTATGCAGTGCCTCAACAGCATTAGCTTCCAACAAATGTTTCCTTGAAATTTGTCTGCTCAAGCCTCACTTCACTTAATTTCAGAATCAAAATTCCATTATTAGTAGGGATTGCCAATTTTGAGTGACAGAGATTATGTTTTAACAACCTGCTAAAATATATAGAAGTGACTTAAACTTTCCCATTATGTAGTTATAACTGTTCTGCAGGTTTGTTTCACTCTTTCATCTCAGATTGATGATATTCACTGCAACAAAAGACCTTGTATTCTGTTGCTGAATGTTTCACGAGTTCTGCAATACATCAGACTATGAGTCCATTTGTAGATGGTCGATGGTTATGTTGTTGAGCCAATATGAAAATGGAGATCCCAGGTTTTGGGATATTGTTTCTTGTAATTTCCTCATATTTCCATACATTGCAGAAGGGAGTTATTCATTCTGTGATATCCATGCTAGCTCTTGGACAAATCCCATTTCTTCACCTTTCCCTCTGGCATCTTTTTCCCCTGTACCTATTAATTCCATCTCATTTCTCAAAACTGCACTGGGCACAGTTTACAGTCACCAACTGACCAATCAGGGAGCACATCTTTAGCTGGTCACACGGAGAGCATGATAGGGAGAGCACTAAAGCCATACAGCACCAGAAATACAGATCAAATCTATGTCGCTGGAGCTGTGGAGCAGCAATTCTACCTGTTACAGTATTTTGCCTGCGAGGGCAATGATGCTTCATAAATATTTAATTGTTCAGTGGGATGAATTAACTTACTATACTTGTCAAGTTTTCATTGCCTTCAATCAAAAATGTGCAACATTCTGTGATGGTCTTAAAATCTTCATCTTGTTCACCATGTTTCTGTTCTGTACTACATTTTGTTTGTCCATCAATATTGATTTTGTTGACAGACAATGGTCTCCTTTTCTCCAGTACCTCAAATTTCACATCTCCGAACTTGTTCCTGTGGTTTAAAAATGGTTACAGTCCCATTTCCAGAGCCATTTGTTCTTGCTATTCTCCCACTCCATCAAACTGTTAAAAGGAATGCTGTTAGTTACCTGGTTCTGCAATCAGGAAATCCCTCACTGGATCCCCCTCATATTGCTCCCCTTTAAGAACTTCTACAGAAAACTGCCTTGCCTGCAATATTTTTCTTACCCTCCTAGTGTTCTTCCTTAAGCCCATGACATCTAGCCCATAGTGTTGTGATGTGTCTGGAGATGGCTGATTAGAGCAATCAAGATTCCTTTCACACTGCTGACAGGGATGTAGAGATCATGTAATCTCAATGTTTCTTAATTCTCCTCTTTGCTTACTCTTCAGCAAGCTGTTTCACATTCTCTGCAATTTACTGTATGCCTCAGTGATCAGGGTAATATGAAAACATAAGTTTACAGAAAGTAAATAATTTGTCTACTGATAGTAATGTTCTTTAAATAAATGAATGATTTTCCACTTCAATTTATTACTGTCGCTCTTTACAGAGTGACTCCCATCAAATGAACAAATGAGGTAATGTGCTTTAATTCTCAGGCTTTTGCAGAGAGAGCATACTTTGAAGATAAGGTGCAAGAGGTGGATCTGATTCACAGTCATTGACCTTTTACCAGGAATCACGTACTTTTTGATGTATCTTAACAGAGTTGAAATGTGCTAAATGCAGAACTTAAATATGAGACTACATTTTTTCAACAAAACTAGCCATGTTATGAACCATAATATGCTCCTAGCCGATGTATTGATGTTTACTTGTACTTTGTTTCTTCCTCCTCTGTCTCCAGTTGAATTACTTGGTGCCAGCAACTTGTTGCATCATCATTCTCTTTGTGTTCGATCTGCCAGCCTACACGTCACCTACTAATTTTCCAGCAGTCCTCTCACTCTTCCTGTTGTATGGGTAAGTCATATTATACAGATATAATCTAATGAAGGAACTAACCAATGGACAAATAATGCCTGTGTAACCATTTGAAGTGCCTTGTCCACAGCCTTACAAATTCTATATGATGCTACTGCCTTTATCTTCCGTTCTTTCACCAACACTGGCTCAAAATCCTAGATATCTCTCCATTAAACCACAGTGAACATACCCACACCTCAAAGACTGCAGCAGTTCAGGATAGCAGCTCATTATCTCTTTCTCAAGGGCATTGAGGGTTGGGCAATTAAATTCTCGCTCAGCTTGTAAAGCCCACATCCCTTGAATTAAATAAATAAATAACAAATCTCATGTTTGCCTACTGTAAGCTTATTTTTTTAAGCTTACAAAAACTCCCCTTGCAAGTACCTTGTATTCATTAATGGACCTCGCTATTGAATCAGATCCCAGCATTTTGTATTCATTTCTTCTTTAAAAGCCACCCACCCTATACACCCACCCTGGACATTCTTTTTACCCCTCTCTCCCCTCATTGGGCTGAAGACACAAAAGCCTGAAAGCACAAACCGCCAGCCTCAAGGGCAGCTTAAGACTCGTGAGCAATTAGATGGACTCTTGGCCTCACAATCTACCTCATTATGATCTTGCGCTTTATCGTTTACCTGCATTGCATTTTTTATGGTAGCTTTTACATTTTAGTCTGTATTGTGTTTGTTTTAACTCAGTGCACTTGAATGATTTGATCTGTATAACTAGATTGCAAGTCAAGCTTTTCACTGTATCTCAGTACATGTGTCAATAATAAAGCAATAGCAATACCAGTTATGAAGAAAGTGCAGTGCAAGGAAACGATAAGGGTGCAAGGCCAACATGAGGTCGATATTGAGGGCAGGAGTTCATCTTACTGTACTAGGGACTGTTAAATAATCATATAATATTGTCCTTGAGCCTGGTGGTTTGTGTTCCAAGCTTTTGTATTTCTTTCCCAATAGAAGTGAGAATGTCTGGGGTGTTTTTATGATTATGTTGGTTGCTTTACTGATGCGGTGAAAAGCTGAGACAGAGATTATGGAGGAGAGACTGGCTTCTGAGATATGTTGAGCTGTGTCCACAACTGTGCATTTTCTTGGAGTTAAAGGTGGAGAAATTGCCAGGCCATGATGTATTCAGATAGAATACTTTCAGCACAAGTTTCCACTTACTTACAATGCGTTCCACACACAGATAGTCAACCGGGATATTTCTCCAAAGATTACATTTTGGGGAGGGAATGAATGGGTGCTACACAGCAGAAGCATTCAGGAGAGACAGAGAGAACCTTCAGCTACCTAAGTGTGATAGTTCACAAATCCCAAACAGAACTGGTGATGTCAACTTGTCAAAGAGAATCTGAGGAACACACTGCATAAATTGCAAACTTTATGATAATGGTTCTTAAACAAAGTCAAAGAATTTGAAATTTATTTCCTTCATTTCAACAGGTACTAGTAATTTTCTGATTGTAAAGGATTGTTGTTGTTGTTGTTTAGTGGAGTCCAACTCTTCGTGACCTCATGGACCATAGCTTCCTTAGGGTTTTCATGGCAAGATACGGAAGTAGATTGCCAGGCCTCTCTTCTGCACAGTTACTGCTGCTGCCCAGGTTGGGACCCAGCTAGGCTTGAACTCAGGACCATTTGCTTTGAAGTCCAGTGCTGATGCCACCACACCACCAGCCAGCCCAATTGTACAGGAACAATAGCATGAAATATTAGACTTTAATCTCCGAAGTTAGAATCATACATTTTATCTCAGACAGTGAACACATTTGCATTCCCAAACTCATGCCAGAGAGAAAATATAAAATTTGAATGTTTGATTTTATATTTTGACTCTTTTGTGTAAAGATAAGACCATAAGATATAGGAGCAGAATTAGGCCATTTGGACCATCGAGTCTGCTCTGCCATTTCATCATGGCTGACCCAATTTTCCTCTCAGCCCCAGTCTCCTGCCTTCTCCCTGTATCTCTTCATCCCATGACCAATAAAGAATCTATCAACCTCTGCCTTACACAAAAATGTGGCCCCCACAGCCGCTTGTGGCAAAGAATTCCACAGATTCATTACTTTCTGGCTAAAGAAATTCCTCCTCATCTCTGTTCTATAAGGGGCACCACTGTATTCTGAGGCTTTGTCCTCTGGTCTTCAATTCTCCCACCAAAGGAAACAGCCTTTCGATATCCACTCTATCTGGGCCTTACACAAAAATTGGCTGCTATATACTGTTTCAAGACAATTATTCAAGATCCAGTTATGAGAATATTATTGTGAATACTTTGAGGGAGATACAAGCTGGTCCTTGAAAATCAGGTGAATACACTGCTGGAAATCTGATATAAAAACTGAAAATCCTGGGTACACAACAGGTCAGGCAGAAGCTGTGGAAAGTGAAACGTTAACTCTTACACTAAACTATATACAATAAACTAATTCTACTTTCAGTCCCAGCATATGCATAATTTTTCGTGAGTTTTATCTAGATAACCCTTCTTTGTGCTACTCAGATCTTGTCTGGTTATCATACTCTTCAAATTCAGTTTTTATCCCTTATCATTTAGAGCGTTTAAGTTCATTGCTATACCACACCTGCTGATGTGCAGTATTCATGTGACCTAATTTATTGGAAATACTGTTTATCTCAATAATTCAGATCTGCAATTCTAGCAAATTGTGGTTGACTTCGGCTTTTAGTATGTGGCGGTTTGTAAGAAGAATCTTGTGGACTCTGTTATGTGATTAGTGCAAGATTCATGGATTATACAGCACTGAAACGAGACATTGGGATGTGGGGTTCGTGCTGCCCCACTTCAGCTTTCTTTTGTTCTCATCGAAACCTAAACCTGTCAGCATAACCCTTACTCCCTCTTGGCTATTAGGTTTCCCTCTAAAAGCACATTTGTTATTCTCCTCAGCTACTCCCTACGTTACTGAGTTCTCTTAATACTATCCATATAGAGCAGGAGTTCCCAACCTGGGGTCCACAGACCCCTCGGTTAAGGGTCCATGGCTTAAAAAAGTTTGGAAATGCCTGATACAAAGAATGAAAAGATTTAAATATTTTGTCTCTCCTAAGTCCTTGAAACAACAATCCAGCTAGTTTCATTTCCATCTCCTTCCCTGTGGATTATAAATTCTTCCTTTCCCAGTTCTATCCAATTTCATTTTCAAGGTGTTTCTCCAACTTTTTTGGGCAGTAGTCCAAACATTCAAATTGATAACAATTCATTGCATAAGTTTTTTTTTCTTTCACTCTTTCATCGAATAAAATATTTGATAACTTTCTTAAGTATCTGTTTTGGTTAACAACCCTGCTTCAGGTTGAAACAGTTTTATAGCACCCTATTTGTAAAGTTGTCCTAAGTAGAAAATTTTATGAGTGAATTCTGTGTCATTCAACAATTCAGTCAGAAACATATTTACTGTGTCTCCAGTCAGCAGTAGTTACACTTTATAAGAAATTTAATCCCTTCAAAATAGACTTAGTTTCTTTCACTTAATTATAAAGTTTCTAAGCATATCTTCAATGAAGTACATTTATATGTTGAAATTGAACCCTACAATTAAAGACAGACCAAATCTCCTTTGTATATATTAGACTGGCTCTGAGAGAATGAGAATTAAATATAAATTGCAGGAATCTGATTCAATAGAGAGGTTCATTAATGAATACAGGTGCTTGCAAGGTGAGTTTTTGTAAGCTTGAAATATTAAATAAGGATAAATATGACGAAGTGTATTGCATCTGAGCAACAGTGTTAAATTGAAAATTAAAACCTCGTGTTTCATTGAAACTTGATGCTTGTAACTACATTCTTTTGTAGTTGGTATTAAACCAATTTGTTATTCAGCTTGCAGAATAAATAATTGAGATGCTATCTGGGCATTTTCAGAATCAAAATCACATTTAATATCACCGGCATATGTCTTGAAATTTGTTGTCTTTGCGGCAGCAGCGCAATGCAATACATAATAATAGAGGAAAATATACCATGAATTGCAGTAAAAAAAATTATGGTAACAATGAGAAGAGAGCATGTCCTGGGTGATGAGTAAGATTTTTAGGTAAAGCCACAATATTGTAAGCAAAGATTAGCTACTTACAGATATCATGTATTGCATGAACAAAATGAGATGGCTAATACCATCTTGTCTCATGTTTAATGTTACATCCCAAGCATTATCCCATTATTGTGTCATTTATCAGTGTGAACTTCACAAGTTAGAAGTCACAGTTTGATTGGAGACAACACTTCATTTGTTTTTTTATTCCGTCAAGAGCTGTGGGCTTCACAAGGTGAGCTAGAATTTAATTGCCCATCCCTGATTGCCCTTGTGAAGATGGTGGTGAGTTGCTGTCTTGAATTGCTGCAATGTTTGAGGTGTGGATGTACCCACCACAGTGCTGTGAGGGAGAGAATAGGATTTTGAGCCAGTATTGGTGAAGGAACAGTGATATATTTCCAAGTCAGGATAATGTGTGGCTTAGAGAGTAGCATTTGTTACCATTGTTTCAGCTAGCATTGTTCCCATGCTTTTGTTATCTTTGTTCTTCTAGCTCAGGAGTTCCCAAGCTTTTTTATACAATGGACCAACACCACTATGAAAGGGATCTAGGGATCTGTAGATCCCAGGTTGGGAACCCCTGTTCTAGCTGGTAGAAGTGGTGGGTTTGGAAGGTACTGTCCAAAGAGTCAAGAATGTATTTTTATGCCATCCCATGTCTGGACCTTGATGAGTCCAATCACCTGGCTGTACCTCTATTCCCAGCACATGGGCAGCAATTGAGGACTGCAGACAGTATACCTGGCCAGGTACTGAAAACATGCACCAAACAACTGTCTGAAGTGTTCAGTGACATCTTCACCCCACACTGCTGCAGTCTGCCCTGCTTCAGAAGGGCAGCAATGATACCAAGTGCCCAAGAAGAACAGGGGAGCTGCCTCAGAGACTACCACCTGGAAGCCATCACATCTACTATGAAGTGCTTGAAGAGGTTGGTCATGGAAAAAAAAATAACCCTGCCTGAACATGGACCTGGCCTGCTGCTATTTGCTTACTGTTGCAACAGGTCTACAAACGGGCACAATGTCACTGTCTCTTCACTGTGCTGTGGACACCAGACAACAGCAAGACACCCTGCCTTTTTCCAAAAGTTTCCTTTTGGAAAGTTATTAAAACAAAAACTATGACACCTGAGAAGTTTCTTCCTTCAGGTAGTTTATCTAATCAACCACTCTAGTTCACCCCTCCCACCCACCTCTGTCTATTGCAACCATCACCCCATCCCTGCAATGCACTGTAAACACTTTAAGCCACATTTTATAAAATGCTGTTTACATTATAAATGCATGCTGGTATTTATGTACATTTTATTCTATATCTGTACTTTAACCTCTAAATTTATTTTTTATATAATTCTGTACTTATAATTGTTAAATGTTGTAACTTTTCATTGTATGTCGCATTCTGATCAGTACAACAGAGTAAATTCCTAAATACATGTAAAGTTGATCCTTCGTCCTTGATCCCTGAACATACATCAGGTTGTTGTTTATTGGTTACAGCTTTGTGTTCAATGCCATCATTCTCAATCACCAATCTTCAAAACCTTGGCTTCTATACCCCCCTCTGCAATCGGATCTTTGACTCCTTTATCCGAAGATTGCAGTCAGTGAGAATCGGTAATATCTAATCACTGACAATTAACACAAGCGGTCCTCAAGATTCACCACCCTCTGGGTAAAAAAAACACTCCTCCTCATCTCTGTTCTAAAGGGATGTCTTTCTGTTCTGAGACTGTGCCCTCTGGTCCTAGACTTCCTCACTATAGAAAACATCCTCTTCACATGCAAACTATCTTGACATTTCCATAATTGACAGGTTTCAAGGAAAGCCCCCTTCATTCTTTTAAAGTCCAGTGAGTGCAGATTCATACATTAACCCTTTCTTTCCCGGGATCATTCTCGTGAGCCTCCTCTGTCCGTCTCCAATACCAGGACATTCTTTCTTAGATAAGGGGCTCAAAGTTGTGCACAATATTCCAGGTGCGGTCTGACCAATGACCTATAAAGTCTCAGCATTACATCCTTGCTTTTATATTTTTGTCCTCTCAAAATGAATGCTAACGTTGTATTTGCCTTCCTTACCACTGACTCAATCTGCAAGTTTGCCCAAAGATATCCAACTCCCTATGCACATCTGGTTTTTGAATTATACACTTCTTTACACTATATTCCATCTGCCATTTCATTGCCCATTCGCCTAATCTGCAGACTTCCTGCTTCCTCAGTACTACCTTTATCTTCCACAGACTTGACCACAAAGCCATTAATTCTGTCATCCAAATCTTTGATATGTGATGTGAAAAGAAGCAGTCACAACACTGACCCCTGGTGAATACAACTAGTCACTGCAGCTAATCAGAAATTAATCAGAATTAGGTTATTATCACTGGCATGTGACGTGAGATTTGTTAGTAGTAGCAGTTCAATGCAATACATAATCCAGCAGAGAGAAAAAATAAAATAAAATAATAATAGTAAATCAGTTACATATATTGAATAGATTTTTAAAAAATGCAAAAACAGAAATACTGTAATTTTTTTTAAAAAGTGAGGTAGTTTCTAAAGATTCAATGTCCATTTAGGAATCGGATGGCAGAGGGGAAGAAGCTATTCCTGAATCACTGAGTGTGTGCCTTCAGGCTTCTGTACCCTCTTTATTCCCACACTGTCTCCTGCTAATCAATCAATCTTCTATCCATGTCAGTATCTTTCCTGCAACACCAAGAGCTCTTATCTTGTTTAGACACTTCATGTACTGCACCTTGTCAAAGGCTTTCTGAAAATCCAAGTAAACAACATCCACTGACTCTCCTTTGTCTATCCTGTCAGTTATTTCCCCAAAGAATTCCAACAGATTTGCCGAGCAAGATTTCCCCTGAAGGAAGCCATGCTGATTTCAGTTATTTTATCATGTGCCTCCAAGTACCCCGAAACCTCATCCTTAATAATGGACTCCAACATCTTCCCAACCTCTGAGTCAAGCTAACTGGCCTATAATTTCCTGTCTTTTGCCTTCCTCCCTTCTTACAGAGTAGAGTGACATTTGCAGTTTTCCAGTCCTCCAGAACCATTCCAGAATCTAGTGATTCTTGAAAGATCACTGCTAATGCCTCTACAATCTCTTCAGCAACCTCTGGGGTGTAGTCCATCTGGTCCAGGTGCCTGATCTACCTTGAAGCCTTTCAGCTTCGCAAGTACCTTCTCCTTAGTAATACCAACTGCACTCACTTCTGCCCCTTGATACTCTTGCATTTCTGGCATTCTTCAAGTGTCTTCCACACTGAAGACTGATGCAAAATGCCTTCACGTCATCTGCTGTAAGTCAGTGAAAATAAATTGATAGTAATTCTGGTGAGTTGCTGCAGTGCGTACTGTAGGACAAACTGCTCCTGCAAGTTGACATTGGTAGCAGAATGAGTGTATGGTTACTGATGAGATGTCTCTCGAGCTGGCTGCTATGTTCTGTACGTTGTTGAGCTTCTTGTGTATTGTTGAAGCATAGACACTGCATAAGCTCCACTACATACATCGTAGAAGTGGCTACTCCAGGGTCTGGTCAGTGATAGTCCTCAGGACAATGACAGTGGGTGATTCAGTAATGAGTGCCAGAGGTTGATTGCTCTTGTTATATATCATTAATAGGTGACATGAATGTTACTTTTCCCAGGATTTCAGTAATCAAACTAATTATTGGAGCTAGCTGTCCATCTTGGGTTGAAGGAAAAGCCAATGCAGTTCGTTTTTTTTCCTGCACAGTACGATAGTCATATTGTAGCATCATTGGCCAATCGAGGCTCTTTCATCAAGGAATAATGGTAGTAACATGAATCACAAAATCTGCATTATTGTAGTTGTCACCATTAAGCTTTTCTTTTGCTGAAGGCTATTTTTCAACAGTAATTACTTCTCTTGTGCACACAACCATTAATATTCATCAGTGAAAATGGTATGTATTAAAAAAAGAGTGTGGTAGGTGATCTAATCCAAATTTTAAAAGTCTGAGCAACACACATAAAAGTTGCTGGTGAACGCAGCAGGCCAGGCAACATCTCTAGGAAGAGGTGCAGTTGACGTTTCAGGCCGAGACCCTTCGTCAGGACTAACTGAAGGAAGAGTGAGTAAGGGATTTGAAAATTGGAGGGCGAAGGGGAGATCCAAAATGATAGGAGAAGACAGGAGGGGGAGGGATGGAGCCAAGAGCTGGACAGGTGATAGGCAAAAGGGATACGAGAGGATCATGGGACAGGAGGTCCAGGAAGAAACACAAGGGGGGGGGACCCAGAGGATGGGCAAGGAGTATATTCAGAGGGACAGAAGGAGAAAAAGGAGTGCGAGAGAAAGAATGTGTGTATAAAAATAAGTAACAGATGGGGTCCAAGGGGGAGGTGGGGCATTAGCAGAAGTTAGAGAAGTCGATGTTCATGCCATCAGGTTGGAGGCTACCCAGACGGAATATAAGGTGTTGTTCCTCCAACCTGAGTGTGGCTTCATCTTTACAGTAGAGGAGGCCATGGATAGACATGTCAGAATGGGAATGGGATGTGGAATGAAAATGTGTGGCCACTGGGAGATTCTACTTTCTCTGGCGGACAGAGCATAGGTGTTCATCAAAGCGGTCTCCCAGTCTGTGTCGGGTTTCACCAATATATAAAAGGCCACATCGGGAGCACCGGACGCAGTATATCACCCCAGCCGACTCACAGGTGAAGTGTTGCCTCACCTGGAAGGACTGTTTGGGGCCCTGAATGGTGGTAAGGGAGGAAGTGTAAGGGCATGTGTAGCACTTGGTCCGCTTACATGGATAAGTGTCAGGAGGGAGATCAGTGGGGAGGGATGGTGGGGATGAATGGACAAGGGAGTTGAGTAGGGAGCGATCCCTGCGGAATGCAGAGAGTGGGGGAGGGAAAGATGTGCTTAGTGGTGGGATCCCGTTGAAGGTGGCAGAAGTTACGGAGAATAATATGTTGGACCCGGAGGCTGGTGGGGTGGTAGGTGAGGACTAGGGGAACCCTATTCCTAGTGGGGTGGCGGGAGGATGGAGTGAGAGCAGATGTACGTGAAATGGGGGAGATACGTTTAAAAGCAGAGTTGATAGTGGAGGAAGGGAAGCCCCTTTCTTTAAAAAAGGAAGACATCTCCCTCGTCCTAGAATGAAAAGCCTCATCCTGAGAGCAGATGTGGCGGAGACGGAGGAATTGTGAGAAGGGGATGGCGTTTTTGCAAGGGACAGGGTGAGAAGAGGAATAGTCCAGATAGCTGTGAGAGTCAGTAGGCTTATAGTAGACATCAGTGGATAAGCTGTCTCCAGAGACAGAGACAGAAAGATCTAGAAAGGGGAGGGAGGTGTCGGAAATGGACCAGGTAAACTTGAGGGCAGGGTGAAAGTTGGAGGTAAAGTTAATAAAGTCAACGAGCTCTGCATGCGTGCAGGAAGCAGCGCCAATGCAGTCGTCGATGTAGCGAAGGAAAAGTGGGAGACAGAGTGAAGGAAAAGTGGGGGACAGTTTAAAAGTCTGATGAAGCTTTACATCTGAAATTAGTATACAACTTGCTTGATTTTATCGATCCGTGATCTCTTTGTTAGAAGTCTAAAGGCAAAATGCAGCAGATGCTGGAAATTTGAAATAAAAACACAAAATACTGAAAATACTCAGTTCAATTAGTAATAAAAAGAATTTATAGTTGATATGCTCTTTTCTCTGTTCATAGATGCTGCCTGGCCTTTTTTTCCAAAGACAAAAAAAAACAATGATTTGCATTGCATAATTCATACAATAAGTGGAATTGTTAATGTTTGCATACAATATTGAATATTGCGTAAAACTGTCTCATTTTTTGCTTATGTGAGGTACTGTAACCATAAAGAATGTTTAAGGCCAATGTAATCAAATGAAATCTTTACTAATTTGGAAAGATGGCTTCTATTAGAATTTGATGGTTTAACTAAATGTCCCCTGTGTGCTTTTTGTATTCTTAGCACGAACATCTTGATTCTTAATGAGCTAATTAGTTATGAGAATAGTGTATTGTAGTGCCATATAGCCTACATTAGAAGAGATTTTAAGTCCAATAACTTGACAATTTTTGTGAATTCACTGTGCTACCCTTTAGACTTAGACACTTGATTTGCACCAATACCTTTTTTAATGTTTCAGTTTCTGGAAGAGTTTAATATTTATAATGTATAAATTTGCCTAATTTATAAACAGGGACTTGGCATTAAAAGCCCTGGATTGGATGCTGAGGTGATGGAGAGAAAGCAAATTCAAATATAATATCTGTCTGCAGTAGTAACATCCATTTCCCACTTGAAAATGTTTACCCATTCCTTATCTTGTCATTTCTTTTTATGCATTTCTTTACTTTTAATTACTATTTCATTTATTTTATGTTTTCATATTTGTTTACCACATAGAAGGAAACTGGCTTAATGAACCTATACCAGATCTAAGAGTAATCCCATTCTGACACGCACGTTACTGTAACTTTTTAAATCTCACATGCCTAGAGGGCATGTGCTATCATGAGAGGCTGGATAATCTTGAGTTGTTCTCTCTGGAGCACCAGAGGCTGAAGGGAGATCTGATAGAGCTTTACAACATTACGGGAGGCATAGGTAGAGTAGACAGAGAGTATCTGTTTCCCAGTTTTGAAATGTCTAGGTTCAAGGGGCATGTGAAGGGTGAGTTTTTTTTCACTCAGAGAGTCGTGGATGCCTGGGATGCGCTGCCTGGTATGGCGGTAGAGGCAAACATATTAGAGATGCTTAAGAAATATCTAGATAGACACATGGATGCAAGGAGGATGGAGGGATGTGAACATGGTGTAGGTAGGAGGGATTAGTGTCTGGATGTTTCTGATATGCTTTTCAGCTGGCTTGATACTACATTATGGGCTGAGTGGTCTCTTCCTATATGCTCATTACATTTCCTTTCTTTCTCCTACCATCCCCTCACGCTAGAAATAATGTACAGTAACCAGTTAGGGAGGAAACCAAAGCACCTGAGGGAAATCTACATTATCACAGGAGAACAGGCAAACGCCACATAAAGAGTACCCTAAGTCAGGGTCAAGCCCAGGGCAGTGGAATTGAGAAGCATCAACATTACCTACTGCTGCACTAACTTGTTAATGATTTTGTGCCATCTATCATACTGTGCATGGCTTTGGTCCCCTTATTTAAGAAAGGGTAGAATTGAATTGAGGCTGTCTAAAAGAGATGAGAGGGCTGTCCTATTGTGAGTGCCTAAAGAAGTTAGGTGTGGGCACGTGGCCAAGTGGTTAACATATTCGACTAGCGACCTGAAGGTCGTGAGTTCGAGCCCCAGCCAAGGCAGCGTGTTGTGTCCTTGAGCAAGGCACTTAACCACACAGTGCTCTGCGACGACACTGATACCAAGCTGCATCGGCCCTTGCCCTTCCCTTGGATAACGTTGGTGTCATGGAGAGGGGAGACTTGCAGCATGGGCAACTGCTGGTCTTCGATACAACCCTGCCCAGCACTGCGCCCTGGAGAATGAAGACTTTCCAGGTGCAGATCCATGGTCTCGCAAGACTAACGGATGCCTTTATAAAGAAGTTAGATCTGTTGTCTTTGCGATTAAGAAGAATAAAGAAGAATCTTATTGAAACAGTATCTTAAGGAGGCATGGCAGGATAGATGTTGAGTGTTTCCACCAGTGTAAAGTGTCATGAACAAGGGGGCATTGTTACAAGAGGCAGCCTTTTGAAACTGAAGTGGGAGTATTTCCTCCTTGGAGAGAGTGGTTAGCCTGTTGTATTCTCTATCCCAGATGGTACTGGGAACTGGAACCTCGAAGAGGTTAAAAAAAGAGGCAGGTAAATTTTTGTTAGATAAAGAAATGCAGGGCTATGGAGATTTAGCACAGAAGAGGAGTTGAGACAGGGTAGATCAACCTCGATATTATTTAATAGTGGACCTGGTGGCTAATCCCTGCTCCTAATTTTTGTGTGTTCTCTTCAGAAGTCTGTATTTGGTGTTCTATGTTACACCTTGTTTCTGGTCTAACACCATGCGATACGAATCTTTATACAATTGTCTCATTTCCTCTAGGAGCTTCACTTCCCTCCACACTCCTTCACATCCCAAAGATGTGCTGGTTGATAGGTTGCTTGGCTGCCGTAACATTACCTCTATTATAGTTAACTAGCAGGAGAATCACAGTGAAGCTGACAGGCTTCTGGGATAGAATAGGTTATAATGGAATGTTATTGATGGTGTTTGTCTGAGCATTGGGATAGACTTGATAGACCAAAGTTTCTTCTGTATCAACGGAGAAAAGGAGATTGTCCGATTTCTTCTCTCCTAACTAGATTAAATTGCCTGTGGCATTCTCCCTTAAGATCAGTACCTGTAGCTGGGACTATTATACCTCCAAGATGGAAAACGTAGAAGCATCAGTATAGTATATATAGTACTTCAGTATATTCAATCTTGAGAGAAAGTCATTTTGTACAAATGGCCTTGGCATGTCTCCAAGTTGGAAAAAATAGGAATCAATCAACATCTGGGAATACCTGCAGTCAAAGGGGTTGACTTCACCTTCTGACAGAAGAATACTTATGCCTGTGAAAACTTCCTCCTGTAAAACAGCAGAAAAAATGGCCACAGCGGTGTGATTTTCATCAGTTGCTCAAATTATCTGCCAGCGTCGGATATTGATTGTGGCAGAAATTTGGGTTTCTATATCGTCACCACTGAGACTCTGATTTAAGAGCAACCTAGGGTGCAGGATTCAAAGCCCCTCACCCTTCCATTGATCAACAACAGCCTTCAGCACAAGAGTAGCACTGACTCAAAAATTAAGAACAAGCTAATTTATCCTAAAGGATCAAATTATTGTCCTGCTCCCTGCTGTTCTGTACCTAAAGTTCCGCCCATAAATGGCCAGAAATGGATCAATTAGTTTAATATAATTATTTATTTGGTTCTGCTAATTAAGAAACAAGAATAAAGTTCAAGTTTATTTGCACTCAACTATACACATATATATGTAGCTAAATGAAACAGCCTTCCTCAGGGGCCTAGATGCAAACACAGTGTATACAGTCGTGCACAGCACATCTAGTTATGATAGCACATACAGTCACAAAATAATATTAGTACAAGTCACTGAATGTGGAGGAGTTGATGTCTTTTCTTTCTGTATTTAATGGCTACCTGGAGTAGACAAATATTAAAGTTATATTATACATCCGTACTTTGACAATAGAATGAACCTTTGAACTGAAGCTTGATGGTGCAGGGGATGTTGGCCTGGAGCCATGTTTCTGCAAGAACAAATATGTGGCAGTTCCTCATCTCATGCTGGCTTGGCAGACAAAGGTATATCAAGTTTCCCCAAACCTAGCACAGATTCCAGTGCACCCACCATGTTTCTGTTCAGTTCCACTGCCACCATGCCTCCTCCCCTGGGTGGCTGTAATAGGTGATGCGAAGCATGAGGGAATGGTCTGCACAACAGTCCACACATCTCCCCCACCATTAGTCTCACCAATAAGCTACTGAGCTGTACGCAGTATTTTATGTTACCAATGTCCAACAGGGTCTTGAAATCACAAGAAAAATATTTGAAACACATATTTGCATGATTTGTTGAACCTAGAGAGGCAGCTGCTACCAAGAACACTCGTCCTGCAGGATCTCACTAATTAGTTACCATGTGCTGTATAAAACTGGCTAAAACGTTGACTGTACTCCTTTCCGTAGATGCTGTCTGGCCTGCGGGGTTCCTCCAGCATTTTGTGTGTGGTTGCTTGGGTTTCCAGCATCTGCAGATTTTCTCTTGTTTGTGTTAGGGAATTTCTAGACAAATTGTGAAAAGTAACAAATACAATTGTTTAGGTTTAAAAATACAGACAATATAAAGACTAGATCTTAAAACATTGGATCTGATATACTTCCTGATCAACAAATTTGATTTTCCTGTGTTAAGGCTTCCATTGTTTATCTGCTTGATTCAACATTCATCTGCATCTGGTAAACTCTACTTGTAATGGCTGTTGGAAAGGTACAGAATGAGACCAAAAATCTTCCATTTAGGAAAAGTTGGAAAGTCAATGATGTGGGCAAATAGATTCTTATTTCATTTTAAGGGTCTTATTGGTGAAGAACTGGGCCATTTCACTTTGGAACTGTCCTAGTTGGCAATATTAGAGGATGACCCAAAGAAGCTGGGGGGGTGGGAGGGGTGCACAGACTCCGAATGGGACCTGCTGTTTGATCTATTGCTGTTTGCTCCACAGTTGGTCAATCACTCCAATCATGTATCCGGCATCCTTCTGGTTTGAGGTTCCCAGCACAGCCTATGTGTTCCTAATCGTCATTAACCTCTTCATTGGTATCACAGCCACAGTTGCCACATTCCTGCTTCAACTGTTTGAACACGACAAGGTGAGGACTCAAGCAGTGTAAACATCTTGTATTCTCCTCCAGATTTTTCACATTGCCTTCTGATCCATTTTTCTATGGGGCAGGTCTGAGAACAGAGACAGAAATAGCCTGTGAATGCCTATCAGCAGTATATTAGGTTTATAACTATTGTGCATTGCTGTAGTATTTGGTTCATCCTATTAAGAAGTTAAAGAGTACAATGGTGGTCTGTGTTGTTCTGCCGAGCGTTGTGGGCATGCCACGTTGGCACCAGAATGTGCGGCAACACTTGTGGGCTGCTCCCAGCGCAGCCTCAGGTGTGTTGATCGCTAATACGATGACACATTTCACTGTATGTTTCGATACATATTTGTGAGAAATAAACTTGAATCTTGAAACTGTGTCCTCCTTTACAATCTCTAAATAGTAGATGGTGCATAAAATCACATCAGGGGACTCTTGTGCATGTGCAAAGAAGCACAATGAGCAATCATCTGGGTTTAAAATATCACTTACAATGTTAAAGAAAAATTTATTACAAATAGCAGTGAGGTCATGGTGAATTTAGTCTATTTTTGAGTGGCAGTGGTTGAATTATAAATATTGGCCAGGAAGTGGGAGGGAGCTTACCTCTTCACCTACGAGCAGTACTACAGGATCTTTTGCATCCATTTCAGAGGATAGGGGATAGTTTAATATTTCACACAGAGCAGCAACTCCTGGAAGTGTAGATGCAAAATACCACAAATCCTGGAGATCTAAGGTTGAAGAGAACTATGGTGGAACCTTGCAGCAGGTCTAGCAGCTCTTGAATAAAGTCAAGTTGAAAACACATTGACCTCAGACATTAAACCTATCATCTTTTCTTATCGGATATGAATTACACCTGTAATATTTCCATTATTTTTATGTTTTCATATTAATTAATTAATGTATTTATTGACTGAGGTACAACATGCCCTTCGAGCCGCTGTCACCCTATTTAACCTTAGCCTAATTACAGGACAATTTATAATGACCAGTTAACCCACCAACTGGTACATCTTTGTCCATGGGAGAAAACTGGAGCACCCAGAGGAAGCCTACACAGTCACGGGGAGAACATACAATCTCCTTACAACGACGGGAATTGAACCCGGGTCACTGGTACTATAAAGCATTGTGCTAACCACTGTGTTACTGCCGCACCACTGCAGCCATTCCTTGGTCTTTCACTGAAGCCTCATAATAAACCACATATTCAGGTTTCTAGAGTCGAGGACAGCACTGCAAACTTTGGACTCGTGACAGTACTGAGCCAAGGCAGTGATTTTAGCTGTGAGCAGGCCTTCGGTCAATCCATTTCTTTCTCACTTCCAGAAGCCAAATTAAATGTAAGGAGACTTCTGGTGAAATTATGACATTTGAAGATTAAAATAGGTTATATTGCTCATCAAGCCTCCTCTTACAATGCTTGAATTGACACTAATGTTATAATTTCACAGGGAAAGCTTTACTTCCACTCAACCATGTACAGGTATATGTAGAATGAACTGTAATTATATCTCTACTGCTAGTCAGCCACCCACTGAATAATTTGCATCTTTTGTGAGTAATGTTTATCAGAGTGAGACAGTTATTAACTGGTGTCCAGATGGTCGAAAATATAGAGCCACTACACTGTGAAAAATTTGGGATGTGAGACAATGGCTTAGACCGGGTAGATAGCATAACAAGATGTTTTGTGCCTGCAATGATGGCAAAACTGCAAAGAATCCATTGATATCTGGTACTTATCTGATTTTTAAATATGATTACAGTCAGGTTCTTTTTGCTTTTACGTGTTTTAAAAAGAGCACTTTGCAATTTCTTTGATTTGTTTTGAATTGTGTTTCCATCATAATTTAGCTCCTGTTTCTTCCCTTTGCAGGATCTGAAAGCCGTGAATGGCTACCTGAAATGTTGTTTTCTCATTTTCCCGAATTACAATCTGGGTCATGGACTCATGGAAATGGCCTACAACGAGTACATCAATGAATACTATGCGAAAATAGGTAATTCCAGTTGCCCACCTGACTCGAATAGTTCACCATTTTCAAAGCATGACTGGAAAATAAAGAGAGTATTTGTTGATAAAATATAGCCACATCAGTATTGTTATGTATAGCATACCCACAGCTATGGGCATCTGTATAGCGTGGTTAAGTTACAACTATACTAGAGTGTAAAATGTACTCATGGTAGTGTTTGATCTTTAGGTTTAACCTCAAATTGTTCCCATAAGCTTAACCATTATGTTTCCTGTGCTGGTTAATGAAAACACCGTTTCAGAGCCATCTGTTTTGATTTGTGGATTCCAGTGTTAATGTGATATAATGGAGATTCCACTTAATTCCTGTGTCACTGATCTTGGTGGGAAAACATTGGCTTGCCCGTTGACCCTGAGGGATCTTTATTTACTGGTTCCAGTAAGCTTTCCTCTTCAGAAAAGAACTGTAGAATTAGTAGATGTAGAACTGATCCATTGCATCTCAACAAGGCTCTGCTGGAATTTGCAGCCAAGGACCAGTAGCCAAACACATCCCTGGCATCCAGCCATTCATTTTAAAATATTTATTGCAATATTTAAAAATATTCCAGACCCTTGAGCCCAGCCGTGCCCTAATTTAATCCTAGCCTCATCACGGGACAGTTTACAATGACCAATTAACCTACCAGTGGATACATCTTTGGACTGGGGGAGGAAACGGGAGCTCCCAGAGGAAGCCCACGCAGTCATGGGGAGAGCATACAAACTCCTTACAGGCAGTGGCGGGTATTGAACCTGGGTCACTGGTACTGTAAAGCGTTGTGCTGACAACTACACTACTGTTACTGCACTCTTGTCTTCTGGTTTGGAAGGTCGAGCTGTAAAATCAGAGCTGATCAGGAAAGAAGGTATTGCTTTACTCACTGACCTCATCAACACAAGGAAAGATTATGACCAGTGCTACAGTTGATGTATTTGTCAGTTCACAGATGCACAGTCTATTTCAACCAAACAATTAAATATTTTGCTCATCTACTACTCTGGAAATGTTGAGATGGTGGGAGGTGAATCTCTTCACTCTGTGCTACGTCTTCCTGAAAGGTCAGGGTCATGACAAGCTCATGTTCCGTTGAGATTAAAAGCATTTTGCCTACATACCAAACTTGATGTAAGTGCATAGACACAAAGCCAGGATTCCTTATACAGTGAAGTATCAATTGATCTAGCTTACATTGGCAATTTCATGCATTATCATCTTATTTCTGTTGCTTTGTATTCACACCTGGATGGTATGAACGCTATTTATCCTGCAGAGAGGTCTGAATTTGTCTCTAATGGTTAAAATTTCTCTCTGCAGGTCAATTTGGAAAGATGAAGTCTCCCTTTGAGTGGGATATTGTGACACGAGGGCTAGTTGCAATGACGATAGAAGGGTTTGTGGGTTTCTTCATCACAATCATGTGCCAGTACAATTTCTTCAGAAAGCCACAGTAAGTTTGTTCTATATCATATCACCTATAGACTCCTGTATCATTTAGGCTTGCAACTTCAGAGGAGGATCACTGTGTGTCTTCGAATTTGATGTGGAGTTACTCTTCAGTCTTCATGGTACTTAAAAAAAAAGAACAATTAAACAGTGTCTTTCTTCCGCTTCCGCATCCTTGGATGCTACAAAAGTTCCATTATCATCAAAACAAATTTAATCAAGGAATTTGTATCAGTGGAGATTATTTAAACAGGGTGGAATCAAGTATATATTCTTGAGTTCTTTCTTGGAGTGGATATTTCAAAGGTGGTTATATGATACATTCGGAGTTGAAATTGTAGAATTGTTGCAGCATTGATGGAAACTATTTGAGTCATTAAATCTTATAAAACTTGCCCATTCCCAATAATTCCCATCTCCTTACACTTCCCCTGTGGCCCTGCAATTATTCTCCCTTAAGTGGCTATCCACTTTTATTTTGTAAGCTCCTGTTGACTGCTTCCACTTCCCATGCAGTCCTGAGTTCTAAATCTCTGAGATCAATAGAAGCTCTTTTCCTCACTTTCTTCCCTATATCTTTCACCTGCCATTATTAATCTCTTCCTCAATCTCTCTGCCTTCCCCCTCCCCCTTTCCCCCTCCCCTTTCCCCCTCCCCTTTCCCCCTCCCCTTTCCCCCTCCCCTTTCCCCCTCCCCTTTCCCCCTCCCCTTTCCCCCTCCCCTTTCCCCCTCCCCTTTCCCCCTCCCCTTTCCCCCTCCCCTTTCCCCTCCCCCTTTCCCCCTCCCCCTTTCCCCCTCCCCTTCCCCCTCCCCTTCCCCCTCCCCCTCTCCCCCTTCCCCCTCTCCTCTCCCCCTCCCCTCCCCTCTTCCCCCCTCCCCTCTTCCCCCTTCTCCCCCTTTCCCTGTCCCTCCCCCTCCCCTCCCCCTCTCCCCTCCCCTCCCCTCTCCCCTCTTTTCCCCTCCCCCCCTCCCTTTGCCCTCTCCCCCTTTCCCCCTTAACCCTCCTTCCCCTCTTTTCCACTCCCCTCTTTTCCACTCCCCTCTTTCCCACTCCCCCTCTCCCCTCTCCCCCCTCCCCCTCTCCCCTCCCTTCTCCCCCTCTCCCCCTTTCCCTGTCCCTCCCCCTCTCTCCTCCCCTCCCCCTCTCTCCTCCCCTCCCCCTCTCTCCTCCCCTCCCCCTCTCTCCTCCCCTCCCCCTCTCCCTTTCCCCTCCCCCTCTCCCTTTCCCCCTTCCCCTCCCTTCCCTCTTTCCCCGTCTCCCCTCTTTCCCACTCCCCCTTCCCCTCTCCCCTCTCCCCTCTCCCCCTCCCTCCTCCCCTCTCCCCCTCCCCTCTCCCCCTCCCTCCCCTCTTCCCCTTCTCCCCCTTTCCCCATCCCTCCCCCTCTCCCCTCCCCCTCTCTCCTCCCCTCCCCCTCTCTCCTCCCCTCCCCCTCTCTCCTCTCCTCCCCCTCTCTCCTCCCCTCCCCCTCTCCCCTCCCCCTCTCCCCTCTTTTCCCCTCCCCTCTTTTCCCCTCCCCTCTCCCTTTGCCCTTTCCCCCTTACCCCTCCCTCCCCTCTTTCCCCCTCCCCTCTTTCCCCCTCCCCTCTTTCCCCCTCCCCTCTTTCCCCCTCCCCCTCTCCCCCTTTCCCTGTCCCTCCCCCTCTCTCCTCCCCTCCCCTCTCCCTTTCCCCTCCCCTCTCCCTTTCCCCTCCCCTCTCCCTTTCCCCTCCCCCTCTCCCTTTCCCCTCCCCCTCTCCCTTTCCCCTCCCCCTCTCCCTTTCCCCCTTCCCCCTCCCTTCCCTCTTTCCTCATCTCCCCTCTTTCCCACTCCCCCTTCCCCTCTCCCCATCCCTCTCTCCCCGCGCCCCCTCCCCCTCCCCTCTGTCCCCCTCCCCTCTTTCCCCCTCCCTCCCCCTCCCCTCTTTCCCCCTCCCCCTCTCCCCTCTTTCCCCCTCCCCCTCTCCCCTCTCCCTCCCCCTCTCCCCTCTCCCCTCTCCCCTCTCCCCTCTCCCTTCTCCCCTCTCCCCTCTCCCCTCTCCCCTCTCCCCTCTCCCCTCTCCCTCCCCCTCCCCTCCCCTCTCCGCCTCTCCCCCTCTCCTCCTCCTCCTCTTCCTCCTCTTCCCCTTTCCCCCTCCCCCCCTCCTTTGCCACTGCCCCTCCCCATAACTGAAATATATTCTCTTTGTTTGCCTCAACTAAATCAGTTTTGATCTCAGAACCTCAATCAAACTTCATCTAGATCTTCTTTGCTCTGGAGAGAAGAATCCCAGCTTCACTAGTCCAAGCTTAGTGCTGAAATCCATCATTCCCAGTAAATATTTTCTGCATTTTGACTTGCGGGTCCTAGAGTGGGGTGAGCAGAGTTGAATGCAGCATTTCAATTTTGAATTTGTTTTATATATGGATGTACTGTAATCTCCTCATTTCTGGACTCTGTTCCTTTATTCGTGAAGTTCACAATCCCCATATCCTCATACTTTCCCAATACTGTGCTTTTGATATGTCCAACATTTTTAAAGATTTATGCACCGACATATCCAAGTCTATCTGTTCCTGCACCATCCTTCGAACTCTGGAATTAATATTTTATCTTTTACATACACCAAAACTCCTAGGCAAAAGGGCAGGTTCAGAACAAATTTATTTATGCGAGGCTGGTAAGTCAACCAGGAAGAGGCATTATGTTCCACAGGCACGGCAGTTACTGTAATGGGATGATAGTTGATACTGCAGTAAAAGGACTTCAAAGGATTTCTTCAGACTAACCTTCATTTTGATGCTGTCCCTTGTATTTGACAGAACAACCATGCTTTGATAGTGCCAAGATGTTGTTGTACTTGGTTTGCATTACCTCTTTTGATGCTTCTTCAGTCAATGGGCTGACTCCTACTTCTAGTCCATCTGGTTGTACATAACCCCTCCTCTTATGTTACAGACGCCTGCCCGTTTCCAACAAGCCAATAGAGGATGATGATATTGATGTGGGGAATGAGAGGAGACGTGTGCTACGAGGAGATGCAGACACTGACGTTCTTAAAATTCAGAACCTGACGAAGGTAAACAACAGCAGGGAGAACACTTAAAATTTAAATAGAAGAGTATGTTTCATTTTTATACTGCCTTTTATAACATACAAATGTTAATAATCATAGAGTTCAAAGGTGCAAGAAAAGGCTGTTTGTCCCACTGTGCACTTGCAAGCCAACTGTGAGTCTCTATCTATTTATCTGTCTAGCTATTTATTTATTTATCTATTAAGATACAGCGTAGAATAGGTCCTCCTGGTCCTTCAAGCCATGCCACCCAACAATCCCCCTATTTATCCTAGCCTCTTCATGGGACAATGTACTTCTTCGGCTATCCATCGATTTTCAATGATGACTGAGGCCTGGGCAAGGTTGTATGGAAGACCGGCAGTTGCTCATGCTGCAAGTCTCCCCTCTCTGCGCCACCGATGTTGTCCAAGGGAAGGGCATTAGGACCTTGCTTGATACCGGTGTCATCGCAGAGCAATGTGTGGTTAAGTGCCTTGCTCAAGGACACAACATGCTGCCTCAGCTGAGACTCGAACTAGAGACCTTCAGATCACTAGACCGACTCCTTAACCACTTGGCCACGTGCCACACTAGGACAATGTACAATGACCAATTAACCTACTAATGGTATGTTCTTGGACTGAGGAGGAAACTGGAGCACCTGGAGGTAATCCACGTGGTCACGGGGAGAATGTACAAACTCCTTACAGGCAGTGGTGGGTATTGAACCCTGGTCGCCTGTCCTATAAAGCGTTGTGCAAGCCAGTACACTACCATGCCTCTTTTGAAGCTACCCAGTCTCTGAACTTGCACCATTCCATTTACTCAGGAATCAGTCACCGATCACCACAACCAACATTGTTGACAAACTTGCTAAAAAAGATGCTGCCACTGTTTGCCAAATTATCTGCTGTCCCGCAGACCTAATGCCAGCTGTCTAACACCTCCCTCTGGACCATGAAGCAACAACTAAGCATAGGCTATTATCTCCTAGACAGACATTGACTTCCTCAAGAGATCTTTCCTTCATATCCTTAACACTAATATTGCAGTTTGTCTTCATGGCTGTTTATCAGTCTTTGTTTATGTATAGTTTCATAAATTATATCGTATTTCTTTTATTTTTCCGGTAAATGCCTGCAAGAAAATGACTCTCAAAGTAGTATATGGTAATATGTACATACTTTGGTAATAAATTTACTTTGAACTTTCCAGACAAAGGCTGTTGTTCCCCTCCACAAATGCTGCCTGATTTGCTGAATTCCTTCAGCGTTTTGTGTGTGTTGCTCAAGATTTCCAGCATCTGAAGAACCTCTAGTGTTCATGATTTGTGCCTATCACCTCTAAACTTTCTGCCACCTCATCAATTGACAGTTTCCTTGTCCCAGCAAACTTAATATTAACTTCGATCCTACCATTCCAGAGTGAGGTTGTGCTTAAAACTTTTCAGTTCTTCCTTGAAAGGTCACCCAACTAGTTCCTCGTCAGTACCACCAATCTTCACTTGGCTGAACTTATCTTCGAACTGAATGACTTCATTAGCTCCACAGTGCTATGAGAATCCACATGGATCCAAGCTGTACCTGTCTCTTCCCAGGATAAGTGGTCCTGTTCTTGTGTGTGCTGGTCAAGTCTCCTCTCCCACTCATTGATGACGAGATGACGTTAGTTCCTGTTCTCAATAAGAACTGAAATGTTTTGTCACATCTGCCGTCAACTGCCACCCATTTACTCATGCCATTTCAGCACCATTAAGGCAAACCCCTACAACCAAACTATGAAATATAATGTTACTGTGAATAGTTGAGAGTATAATTCACTCTTGCCTAAGAGAGATCTCCAAAAGACCAGGGGAAATAAATTACTTATTTTGACCCGTCTGTGTGAAGTCCCCAGTACTGACCTGTCAGATGCACAAGGCAGTCACACTGAAATAGGCTTCACAGGCTTTCCGTAAAGCCTGCCCGAAAATGACTGGATCTCAGACCCTGCACATGCAACTGAAAATTTCTCAAAGTAGTGTCTATTTGTGTTGGACACCAGCACATCCAAAGTTGCTGCTTCTCGGAAAGCCAGGTACACCAAAAACCTGGAATGAATATCCTGGTCCTGGTGATCCCTGCCACGTGTCCCTAATTTCTAATTTTATTTTATTTTAAATAAAATTTGTATTGTATTATACATAAAATCCTGTCATGGCACAATCCAATTTCCTGATCATTGTCACCATAATAATTGTTTAATTATTCCTGTGATAATATCAAGAAACAAAAATATATCACACCTGACAGGGCTGGTCTCCATGTAAAAAAAATTCCAGTTAATACTCAGTAGGCTGTGCGTGTTCTTCCCAGTGAAATGTGAGATCAAGATGAACTGAAATTTAAACAAGTGAAAATCTGCAGATGCTGGACATCTAAGCAACACACACAAACTGCTGGAGGAATTCAGCAGGTTGCTGAGTGGCCTGCTGGGTTCTTCCAGCGTTTTGTGTGTGTTGATGAGGTGAATTTTGTTCTGTTTCACTCTAGTACTTGATTAATCTGCAGGTGTACAAGTCTCGGAGGATGGGCCGTATCTTGGCAGTAGATCGATTGTGTACCGGTGTGCGGCCAGGAGAGTGCTTTGGCTTACTGGGAGTGAACGGAGCAGGGAAGACTACAACGTTCAAGATGCTGACTGGGGATGAGAGTACAACTGGTGGAGAGGCCTTTGTTAATGGAAACAGGTAAATGATGACAGTTGCTTGCCACAGTAAGGCAAGGAAAAACTGTTAGTAAATACCCTTTAAACTTTGTATCATTAATACAGCCCTAAAACCTAAATTTCACAGGAAAAAGGACACTTTATCTATGGTCATGCAAGGCAGGAATGTACGACACTTATCTTCTTGTTTGTTTGTTTCAGCATTCTTAAGGACCTGCTGAAAGTCCAGCAGAGTATTGGCTACTGTCCACAGTTTGATGCACTTTTCGATGAGCTCACTGCACGGGAACATATGGAGCTCTACACCAGATTACGTGGAGTCCCCTGGAAAGATGAAGAGAGGGTAAGGATTGGGAGGAGGCTCCAGATTTAATTTAATGCGAAATAATGTTGATAGAATTTACAACACCAAACCAGGAAATTGTGTTCCGGTTAGTGACCTTTTCAATATCTTGGCTCCAAAGTATTTTTATGAGGCTTTATTTTTACAATGGTTTGAAAATGCCAGTGAAATTCTCCCAATACAAATATTTTCCTAATACTTTTATTAAAAAAATGCTCAAGGTGCCATCAGAATGAATAGAACGCAGCACTTCGTGGTATGCCCTGGAAGCAGTGAACTAATTATCCTCAAGTGGTTAGGAATTTTTTTTCTCCCAACAGTGGATTACATTTCTGAAAATAAATATTTCTGTACATAGGACTATAAAGAAAACTGCTTCCACCAAATTTACTTGTCCTGTACTGGTCAACGCTGACAGACTTGCTATTGATTTTCCCCTCGAGCATTATACATTTCCTTCTTGTTAGGTACATTGAAGATCTTACTCCAGTAGATTCTATTACTGCAATCCTGCAGAAGCCTCAGGGAGTCAGGTAGAGAGCAACTTAACTTCTGTGTCAGTTGGTGCTATTGGAATGGCAAGATTTTCCTTGTTTGCTGATCTTCCTATAGATGCTGCTTGGCCTGCTGCGTTCACCAGCAACTTTGATGTGTGTTGCTTGAATTTCCAGCATCTGCAGAATTCCTGTTGTTTGCGTTTGAAACGGTCTACTGATAGGTTTGTGCTGGTTGGTGAACCTACTCCCACCCATCTTCATGAATTCCTTTCAGTATACCCTTCTGCTTCCTCCCTGAGCTTACATAATTTCTTCATACGTATGCCAGTGTTATTTGTCTCAACCTTTTCACGTGGTAACCTAACGCACACTTGGATAAAGAGGCTCCTGCTGTTCAAACAGCCCCATTGATGTGTGGGTTGGTACAATAATTGCCTCTCTAAGTTGCTCCAAATGAGTAGATGAGTGGCTGATTCTGAAGAGGGTTACTGGGAATGTGGCAAGAATTAATTAGGTTTAGATTTAGTGTAAATAGGTGCTTATTGGTCAGCACAGACTTGTGGGCTGAAAATCCTGTGTGCTGAAAGCTGATTTTAGTTACACGACAGTTTGTTTCATTTAACGTGATGTTACTCAGGAGCAAACCAACTAAGAGATTAAAATCTCGCGTCATTTAGCCTCAGTACTAAGAATTTGCCCCTTAAAATTTGTATTGATTTAGAGACATGTCTAGAAGATACTGCAGAATCTCAATTGATGGAAGCAGCGATGACTCATATAGCTCCTCAGCCTGCTGTACCGTTCAATAAAAGTTTGCCCCAGCACCAACTTCCTGACCAGAGAAGTCTAATAGAAGTTTACAGAATATTTATGGGGCTTGATAAACACAATACAGGGAAGATGCCTGCATGGACCAAAGGGTCAAGGAGCACAGGTTAGTTATTGGAGTGGAAGGTGTAGAACTGAGAGGACTGAAAGTCAGAATTTTTTTCCACTGTACTGTGGAGGGAGACACAGTCACGGAGCTTATTCAAAACAGAGTGCAATATTAAGAGAATCGAGAGATGTAGAACAAATCTTCTCCCAAGCTACAGTTCTCTTGCAGACTGCATCAGGTTTTCCTCCAGGATTTCCCTGTATTTTGCTGCATTCATTTTACCCTCTACCTTCACAAGCTTTCCAGGATCTGCTGCAGTGAAGCATCCCCACAGCATGATGGAGCCACCACCAGGCTTCATGGTAGGGATGGTGCGTTTTTGATGATGTGCGGTGTTTGGATTATGCCAAACATAGTGTTTGGTCTGATGGCCAAAAGGCTCAGTTTTGGTTTCATCAGACCATAGAACCTTCGTCCAGCCGACTTCAGAGCCTGCCATTTTCCCATAAAGCGTTTGATGGCTCTGGACCTGAATTCATTAGAATTCAGAAGAATGAGGGGTGACCTTATTGAAATGGTGAAATCGTGACTCACCTTGATAGAGTGGATGTGGAGAAGGTGTTTCCTATAGTGGGAGAGTCTAAGACCAGAGGACGCTGCCTCGGAATAGAAGGGCAGGCGTCCTTTTAGATCGAAGATGAGGAATTTCTTTAGCCAGAGAGCGGTAAATCTGTGGAATTCTTTGCCACAGGCAGCTGTGGAGGCTGAGTCTTTATTTATATTTAAGGCAGAGGTTGATAGATTCTTGATTGGTCAAGGCATGAAGGGATATGGGGAAAAGGCAGGAGACTGGGGCTGAGAGGAAAATTGGATCAGCCATGATGAATGGCAGAATGGACTCAATGGGCCAAATGGCCTAATTCTACCCCTATATCTTATGGTCTAAAGCTGTGTGATGAAGATATGGGGGATAGTGCAAGGAAATGAGACTGAAGTAGAAAATTTATCCAGAATCTTGATAAAACGTGAAGACCAGAGGGTAAGGTGGTCTGTTCCTGTTGCGATTTCATATGTTTTGTTTCCATGTTCTACCAAATTAAATTCAAGATTGTCTAATGTCATTTCCTTAAATAAGTGTAAAGGAGAACGAAATAATTGTTACTCCACATCTGATGCAGCACAAAAATACACATAAGATGAAGGACACAATAATTTTTTTAAAATACACAAATATAATACATAAGATAGCCTATATAAATAGATTAATTGTATGTCCATGAAGTGATGCCTGGCTGTACATAAGGTGAGTGACAGAAAATAATGTAGTAGTGGTGGAGTGAGTGGCTGGCTGCTTTTGAGTCAGGTGATCCTGGCTTGGATGCTACCAAGCTTCCTCCCTGATGGGAGTGAGACAAATAGTCCATGAGCAGGGTGGATGCGATCTTTCGTGGTGTTACTGGCCCTTTTCCGACACCTTTCTGTTTGTATATTCTTGATGGTGGGTAGGCTGGTGCCAGTGATGCATTGGGCAGTTCTGACTTCCCACTGAAGAGTCTTCCTGTCTGCTGCAGTGCAGTTTCTATGCCAAGAAGTGATGTTGCTTGTCAGGGTGCTCTCTACTGCGCATCTGTGGATTGTCATGGGTATAGATGTGAAAAGCCTAGCTCTCTTCAGCCTTTCTCAGAAAGTAGAGGTGTCAGTGAGCTTTCTTGACTGTGTAGGATGTGTTCTCAGACTATGAGAGGTTGTGTGTGATGTGCACTCCCAGTAGTTTAAAACCGTGTTGCCGATGTAAACGGGTGTCAATGGGTGCAAATTCTCCTAAAGTTGATAACCATCTCTTTTGTCTTGTTGATATTAAGAAAGAGGTTATTTGTCAGGCACCAGACCTTGAGTTCCATATCCTCTCTGTAGGCCATCTCATCGTTGTTGGCGATGAGCCCCACCACTGTCTTGTCATTGGCAAACTTGATGATGTGATTGCTCGAGTGTCATGCAGCTCTGCAGCCATGTGTGAGCAGAGTGTGCAGCAATGGGGTCAGCACACAGCCCTGAGGGGCACGCGTTTTGGGGAGGATGGAGAGGGAGGAGGGGTTGTGCATCCTGTGAGGTCTGTTCATTAGGAAGTCCAACACACAGTTATACATGGGTGTATTTAGGCTGAGGAGCAGGAGTTTGTTCACCAAGGTTTGTGGGACAACAATGTTGAATACTGACTGAAATCCAGAAACGACATATTGACATAAGTGTCCTTATCTTTTGGTGTGGCAGCGTCAGGTGCATGAGGGATGCTATGGCATGTGTTATAGATGTTATGGCATCTGTCAGTAAGCATATTGGTAAGTGTTCAATGTGGCGGGAAAGACATTTTTCAGATGTGCCATTACAACCAGTCAAAGTACTTCATATTGATTGATGTCAGTGCCACTGGGCAGTATTCATTTAGTTCTGAAGGTGTACAGTTCTTTTGTACAGGGATGATGGTGGGTGATTTGAACCATGTCGGGACAGCAGCCTGGATAAGTGAAGTGTTGAAGATGTCAGTGAGCTGGTGTGTATACTCCCTGTACTCGGCCTGGGATGCTGTCCGTCCCAGCCACATTACGGGGGGTGACCCTCTGCAAAGTCCATCTCACATGTACTGTTATTATGGGCAGTGGATGCTCACCTGGGAGTGAAGTAGCTTTTGTGGCCGACGTTGTGCTGCATGCCTTGAAGCATGTGTAACAGTTGTTTAGTGTCAGGGAGGCAGGCATCACTGGTATAGCCAACGCCGTTTTTCCTCATGTGGTTGGTAATGCTCTTGATGCCCAGCCACGTACACCAGAGATCATTATGGGACAGGTGTCCTTGAATTTTTTGTGCATAGACCGTCTTCGCCCACTTGATGCCGAAGATGAGGTTTCACCTGGCTACTCTGAGAGCTGTTCTTCATTGGACTTGAAGGAAGCGTCTCAGGAATTTAGTATGGAGCACACCTCTGCATTCAGCCTGGGCTTCTGGTTGGGCTGCAGGATGACCATTCTTAAGGTACCAAAGTCGTGATATAGCCCATGACAGATGAGGCATATTCCTCGAGGTCTGTGTCTTCTCTGTTTGTGGTGGTCTCCTAGAGCATCTGCCAGTTAGTCTGTTCAGAACAATCCTGGAGCATAGAAATTGCCTCATTAGGCCACACAGTGATGGTCCTCTTAACTAGTTTCTCTATTATCAGCAGCGGTTGGTATGCTGGGATTAATATTATGGAGATGTCATGGAGTTCAGGGAGGCCAAGATGAGGGCGTGGGATTGCTTTGTAAGTACCATGTCTGTTCGTATAAACATGATAGAGCCTGTTTGTTCCCCTAGTGACCATGGTGATGTATTGGTGGAATTTTGGTAAACTGTCCTGCAGGTTGACATGATTGTAATCTCTTGTGATTATGAAGAGACTGTCGAGATGCTTGTTTTATAGAGAGCTGGTGATACTGTAAAGCACTACCAGTGCATCCTTCATATTCATGCTCAGGGGGCTGTAGACATTGGTGGTGAACACAACAGTAAGCTCCCTCGCAGGTATTGTGGCTGGCATTTAATTGTAAGATGCTCAATGTCGTATACACAAACATGCGCGTGCACACACCCACGCCCGTGCACACACCTACATCTGCACTCATCTACACCTACACACACACACACATACACACACCTACAAGTCTACACACGCGCTTACACATACACAGAATGCTGCAGGAGCTCAGCAAGTTAGGCCATTGAGGTTGCATAGTGGCATAGTGGATAGCACAACTCATTTACAGCTTGGAACATTTCGGAGGTCAATTCCAGAACCATAGTCTAAGGAGTCTGTGTACGTCCTTCCTGTGGAATACATAGGTTTCCTCTAGGTCCTCCAGTTTTCTCCCATAGTCCAAAGACTTACCAGCTGGGTTAATTGCTCATTGTAAATTGTCCCATGACTAGGTTTGTGTTAAATTGGGTTTGTCGTTGGTTGCTGGGGTGGCGTGGCTGAAAGAGTTGGAAGGGCCTATTCTGTGCTGTATCACTAAATAAAAACAAATAAACATCTAGGGAGGGGAAAATACTGTACATTTTGGAATGAGACCCTTCATCACAGATACTGCCTGACTTGCTGAATTTTTCCAGCATTTTGTATGTGTTCTGTTCCTCTAGATTTCATCCTAATAATGTTCCATTTGCCACGTCCTCATTGGTTCACTTCGACTGACCCTGTCTTAAAGTCGTGAAGCATCCCCACACCTCTTGCTCCCAAGCAATTTTGTATCATTAGCAAACTTGGTTATATTACCCAAAAAAGAAAATATAACAGCAAACTTGAAATAAGAGCAAAAAGAAAACACTGGAATTACGCAGCAGGTCAGGCAATATCTGAGGAGAAAGAAGCAGTTAATGTTACAGGACTGATACATTGAGTTTTGGATCCAAATTATTGACAAGCTATGGATAACTGTGAACACTGATCTCTGCAGCATCCTGCAAGTTACAGCCTCCCAGCTAATGAAGTGTCCATTGATTTCTACTCTTTGGTTTTTGTAACTCATCCTCTGCCAGTATATTTCCTCTAATGCACTGTAGTCTGTTTTTATTTAATAGCCTCTTGTCTCGTACTTTATTAAAGGCCCTTAAGAAATCTAAAATACACAACACCCATTGGTACCCTTTATCTATTCCTCTAGTTATAACTTCAAAAACACTAAAGGATTTATCAAAATGATCATCCTTTAATAAACTAACATTGACTGTCTTAATAATCTTTCTATTTTCTATTATTATTATTTTCTAAGTGTCCTGGGTCAGCTTTGGTTCTCCATTTCCTCTCCCCCTTTCTTCATGGAGGTACATATGTTCCCTCCCACCTGTGGGGATCACCCAAGAGGACCGCAGCCTGGAGGATTTTTATGTTTTTTGTGACAGCAGACACAGAATATTTGTGTAATTTTCTTCTGCTATGTCCTCATTGACTAATGTAATTTCTCTTGTCTTAGTCTATAGGATGCTCACATTAATTTTGCTATTCATTTTCATTTTACATGTTCCTTGAAACTTTTAGAGCCTACATTTATGTTTCTCACTTGATTATGCTTATTTTCTAGTTACCATTTTCCTGTCAGTGTTTTGAGCATTGTTAGATGAATTCCTAAATATTCCCAACCCTCACACTTACTGTTGCGCTTTGGCAATGTGATCCAACTTTTCCATTGTTGGTCTGGTTGGATCAGACTTTCTGCTGTGATTTTATGCTTTGAAATATAGACTTATTTGTTTAAAGTATGCATTAGTTCTTTAAAATGTTAATTGTTTATTTATTATCATACCTTTCAGTGTAGTTTCCCAGTCTATCAATATCACACGTTTGTCAATGGAACAATGTTGACAGGTACATTAGGATATGTTATAGTACAGTGAAGATGTGATATATATTTAGCACATATTTCTAAACTGAAGCTGTTTGTAAGTGAAACTGATTTAAAGATCAATACACACAATGCACTGGAGGAGCTCAGCAGATCAGACAGCATCTATGGGTGGGAATATGCTGTCGACGTTTCAGGCTGAGACCCTTCATCAAGTCCTGGTGAAGAGTCTCGGCCCCAAACGTAAAATGAGTTCCCCCAGCACATTGTTTTGTATTGCTCTAGATTTCCAGCATCTGCAGTATGCTGTCTGTGGCTTGAAGATCAAATTTTTCCATTGAACTGTCTTGTCTCCATTTTTTCTTTAGGTTATAAACTGGGCACTTGATAAACTGGAGCTCACAAAGTATGCAGACAAGCCTGCCGGAACATACAGTGGTGGCAACAAAAGGAAGCTCTCTACGGCCATTGCATTAATCGGCTACCCTTCCTTAATCTTCCTGGTAAGATTCACCAATAATTTGGGCGCCCAGGGGTAAATGAATTCTGCTCAGATCACAAAATGCAACCATTCCAGGTACCAAGGAGTGCAGGTGCATAGTTTATTGAAAGCAACCTCACAGTTAGACAATATGGTGAAGAAGGCATTTGGCATGCTGCCCTTCATCAGTTAGGAGTTGGGAAGTTATGTGGCAATTATATAAGGTGTTGGTGAAGCCACACTTGAAGTATTGGAAACTGTTTTGGTCACCCTGTAATGGGAAAGATGTTATTAAAAAGCACAGAAAAGATTCACCATCTGTTCAGTCAACTGTGTTAAGGTGACCCTTGCCTACTACCAATGTGCTTGCTTACATAATATTAGTAATTGCACTTCAAGGACAATTGTTGGTTGCAAACACTTGAGACACCCTGAATTTGTGTGTAAGTTCAGGTTCCCTGCTTTATTCATTCTGAACAGTAGCAGATATAAAAATATACTCCTACTCATGATTTATAAACTGTTTGAAGTCAATTAAAATATGATAATTGGGCTGTCTGAAACAAAATACAATTGGTCTCTAAGGACCAGTTTTCTAATTGAGAATTCCAAGGATAGAAGAGAAGCAACATATGGCTGATAATAACAGCTTGCAACAAATAAATGGATCCTGTCCTGCTGAGTATATCCACTGTTTTGTGTTTTTAGCTCAGTTTGACAGGTAGAGAGTTCCTATCACCCTATGAGCCTTGACATACAAAACATCATTCTCCACAACTTCTGCCAGCTTCAATGAGATCCTACCATCAAACACATTTTCACCTCACCCCCTACTCTCTACTTTCCATGGGGATCACTCCCTCTGTGATTCCTTTGTCCATTCATCCCTCCCCACTAATCTCCCCCTGGGACATATCCCTGCAAGTGATAGAAATGCTACACTTGCCATTCAGCTCCTATTTCACCTCCATTCAGGGCCGGAAATAGTCCTTCTGAGTGAGGCAGCACTTCACTTGTGAATCTGCTGGTGTCGTCTATTGTATCTGGTGCGCCCAGTTCGGCCTCCTTTACGTTAATGAGACCCGACGTAAACTGGGAGACTGCTTTGTCATGCACCCCCGCTCCATCCGACACAAGCAGAATTTCCCTGTGGCCAACCACTTTATTTCATATCCCCATTCCTGTTCTGACATGTTTGTCCATGGCCTCCTCTTTTGCCACAATGAGGCCACTGTCAGAATGGAGGAGCAACATCACCAGTCTGATGGCATGAACATCGATTTCTCCCTCCGGTATATTTTTTCCTTCCCCTTTTCTCCTCTTCTGTTCCCCATTCTGGCCTCTTACCTCCTATTCACCTGCCTATCAACTCCCCCTGATGCTTCTTCTTTTTCCCCTTCTACCATGGTCCACTCTCCTCTCCTATCAGATTGCTTCTGCTCCAGCCCTTTACCTTTCCCATCCACCTAGCTTCTCTTCTCACCTTCTAGCTAATTCCCCTTCCCCCCACCTTTTTATTCTGGCATCCTGTCCCTTCCTTTCCAGTCCTGAAGAAGGATCTTGGCCCGAAATGTCAACTGTTTCTTCATTTCATTGGCTGCTGCCTGACCTGCTGAGTTCCTCCAGCATTTCGTGTATGTGTGTTGCTCTGGATTTGCAGCATCTGCAGAATCTCTTGCGTTTATCTCCCCATTTGGCCCACAACTCTCTAAACTTCAAATGCAATGCAACAAGGAGTTGAGAAACCTAATGGCCTGAGGGAAGAAGCTGTTTCCCATCCTGACCACTCTTTCCTTTATGCATCAGAGTCTCCTGCCTGATGGTAGAATGTCAACAAGACATTTCAGTTTGCATTTCAGTTTTCAAAAAACAGCCTTTTACAACTGTTGCTTTTCATCTATTCCTTGGAACCGGCTGTTTCTAGCAATTCACTGTCCATCAGTTCTCTTGCGGAGGAGGGAGAGAGAATTCAACCACATTGATGGATCTGGAGTTACATGTACGCCAAACAACACAACCGTGACCTAATGTGGCTCCATATCTTAAGCAATGAATGAAATCTGCCCTTCTCAAGTTACTTCATGTTTTCTGACTAAAAACAATATATTGCCTGGTGTTCATAGAAATGTGTGCATCTGAATAAAGCCTTCTGAGAGACCATGGCTGATGTTTTAGACTCTTATTAAGTTTATAATGCTCAAAGATAAATATATCAACAGGAAAAGTAAAAGGTGAAGAGTATGAGAATGGGAGAGTTGAATAGAATTGCGTCAGCACAGGCAAGCTACAATCAATGGTGGTATCCTGTCCTATAGAAAAAGAAGGTATAGCATTATTACGGTTCAGAGGAAAACCATTTGGCCATTGAGGATATGCCCACTCACTGTAGAGAAATGAAGTATTTTTGAATTTCATTGACATCCCACTGTTGGCTGAATCAAAGGTGATGTTGAATCAGCAGATAGGAGGGAGATTGAAAGTCTGGTTGAATGTCGCCACAACAACAACCTCTCGCTCAATGTCAGTAAAAACAATGATCTGATTAATGATTACAGGAGGAGCAAACCAGAGATCCATGAGCCAGTCCAGGTTCAGGAAGTTATTTTCCCTCTACCATCAGGCTCTTGAACCAGATAAACTTCCCTCACCCCAACACTGAAAAGGATTGAAATGAAATGAAGCACCTATTCACTCACTTTCAAGGACTCTACAATTCGTGCTCTCAATATTTATTGCTTATTTATTATTATTATTACTATCACTATTTGTTGTCTTCTGCCCATTGGTTGTTGGATCATCTTTGTTGTTTGGGAATTTTCATTGACTCTGTTGTGCTTCTTTGTAGTTACTGTGAATGTCTGCAAGAAAATGAATCTCAGGGTAGTATATGTGGATATATATGTTCATTGATAATAAATTTATTCTAAACTTTGAACTTTAAAGTATCATTTCCTCACCTAGTAAATGTATTTCCCTCAATTTTTCATCCAGTTTTTTAAATTGTTGATTATCTTCACGTCCAACAACTTCATAGGCTGTGAATGCGATGTCATTACCACTCACTGTATTAAAAATAAAATACTTCTTCCTCACATTCCTCTCCCAATTACTGCCTTGTGTCCAAATTCTTAAATTTGTATTGGATAGCTATTCTTTGTGTACCTGTTCAAAACCAGACATGTTATCCACTGTTCCCATAATAATTAATTGGTCAATGCATAAACTGGACACATGTCCTCCTGATCATTGTAAATTTAAATCTTCAAACAAAAGTTAAAATTATAATTCCCAGCATATAACATGTAAGCCATAAAAATGTAGCATTTGATTTTGCAAAAAAAGAAATCTTCCTACTGAGAAATTCCTTTGTAGACCAATGAGAAATTCCATATGGGAGATCTTGTCCTCCATTGGGAGCCCCTGGATTGATCAAATCAGGGGCACTGGGGTGGGGATGGATGGTTAGGGCTAGTATAGTGTAAGTGCAGGGCCCAAAAAATACAAAGTCAGAGAAGGATTTAAGCATCAAGTGTCATATTCCAACAATGGGTTGGGAAGACAGAAAATACCTGATCAAATTACCCAATTCCATAAACAGGGGCCTGCCTGGATTGTCTGAAGCATGGCAAGCTCCTAAGGCATGACCTGACTGACAACAGAGTCTCTAGCTGTGCACGGAGAAAGCTCTGTCTGTGCAATGCCTTCACAACTAGTAAAGACCCAGACCTCACTTGGTCCTCTCTGAAACTAAGGTGGTCTTTCAACCATTCTTTTTGAAGAGGGAAGTAAATCTCTCGATTTCTCCATCTTGCCAGCTATTGTGGCTAAATCATTGGAGGCAATTAAAGAGAAAATAGATATATTTTTGAAGGATTGTTGAATTTAGTGCTAAAGGGAAATTGCACAGAAAAGGGCCTGAGACCCGAAGCAGATCAGCTATGGTTATATTGATTAATTGGTCAGGTGTGGGCGAAGTGCTCTATTCCTGCATCTAGGTATTTAAGGGGTATTTAAGTACCTCTTGGACAGGCACAAAGATGAAAGAAAAATAGAGGATTATGGGGTAGTGTGGGTTTAGTATGTTTTTAAGGATCTATGGGTCGGCACAACATCAAGGGCCGAAGGGCCTGTACTGTGCTGTAGTATTCTAGTGTCTAGGTTAATAAATAAGAGATGATTCTGGAAACCCTCAAAAGGTCAGGTAGATTTGTGGAAAAGGATACTGGGTTAACATTCAACTCTAAGGCCCTTCCTCAGAGCTTCTGTTTTTTTTGGCTTTTCAAGTATTCTGATGGTCACAGATAATTAAGAACAAAACGAATCATTTTGGGGAAAAAAAGCTTAAACTTTTAAATTGCTTCCATCTATGCCCACTAAAATCAGTTGGTTTACAGGTTCTATCAGTGATGCCATTTGGAAACTCTCCGTAAGGTCAGGATCTCTGTATTTGACAATGAGTGTGTGGGATTCCACATTTGCCTCCATTTAACCAGGCAATGTGGTGTTTCATTTCGGAGCTACAGGCATCTGCTGGCACAGCCTTGGTCTTCAAAATCAAAGTTGAATTTATTGTCATCTGGCCGAGTTACGTGTATGCAATGAAAAACTTAATGCAGCAATGTTACAGGCACATAGCATCATATAAGTATCATATAGCATAAAAAGAGAAGTATAAATTATACCTGATTTTCATGAGTAGCAATTTCCACAAAATAAAACAAAATTGAAATAAACAAGTCCATGTTAATGCTAAGTGATCAAAGTAGTCAAAATATTGCTCAACTGTAGACATTAGGATTGTTTTGTTTGGTTCAAGAAAATGGGTGAAGGGAAGAAGAGAAGCTGGCCTTAAACCCGGTGATATGAGTCTTCAGGCTTGTTGTGAAAAGATGGCATAGTTGTGATGGTGGAAATCTTTGATGAATGTTACCTGTCTGAGGCAGTGCCTACAATAGATTCTATTGATGGTAGACAGGGATGTGCCCTTGATGTATAGGGCTGAGTCCACTATTACCTGTCATTTCTTGTGCCCCTATTTGGGTTGCCAAACCAGACCATGATGCAGTCAACGTACCTTCAGCAGTATCAGAAAGAAGTTCATTAGCATTCAGTGACAAGCCAAATCTCCTAAGAGACCAATTGGTGTACAATGGCTTCCTTCTGATTCCATCAATATACTGCACTCTCTCCATTGCCAATCCCCAGATCCAGACCTTACTATGTTTATGACTTTACTCTTTTGAGCCAATGTATTTGATAGCTGTCTTTGGGCCAGTTTTACATCTTTCACAAGCTTGAAAAGCAAATTGTGTGCAATCCCATGTATTCCTTTGGCTGTTGCAGGATGAGCCAACAACAGGAATGGATCCCAAAGCACGAAGGTTTTTGTGGAACCTGATTCTTGACATCATCAAGACGGGACGCTCAGTGGTGCTGACATCACACAGGTGATGCTTTTAACCTCTCTTCAGTGTTTGGTTTGGGGAAATGTCATTTTGCCCAATGCTAATAAACAAAGATGTGTCTGAAGTTATTTAAATTATTGGTTGCTATTTGTAGATTTACGCAAGGTTTGAAAGTATTAGAAATTTCTGTGCAGTCAGGAAAGCAATTTTGAACCATAATGGTTCAGTAATGGTGTAGTCAAATTCTGCTCTGTGACACAGTGGTGGGAAAACTATACTTTTTATATGATACTTGAAAGGTAAACATTGCCTCTTGCTCTTCTTGTAAATCAGATGTAGCTTGGAACCTGGATAGACTAAAACTGAAATCAAATGACAATAGAAAGTTTTGTGGCACTTACTGTATGTAGATTAGTCACAGTTTAGATAGCATCCATCCCAGGTTACTGAGGGAAATGAGTGAGGAAATTGTGAGTAGTCCTGGCTGTAATCTTCAAGGCTGGAAAAATAGTAAATACTATACCCTTCAATAAAGCAAAAGAGTGTAGAAATAATTAGGGAAAAAATAACTTTGTGTTTGACAAGTGTGCATTGATTGGAGGCAACCAGCATGGGCATATTGAAGGTGAGTCAGATTTAATAAAATTCCTTTTTTTTATGGAGATTGATTTGTAATATGTGGACTTTCAAAAGTCAGTTGGCATTATGCCACAAGATAATCCCATCACAAGATCAAAATTTCTGGAATAACATGTGTGTTTTTATTTATTTATTGAGGTACAACACATTTATTGAGGCCCTTCCAGCCCCTTGGGCCACACCGCCCAGCAAACCCCAATTTAACCCTAGCCTAATCATGGGACAATTTACAATGAACAATTACCCTCTGAACTCTCACATCTTTGGATTGTGGGAGGAAACTGGAACAACCGGAGGAAACCCACGCGGTCACAGGGAGAACTTACAATCTTCTTACAGGCAGCATCAGGAATTGAACCCTGGTCACTGGTACTGTAAAACGTTGTGCTAACCACTATGCCACTGGTAGAAAAATAACTTAGAAAAGTTGTCTTTGGAGTGAAGGGAAGTGTACAAAGAAGTTTCACAGGTGCTAGGATCACAGTTTTTCCTCAAGTTAGGCATTTGACTCAGGACAATTGGAATTTATAGGATTCCCTGTGAATACAGACCAGTGTACATTGGCCAGACAGGGCATGTGGTGGAATCACACATCAAGGAGCACAGGAAGTGTATCTGTTTGGGTTACCCGGAGAAATCGGCGATAGCAGAACATTGCATTAGCAATGGCCATAGGATTGACTTTGGCATCACCAGTGACACTTGGGACTGCCTGGTGAAGGAAGCCACTGAAATAAAACTGGAGAATAAGAATTTTAACAAAGATGGAGGTCTCACTCTAGGTAATAACTGGAATTCAATTGTAAGCAAAGAAGGACAGTGTAAACCAGATTGGTTGAGGACTAACCAATCAGGGGTGGATGAGAGGGGTATATATACCACCAGACTAGATGTACCTAGGCATCATCCCTGATGAAGATGGTGGAGTTTGTCATTGAAACGCCGGTTAAAATTTGATACCTGTGCCCGGCTGGGAGCCTGAGAAGAGTTTATTTGTCATAATGCTGCAAAAGTACTCGATCTTTTTTTTTAGAAGTAACAGGTTTATCATCACTGTCTTATATGATGTGAAATTTGTTTGTAGCAAAAGTACAGTGCAGAGACATTAAAATTACTATAAATTACACAATTAATGAAAAGTGCATAAAAAAGGAATAATAAAGCAGTGTTCATGGTTTGTTCAGAAATCTGATGAGTCCAGTTCCAGGCACCACACTTTGGAAAAGATGAAAAAGCTTTAGAATGAGGGACTTTAGTTATCTGAATAGACAGAGGAATCAATGCAAGGAGACCTTGTGAAAGTATTTAATACTATAGTGTATCCAGATAGAAAGAAACTGTTTCCCATTCACAGATGGACAAAGAAACAGTGAAAATAGAACTAAGGTAATTCACAGAAGAATCAAATCTGTCCAGAGAAAATAAGAACAGAAAATGTTGGAAGTACTCAGCATCTGAGGACAGAGAAGCAGAGTTAACGGGGAAAGAGAAAACAAATTAGTTTTCAGTCATAGAGAAGGTTAGGGAATGAGAGGTAGAATAAAAGGTGAGACCAGATGAGTTAACGTAGCAGTTAGAATCAGATTATGTTTTCTTTTGTCTGTGTTACGTGTTGTAGCAAACCATGGAGAAAGAGAAAAACTGAGTTGACATGATGATGGGCCAATATGGCCAGTTCTGATACCAACAGAAAGACTGAAAGAGTGAGTGAGGTACGGTTGGAGGGTTTAAGATTAGGTTTATAGGACTGCACCATGCTCATATAGAAGGTGAGGTGTTGTTCTTCAACCTTGTGTCAGCCCTTGTAATAACAGGGCAAGAGGCCACAGATAGATCAGAGTGGGATGGAGTTTTTAAATGGCAGTGTCCTCATAAGGATGTTGATAAAAGAGGGAAAGCAAGATAGAGTAGGAAAGAGAAAGTAGGAGAAAGAAACAGTATTCTCCTAACCTTTTTGAATACGTTTTGGGACATTGCTTAATGGTAGACTGAGGCATATGGTGGGCTTTCAGGCTATGTAATCCACTCAAGTATAATGCTGCTGGCCCACATTATTTCATGGGTGCCCATTTCAAAGCTAAGTCTATCATAGCATTGGTTTAGTGACACACAGCATGTTGGAGGGTATCTTTGGCATGAATTGGTGGTGATTTATTGCAACCCATGATGCAATGTGCAGATGTGACAGATTTATTGGTGAGCGTGTGTTCAGACAACTTTTTAACCTTGTGCTGTCATCTCAGCACTGCTTTCTCAGAAAAAAATCATGAGGTTATTCAAAATTCAGCCAACTAAGTCAATGCTATTAAGCCCTTTCTCTGTATGGACGTTGAATACATTCTGTAGTTTATTTGTTAGTTGGGAGGCTATAGTGTGTGATAATCAATGGGAGCTTGATTAATTCATAAAAATTAATGAAGTCTTGGAATCAGTGAAGAAAACTCCAAGAATATCGTCCTCTCCACCATGTGCCATGTACTAATACCTTGAATGGACCAGGACATACATAGTATTCTTTACGGAAGTGCTGAGGACAACAGCTGAAAGGTTTAATTATACCACAGAGATTAGAATGTTCTTCCAAATGTCAGCATACCCCAGATGTTTACCAGAAGACCGTTGGACGATTGACAGGTCTGGATATTCCTCCATATGTCCATTTCAATCCCAGCTATTTTGGTTAATGAAAATCAATAAAACAAGACCTCGGATACCAGACATTTCAACTAAAGTCAGAAACAGACTTTAAGAGTTCAGGCAGTATCTGTGTAAGGAGGTACAGGGTTCATGTTTCAGGTATAAGACCATGTAGCAGTTAATCTATTCAGTTTTACTTTTACATTTATCATAGAAGTTTGATGCAACCAAATGGTTTGTTCGGCCATCTCAGAGGGCAATCGAGAGTCAAACACAGCGTTACACATAAGCCAGACTGATCCAAAACAGAAAATTCTCTGACGGAAAAAAATTACATTTTATAATTGGTTTGAAGGTACAACAAGGAAGCAGGTTGCAGAGCAGATGTTATAAATATCAAGTGACCAGTAAGATATTAGAGCTACATTCTTCAATCAAGAGAAAGAAGGCAGTTGTATAATGTGCTTGTTTTTTTTTCTGGTCTTGTATTATACCCAAAAGGCATAGCGTGAGCCATTCTGTTAAGGACGTTGCCTTCTGAGAATATCTGTTGAATCCTTGGTCCAATGTACTGAAATGTACTTCTGAGTTTTCTTCATGGAAGGAGATAAATAAAGGATAGTTTAACTGTACAATAATTTTTGTCCCCAAAAGCAACCATGGAAATGAATGAACAGTTGATATTTTGGGCCAAGACCCTTCCTTATGACTAGAAAGATGTCAGTACAAAGAGGTGGGGGATGGGCAAAGAGGATAACTAGAAAATGTTAGGTGAAGCCGGGTGTGTGGGAAAGGTGAAGGGCTGGAGAGGAAGGGATCTAATCGGAGAGGAAAATGGACCATGGAAGAATGGGATGGAGGAGGGGTACCTGAGGGAGGTGATAGACAGGTGAGAAGAGGTAGGAGGCTAGAGTGGGGAATAGAAGGGGGGGAATAGCCAACTTCTATTCCAAATGGACAAGGCACCATAGAATCATCTTAAGGAATTTTCATTTTAGGAGAAAGAAGTGCTGTAATTAGTATGTATTCTTTGAGGAGTTTTGAAGCATTGAATCATTTTTAGATATTTATGACTGCCCCAAACATATTCTTCTATTCCATTCACCATTATCAGCCTTACTTGTTGTTTTGGAAACTGAACCTTCATTTATTTTCTACAAATTCTTTATTAAGAAGGATGAAAAGGCAACTTCAATGCAACTCTACCATAATGTTCCCCTAAGTAGAAAATACTAAAAAAGCCTAAGGAAAGTAGCCAATTGGTGACTAATTTTTGGTAAACCATACTGCTGCAATGCCTGCTATTGCTCTTGTATTGGACTCTTCCAGCTTGTGTTCTTTTCTTTACAATTCATTTACAGGTTTCCCTTGCCATCCGAAGGTAGTGTTCCTATGAAATGGTTCGTAAGCCAAAATGTTGTAAAGCAAAGAAGCAATTACCATTTATTTATATGGGAAAATTTTGTGAGCGTTCGCAGACCCAAAAATAACCTACCAAATCATGCCAAATAACACATAAAACCTAAAATAACAGTAACATATAGTTAAAGCAGGAATGATATGATAAATACACAGCCTATATAAAGTAGAAATACTTTTCCACAATCATTACTGCACTGTTCTCCGTAGCAAAAATCTCCTGCAAGTGCTCCCGGCAGAAAATCTCACACAAGTGCTGTTGGCAAAAACACAGCGCAAGCGCTCTGCAGTAACCTTTAAGCTATGAAGCTGCCAAATCATACCAAATAACACGTAAAAATACATAGCCGATATAAAGTAGAAATAATGTATGTACAGTGTAGTATCACTTACTGGAATCGGGAAGACATCGAGCACACTGATGATGGTGTGTTAGACTGAATCATTGCAGGCTGGGGTGGTGCAGTGGCCCCCACCCTCCAGGCCGCCGACCGATACATTGCCGTGAAGCATGCAGGGGTACAGCGGTAGCCGGGAGGTACACAGCACATCTTTAAGAAAAAAGCCAAAATGAACATTCTAATTAATTAGGTGCCGCCTGGCACGTAATTGTCGGCCCAGATCAGTACCGATTGCATCATCTATGATCTGGGCCGCCAATTACGTGTCGGGCGGCAAAAATTAATTAGCATGTTTATTTCGGCTTTTTTCTTAAAGACATGGTGGGTGCCTCCCGGCTGCTGCTGCATTCTCCGCGAATCGGTATCTGTCCGCGGCCTGGGTGTTGGGGTGATGGGACACTGGGGTGTCATCTCATCGTTGTCTGTTTCCATTAGAGCAGGCAGCTCATCTTCTCCTATGACTGTCCGCCTCGATGTCAAAGGTCGTCTGCTGTGGCTGATGTGGAAGGCTTGCTTGATTGCTGAGCCTCACGCATTTTTCTATCATACAGTTCTTTGTAAGCACTCAAACCATCCTGCAAATATCCCCTAAACCTACGTACCCTTTCAAAATTAAAGTAGTACTTTATCATTGCAGCGAAAATCTCATGCAGTTGCTTCACGTTCAGTTTGCTACTGCATTCGGTTTTGATTGTTATCCTTTCCTCTTCCAATTGCATCAGCTCTTCATCTATCAGTTCTTGGTCATGGTATGCCAAAACCTCTTCAACATCATCTTCGTCAACTTCCACAAGCCAAACTCACTTTGTCCTTGCTTCGTTTACCACGATCGAAACGCTTGATTATGTCTAGTTTTACGCTAAGTGTAACACCCTTACGAGCTCTTTTAGGCTTTTCCGATACCATAGAACTCATCTTGCTAACAGCTGCTCACAGGCAAGTGTTAAAGCAATGCCGATGAGAATGCAGTTCCGAATCCGGGGAGAGCGGCTGCTGGGGGTGCGTGCTGCCTTTTATCGCGCGCTGCTTTTTTTCCGTAACAGTGAAAACACCTTCTGAAAGCAAAAACAGGGTACTAATGTAGGTTTTTCGTAACAGTGAGGTTTCGTAAAGCGAACGTTCGAAAAGTGGGGGACACCTGTATATATTCATTTTTGGGAGTCATTTGAGCATTGCTGGTAAATCAGTGATTGCTCCCCAACCCTATTTGTCCCTTGAGGAGTTGCTGTCATGGCATTACAGAGGTAATTTTTTACCACTGAGGGGTGGTCTGGAATTAATTTTAGTCCAGACATAGTGCTGTACAGCATAGAAATGGGCCTTTCAAACCACCACAGCGTTCTGACCTTTTCACCCATCTACACTAGTTGCCTACATTAGGGTCATATCCTTCTATGCCTTGCCTATTGTAAGTGTCTGCCTAAATACCTGTTCAGTATAATGATTGTAGTAAATTTCTCCACTTGCTCTTCAAGCAAGTTCCAGATATCAACCACTCTCTGTGTTATAAAAGAAATTACCCCCGAGATTGTCTTTAAGACTCCTTTCACTCACCTAATGCACTCTTGTTTTTGGTAGTCCTACTATGTGAAAAAGATTTTGACTACTTCATCTATCTTTCACACTTAAAGATGACAACTGGCTTCTTATAGTTCTTGTAACCAGAATGAATTATTATTGGAAATTGTAGGCCTTTTCCAGTAAACTTAAATCCCACAGCTAGCATCATGTGTTTTGAGCTCATACCTCTGGATTGTTCATTCGTGCTTATGGATTGCTAGTCACACAACCTATCCACTGTACCTGAGCACTGTCTTCCTCTGGGAGACCAGCTTCTCTGGCAAGACCTTTCCAAACACAAGGAACTAATGCTGTTAGAATGGCTTTGACTGCTAATGAAGCAGAACAGGCAATGAAGGTATCTTCTTTGACCTGCTCAGACATTAAAAAATTCCAAAATGTTTTACGCTTACAATGAAGTCAGTTGTCATCTTTAAAATTTTAAAAAGGGACTATTAATAATAATAGTTAGAACACAACAAAGCATTCACTATTCCATAAAATCATAGCCGATCTGATTATCACCTCAGCTCTGCATTGATCCACTTGTGCATACTGAATTTCTTTAGACTGCATCCATCTGTGAGCTGCTGTTTCCAACCTGATGTACTATATCCAGGTGCTTTGTGATACCATCTATGGTGAAGGAACCAAAGCACAGCTTGGATTGCAGCTTCAATGAACATTCTTAAAACTGAGTCATTTTGTGTGTGAGGTACTTGTTTGGAGGTGTTGAAAGGGTAGAGCAGCTTGTCATCAACCTGCAGCAGACATTGTGTTTGCAGGCAATAAGGAATTGAAGCAAACAGAGCTCAGGGTACAACCAGACTTTGTTTCATTGAATGATGGAGCAGACCCAAGGGGCCATTCTGATGCTTCTGTTAGTATTTCCTTCAGAGGTTGTGGTGCTTAGTGTATAATTGCCCTGTAGACTTGATGGCAACACAACAATAACTAACCTAACTTGTTCCTGGGTAACACATGCAGAATTCTGGAGAAACTCAGCACTTACGGAAGGGAATAAATAGGACTGAGAACAAAGGGGGCAGCAGCCAGAAGAAGAAGGTGGGGGGGGTACAAGCTGGCAAGTGAGGGACACATTTAAAATCATAAAGGCAGTGCGCCATGGAAGAAGGGAAGGAAGGGGTGCACCAGAGAGAGGATACAGGCAGGTGAGGAGAAAAGTGGTGAGAGGGGAATAAGAAAGAGAGAAGGCGGAGAGGAGAGAAACTTTCACTGCCCTTTCTTATTAGATTCCTCCTTCTTTAGCCCCTTATCTCTTTCACCAATCATCTCGCAGATTGTTACGTCATCATCCCTCTACCCAACTTTCCCCTACCCTACTTTCACCTATCACTTGCCAGCTTGTATTCATTCCCCTCCCCCCATCACCTTCTTATTCTGGCTCTGCCCCCTTCTTTTCCCATCCAAATGAAGGTTCTTGGCCCAAAACTTTGACTTTTTATTCTCCTCCATAGATCACTGCCTGACTTGCTGAGTTCCTGTAGTATTTAGTATACATTGCTCATGATCTCCAGCACCTGCAGAATCTCTTGTGTTTGATCCTGGGCAACTTTTCTTGCTAGCCGTTTTCCCCAAATGATCAGTTACATTCTCAATATAATACATGAAATATTTGTGTTGCAAACACATTAATAAACTTGGCCATTTAAAAAAATATAGTGCCTATAAAAAGTATTCAGCCCCTCCCACCTTGGAAGTTTTCATGTTTTATTGTTTCACAGTATTGAATCACAGTGGATTTAATTTGGCTTTTTTGACATTGGTCAACAGAAAAATACTCTTCTGAGTAGAGGATAAAATGAATGCAGCAAAATTCAGGGAAATCCTGGAGGACAGCTTGATGCAGTCTGCAAGATGATTGTGACATGGGAGAAAATTTATTTTCCAGCAAGACAATGACCCCAAGCATAAAGCCAAAGCTTCACAGGAATTAGATTGTTAGATTAGATTAGATTATGAGGACACTCAGTCCTCGTTTATTGTCATTTAGAAATACATGTATTAAAAATAATACAATGTTCCTCCAGAAAGATATCACAGAAGCACAGGACAAACCAAGACTAAAGCTGTCAAAACCACATAATTATAACATATAGTTACAACAGTGCAAAGCAATACAGTAATTTGATAAAGAGCAGACCATGGGCACGGTAAAAAAAAAGTCTCAAGTCCCGATAGCCCCATCATCTCACGCAGATGGTAGAAGGGAGAAACTCTCCCTGCCATGAACTCCAAGCACCGCAAACTTACCAATGCATTGGAAGCACCCGACCGCAGCCGACTCTGAGTCCGTCCGAAAACTTTGAGACTCCGACCAGTCCTCCCACACCAAGCACCGAGCACCATCTCTGCCAAGCGCTTCGACCCCGCCCCGGCCGCCAAGCAACAGGCAAAGCCGAGGACTCGGGGCCTTCCCCTCTGGGGATTCTGGATCACACAGTAGCAGCGGCAGCGAAACAGGCATTTCAGAAGTTTCACAGATGTTCCTCAGTGCCCTCACGTCTGTCTCCATCAAATCAGGTTTGTGCACGGCACCCTACTTGACAGATACTGATATCATTCACCGGAGTGGCCGCTGCAAGCTGCGTCACGCCGCCATCTTCTCCTCCCGTCATGGCTTTAAAACAACAAAGTTAATGTCATGGAATGGCCAGGATAGAGTCCAGACCTCAATCCATTTGAGAATTTGTAGCTGGGCTTGAAAAGGGCTGCTCACTCATGATCCCCATGTAATCTGACAGAACTTGAGCAGCTTTGTAAAGGAGAATGGGGAAAAATTGCAGTGTCCAGATGTGCAAAGCTAATAGAGACCTATCCACAGACTCAAGACTGTACAGGTACATCTACTAAATACTGACTTGAAGGGGGTGAGTAATTATGCAATCAATTATTTTGTGTTCAGTAATTATAATAAATTTAGACCAATTTGTTGAAATTTATTTTCACTTTGACATGAAAGAGTTATCTGTTGATCAGAGTGAAAAAAGCAAATTAAATCCACTGTGATTCGGTGATGTAAAACAGTAAAACATGAACACTTCTGGGGGAGGGGTGAATATTTTTATAGGCACTGTATATACAATAAAACTTTAATAATCTGCACCCTCAGGTCTCAGTAGTGCTGTGCTAATATATTTTCCAGACTAGTGGATGTTACTTGTCTTACCCCGTCCATTTTTATTTCCACTTTTGGTCATGGGGCACAGTGGTCTAATACTTCAAGAACTCAGTGTGGGATCCTGATGCTTTTGTGATCCAAAGGTTCTTTGGAATGAGGCTTAAAACTTGTTGCTTATGATCATTTAAGTGCTACAAAAGCAAAGAAGACAAAGAGCGAAGAAGCATGGGAAATGGCAAAGAGTAAAGAGAAGGGAAGAGAGGGGAAAAGGGAAAGACTCAGAGTAGTATTGTCTTCTTATGCCAGACTACTGATAACAGAGATTCCACTGATAACGTTAACCAATTGGATAGTCAGATTCAAGTAATATGATACTGGCCTTTGAAGACGGAAAAATAGAGGCAACTGTAACCATTGAAAACTCACTGAGCAATTGCCTGTATGTAGGTGATTATATAAAAATACAAACAAGCATAAGAAAGTTAAACGACGAGAAAAATGATAATGCTACACAACAATCTGATTGAGTTTAAAAGCAATGGGTAAAAGTTCCCTAGTAAGTATAAAGGGAACCTGGCCAAAAGAACTTGTAATTTTCAGCTTGTCAAAACAGCTCACACTCCAGTCACCAATCTTGCCACATTTCTGACCCACACTGTATCCGATCCCAGCAGTGACTCCACTGTCAATAGGCACAGTTGGCCTCATGAGTATTTGAATGCATTAATAGTAAATTTGTGGATACGAGTTCTTAGCCCACTGATGACTGAACCAGATGATAAACCATCAGGATTTCTGAACAATTGGATATTGGATTATTGGAGTTTTACTCTGCTCTTAAAGATGCTGTGGAGTAATGGAATGTTCTGTCTGTCGTGGAAAACCCCAATGCTTCGCAGTGAAGGAGGAAGGAATTTTAAAATTCAGGGGAATTGCTTCTATGTACCTGAAACTATGTGCAAGTACTGAGCAGAGAGAATAAGTAAAGAAGTGCTTCGAGTGATTGGTTATGGCACACATCAACCACAGCCTACCGGTCAACCTCGATGCTTTGCAATTCGCCTACCGGAGCAACAGGTCAACGGCAGATGCCATCACTCTGGCCCTACATTCCTCCTTAGAACACCTGGAAAATAAAGACACATATGTAAGGCACCTTTTCATTGACTACAGCTCTGCCTTTAATACCATCATTCCAAATAAACTGATTCCTAAGCTCCGGAACCTGGGCCTTAGCACTCAGATCTGCAGCTGGATCTTCAACTTCCTCACAGACAGGACCCAGGCTGTAACAATATGGGACAAGCTCTCCTCTACAATCACTCTGAGCACCGGTGCCCCACAAGGCTGTGTACTCAGCCCCCTGCTGTACTCACTGTACACCCATGATTGTGTAGCCAAGTTTCCATCGGACTCAATATATAAGTTTGCTGATGGCACAACAATTGCAGGCCATATCTCAGGTAATGATGAGTTTGAGTACAGAGAGGAAATTAAGAACCTGGTGGTATGGTGCGAAGACAATAACCTAACCCTCAATGTCAGCAAGACGAAGGAATTGGTTGTTAACTTCAGGAGGAGTAGCGGACCGCACAACCCCGTTTACATCGGTGGTGCGCAAGTGGAACAGGACAAAAGCTTTAGGTTCCTCGGTGTCAATATCACAAATTACCTGACTTGGTCCAACCAAGCAGAGTCCACTGCTAAGAAGGCCCACCAGCGCCTTTACTTCCCGAGAAAGGTAAGGAAATTTGGCTTGTCCCCTAAAACCCTCACTAATTTTTACAGATGCACCGTAGAAAGCATTCTTCTACGGTGCATCACAACCTGGTATGGAAGTTGTCCTGTCCAAGACCGGAAGAAGCTGCAGAAGATCATGAACACCGCCGCAGCACATCTCACAAACCAATCTTCCGTCCTTGGACTCACTTTACACCGCACGCTGTCGGAGCAGTGCTGCCTGGATAATCAAGGACACGACCCACCCAGCCAACACATTTTTTGTCCCTCTTCCCTCCGGGAGAAAAGGCTCAGAAGCTCGAAGACTCATATGGCCAGATTTGGGAACAGCTTTTTTCCAACTGTGATAAGACTACTGAACGGATTCTGACCCGAATCTGGGCCGTACCCTCCAAATATCCGGACCTGCCTCTCGGTTTTTTTGCACTACCTTACTTTCCATTTTCTATTTTCTATTTAAGATTTATAATTTAAATTTTTAATATTTACTATGGATTTGTACTCCAGGGAGCGCAAAGCGCAGAATCAAATATCACTGTGATTATTGTATGCTCTAGTATCGATTGTTTGGCGACAATAAAGTATAAGGTATAAAGAATATGTATGCTTTTGCAAGTTCTTTAATGCTCTTCCGGAATCAGAATCAGCTTTATTGTCACTGGTATATGTCAAGAAATTTGTGATTTGTAGCAGCAGTGCAATGCAAGACATAAACATTACTTTAAGTTACAATAATAAATTTTTAAAAATGCAAAAAAAGGAATAACAAGGTAGTCCTTTAAAATTGTTCCGATTGTTGACCGACTACAGCCTAATGCTTTTCCAATGACCAATGGCATTTCACCTCTTTCCCATTGCTTTATTATTTCCACTTTATTTTCAATCGGGATTGTTTTCCTTTTCTTTGATGCATCACCAGCACTTGCATCCAGTTTACGCTTTGGAGTCATGGTTACAAGGGTAAATAAGAGAAAAATTTAAGCCAAATACAAAGTTACACACTCAACACAGTGTTAACGGCAACATGATCCGACTTAAAGTGGCGGAAAGTGATCTCCTTCCTCGAGCCAATGAACTGCTGAAGCCGCGCAATGTTTTCATGAGCGTCACGAAGTTTTAATATAATAGGCTTTATGGCAGTCCGTTCGTAAGTACGAGTTGTCCGTAAGTCGGACGTTCTGAACCCGGGGACTTACTGTACTAGTTGATGGCAGTCAAAGGTGGGGCAGCAGTTCAGCAAATTCTCCAAGGGGACGGGTGTGAGAGTTGCCGTTCTATCAATTTCCTTTCCTTTTACACACTATTCCATCACTCAGAGAAAGACGGTACAAGACGTGTCTAACCCGCTGCTGTCTGTAAGAAGTTTGTTTGTTCTCCCCGTGACCATGTGGGTTTCCTCTGGGTGCTCCGGTTTCCTCCCACAGTCCAAAGACATACCGGTTGTTAAGTTAATTGTAAATTGCCCTATGATAAGGCTATGATTAAATCAGGAAATTGCTGGCCAACACGTCGTATCGCAATAAATAAATAAATAAATAAATAAAACCCCAAAAGAAATTGAGAAGTTGAATAAAGAATGTAAAAAGAATCTTAAGAAAGAAATTAGAAAAGCTAAAAGAAGATATAAGGTTGCTTTGGCAAGTAAGGTGAAAATAAATCCAAAGGGTTTCTACCGTTATGTTAATAGCAAAAGGATGGTGAGGGATAAAATTGGTCCCTTAGAGAATCAGAGTGGACGGCTATGTGCCGATCCAAAAGAGATAGGGAAGATTTTGAACAATTTCTTTTCTTCGGTATTCACTAAGGAGAAGGATATTGAATTGTGTAAAGTAAAGGAAACAAGAAGGGCAGTTATGGAAATTATGACAATTAAAGAAGAGGAAGTACTGGCGGTTTTAAGGAATATAAAAGTGGATAAGTCTCCGGATCCGGACAAGATTGTCCCTAGGACATTAAGAACCAGTTATCAGAAGATTGATGCCGATAAGAGGACAATGGGAGAACATGCAAGGTGCTAATAAGAGAGAGACGAGAGAGATTACCGAAAGGAGACACGGTTCTGAGTATTGTCAGAGACCGGTGGCTTTGAACCCTGAACTGTTTGAAGTTTGATGGACAGGCGATACCCCAGCAGGGGGATAAAAAGGGACAGGTTCGCTAAGGCAACGCACACACGACTCCATGAGGTAACGAGACCCTGAAAGCAGTGTGCCCCCCCCCCCACAAGTTGGTGGGAGTTTTTGGAGGTCTGGTCGTGGGACGCACAGGGTGGAAAGATACAGTCGGGCGGGAACCTGGTGTGTGTGTCCGCCCTTGCCTGGGTGCCGGGTTCACCGCAGAAGAACGATGGTATCTGGAACGGCTCGCCAGAAAGCTACCTGCGAGGAATATCGAAGGTCTGTTTGGAAACCGATTTGCATATTCATTTGTTCTCTCTCTCTCTCTCTCTCTCTCTCTCTCTCTCTCCCCAACGACACGACGGCGACTACTGCGAACTGAATTAAACTGGACTCTGTATCACTTGATGACTGATCATCTTACCCCTAGACTGCGATGGCAGGCGGTGACTAGTGGGGTACCGCAAGGCTCAGTGCTGGGACCCCAGTTGTTTACAATATATATTAATGACTTGGATGAGGGAATTAAATGCAGCATCTCCAAGTTTGCGGATGACACGAAGCTGGGTGGCAGTGTTAGCAGTGAGGAGGATGCTAAGAGGATGCAGGGTGACTTGGATAGGTTGGGTGAGTGGGCAAACTCATGGCAGATGCAATTTAATGTGGATAAATGTGAAGTTATCCACTTTGGTGGCAAAAATAGGAAAACAGATTATTATCTGAATGGTGGCCGATTAGGAAAAGGGGAGGTGCAACGAGACCTGGGTGTCATTATACACCAGTCATTGAAAGTGGGCATGCAGGTACAGCAGGCGGTGAAAAAGGCGAACGGTATGCTGGCATTTATAGCGAGAGGATTCGAGTACAGGAGCAGGGAGGTACTACTGCAGTTGTACAAGGCCTTGGTGAGACCACACCTGGAGTATTGTGTGCAGTTTTGGTCCCCTAATCTGAGGAAAGACATCTTTGCCATAGAGGGAGTACAAAGAAGGTTCACCAAATTGATTCCTGGGATGGCAGGTCTTTCATATGAAGAAAGACTGGATGAACTGGGCTTGTACTCATTGGAATTTAGAAGATTGAGGGGGGATCTGATTGAAACGTATAAGATCCTAAAGGGATTGGACAGGCTAGATGCGGGAAGATTGTTCCCGATGTTGGGGAGGTCTAGAACGAGGGGTCACAGTTTGAGGATAGAGGGGAAGCCTTTTAGGACCGAGGTTAGGAAAAATTTCTTCACACAGAGAGTGGTGAATCTGTGGAATTCTCTGCCACAGCAAACTGTTGAGGCCAGTTCATTAGCTATGTTTAAAAGGAAGTTAGATATGGCCCTTGTGGCTACAGGGGTCAGGGGGTATGGAGGGAAGGCTGGGTTCTGAGTTGGATGATCAGCCATGATCATAATAAATGGCGGTGCAGGCTCGAAGGGTCGAATGGCCTACTCCTGCACCTATTTTCTATGTTTCTATGTTTCTATATTATCCTAGTTCTGTGTACATGTGTGTTTTATCATTGCTAAACTGTTGCATTTATATCCTTTTTATTAGAGTACTGTGTTGGTTATTTCTTTAATAAAACTTTCTTAGTTCCAGTAATCCAGACTCCAACTAAGTGGTCCATTTCTGCTGGTTTGACAACCCAGGTACGGGGTACGTAACAGGAAGTACTGGTGGTCTTAAGGAATATAAAAGTGGAAAAGTCTCCGGGTCCGGACAAGATAGTCCCTGGGACATCGAGGGAAGTTAGTGTGGAAATAGCAGGGGGTCTGACAGAAATATTTCAAATATCATTAGAAATGGGGATGATGCCGGAGGATTGGCATATTGCTCATGTGGTTCCATTGTATAAAAAGGGTTCTAAGAGTAAACCTAGCAGTTATCGGCTTGTGAGTTTGACGTCAGTGGGGGGTAAATTGATAGAGAGTATTCTTAGGGATGGTATATATAATTATCTGGATAGACAGGGTCTGCTTAGGAACAGTCAACATGGATTTGTGCATGAAAGGACATGTTTGACAAATCTTATTGAATTTTTTGATGAGGTTACTAAGAAAGTTGACGAGGGTAAAGCGGTGGATGTTGTCTGTATGGACTTCCCGTAAGGCCTTTGACAAGGTTCCACATGGAAGGTTAGTTAGGAAGGTTCAATTGTTAGGCATTAATATTGAAGTAGTAAAATGGATTCAGCAGTGGCTAGATGGGAGACGCCAGAGAGTAGTGGTGGACAACTGTGTGTCAGATTGGAAGATGGTGTGTAGCGGTGTGCCTCAGGGATCTGTACTGGGTCCAATGTTGTTTGTCATATATATTAATGATCTGGATGATGGGGTGGTAAATTGGATTAGTAAGTATGCAGATGATACTAAGATAGGTGGCATTGTGGATAATGAAGTAGGTTTTCAAAGCCTGCAGAGAGATTTAGGCCAGTTAGAAGAGTGGGCTGAAAGATGGCAGATGGAGTTAAATGCTGAAAAATGTGAGGTGCTACATTTTGGTCGGACTAATCAAAATAGGACATACATGGTAAATGGTAGCGCATTGAAGAATGCTGTAGAACAGAGGGATCTAGGAATAATGGTGCATAGTTCCCTGAGGGTGGAATCTCATGTGGATAGGGTGGTGAAGAAAGCTTTTGGTATGCTGGCCTTTATAAATCAGAGCATTGAGTATAGGAGTTGGGATGTAATTTAGAGTTACTAATGGCTCCTTTATTAACCAGTCCTCAATCCATACATGTATAGTATACAGGTATTATTTTTTCTCTGTTTTAAAAATTTCCTGTGTAACCGCGTAGCATAGTGCAAGTATGCCACATCCACTTGTCAACACTTCTCTGTACTAGTCACAAGATTGAAACATTATTCTGTCCCTTAATGATTGGTTAACTGTCTTATTGTCTTATTGTTCCCTAATTCACCTGAATCTTTTTTAAATTGTATACATATATCTGCATTTCCAGCATGTGCCAGTTGCACTAAACTGCCTTGAATTTTGGAGTGTGACAACCTGTGCAGCCACAACCTCCATAGACACTTCCATCAAATCTTTGGAATGCTGATCATCAGCTTCTTTCCTTTCAACAAATTTCTCCAGAACCTATTTTCATAAAAAGCTGTTCTTTTCAGCTGTCTATTTATGCTGGACCTGTTGTTCCCCATATTACAATTGAAACCATCTCCACCACAATACCGGGTTGCGGAGTCCAGGTGTGAAGCACTGTAAAAAAAGTTGCTCCTTCTATTTTGTGACTCCTCTATCAAAAGAAGCATATTCTCACTATCTACTCTGTTTTTCATCTTTATGATGTTAAGGATATCCATAAGATCCCCATATAATATATTCTGTTTATAAAGATGATCCTATCTCCTCCAGCACATCCGCATAACTGGAGCTCCATGGGTTATGACCAAATAAATGGCTGGAGTCACTTAGCACTTTTATGCAAGGGCGTTTATTAGGTGTGTCAAAAGTCAAACTTAGAAAAAATAGCAAAGAGAAAGATGTCAATATTTACAAAAAGATATTTACCAGGAAACACATTAATAGCTCCATGCTATTTTGTCCAGTGTGAACTCCTGGCAGCTCTGATATCTATTTCTCCCACTGAGAGCGATGACCCTCTTTTATTAGGCACCAGGATGTACGATCTTTAATTACCCACAAAGTTAACTTAGACTACACATGAATTAGAATATGATGCACCCCACAGTTACAAAATAGCCAGGAGTATCTACCTTAAATACAGTATATAAACAATATATACACATTTACACATCCCCATTACTGAAGAAATTGAATATTTCACTGTGTATGACGGAGAAGGCGCCATAAAACTAACCCTTTAGGGCCCATTATTAGAATATACCGGTCTACTGGGGAAAGACATTGAAGTATACACACCCAGCACAATTACAAAGCAATGTTTGTGCATGTGGATGTGTAAGTAGTGTGTTTACCGAGTCCTCTCAATTGTGTTCTTTATCTCTGAAATCATTTTTGTTACTCCCTCAAGCCTGAGCACATTGTAGCACTGTGGCTTTTTCATTCATTCCGCATTTCATTCTTTAAATTTTATATTTAATTTAAATAAAATTAATATATTTTAAATTTAATATTTAACTAATTTATTTCCGAAGTATTATGATAAAAACTTTTTTGCAAGGTATACATGAGGCTGCTGATGTTTACTTTCATTTTTAAACTTCCTCATGTTCTCCTTCTTTGCATCCAATGAAAATTATATTTAGCCTCTTGTGTCAGTGTTTGTACTTTACAAAATGATTATCAGCTCTTCATCTAAGATAGGTTTCATTTATTTTTATGATAATACAATAAGACATAGCAGCATGAGCAGATTCTTTTGCACTTTGAATGTGCCCCATCATTTATCAAGTTCAAGCTTGATCTTTTATCTTTGTACCACTTTCCTACACTGTCCTTATTTCTGTTGGCTATCTCAACACCCCACAGTTGCAATGGTGAAAGAAGCTTTCCAAAAAATGAAGACCATATTAACAGACAGAAAGACGAGCATGTACACTAAAAACAGAATACGCAGTGCTACATTTATTCTATCCTGACTTATGGAAGTGAATGCTGGACCATTTCCCTAGCAATGGAAAAGAGACTAGTAGAAGCAGCTGAATTATGGCTCTATAGGAGAATGTTAAAAATATCACGGACTACACACACATCAAATGAAGAAGTTCTCAGAAGAGCCCAAGCGGTTAGATCACTCATACCAACAATAAGAGAAAAACAACTCAGATTCCTAGGACACATCACGTGGAAAGATGAACTAGAAAAACTCATTCTCTCTGGAAAGATCGAGGGGAGCAAACCTGGAGGAAGACCTTGGCTTATGTACATCAAAAGCATAGCCAGGCGGCTACACATCGAGGAAATGAAAGTCATCCAAAGAACGAGGGATAGATCTATATGGAAAACCACAGTCACCGATGTCCACATCGGATATGGTACCTAGACAGACAGATCTCAACATCCAGAAGTTGATTGATCTTGGTTTTTTATGAAAACAGCTGAGTCTCTGGTTCTCTGTGGTAGATAATTCCAGAGATCCATCACCTTCTGCATAAAGAAATTTGATCTCTTCTGTCCTTTATATTTGCAGTTATAAACAGTGAAAAGATTTGATATTTAAAGCACTTCCAGAGCCTTAAAACTACTAGAGCCGCACATCACAGCTCTAGTGGCACAGGTTCAGTCCCAATCTTTGGTGTAGAGTTTCCATGTTCTCCCTGTGACTACGTGCACCTTCTCCTGATTTTCCTTTTTATTCCCCACATCGCAATGGAATTAACATCAGAATTAGACTCTGATTTAATAGCACTGGCATATGTCATGAAATCTGTTCTTATGCAGCTGCAGGACATTGCAATACATAATAAAAACAGTGAATAACAGTAAAAAAAAATTGTGTGTGTTAATTTAAATAATAGTGCAAAAACAGTAGTGAGGCAGTTGTTCGTGGGTTCATTATCCATTCAGAAATCTGATGGCGAAGGGGAAGAAGCTGTCCTGAATCATTGAGTGTGTGCCGTCAGGCTCCTGTATCTTCTCCCTGATGGTAGGATGAGAAGAGGGCATGTTCTGGGTGATGGGGGTCTTAAATGATAGATGCCACCTTTTTGAAGCATCATTCCTTAAAGATGTCCTGATGACTAAGTTTACAACTTTCTGCAGCTTATTTTGATCCTGTGCAGTGCCCCCCCCCATACCAGATGGTGATGCAGCCAATTAGAATACTTTTCATGGTACATCTGTAGAAATATGTGAGAGTCTATGGTGACATATCAAGTTTCCTCAAACTCCTAATGAAATATAGCCCCTGTTGTGCCGCCTTTGTAACTGCATTGATATGTTGAGCCTGGGATAGATTAGTAGGCTAACTGGCCACTGTACATTGCCCCTTCTGTGTAGTGTGCAGTGGAATCTGGGAGGAGCTGATGAATGTGTAGGCAGCATAAAATAGGATTACTGTAAATGGGTGCTTTATAGTTAATGGACTTGGTGGGTGGAGTTGTCTGTTTCCATGTTGAACAATTCTGACTCTATGACAAATTAAATACTTATTTATTTGTTGGTGGAATTTGTATACAAATGTGTAATGAAATGTGTTCATAGGTAGAATAGTTTTGCTGATCAAAGATGTTTGAGCTTAATATAAACTACGTTTCAGGCTTAATTGAAGTGGAAAAGGATCTAGTACCTTTTTGAAGGTGAATTGTGTTTCTGAAAGAGAATTGAAATTGTAGAAAAAAGGTTTGTGTACTACTGATTACTCAGACTCAATTTTAGTTGATTTTTGCCTTTTTTTTAGCAATTCAGTTATGTGGCCATTTAAAAAAAATCAATGCACATGAACTTCCAATTCAAACCACACAGTGAACTGAATTGTAGGAAGAAAATGTGAAAACATCTAGTGAGTAAAACTGATGACCAATGAGCCAGATAAGAATATATCCTTCTCTCCATTATTGACTGTGTTATGACATGCGAGTAGAAAGTAGCTTGCTGTTTCTAATTTGCTTCCTTTTATGTCCACAGCATGGAGGAATGTGAGGCATTGTGCACAAGACTGGCAATCATGGTAAATGGGCGGTTCAGGTGTCTTGGCAGCATTCAGCACTTGAAAAACCGGTAACTTCACATTCCAGTGCTTTTCCAACCCTGATCGCAGTCAGCTCCCTGTTTCCCTTAAATGACACTGTTCTTCATTTTCTTGGCACAGAGTTCTTTTGAATCAAAAGAATCAAAAATAAACTTCACACTTTGGTAATGAGCACTGTTGACACCACTGCCCCCCAATTTACACAGTGATGGCTCCACTGTGTCTGCTGTCTGACACCCTTTCTCAAGTTGTCTACATGGAGAGAGGCTGGGCGGGCAAGTGGATTTTGCATGAATCATGCTTGACGATCAGTGATATTCTGACAAGTTGTATATTTACTGCATATCCAAAACAAACAAGAAGGCAACTTTCACACCTAAGACAAGGTGATCCCACTAAACGACACACACTAAATGCTGGAGGAACTCAGCAGGCCAGGCAGCATCCATGAAAAAGAGTTCAGTCGACATTTCAGGCCAAAACCCTTCAACAGGACTGGAGGAAAAAAGATGAGGAGTGGATTTAAAAGGTGGGGGAAGGGGATGGAGAATGACAAGGTGATAGGTGAAACCGGAATGGGGAGTGGTAAAGTAATGAACTGGCAAGTTGATTGGTGAAAGAGATACAGGGCTGGAGAAGCGGGGAATCTAATAGGTGAGGACAGGAGGCCATGGAAGAAAGAAATAGGGACAGGAGCACCAGAGGGAGGTGATGGGCAGGCAAGGAGATGAGGTGAGAGAGGGAAATGGGAATGGGAAATGGTGAAAGGGGGTGCATTACTGGAAGTTCGAGAGGTCGATGACCATGCCATCAAGTTGGAGGCTACCCAGATGGAATGTAAGATGTTGTTCTTCCAACTTCAGTGTGGCTTCATCACAACAATGGAGGAGGCCATGGACAGACATATTGGAATGGGAAAGGGAAGTGGAATTAAAATGCATGACCACTGGGAGACCCTGCTTCTTCTGGCGAATGGAGCGTAGGTGCTCGGCAAATCAGTCTCCCAACCTGCCTCGGGTCTCACAGATAAACAGGAGGCCACACTGGGAGCTCTGGATACAGTATATGACCCCAACAGACTCACAGGTGAAGTGTCACCTCACCTGGAAGGACTGTTTGGTAGTGATAGAGGAGGTGTAGGGTCAAGTGTAGCTCTTGTTCCATGTACAAGGATAAGTGCCAGGAGGGAGAGCAGTAGGGAGGGATGAATGGACAAAGGAGTCACATAAGGAGCGATCCCTGCGGAAAGCAGAGTTTGGGGGGGTGGGGGAGATTTGCTTGGTGAAAGGATCCTGTTGCAGATGGCGGAAGTTACAGAGAATTATATGCTGGACGCAGAGGCTGGAGGAATGGTAGATGAGGACCCAAAGGAAACCCTATCACCCCCCCCCAACTTTCTGCTTTCTGCAGGGATCACACCCTATGCAAGTCCCTTGTCCATTAGTCCCTTCCCACTGATCTCCCTCCTGGCACTTATCCTTGCAAATGGAACAAGTGATACACCTCCTCCCTCACTACCATTCATGGCCCCAAACAGTTCTTCCAGGTGAGGTGACACTTACCTTTGTGTCTGCTGGGATCATATACAGCGTCCGATGCTCCCGGTGTGGCCTTCTGTGTATCGGTGAGACTCGATGCAGGTTGGGAGATTGCTTCGCCAAGCACCTATGCTCCATCTGCCAGAAAAAGCAGGATCTCCCAGTGGCTACCCATTTTAATTCAATTTCCCATTCCCATTCTGATATGTCTATCCATAGCCTCCTCTACTGTTGCGATGAAGCCACACACAGGTTGGAGGAACAACATCTTATATTCCAGTTGGGTAACCTCCAACCTGATGGCATGAACATTGATTTCTCGAACTTCTTGTAATGCCCCCCACCCACCCTTTCTCCTTTACCATTCCCATCCCCTTTTCCTTCTCTCACTTATTTCCTTGCCTGCCCATAGACTCCCTCAGTTGCTCTTCCCCTCTTTCTTCCATGGCCTTCTGTCCTCTCCTGTTACATTCCCCCTTCTCCAGCCCCGTATCTCTTTCACCAATCAACTTCTCAGCTCTTTACTTCACCCCTCCTAATCCTGGTTTCACCTGTCACCTTGCATTTCTCCCTCCCTCCCCCACCTTTTAAATCTACTCCTCATCATTTTTTCTCCAGTCCTGCTGAAGAGTCTCAGCCTGAAATGTCGACTGTACCCTTTTCCATAGATGCTGCCTGGCCTGCTGAATTTCTCCAGCTGTTTGTGTGTGTTACAAGGATTTCTAACATCTGCAGACTTTTATCTTGTTTGTGATCCCACTAAAACTGATTATTCTCAAAGTGCTTGTCAAGTCAAAACTTACTATATGACATAGCCAACTGCACAACACAGATTCTTCAGGAACTTTGAACAGCCCAACATCCTTTTGTGTGTTAGGGTAAAAGCAGACACAGAATAAATATGCAAACGTTGAAATAAATAGGGATTTTGGGAGTGATATCAGAGATTGGTTTTAATAATGAATTTTTGAAGAATTTTTAAAACTAGAGATAGAGCTATTGAGTAATGGGTTGATGGCTTTATAGAATAGATAGAATAGAATAGTACAGCATAGTACAGGCCCTTCGGCCCACAGTGTTGTGCTAATCCTTAAACCCTACCTCCCATTTAACCTTCCACCTTAAATTCCTCCATATACCTGTCTAGTAGTCTCTTAAGTTTCACTAGTGTATCTGCCTCCACCACTGACTCAGGCAGTGCATTCCACGCACCAACCACTCTCTGAGTAAAAAAAAACCTTCCTCTAATATCCCCCTTGAACTTCCCACCCCTTATCTTAAAGCCATGTCTTCTTGTATTGAGCAGTGGTGCCCTGGGGAAGAGGCGCCGGCTGTCCCCTCTATCTATTCCTCTTATTATTTTGTATACCTCTATCATGTCTCCTTTCATCCTCCTTCTCTCCAAAGAGTAAAGCCCTAGCTCCCTTAATCTCTGATTATAATGCATACTTTCTAAACCAGGCTGCAAATCTCCTCTGTGTCCTTTCCAATGCTTCCACATCCTTCCTATAGTGAGGCGACCAGAACTGGACACAGTACTCCAAGTGTGGCCTAACCAGAGTTTTATAGAGCTGCATCATTACCTCGCGACTCTTAAACTCTATCCCTCGACTTACGAAAGCTAACACCCCATAAGCTTTCTTAACTACCCTATCTACTTGTGAGGCAACTTTCAGGGACCTGTGGACATGTACCCCCAGATCCCTCTGCTCCTCCACACTACCAAGTGTCCTGCCATTTACTTTGTATTCTGCCTTAGAGTTTGTCCTTCCAAAGTGTACCACCTCACACTTCTCCAGGTTGAACCCATTCTGCCACTTCTCAGCCCACTTCTGCATCCTATCAATGTCTGTCTGCAGTCTTCGACAACCTTTGGCATAGTTGCTGCTGTGAAAGAAGAAGGCAATGCAAAAAAATTAATATCCAACGAAGGGTAGAAAGGATGAGAAGATTAAGTGTGTTCATGATGGGTTAAGTGGATTGAATGATAGGTTAGTAATGTTGACTAGGGGGGCTTCAAATATGTGTGATTTTGGATTTTAAATTCATCTTCTAATGATAGATATAGGTGAGGAGTTGATCCTTTATAATTTGGTGAATAGAAGATATAATTAAGGTCATTGTGATAGTGGTAGAGAAACATTCAGAAAGGGTGGATGACTCCGGAGGTTAGAGGATGATGGGTATTGGGTGTTGGGTGCGCATTTTGTCGGGATTGTGGTAATTTTAAATAAAAGATTTTCTAAGTGTGGCCAAGCAATGATGGAATATATACAGGGTAGCCAAAGGAGGGAAATCAAAGAATGGGAAATAACCCTCATGAAAATGAGCAATTTGGGGTGAATGAAAGACATGTGGGAGATAGGAGTCAAGTTGCAGAGTGACTTGGAACCAGACATCAGGAGGGTAGAGGACTTAGGGAGTTCACATGCAAGGTAATGTGAACAACGAATGGAAGCAGCAGAGGGAGCTGTGGGGAGGATGAGAGGCATCATATTATAACTTGCCACGCTGTGGCACTGGTTGTAACTGTGTTCTCTTTAATTACATCTAATTTCAAAAATACCTATATCATTACATCTTTTCTGAATAGTTTTCAAAGTATATTCACTTGCAAATCTAGGCATTATGCAAGATTCAAGTAGTATTGGTCAAAATACTGCAGATTAATGTCAATATATTGTATAGGCCTTAAACAAACATCCCAGTTTTAGGGCCAATGCTACTGGTTCTCTGTCTTTTTCCACAGTTTTTGACAGATGATATTGGAAGTTCAAAGGGATGTATATCTGCTGTGCCATTTTCAACAAGTGATGTGTTTTTATTTGCATTTTTTTTGTTTCCTAGGTTTGGTGATGGTTACATGATAACTGTCCGCACAAAGTCCAGTCTATACGTAAAAGAAGTTGTCCGTTTTTTCAACAGAAATTTCCCTGAAGCAGTTTTAAAGGTATGACCGAAGCTGAGGTCTGTGACCTGCTTACATGCTGTAGCCTTCATGCCTAAATCCTCGTGACTGAACCAAAGAGCGGAGAACACTGAAGTCATCCCTTTAAGTTGTTTTAGCTCTGCAGGAGCCATGAGAGCCTAGATGTGCTTCCCATCCTTTTGCATCAGCTCTTGGTCTGTCACACCCAGGAGAAAATAGCCTTTCCATCTCCTGATTCCTTTCACAATGATAGGATGTCAGAGGAAATCCCTGATGTTGATGACTCTGTAGTGAGTAAGGATGTAAGACTACTACTCAGTTTTCATGCTTTTGGAGACCAAAAATTGGGGTTGCATTGACCCCTTGCCAGTAACTTGAAATGCAAATATTTTCTGGCATCCCAACAACATTGTCTTTAAATTTATCTAAGCAACAATTGATATTATTCCCTTTGAATAAGCATTCTCTTTGAATAGCACCATGGGATATTTACTTTCATTTGAAATATTTGGTATGTTAATACCTCAGAGTACTTCCAAGTGTGCAGGACTTGCTATGTCACTTAGAGCCAGTGCTCAGTTTAAAGAGGGAAATCTGAAACAATTATTACCAAGCGAGGATGAAGTGCTTGGTGGGAGCAGGAACAGACAACGCACAGGTGTCCAACCTGGTGAGACGAAGGAGGGGCCAGGCCCGGAGTCACCCCATAGTGCCCAGAATCTCCAAGTGTTGCAAACTAATCCCTCTAGCATGAAGTTTAACAGGAGGCTGATCAAATGGCCTGCAGCTAACATGACTTCACTGTGGAAGCAGTTTGATGAAGGTGTTAACCAAATTCTGGAGGCAATGGTGAAGAGAGGGGTTGATAGGAAGCTGCAAGCCATGACAACAATTATTGTCAGTATATGGAGAGCGAGGTGTCTCCCAGTGGAGGTTGATTGTAGGGGATTCGCAGCCCGTTACTTAGTTAGAGCCTTCAGTATTTTGAGCATTGAGGGAGAGAGGAAGAGGAGAGCCATCCGCAGTACCACCAATACGTCAGAGAGGGCCTCAAGATGGCTGTGGCTCAAAAGAGGAGAGCCATGGAGTCATAAGTAGCTAGCCATCTGGACACAAGCTGGGGTCTGATCAGCCCCGCCTGAGTCACCTGGAGAAGGTTGTATGATGTTGAAAGACCCGAAACACCCGATGATTCCAGAAACATCACTGAAAATGTGTCCAGAAGCATCAGTAGATGTATGTACACAGCATGAACAAGAATCAATAATGTTGCATTCCTAAATGTCTTGTTTACAGAACAGGGTTATTTTGCTACTGGAGAGGGAGGGGCTGGGTTGGGTGAGGAAGCCCCTTAATTATTATAGACCTTAATGCTTTGTGGCTAATGAAGTGCTTTTGTTGATAACAATGAGTCTGATGGGTGCATAGAGAGATCTTGCTAACAACAAGATGGTAATGACCAGGGAATCTGTTTTAATGATGTTTATTGAGGGATAAGCATTGGCCATGATGTTGGTGATCTTATGCTCTTCACAATAGTACCGTAAGCCTTTTACCTTCATCTTATAAGATAGACAGGACCCCTTTTTCATCTATTTAGCATTAGAATGTAGAATACAAACACAATTATTATTGGAATATTGAGTAGGAACTTGGCATGTGTGTTCAAAGTAAATTTATTATTAAAGTACATATATGTCACCATATACAACCCTGAGATTCATTTTCTTGAGGACATATACAGTAGATCCAAGAATCACAATAGAATCAATGAAAGACCCATACCCAATAGGGCGGACAAACAACCAATGTGCAAAAGACAACAAACAGGGGAAATACAAAATAGTATAAAATAATAAATATCAAGAACATGAGATGAAGATTCATTGAAAGTGAGTCCACAGGTGGTGGGCACCGTTCAAAGACAGCGCAATTGAAGTTCAATGAAGTTATCCCCTCTGGTTCAAGAGCTTGATGGTTGAGGGATATTAACTGTTTCTGAACCTCGTCGTGTGAATTTTGAGGTTCTTGTACTTTCTTCCTGATGTGACTGTGAGAAGAGGGCATGACCTAAATGGTGCATATCCCTGATAATGGATGCTGCTTTCCTGCGACAGCACTCTGTGTAGATGTACGCAATGGTGGAGAGGCCTTTACCCATGATGGGCTGGGCAGTATCTACTACTTTGTGTATGATTTTCTATTCAGGGCCATTGGGTCTTCCACACCAGGCTGTGATGCAACCAGTCAATATATGCACTACCACACATCTATAGAAGTTTGTCAAAGTGTTACATGTCATGCTGAATCTTCATAAACCTCCAAAGAAAGAAGAGGTGTTGCTGTTCATTCTTTGTAATTGCACTTACGTGCTGGGCCCAGGACAGGTCCTCTGAAATGATAACATGGAGGAATTTAAAGTTGCTGACCTTCTCCACCTTTGGTCCCTGATGAGGACTGGCTTATGAACTTTCGGCTTGAAGCCCTGAAGTCAATAATCAGCTCTTTGATTGTGCTGACACTGAGTGCAATGTTGTTGTTTTGGCACCACTCAGCCAGATTTTCACTTTCTCTCCTATATGCTGATTCTTCACTGCCTTTGATTTGGCCCACGACAGTGGTGTTGTCAGCAAATAAGTCATTGAAGCAATGTTTAGCCACACAGTCACTAGTGTAGAGTGAGTTGAGCAGGGGACTAAGCACACAGCCCTGTGCTGATGGAGATTGTGGAGAATGAAACAAAATATTTGCAATAATTTTGATTGAATGACTGTGCGGAAATGCTTTGTTTGTGATTATTATTATTATTATTTTGTGCATGGACCAACTGGCCTAATTCAGCTCCTTTTTCCAATTATTCCAGTGCTACAGTCAGGACACCATTTTATAAGCTTAGTGTAACATTGCAAGTCTGACATATGCGTGTTTTGTTTAGGAGAGGCACCATACCAAAGTGCAATACCAGCTGAAGTCAGAAAACATCTCACTGGCCCATGTTTTCAGTAAGATGGAGCAAGTCGTCGATGTGCTGGGAATTGAAGATTATTCTGTCAGTCAAACCACGCTAGACAATGTAAGTGAATCCTTAAACACAAAAAGAAAGGTATTGATGACTTGGGGGTCTTCAAAAGGATTTCACCCATAACCAATAATATATTTAAAATACTTGGGAATGTCTGAGTAATATTTAGCATTCACGAAATATTACCGCAAACCTACATCCACCATAGGTCGTTGGTAACGTGTGCTTTGTGCAGTGGCAGATTGCATTCCATTGAAATTTCCCATTCAGATTATTCCCATCTTTAACCAGAAATTTTAAGATGTTCTATAGTAATATGCATGTAATGTTCACTCATTTTAAAATATGGGTATTTTAAAGTAATGCTTTAGTCAAAAGATGAAGGGTCTTGGCCAAAATGTTGACTACTCATTTTCCTCCGGCATTTGTGTCTGTTGACTCATATAGTCGTTTACTGCCAGGCCTTCATCCTTTTTAGTTACGTCCTCAGAAACTCAGTCAAATTAGTGAGACAAGATTTCCTCCACACAAGACCATGCTGACTATCCCAGGTAAACCACTACTTTTCCAAATGTACATAAATCCTATCCCTTAATTTTATTATCATTAACTTAAAATTCACTAACCTGTAGTTACCTGGCTTATACCAGCTTCCCTTCTTAAATAAACCAACATCATTAGCTATTTTCCACTTTTCTGGTGCCTCGTTAGTGGCTAACAAAGGTGCAAGTATTTCCATCATGGTCCCATCTTTGTACTCCCTTGTTGCCCACAGGGATATGGAATAGATCTCACTTGGCTCTGGGTATTTATTAACTCACATGAATCCCTCGATATCCAACATTTCCACCTTCATGCTTCATATTATCAGCATAACCTCCCTGAACATACTACCATGTTCTTCTCTTTGGGAACCACAGATGAAAAGTATTCATTTAGGACCTTGCCCACAATCTGCTAGCTCCACACAAGAAGAGTCCACTGTTTTTTGTTTACCCCGTCATTCCTGATACAGAATTACTTTAACTTACCAACCAAGGATATTCAATGGCCAATTTTATCCTTATTTATTCCTTAAGATCTCTCCTGCATCTTCTTATTCCTCAAGGACACACACAATTCCAGTTTCCTCCGCCTGCTAGTTTTCTTGCTTCCTGGTCAAATTTTCATGGTCCAAGGTTCCCTGATCTTGCCATCTTTATCTTTCATCCTTACTGGTACATGCTGTCCCTGAATTCTTACTAGCATCTGCTCCATATCAGCTTGCACTTGGACCTCTTTTATTCTATTGAAATTAGCTTTACCCCAATTCCAACTCTGAACTTGAACACAAATTTTATCTCCTTTTCATAACTATCTTGAGGCAAATAACCTTCTCCTTAATGTCAATAAGACAAAGGAGATGGTTGTCGACTTCAGGAGAACTCGCACCACTCACACCCTTATTTACATTGGCAGCACTGCGTTGGAAACTGAGTAATTTCAGACTCCTGGGAGTACACATCTCACACAACCTGGCATGGTCCCAGAACATATTCTACCCAGTTGGGAAAGCTCACCAGTGCCTCTAATTTCTGTGGAGACTGGACTACGCACATCAATACTCTCGATCTTCTACAAATGCACAGTTGAGAGGACCCTAACATCCTGCATCTCCGTGAGGTACGGAAATCGCATTACAGCAGACAGGAGGACTCTGGGTACTTAGAACTGCCTAACGCATTATTGGCACCAAGTCTAGCTGTCAACAAGAACATATATACAGAAAGATGCCAATAAAAGGCTTGCAATATCATGAAGGATCCCATTCCCATCAGGGAAGAGGCTACACAGTATCCACGCCAGGAACACAGTTACTAACCCCAAGATCAAACAAGAGAAAAATCTACAGATGCTGGAAAACCCAGCAACACACAAGATGCTGGAGGGATTCAGCAGGCCAAGCAGCATCTAGGAAGGGTTTTGCCCGAAGCATCTACTATACTATTTTCCTAGATGCTGCCTGGCCTGCTGAGTTCCTCCAACTTTTTGTGTGTGTCGCACTAAGCCCAAGATGCTAGGCTGATCAACACCTCTATCCATTAACCCACCCCACCACGACTGCATACACATCACCTAGTGTCTATGTACATAATAGTTACTTGTACATCGTGTTTTATAAGATTGTTTTTATATTTATGTTTATTGTGTTCTTGTTTTTTAAAATTTGGTTCTTTAGCCTTATTGTTTTCTAATGCTGTATCAGATCAGAAATAACAATCATTTCCTCCTCCTTTACACGCATGCACTGAAGAATGACAATTAACAATCTTGAATCTTGAAATTTCAAGAATTATAGTCACTGTTCCCTATGGTCAAGTACTGTCCTGTCCCCAGTAGGGCACTCTACATTTTATCTCAAAGACTTTCTTGGACGTACTTAACAAATTCCACCCCATCTAAGCCCCTTGCACTATGGCAAACCCAGTCAATATTGGGAAAGATAGCACTGCTCACTTTCATAATGAGCTTTCTGCAACGTGCTTACCTATCTGATCTTTTCATTCCCATTGACTGTTGGGCTGCCTGTGATATAACTGCAGCAATGTGATCAGTGCCATCTTATTCCAAAGTACCTCCTTTACCCATTGGATATTGACTGTAAAGCTGTTTGTTTCTTGCTGATCAATAGTGTGAACCACTCCCCCCTACCCCGCCTTTCCATTTCTCGGTATCACGATTGAAACATCTGTACATCTTGTCCTGCCCTTCTCTCAACATTTTTCTATAATATAAATTGTATCATAATTGGAAGTGCTGATCCATTTTCAAGTCTTACCGGACTTGCCTGTGAGGCTTTATATTAAATTAATGAGAGCCCCCTCCCTGGTTCTCTCGCACTCCCTAACTACCATCTGTCTGCCCCGTCTACTGGATTTCCCTCATTTATCCTGTACATTTGAGTCAATCGCCCCACCTGCTGCACAGATATGACATTTCTCACCATCCTCTCAACTTAATTTAAACTTTCTTGAGTAATATGAGTACACCTCCCTGTAAGTATGTTGGTCACCTTCCAGTTTGGATGTGTGCCAATCCTTCTTGCACAGGTTACACCTGCCCCAGAAGTGATCTCAATGATCCAAGTACCTCAGGCCCTTCCTCCTGCACCAGCTTTTCAATCACACGTTCATCCTGCATGTCCTCCTATTTCTAACCTCATTGGCACGGGCACCGAGGGAAATTCTGAGATTATGACCTTACAGTTCCTGCTTTTTATCTTCTCAAGCTCATTTTGTCTCATCCCTCAACTGCTTTTTGCCTCATCCCTCTTTCTACCTGTGTCACTAATACCAATATATACAATAACCTCTCCCATCAGAATGTTCTGTACCCAGTCCAAGACATCTTTGAGCTTGGCACCAAAGAGGTAACCAACCATAGGAGTGCCTGACTGTTCCCCTCACTGCTCAACACCCCACCTCAACCTTTCCCTCTCCTGTTGTGTATCAGAGCCAGCCACAATGCCATGAACTTGAAGCCGCTGCTGCTTTATTTCTCAACAAACATGGTGCACCTGTCTGAGACGGCATTGGCTACAGGGGACTTTTGCACACCCTGTCTGCAGTTTGCTGCCTGTCCTGGTGGTCACATTCCTCCTTTCTTTCTACGCCTGTGACTAACTATTGTTTCCAAATATTCATAGTGAGTTCAACCACATTGAAGATGGCCAAAGCATAAGAAAAACAACCTCAAATACTGCCATTTATTTCTGTCTGAGCATTTGGGCCTAGGTTCCCTCTAAGATCAGTTACACAGAAGTAGCTTAGAACTGTGTATCTGTCAGTGACCCAATTCCCAGATTTCTGGCTCTTTCACTTCAGATCTATTAAGCTCCGCTGATCTTAATCATCAGCAGTTTTTTTAACTGCTAAAACCATTAGGTTTGGTGAGAGAGCTCCAAACCATTTCTTCGCCATCCAGTCGCCAACCATGGCCACTCCCCTTCAGCTCCACTTAAGCTCTCTTTCTCAGAAAACCCTGCCTCTTTTACCAAGCAGTTTCACAAATCCCTGATGTCCAAATTTGTTTGTGAAGTGGGAAGTTTAATTGTTATAAACATTCTATTAGTCATTGAGCATGGAGTTATTAGCTATACAGCATAGAAGCAGGCCCTGTGACTCAACAAGAGCATGCCAACCATCAAACACCATTTTCACCAGGGGTTCACAACCTTTTTTATGCCATGGACCAATACTATCAAGCAAAGGGTCAGTGCGCCCTAGGTTGGGAACCCCTGATTTACACTAAATCTACCCCAATCCTATTTCATTCTCATATTCCCGTCAAATCTTCTTGACAAGGGACAACTTACAGTGACCAATCTATATGTCTTTGGAATGTGGGAGTAAACTCTATGTGAGCACAAGGAAAATATGCAAACTCTACACAGACGGTACAAGAGATTAGGATTGAACCTGGGTCACTGGTACCATCAGATCTACTGGCTGAGACAGTGTACTGTTTTATTATTGACCTCGAACTCTGCCACCAATTCCTTAAAATTGTCTCCAGTCTAAATCCTGCAACTCCCTAACCAGTGGCACCATGGTCTTCGTTGTAATGACACTACCACAGTTGCTGAAGTATTTTTTTCTGAATCTGGTCCATGACCAATCTGAGTAAGATGCCAATCTACTGAACTCTTGCACTTTTACCACTGATATCACATGTATTTAGAACCAACATAGACACCTGTCACTAGTGTTAGTCAACTTTAGATGACATTGCCAACTCCCCAATCTGATTTGCCTTTTCTAAATGCTGTAATAAATCTCCTGTGAAAACCTTACAGATGGGTTCTACTAAATCATGAGCAACTTTATCTTAGGTTTGCACACAGACAGGACATTCAGCCAGACTCTTCCATGCTGTGCCCAGTGTGCCCATCCAAGCTAGTCCCATTTGGTTTTGTTGGCCCATATCCCTCTAAACCTTGAGCAACAAACAATCTGCTGAAGGAAGTCAAGTGTTCAAGCAGCATCTGTGGGAAGAAGGGACTTGTTGACATTTTCAGCCATTTCAACCCAAAGCATCGACGGTTCCTTTTGTCCCACGCTGCTACCTGACCTGCTGAGTTCCTCCAGTAATTGTTTATTGCTCCAGTTGTCAGTATCTTCAGTCTCTTGTGTGTCCCCTGAATTTTTCCTATCTGTGTACCTGTCCAAGTGAATATAAATGTTGGTAATTTACCTGCCTCGACCACTTCCTCTGGCACTTCAGTACATACAAGTACCAGCCTCTTTGTAATGAATTTTATTTATTTATTGTGATACAGTGCGGAATAGGCTCTTCCGGTCCTTCGAGCCTCGCCGCCCAGCAGTCCCCGATTTAACCCTAGTCTAATTACAGGACAATTTACAATGACCAATTCATCTACTGACTGGTAGGTCCTTGGACTGTGGGAGGAAGCTGGAGCATTATGCGGAAACCCACGAGGTCACAGGGAGAACTTATGAAATCCTTAACAGACAATAGCAGGAATTGAACCCAGGTCGCCTGTACTGTAAAAGCTTTGTGCCAACCACTGCATTACTGTGCTGCCTCACCCACCTCCCGCAGGCTCTTATAAATATTTGCCCTCTCACCTTAAACTTATAATCACTAGTTTTTGTTTCCCTTTCCCCAGGTAAAAGACTATGTGCATTCATCCTACCCATACCTTTGATGATTTTATATACATTTATAGGGTGTATATTGCAAACTTGTCCAATGGTCAAGGAAGTTTCTTAAGGGAGACTTGTATCCTATTGACTGAAACTTGGTTCAAATACTGCAGAATTCAGAGATTAGAGTGTTTCCTCATGCAGTTTTACACACTCTGCTTATCAAATATCTTGTGTTTCTCATAATTTCTTGCCCCCATTTATTTAGCCATGTGACATCTTCTCTCTCAAACATGCCCATCACTTCTCCATTGATTTTCTCTCATCCTCCTACGTTTACAGTAGGCAATTAACCTACCAACCCATGGGATGAAACCGGAGCAGTGGGAGGAAGTGTGCGTACTTCACACCGAAGTGTACCCTTCACAAGGTCCGAATCGAACCTTGGTCTCTGGAGCTGTGCTGTGGCACCAAGAGAGAATTCCCTGAAACCTTTGACCAAAAGTGTACATAACAAAAATGTTCATATGATCAAAGTGCTTGCCATAGGTTTGAAGTTAGCCATAAGAGTACCACAGCACAGAAACAGGCCATTTGGTCCATCCAGTTCTTGCTGACCCAGTCTTCTGCCTAGCCCCACCTACCTGTACCCAGACCATATCCCTTCAATCCCCTCATCCAGGTACTTGTCCAGACTTCTCTTAAATGTTACAATTGAACTGGCATCTACCGCTTCCACTGGCAGCTCGTTCCATGCTCACATTACCCTCTGAGTGAAGAAGTTTCCCTTCAGACTCCCCTTGAACTAGAAATCTTATTGCAGTCCCCTGAAACTCTCCTGTAAACTTCTCCAGCAGTCTTCTCCAAAATGCACCTCTAGAATTGTGTGATGTCGTTGAGAGGTCCTTCTTCCATTCTGGTCTTTGCAGGTGTTTGTAAACTTTGCAAAGAAGCAGAGCGACAACCTGGAGCAGCAGGAAACTGTCAGCACTGGGAGCGTGCACTCACCGATCAAGCGCATTCTCAGTCTCCTGAGGCCAAGGGGCACCCCAACAGAACTACAGGCTCTGACCGTGGATGAGCCTGAGGAGTTAGAGAGCGACGACGAAGGGCTAATCAGCTTCGAGGAGGAGCGTGTAAGTAGTACAAGAGGTTATGATTGAGGGGTTCTTGTAATACTAAGCCTATAACATTGGCTCAAGTATCTATTGTAAGGTGATGGCAGAGGGCCCTCCACAGCAGACCAAGGCTGTGAGCACACGAACCTAGCATTGCAAATTCCCACACCCTCAAAATGTACTGCCATGTCTCTGAGAAATTGCCGGCCATAGGGACAATTGGAATTAGGGATTCAGGTAGCTGGGCATTGTTCTCTGCATAGTGTAAGAGCACAATCAACTTGTGCTGTGGGGACTGAAATTAGGAATAGGATACTTGCAGTGTGCTTGTACAGAGAAGGGAGCAGGGAATGGGACCAGCAACATATAAGAGGGATGGTGTTGAGGTTGGGTGGGGGGAAGGTGGTATGAGAGATTAAGTAATGTAGGAGGGAGAGTGACGTTGTTCAGGAGTAAACAGTTTGTTACTTGGGCAGATTTCCCAGTTAGCAGCAGTGCAGGTTAGAGCCACATTATGCCAATGGCAGAAACCTTCAAAAGGACCAGAATACAGGAAGTGTGTCAATGCAAATAAATTCAAGGGTACTGGCTCCATTTCCATTGACGCAATTTCATCTCAATGAGTATCAGTGCAGTGGGCAGCCTGAGGGCTGATTGTTGCGAAATCAGTTTGTTATAAATTTCTCAAGAGTATAGTAGTAGTTTGAAGCAGGTGAGAGCACATTACGAGCCATAGTTAGCTGATCTCAGTCCTGGTGGCACCTGAACTAAAGCACGTGTCTTTCTTTCTTTCTTTTTAAATCTTTTTATTGAGTAAGTATACAAAAAAGGTAAGCCATATAAACATTAATACAATGTTAAAGTATAATAAAATTCCAAAAGATAACAATACCAAAAAGAAAATACTACAAACAATGTAATTTAAGCATAAGAAACCAAGATAACATAATAGTATACTAGATTTTATATATATCAATGGAAAAAAAGAAAAAAAAAACCCCAAAAAAAAAACCCACCGTGCAACTAACTAAAAGCAAAGCAAAGCAATGGGCTAACTTGAAACCAAACAGAGTTAAACTTAAAATCACGTCCTCAATCCCGACCTCCATTAAAACAGTGAAGAGAAAACAAGAAGGGTAAATATTACATTAAATGAAAATATCGAATAAAAGGTCCCCAAATCTGTTCAAATTTAAATGAAGAATCATAAAGGTTACTTCTAATTTTCTCCAGATTCAAACATAAAATCGTCTGAGAAAACCAAAAAAAGGTAGTTGGAGCATTAAGCTCTTTCCAATGTTGTAAAATACATCTTTTCGCCATTAAAGTAAGAAATGCAATCATTCTACGGGCTGAAGGGGAAAGATTACTAGAAATTTTAGGTAGTCCAAAGATAGCAGTAATAGGGTGAGGAGAGATATCTATATTTAATACCTTAGAAATAATATTGAAAATATCTCTCCAAAAAGTTTCCAAAGTAGGGCAAGACCAAAACATATGAGTTAAAGAGGCTATCTGCCCCGAACATCTATCACAGAAAGGATTAATATGCGAGTAAAAACGCGCTAACTTATCTTTGGACATATGTGCTCTATGAACCACTTTAAATTGAATTAGGGAATGTTTAGCACAAATAGAGGAAGTATTAACTAATTGTAAAATCTGCCCCCAATCATCCACAGAAATGGTAAGCCCCAATTCCTGTTCCCAATCTACCCTAATCTTATCAAATGGAGCTTTCCTAAGTTTCATAATAATATTATAAATCATAGCCGATGCACCTTTCTGACATGGATTAAGGTTAATTATCGAATCTAAAATATATATAGGAGGAAGCATTGGAAAGGAAGTAAGTATAGTACTTAGGAAATTTCTAACTTGTAAATATCTAAAAAAATGTATTCTTGATAAGTTATATTTGTTAGATAATTGTTCAAAAGACATAAGGGAACCATCTAAAAATAAATCCAAAAACCGTAAAATACCCTTAGTCTTCCAAGTTTGAAAAGCGCGATCCGTAAAAGAGGGAGGAAAAAATATGTTACCTAAAATAGGAATCGCTAACCCAAATTGATTAAGATCAAAAAATTTTCTGAATTGAAACCAAATGCGCAAAGCATATTTAACTATCGGGTTAGAGACCTGCTTAAGACGTTTCGAATCAAAAGGAAGAGAGGAACCTAAAATAGAACCAAGTGTATAACCCTGAACAGATTGTAATTCCAATGCTACCCATTTAGGAATAAATAGTATGTCCCGATCAAGTAACCAAAATTTCATATGTCGAATATTAATAGCCCAATAATAAAATCTAAAGTTAGGTAATGCTAAACCTCCATCTCTCTTAGCTTTCTGTAAATGTATTTTACCCAGTCTCGGATTCTTGTTCTGCCAAATAAATGAAGAAATTTTAGAGTCAACTTTATCAAAAAAAGATTTAGGAACGAAAATTGGTAATGCCTGAAACACATATAAAAATTTTGGCAAAAAAAACATCTTAACTGCATTAATACGACCAATCAAAGTTAAATATAAGGGAAACCATTTAGATGAAAGTTGAGTAATATGGTCTATTAATGGTAAAAAGTTAGTCTTAAATAAATCTTTATGTTTACAAGTAATTTTAATCCCAAGATATGAAAAGTAATTATTAATCAATTTAAATGGAAATTTATAATATAAGGGAAGATGTTTATTAATCGGAAAAAGTTCACTCTTACTAAGATTTAATTTATAACCTGAGAAAAGACCAAATTGTGCTAATAACTCTAAAACAGCAGGAATGGATCTCTCAGGATTAGAAATATATAAAAGTAAATCATCAGCATAGAGTGATAATTTATGGGACTTTAATCCCCGAGTTATCCCAGTAATATTTAAAGATTCTCGAATAGCAATTGCAAGAGGTTCTAATGCAATATCAAATAATAGGGGACTAAGAGGACAGCCTTGTCGAGTACCACGAAAGAGAGGAAAAAAAGGTGAGTTTAAGGAGTTAGTACGAACCGAGGCTACAGGGGAGTAATATAACAGTTTAATCCAGGATATAAATTTCAAGCTAAAATTAAACATTTCAAGCACCTTAAATAAATAAGGCCATTCTACTCTATCAAAAGCTTTCTCGGCATCTAAAGAAATAACACACTCAGGAACATTTTGTGAGGGAGTATAAACGATATTTAACAATGTACGAATATTATAAAAAGAGTAACGACCTTTAATAAAACCCGTTTGGTCTTCCGAAATAATAGAAGGGAGTACTTTTTCTAGTCTATTTGCTAATAACTTAGAAAAAACTTTAGAATCAACATTTAATAAAGATATTGGTCTATAAGATGCACATTGAGCAGGGTCTTTATCCTTCTTTAGTATTAAAGAAATTGATGCTCTATTAAAAGATTCCGGAAGTTTACCAAGTTTCAAAGAAGCCTCAAAAACCTTATAGAGCCAAGGAATCAATAAAGAAGCAAAACATTTATAAAATTCAACGGTAAACCCATCAGGGCCAGGAGCTTTCCCCAGATTCATAGAAAAAATAACATTCTTAATCTCATCCATTGTAATGGAAGTATCTAATAAAGAAGACATATCCTGTGAAATCAGAGGGAAGTCTAACTTATCTAAAAAATCATTCATATATTTAGAATCTCGAGGAGACTCTGATTGGTATAAAGAAGAATAAAAATCACAAAAGGTTTGATTAATCCCCACATGATCCAATATCAATCGATCATTTTGGTTATAAATCTGATTGATTTGAGATTTAACATAATTAGATTTCAATTGATTAGCCAGCAGCTTGCCAATTTTATCACTGTGAACATAAAAATCACTTCTTGTTTTCTTTAATTGGTTTACAATCGAGGACGAGAGTAGTAAACTGTGTTCCATTTGAAGTTCAGTTCTTTGTTTGTATAGCTCCTCAGAAGGAGCCATAACATATTTCTTATCAATTTCTTTAATCTTGTCCACAATTACCATCTCCTCCTGCTTCTGTTTCTTCCTCAAAGCAACGGAATACGAAATAATCTGACCCCGAATATAGGCTTTAAAAGTGTCCCAAAGAGTGTTAACCGAAATATCTTCTGTATGGTTAATTGTAAAAAAAAGCTCAATCTGTTCATTCATAAAATTAACAAAGTCCGAGTCCTGAAGCAACAGCGAATTAAAACGCCATTGTCTATTGTTTGGTATATTGGCCATAATTTTAATAGAAAGCTTAAGTGGAGCATGATCCGAAATGGTTATAGAATCATAATCACATTTAATCACTGAAGAAATGAGACGAGAATCAATGAAAAAATAATCAATTCTTGAATAGGAATGATGAACATGTGAAAAGAAGGAAAAATCTTTTTCCTGAGGATGCAGGAAACGCCAAATGTCCGTCGACCCAGAATCAGAAAGGAAAAAATTAATCAAATTTGCAGATTTATTAGGTAAAGTCCGTAAAGGAGCCGAACGGTCCAAAGCTGGAGATAAACAGGTATTAAGATCTCCGCCCCAAATCAATGAAAACTCGTTCAAATTCGGAAACTGATCAAACAATGATTTATAAAATTCCGGACAATCCATATTAGGAGCATAAACATTAACCAAAACTACTTTTTTATTAAATAATAAACCACTAACCAATAAAAATCTACCATTCGGATCAGAGATAATATCCTGTTGTATAAAAGTAACTGAGGAGTCTATAAAAATAGAGACGCCTCGAATCTTAGCATTGGAGTTCGAATGAAATTGTTGTCCCTTCCAAAATTTGAAAAAACGTAGTCTGTCCCCCCTCCGTACATGGGTCTCTTGTAAAAATAAAATTTGTGCTTTAAGTCTCCGGAACACTTTAAAAACTTTTTTCCTTTTAATAGGATGATTAAGACCATTAGTATTCCAGGAGACAAAATTAATAATAGACTCCATAAATCCTAAAGTCAACCCATAACAAGGAGGATTGACAATAGGCGCGACCCACAGACCCGGAGAGGAAACAGAACATACAAAAGATACCGGGGAAAAGGACGTAACCAATACTTCAATAATGTATATAGCCCAAAGAGAAACAAACTAAAACGTGAAGCCCCTCCCACCGCCCCCCACCCCAGGACCCCAAGGCGAAATCTAAAGCAGACCCGCCAGAAAGAAGCAAGCGCTAAAACTACCCCCATGACTTCCGGTATACGCTCCCTAAAAAAAAGGTATAAATATGAAAAGGATCAGCTAATTGTAAAACAGTAAAAAATAAGTAAAAAAAAGTTAACTCAATTAAAATACACACAGAACAGAACAAAAGCCGGAAAGTATATATTAAAAAAAACCACAATAAACCTCAAACTCATGAATAGACACAGCAACAAAAAAAATAGGATTATTAACATAAAATGATTATAAAAAGCAAAACAGAATAAAATTTAAAAAAAACTACAAAATTTAAGGCCGCACAGGAAATACGTAAGATGACAAAAGGGAAGTAACCACCCAGAATCCCCTGGGAAAAGAAAGAAATGACGCAGTTAAAAAGAAAGTTTAGCAGCCATATTAAGAAATCGAAAGTAAACTTTTCTGCCCAAATAGGGCACAGAAAAGTTAAAACCAACCAATTCACAGCCTCCGATCAACGGAGAAAATTAAAAAAAGGCAATTAAGATGTTGAAGATGAAAGTTGATCCAGATAACTCTGGGCATCCGATGGAGAATCAAAAAAACGAAGAGCTCCATCTAACATGCGAATCCTTAGACGTGCAGGGTACAGCAGCGCTGGTCTTAAATCCATCTTATAGAATTCCGACATCACGGATCTGTAACGGACCCGTTGGTCCCAGATTGGTTTACTGAAATCTTCCACGAATCGGAACTTAAGATCCGAAAAATCAATGAAACCTTTAGATCGAGCGAATCGAAACAGTCTCTCCTTATCTTGAAAGTAATGAAAACGTAAGATAACATGCCTAGGTCTATCTGACCTAGACGAGTATGATGGGATTCTGTGAACACGATCCAGTAGCGGTGGTTGGTCAGGAAATACAGTAGGGAATGCATCTTTTAAAAGTTGAGAGAAATATTTCATAGGGTTGTTAGCTTCCACGGCTTCCCTGACGCCAATCATTCGTAAATTCTGCCGTCGCATTCTAGATTCCAAGTCAGAGTTTTTAAAAGTCAAAAAGTCAAGTTTCTTCTTCATTACATTAATTGTTTCTTCGACTTTCCCCATCTTAAGCTCACTTTGTTGCGCGGATTTTTGAAGACCAGATATAGCCGACTGATGTTCCGCAATACATGTTTGCATCTTATCAATTAAATCGGCAATTTTCTGGAACTTAGTTGAGATTTCCATATGAATCAGGTCTTTAACAAAGCCCATAATTTCTGTACGAATCATCTCCCTAACAGAGGTTGAAATTTCCCTCTGAATTAACTCCGATATAGCTTCCAAAGTCACCGGTGATTCAGTCGGAGGGAGATCCGTAGCTTTCGGTTTAACCGGAGGTTTACCATCCTTGCCGTCTTTCCCGTTCTTAGACATAGCAGATCTAAGTTCCATCCAATTGTCAGAGAATTCAGTTTAATTCAAAGTATTGTAAAAATTGATGCCTTAATAGTTAATTAAAGTATAGCTGACCATAGAGAGAAAAAACTCAGAGGTAATGGAGCGAGTCAAGAACGCGACTTCACTCCATGAGCGCTACCGGAAGTCTCGCACGTGTCTTTCAAAGGACTGTGATTACCAGAGTTGACCTGATGTGGCCAAGGCATATGTCTCTCACCAGCCTAACCACACTCACCTTCTGCAGTAACCTCACTTCTGGTTCCCTCCTGGAATATGGCTGTTGCCTCTTTACAGTGAGATAAAACACCAGCTTTGAGCATTTTGGAGGATTACAAAATAAACCAAAAGTGGTTACTACTGAATTCTTCTAGATATAATGAAAAAGATTTAAACAAAAAAGCTCTTCTTGGGTTTCCTGCCAGGTACAGGTATCGATTTTAACTGATGTTTCGTTGACAAACTCTGCCATCTTCATCAGGGTTGATACTTTGCCACGTCTAGTCCAGAAGCATACTGTATATACCCCCCTGGTCCGTCCCTCTTGATTGGTTAGTCCTCAACCAGTCAGGTTTCCGCTGTCCCACCTTGTTTACAATCAAATTCCAGCTCTTACTTGGAGCAATACCTTCATCTTTGTTAAAATTCTTATTCTCGAATTTTATTTCAGTAGCTTCCTTCACCAGCTGGTCTCAAAGCCATTGGCAAGGCTCTGGAGTTTTGTGCCTTCGAAGTGAATCCTATGGCCAATGGGAATGCAATGTTCTGCTACCGCCATTTTCTCTTGGTAACCTAAACGGATACACCTCCTGTGCTCCTTGATGCAGGCTTCCACCGTGTGCTCTGTCTGGTTTTAAAAGGGCTGACTGAAAAAAATCAGGAAGCCTAACTATGAGGAGGAACCTGTTGCTACCAACTGTCTTCCATGTATTTCCTCAGCTTCTGGAAGGATTGCCGGGATCCTGAAGAAACATCGAATACCACCCACAAACCCATAAAGGAGCTCAAATCCCAGCTCATCCAGGTCAAAGGTGACCTGGAACTCAGGATGGCTGGCATTTACATGTTCCACCATTGGCCAGATAGGGCACATGGTGAGAATCTGCATCAAAGAGCACAGGAGGTGTATCCATTTGGGTCACCCAGGGAAATTGTTGGTAGCAGAACATTGCATTTGCAATGGCCGTGGGACTGACTTCGGCTCAAAACAACTGTGCCGTGCCAGTGGCTTTTGAGACTGCCTGGTGAAGGAAGACTTTGAAATAAAACTCGAGAATAAGAATTTTAACAAGATAAAAGTTTTGTTCTAAGAAAGAACTGGAATTTGATTGTAAACAAGGTGGGACAGCAGAAGCCTGATTGGTTAATCCTCAACCAATCAGGAGGGGCGGACGACAGGGCACTGGAGTAGACATGCTTAAGTACCATCCCTGATAAAGATGGCAGAGTTTGTCTTCAAAGCATCGGTTAAAATCGATACCAGAACCCAGCTGGCCAAGCCTAAGAAGAGTTTATTCATCATATATGCCAGGAAAGCACTAGATTCTTTACCTAAAAGATTGAGTGTTGAATAATGCTTAAAAATATGATGTTGTAGTTTTGATTGACACTAATAATAAGAGATGCAGAATTAAGGCAGTGGATGGAATTAAGGACACCTTAGTCCTAATTTAATTGGATGACAGTTAGTGGACAGAATAGCTTTACTGTGCAGTACACACCTCTATTGTTCCCAGTTCCTCTCACCTGCAATACTGTCCATTAAGAAATTAATTGATAGTATTCACAGCAGGAAGAACAAGGAGAAGCAGCTTCCACTGACAGGAAAATCAGCAAGTAAAGGATACGGATTCACGTTATTGGCATTAAAGCCAGAGGATCAGTTTGGAATGCACACAAAATGCTGAAGGAACTCAGCAGGCCAGGCAGCATCTATGGAAAAGAGTACAGTTGACGCCTTGGCCCGGAACGTCGACTGTTCTCTTTTTCATAGATGCTGCCTGGCCTGCTGAGTTGGTCCAGCATTTTGTGTGTGTTGCTTAGATTTCCAGCAACTGCAGATTTTCTCATGTTTGGGATCAGATTGGAAAAAGCTTTTAGGTAGTAAGTTGCTGGATATTGGCTTCAATAAGCAATGTCACAGGTTCATCATATCATTCGCAAGGGAATGAAAGTGGCCAAAATTGACCCAGAATCAAAATGAAACAATTGCCGCCAGCCTGAGACCCACCCCCCCCCCAGAGTTGTTGTACTTGCTTAACACACCCACAGCTCCAAAGGATCAAATTCCCTATTCCAATCCTGCATTAGCAATTGGCAAACATACAATTAAGCTTTATTGAGCGTTATCTCAGTGGTCAGCAAAGATATGACCTCCGCGGTCCCATGCTACATACTGCCACGAAATAAGCATGAGTATGTCATTTATTCCCTTTGGTTTTACCACGGCCCCACTAATGTGGCTAGTTACCATAATACACTTAATTAACGCACAGTGCAGAATGCATGGTTCCTGCAGGAACTAAATGAATACTTGAAAGAGAGAAAATTGCAGTACTTTGGAGAAAGAGCTCTTTGGAGTGGGACTGCTCTGCCAAACTTTGACCTAGAGTGAATCAGCAGAGGAACTGAATGCCCTCCATTGTTGTAGGGTACTGTGATTTGATTTATTCCTTTTCTCTCTTTGCACTCCCTTCTCTCCTGTAATCTTCCATCCATTGCCCACCTAACTCTTAGCCTGTCTATTCCTACCTGAGTCCCAAGTTGCTTGCTAATGGGCAGGTTTGCATCGTTTGTGTGGTTTCTTTATTCATATATGGAAAGAATGCTGCACCTCTTTAAACCAACTCAGTGAAGGGTGCAATATTACCTCATAGGGACCTCTAGCATTTAGACCCTCAAAGGAAAGATAGTGTCTTGAAGGAAAACCTTGCAGGTGTTGGCATTCCAATGCATCCTTCTTGCTGATGAAAATCACAACTTTTGGATATGTTGTGGAAGCAGCCTAAGCAAGTAATTGCAGTAGATGATACACACTGCTGCCACTGTACCAGCGATAGAGGGAACAAATGCCTTGGGTGGTGGGGATGGACTGCCAACCAAGCTCTGGATAATAACAAGCTTCTTGAGGATGGTTGAAGCAGCACCAATCTAACAGAGTACATGCTTCGCTTTCTGAATGTGCGCCTTGTGGATGCTGAGAAGATTTAGGGTAACAGGAAGTAAATTATTAGATGCAGGATACACAACTCCTGACCTAATCTTGCATCTGCAGTATTTAATGGTTGTTCAATCATGTCTGGTCAGTGGTGATGAGGTAGAGATCTATATGATGATCATATTATTGAATGTCAAGAGTGAGTGGCTAGCCTGTTACTTATTGGAGGTAGTCATTGTCTGGTACTTGTGGCATTTGTATCACTTATTGGTCCATGCTTGAATGTGTTGCCTATGAGTATATAGATGTGGATTAATTCATTGTCTGAGGAGATGCAAGTGTGTTCACCACTGAAGGAACACCTTCACTTCTGCCCCTGTCTGGAAGGAAGCCCATTGATAGACCAGCTGAAGGAATCTTGGCCTAGAACACTGTCCTTAGTGATATCCAGGGCATGAGGTGATTGGCCAACTACGACCCTGTCCATCTTCCTTTGTGTGAGCTGTAATTCCAGCCAGCTCACTTCTGGAATTCTAGCTCCTTCGTCTCTGTGTGGAGCAAGACGAAAGAGAGCTGGAGCCAAATGGGAGCAAGACTATCGGGGGATAGTGGAATTGAGACAAGACAATCAGCTCCATTGCATCTGGAGAGGATCAATAAGAATCAAAGAACAATTCATCTCTGCCTTGAGAGTACTGATCCACTAACACAAAGATTCCCAACCTGGGGTCCACAGACCCCTTGGTTAATGGTATTGGTCCATGGCATAAAAAAAGGGTTGGGAACCCCTGCACCAACACATGCCTCATACAGTGATTCTCATCACGTGTGGGAATTAGGATTGAACCCATGTCTTTGGTGCCGTGAGGCCACTGCATTCAAAGGTGTGATAACATGTCACGTTTCCTTAAGTTTACTTCCAGCTACTCACCAGTAGATTCCCAGAGAAAAAGGCATGTCTACCCAACCCGCACATGACAGGCGATGTAGGTGGTCCTTATCAAGCAGTCCTTGTACAGAGGCTCCCTGGGTTATGGAGGACCTGGCTTACAGTAATCAGACTTTACACAAAGTCTACCATGCATTTTTGAAGGTAGTAATGATAATAAAATTGTTTCCTTTTATTCAGTAATGACTGAGTACTTTGTATTTTCCATTAGTTTCATTTTATAGGTGGTGCCAGAGTGATTATTCAACGAAATGAAAGAAGATTAACGAATATATGTGGAATGATACAATTATGAGTCACTATTGAAAACCGTCTGACAGAGAAACTGGCTTTATGACAATGCAACTCTTGTATAGCATGGGGAGTGCCTGTATATGGCATTTAACAACTGTTGAAGGAATTTGTGTGTTAAACCTGTACCCTGAATCTAGCTTTCACATGGGGTCCAGTCAACCCCTTTGTTATGGCTTATATCAGAAGATCTCACAAAGAAAATCTTTCATACAGCATGGTCAGTCGGTTTATTCAGGCCCTCTTACAGCATACATTAGGATAATATTTTGAGTGAGAGCTGAAAGATACTCCATTGATCAAAACAATAGCCTTCCAGCAATCTATTGTATCTGCATTACAATAGTTACGTGCGAGTTTTAAAATTTCAAAGTTCAAAGTACACTTACTGTATTATCAAAGTATGTATACAAAATACAACCTTGAGATTCCTCTTCTCGCAAGCAGCCATAAAAAGAACACAATAGAATCCACAAAAAAAAACAGCCGGTAAAGACGGTCAACCATCTAAAAGAACCAATTATGCAGGCATTAAAAAAGTAAAGAAATAATCTTCTCTCTCTTCGGTTGTTCATGGAAATCGGATGATGACGTCCTTTCCTTTAACGGTGAGATCTTTGATGACTGTACAGTCCTATCCTGGACCCACAAGCTCTATTGCAGGTGGGACATGTATATGTGGTAGTGGTGGCAACCATGGCTGCATTTCTCCAGGCTCTCTTCTGGTTGTTCTTTCCATCTCCAGAATACGAACCCCGTCCCTACACAGCTGTCACCAAGTGGTACGATCAGCTGCAACATTCTCCAGGTCCTCGGGTCTGATCTTGCACTTCCTTAAAGCATTCTTCATCTGATCCTTTTAGCGCTTCTTCGGCCCTCCAGCTGAGCGTCAACCATTATGTAGTTGGCCGTATAACACTCTGCGGGGTAGCCGACATGGGGGCATCCTTATCACGTGCCCCAGTCACTGCAGCTGACGCTGGGTGATCATGGCCTCAATACTTCTGCAGTTGGTCTTTACGAGTATTTCAGTGTGAGGCACCCGCTCACGCCAAGTAATTCCCAGGATGCACTGGAGGCAGTTTATGTGGAAGCGCTCCAAGGACTTGATGTGACAGCTGTAGGTTACCCAAGCTTCACAACTATAAAGGAGGGTGGTGACACAGACCGCTTGGTATACGGCGACCTTTGTGGAGGGTCGAAGGCTCCTGTTCTGAAAGACTCTACGCCAAAGTCTCCCAAAGGCAGCTGATGCCTGTTTAATGCGCTCCGGATGTCGTTGTCAATGCCGCTATCCTCAGAGAGAATGCTTCCCAGATATTTGAAAGATGGTGCTACTGACAAATTATGCAAGCAATAAAAAAAGTAAAGAAATAATACAGAGAACATGAACCCCAGAGTTCCTGAAAGTGAGTCCACAGTCACAGAGTCAGTTCAGCACTGAGGCAAGTGCAACTGGGCAGGACTCCTGCAACTCACACTCAATCATCAAAAATGGACCCATTTTTCTTTGCTGGACAGCTATCTCCCGCACTCTGTATGTAACTGGGTGCTCTATTTTATGGTTTTGTACTTCCGACATGATCCTGCTTATCTCACCATCCATTGTCCTGCATTTGATCCAGTGCTCTAAACACCTTTCTGCTCTTATTGGTTTCTTCTGTTACATACTTCATGGATATCTTGTGACTGTCTTATGAGGATGATGTAATGGTCTTGCCGAGGTCACATGATGTAATCTTCCTGTCAGTGAGGTCACATGATGACCTGTTCTCAACAGGTATATAAAAGAGACTCCTGATGTAACGCAGTTAGTTTTTCAGTCTAGTTTTGTGTTGGTTACTCCGTATTGCTGCATATTTGTCTTATGAAGCAGTTTCGTTTTAAAGTGGAGTTCTGCTTTCTATTGTATTGGAGAGTGAAGACCTTACCAAAATACAGGAATTCACTGAGTCGAGCAAAGCTGATATCGTTTGGCGGTTTTGGAGAGGATCGACCTTTATTGAATCTTTGTTCAAGTAAAAGTGACCTGCAACTGAGATATCACCTGCTAAAGTAGGAAGGATAGTGCAGTGTCTATTCTCCAGAGGAAAAGGTCAGTTCCTTTAAACTGTTTTATTTCCGTGGTTGTGAATCCTGCGGACAAGGCAGGTTCCGGTTGGGATCAGCAGTAACGACACATCTTCGAGGAATTCTTTACTTCAGGAAAGTCTCTCCTAATAGACTGTATAAATCTCTTGGACTTCCGAGTTTACCATTCTAAGACCTGCGTTAGAATTTACCACTTTAAGGACTGTTTTCACATTTACCCTTTTAAGAACTGATCCAGAGTTGCCGTATAGCAGTTAACATCCGGTTAAATTAGTCGTTTGAATATTGTTCGCTATTGTTGATCAGAGTTTAATAAATGTTTGTTTGTTTTTTATAAAACCTGACTCAATTTTATATTCATTGTTGCCAGTCACATGATACTTCCAAGTGACCTTTAAACCTCTTTCACTGATGGACTATATTGTGTATGTGGCCTGGTTACACAACAATGCTATTAATAAAAACGCTGGAGATGGGAGCTAAGTTTCATGGTTCTTTACTGGCAGAATCCGAACTTGGCACACACGTACAGATCAATATGTGCCTAATAGTGCATTCAACGACGTGTCCCTACAACATAAAGTAGTCCCTTATTATACTGTAGGCCAAACAGTACACTCGTCCCCTTTTATTTTAGTAGTGTATCAACTGTTTTTTTTTACTGGGTCACTATGCTAAACAAATATGTCTACCCTTAACGTACAAATGCCTACCATTTGTTTACTTAGTAACTTAATAATATCAAATCATAACAAAGTAACATAATAATATCAAATTACAACTAGCCTTTTTTTAAACTTTTGGTCTAAGACCCATTTATAACTCAAGTCTCTGGGGGAGTCTTCTCTACCTCTCCAGGTAATGTCTGTCAATAAACTTGCTTGTTTTAATACAGATTTCCATATAAAAGTCATGAAAAGTTGACCTCTGAGCATAGAGAGTTAAGAAGTGCACCTCCAACTTGCTAAAAGTTCTAGGCAGCAGATCGCCTCCGTATAATGAAGACTCGTTTGTGCAGCTGTTCTAGATGTATACGCATCTGTGTGTGTGCTATCGCTTGTTTTCCTTACTCATATCTCATTTGTTCCAACTGAGCTAATTACACAGCCAATCTTCGTATTCTCCTTAGATTCCAAATAGATAGCCTGACCTTTATGATACCATCTCTTATCATAATATAACTTTCCACCTTCTATTCGTACTTCATATCTTTATGCTGGTGATTCAGCAGGAGTGCTGGGAAGATGGAGATGCTCAGGAGAAGATGGAGATGCTGTCACTTTTTGTGGAACACATCATTTTGGGAGTTAAAGATATACATGATAAATTGGAGAACAAGGTTGCATTCTACGCTGGTCAACTTGCAAAGAGTTTGAACAGTAACTCTGATGTGAGATCCCAAGGGCCCTTTCAGGCTGTGGTTCAGGTCCTCAGGGACTGTAAAAATAGTGCAGGTAGTCTGTTCTTCAGGCATGATCTGAAAGAATGTACAATTTGCTTAGGAGAACTCAGCAATTCCATCCTGCTTCCATGTGATCATTTTTGCTGTTTAGGATGTATAAAGCAGTGGCCTGAATTAGGACAACGACTCTGCCCACTGTGCTGTACTTCTCTAGATGTTGATTATGTACCAGCGGTAACAGAAGAAATAAGTGAAGCTGTAGCAAAATTAATCATATTTCGCAAGAGGTGTGATGCATTTTTCGTAGCTTCAGTTTCCATGCTCTGCTTCAAAGATGACTTGTCACCAACAAAGAAGTGGTTGGTGATCTGCTGTCTCTGCTAGTTATTAAAAAGTCGGGGCAATCCAATGACTCACAGAAAGATCAATACTTTACCAGTAATCATTCACTTTACCAGTAATCCTTCATCGTTCACGATGAAGCAGTTGATTGAAATCCTGTTGTTTGTTCCATTGTTCGTAAGCTGCTGTTAAAGTACAGTTTTGCTGATATTAAAGATTACCTGCAGTGCTATCTGTCTGGCTCAAGAGGGAGAATTCCTTCAGGTGCACATTCAGCACAAGTGTGAAAATACAACAATAGAAACCTTACAGTTTGTTGCCAGAATTTGCCTCCGTTTTGATGCTGTTTCCCAACTTCTTTGTGAAAAACAAGACACATTGGCCGAGGATTCAAAATATGTATGTGCAAAAGAAACTTTCCTGCAAAGGATTAAGTGTATGATTCTCAATGGAGGAAATGATTAGTTTGAGAGTTACCTTGTGTGAAACTTGTTCTGTTTGAATGGAGATGCTGGTCTTTTCAGGGATTTAAGCTTATTGAGAGTTCGCAGATCTTCCATTATCTGTTCATCTGTTAACAAGTAATTTAAATGCGCAGGTGCAGGTTTTCTTCTTTTGTCTGTAATTGGACCAGAGTCATTAGGTCTCCTTAGTTTCCTAGTCATTATTGGCTTTACCTCCATAGAATCTCCTGTGAGTTCCATTGTTAGCCTCTCATTCTCAATCATCTTTCTTTTCTTCTAACTCAATTTTTTTATCTTCAAATTCCTTCACCACTGCTTTCTTCTCTTTAATATAATTCCTTTCCACTTGTTCTGCCTTCGGTTGCAGAAAAAATTCTGCATTTCGTATTCTTTTCTTGTATTGTTGATCTAGTTTCTCCATCCCTTTCTGATACTCCTGCAAAGTGCCTTCTTGTAACTGCTGTAGCTGTCTTTTAAGAGATGTCAATTTCTCCTGGTACATCTGCTCTGTTACTTTCAGATAGTCTTCATCATCCTGCTTATTGGCAATATCTGTCTCCCTTGCATCCTCTGTATCTTCATCGGAGTCGTGGCCACGGATACTGCGTTCGTCTTCATCGTTGACGCTGTCTAGCTCTTCCGTGTCGTTGTAATAGTCAACAATGGGTGAGAGGAGAGCTGTGGACATCTACCCGCCGAGCTGCCCTCCTTTGTTGACACATCTAGTGCCTTGATGGTGTGTCAATCCAACTGGATTTTCCTGAGCCATTCATGTCCCAGCAATGGTGGTCCTCCATTTTTCAGTACATAGAGGTTCAGCTGCTGTGTTTTGTCTCCGTAGGTCACTGTCACTTTAATTTTGCCTTTGGGACACATTTTCTGTCCTGTGTAAGTCTTTAGCAGTAGTTTAGTTCATTTCAGAGGTATGTCAGAAAACAGTCGTTTGTAGTCGTGTACAGAGATCACTATTAAAGCTGAGCCTGTGTCCAACTCCATTTTCAGTCTCACGCCTGCCACTTGTGGAGTGATCCATATTACTCTTCGATCATCTGTCTCTTTCACGCTCTGAAATTGCAGAAAAGACAATTCACTTTCGTCTGAGTCATTTTCAACAGAACTGCTTTCTTCCATGTTGTGTACATTGTTGTGTTTTCCTTTCTGGAGTGTCTTGTTTCTTTGTACTTTGTCCTTTTTCTGCTGTTTACTAGCTTTGCATACTCTGCCAGTGTGGCCCTGTTTGCCATAGTTTCTGCATTCTTTGTCTTTAAATCAACAGTCATCTGAGTCATGTGACATGTTCTGACAACGGTAACATTGTTTACTAGCTTTGCATACTCTGCCAATGTGGCCCTGTTTGCCACAGTTCCTTCATTCTTTGTCTTTAAACTAACAGTCATCGGGGTCAAGTGACATGTTCCCACAACGGTAACATTTCTTTCCTTCATTTCTGTTCAGTGACATTTTATTCGTAGCGTATTCCAGAGATTTTTGTTGTATCTCTGAAGCACCCTGTGCTGCAATTTCTGTTGATATTGCAATATTCAGGGCCTCCTCTAATGTAAGGTCTTTTTCACACAGGAACAACTTCTGTGTGGTTTCACAATGCATGCCACTCACTAATCTGTCCCTCAATGAGTCCGACAGGCCAGCTCCAAGTTGACAATGTTCTCATAATTTGTGCAATTCGGCACAATATTCAGAAATGCTTTCATTTTTGCTCTGATTCTGTTTGTGAAATTTAAATCTTTCAGCAATAACCAGTGGTTTGGGGTTTAAATGCTGTTGGAGAGTGTCTACTATTTGCTCAAACATTTTGTGAGCTGGCTTTTCAGGGGTTAACAAGCTCCGTAGCTGCCCGTATGTTTTTGCTGCCATAATACTGAGGCTACGTCCACACTAGACTGGATAATTTTGAAAGCACCAGTTTCACGTGAAAACGATAGGTGTCCACACCAGGCGTTTTTGAATATACTCTGTCCACATTAAAAAGGGTATTTGGGCGAATCTCCTCCTATTGGGCACGCGCAGGACACATCTACAGAAAACAAATGAAGAGGAAGCGATATACTTGGTGCATGTTTATCTGTTACAGACTAGAAAGACTTAAGAGGAAATTGCCAAACGACGGATAGCTGTTGGCTCTCACGCAGGAGGACTTAAAACTAAAAAAAACAAGTACTGGAGCGTATGGAGGCAACCGACAAGGAGTTCACGGACAGTATGACCCGGCTGACGGCGAACATTGAAAAAGCTGACTCACTCTGTTGCAGAGGGTTTTGCAATGATGAGGAATATGATGGCTCCCCCCCACCCCAGTACTTTTCACTGCCACAATACCAACCTCATAGCCACTACAATAGCTACACATACGGACACACAGACCCCCAGGAACATCTTCCCCACTCCCACAGAGGGGTCACCCTGGAAACATTTCCTACAGCTATAGTCTCTTCACCGATGAAAGGGTCGACAGGTTTTTTAAAACCTCCGGTTACCCCGTACACACTACAGCACCCAACCGGCGTTTTCAGATTTAAACACTCTGGAGAGCATTTCAGAAAAGCTCCGTTTTTGGGGGAGGAAAACACTGTTTTAGTGTGGACGGAGGGTCAAAACGAAGAGAAAAAGCTTCAGTTATGGATTTATCCTGTCTAGTGTGGATGTAGCCTGAGTAAGACGTTGGCTTTCCTTTCATCATTAACACCATTACCCTCACAATATACCTCTACTCTCTCAATGTAAGTTGCCCAGTTTTCAAAGGCACTATCAAATGCTGTAATGGTTCCAATTATCGCCATCTTCGTTATGTTAAGTTAGCCCCATTTTCCCCTTATTTATCTTTTTGACTTGCGTGTCCTTTTTGCTAGTGCCACGAGCGCACGCCGTCTAGATGTGTGTGCGTCGCTCCTTTTTAGCTCCCTTCTGAGGCAGGCAGACCCTTAGCCGCTGGGGGTCAGTGCCGGCTGTGGTCTCGGCTGGACGTGCTGTGGCTCCGACTGTGTCTCTTGGTCTCCCGACGTTCCCGACCTCGGCTGTGCTCCCACTTCCTTTCAGACTCCCAGCCTCGCCCTGCCGCCTCCTCTCGCTCCTTGGCTCGTTCCTTGCGCCCTTCTTTCGAGAGTCGTTATCAAATAAAATGCGACGTTCCAATACGATGTAGGTTTATTAACCTCGTCACCAATTTGTTGTGTATATGGCCTGGTTACACAACAATGCTATTAATAAAAACGCTGGAGATGGGAGCTAACTTTCATGATTCTTTACTGGCAGAATCTGAACTCGGCACACACGTACAGATCAATACGCGCCTAATAGAGTATGCTCAATATGTGCCTAATAGTGCTTGCAACACGTGTCCCTACAAAACAAGTGGTCCCTTATTATACTGTAGGCCATACAGTACAGACTATTTTTCCATCACCTGTCTCTAATTTATATGATACATAAATTGACCATATTACAAACTTTCCCAATTTTGTTATAATGAATGGAGATTCCTTCACCGTACTAGTATAAGACTAGAGACAGTGTGGAGTAAGTATTAGATTTGACGAAATCATTGCACTATATTAAACCACATGAAATGAGGAATTTAATTTCATTAGCCAGGAGCCACCGTTGCTTAGTAGCATGAGTGGATCTGGTAGCCATGTTTTTTTTTCTCAGGGAACCTGGTGGACAGTAAACATAAGGGAGAGGTGGCATATTGGTAATGTGGCCACAGCCCTAAGACCCAGTACAATACTATCCTTAAAGTGTTGTCTGTGTGGAACTTGCATGTTCCCCTTGTGAGTACATGCAAGGTGCTCTAACTTCCTACATCTTTAAAAGCGAGGAAATGGCTTCCATAAATTTCCCCCTAGTCTCGCTAAGTGCCAAAAGAATCAGTGAATTTGATAGGCAGATGAGAGAGCATAAATTGTAGGAGTACAGAGAAATAAAAAGAGAGAGGATGAGATTTCTCTGCTGAGAGTCGATAAGAAGTCACTGGGTTGAATGGCTACAAGTTGTGCATAATGTGTCATGGTACCATGATCAATATGATTTGGGGCACATTTGATGGATACCTGGACTGTTTTTGTCACTAATTACATGTGTTGGGAAGTGTGTTTCTTTGAGCATGACTCTTGATAGATGGCCTCTGTTTTTTTTCTCTTTTTTTCAGGCTCAGCTTTCGTTTAACACTGACACATTGTGCTGAGAGGGTGATGTTACCGAATCTGTCCCATCTCTGAAGACCTTGTACACAGCGATTAAGAACTTTGCAACAACCCAGCACAGTAAGCGGCGGTGTTGGGAGTAAGGATTGGAGGTGACTGAATGTATGGTCAATTATTCCTTCGAGCTGAAAACCACTTCAAATGGAGACGTTAAATCCACCAACCAGCAGGGAATGCTGGTTAGTAGGTGTGAGTGGTTTTGGTATCCATGCCTTGTTATTCCTGAGGAAGTACTGGCAAGTCACTCTCCAATAAACATCAGTCCATTAACATTTTATTTAATACAGAGTTGTTTTATTTTAATGCACTGTCAAAAAATAGTGTATAATACCTGTCTGCTGTGCATTTGAATATTTTAAAAATTATTTTTTACAACAGTGCAGAAATGGTGAGCAAAGTATTTAGAATCTTTATTTTGAATTACATATGCACTGTAAACACTCAGATATGTAACCCTTGCCAAAACAACACATGCATGAATTTAGCCAATGGTCCTTGGCCACCAACCTGCAAAGGTTTGTAATATGAGTCAGAAAGGGGTAATGGAATTCCTCCAGTTTCCCTCACCTTCCCTGTACCCTGACAACTCACTTAGAAATTGTTTAATGCTCTCCAGTTTAACTTACATATATAAATTCAGCACATAAGTTTAAAAGTGAATTACCACCTTTCCATCTCAGATAGTACTCTAGAATGTTTTATTGTAGCTGGTCGTTACTCATATTAGTCAGTGCCAGCTTAGGTTAACTGATTAGGATCTTCAGTTTTAGAATAGTAAAGTCAGGGTACTTTGAATTATTATTCCATAGGCAGAATATGAAGAATGAAAATAAGATTCTATTTTTGAAAGATATTCTTACATTACCATTCTCCTACTACCTGATTAAATCCATGGTGATTATTCTTTGCTGATTATCAGGCCCGTCTGCAGCCTCAAACAATAATTGAGAGCAACCAAACTAATGTTGCTATTGTCGTCCAGATCATGTCCACAATATAGGTATAATATTGAAGACAAGTTAATTCATTCAGTCTAATTTAATCTATTCTATCATTTGGCTCAAAAGAATATGGGACAAAAGGATTTGATTCCTGCTGCACAGATAAGACATTTATTGTACAAAAATCTGTGTAGGATTAAATACTATGTTCTAAAGACTATTTTTGGCTGATCAACTCAGGTATGGACTAAAGAACGGTTCCAAGGGATATATTGTGGTATTAGTTTATCTTTGGTCATGTGTTAAATAGCTTTTGATAGGCTACTAGCATTGTGCATTACTTCTAATGTAATCAGAACTGAGCTTCAGAAGCTGAATGCGAGGCGTATACCAAACTATATCACACACAAGGTTAAACCTCACTTTTATCTTTAGTTTATCCATCATTTATTTTTGCTCTTGTACTACCAGAGAGTTGTTTATCACACCCTATACATGAAGCACAAAGTACAATAGAAATTAAATGAAAGTGCATTGGCTATGAAATAATATGCAAATTTCTTCTAACTTTCTTGAAATCCTTCGACTTTTATTACACCTGAACTTAAATCTATCTCCTGACAGTTAAATTAAAAGTAAGTTGTAATTAAGAAATAATCCTGCCAGACACTCGGATACAATGCTAAAGCACATTCTGGGCCAAGATTTAAACGTATGGAACCAAATGACAAGTTGATTTTATTTTCAGTTAATGTGATGCCTTTGATCCAAAATGTGCATGTTCAAATTCCTCTGAGTGTTTACAATGAGCTGCAGTACTTACAACCTCTCAACCCATGTTTATGCTTATGCTGCAACTTCTCTTGAAGGTGCCCAATTTAAAATAAGTATGAACAATCCAATGCAAATATAAGGCTTGACCTGCTATGATTAGGTGAATGGTTGACACTAATGCAGCAGATTTTCATAAAGATTCTAAACAGAAAGTATTGAGATATAACTTGCATCTGAAATGGAATGTCTCATTGATGTATATTTTTTACCTTATGATTCTAAAAGTGTCTCCCACAATGGCCATAATGTCAAAGTAATGTTATAGTTGGCATTTCATCTGAAATGAATGCTGAGATAAAGTGGCCTTGTTGACCCGGTTGGTGTAACACTGTGGTTGAGCCTCAAACTGGACTTTGAGCTCAGACATAGGCCACACCTGCATACCCAGCAGGTAACATGAACAGTGAAGATATGGGAATGAATCTGAGTCTTTCCACAGAACTGTTTGATCATTTGTTTTCAAAGCCATTTCTTCTGCTCAGTCAATGCTTTGGAGTTAAGTGGCAAAGGTTTTGGGCCAGGATGTGATATGGCAGCTTTGTTGATTTTTAATACATTTTTTGACACATCTACATATTAATCAGTCCAATACAAAATAAAAGGTAAGGGGATTAATTTAAAAATCTTTTGATTTTCATCCATGTTGTCAGATCTGACCTCTAGATAGCAGTGTTTAAATTGAGTCAAAAAAAATAACGATGTAAATCTGTCATATTCATCTTTTCATTTAATTTTTTCTTCTGGATTTTAATTTTCACTTCGTTGAAGAATTCATCATTAGATGTGAACACTGTTAAATGTTAACTGCTTGAACCATGTCCATGCGTTGTGCCTTGCAACATTTTAATGTCACCCTCTGCACTTCACTCTTAAATACGGGCAGTCTGAATATTGGGAAAGCTACAGTCTTTCTTGAGAAATTGTGCTCAGAAGCTTAGATTAAAATAACAGGGTCTGAAGCACAGATTTCGATGTTGAGCAAAAATGAACTGAAGAGGAATGAGCATTCAATCAACATCCCTTGCAAAACTAATGAAAAGCATAATCACTTAATTCAGTATTGTTTCCCTTGATATTGATTAACCTTAATGGGTGAAAAGCAATGGTTGTATCAGATAGGACAAAGTAAAATCTCATGCTATTAAATTAACTTGTAGATGGCCGAGGCAAACTTGGCTGCTGTGTTACCAATGGCACACTTGAGTTTCCACTTAACGTCAAGTTTATGAAGTGATGCCATCAACAAGGAAGTGTGACAGTGATACCAGTAAGCAGGACTTGTAGAAACAGTGGGACTGTCCAAAATGAACACTCCAGGTAATAGAAGGCCTTCAAGTTCGCCATTGTATAGAGTTTAGCACTTCATGAAAATAGAAGATGGAAAATCAAAATTTCTTTCACGTTTGTGCTCTGATATTTATTTAATTGGTAATCTGAATTACAAACAAAATGATAACCCACCCAACTAACAAGCCACACAAAAGTGGGCATCAGTTGCTTTTTTGAAGAGGATTGGTTAATCCTATTCCATTCCAGTGCAGGAGGAGGTAGTGATGATACAAATTTATTACCGTAGACGTCATAAAATATTGTAAGATAGAATTAGTATATTCTATTAGAGCATTGCAGTGGCATTTACAATAGTTGTAATGGCCTTAAGCTTAATTGCTGGTCTGAGCAAATGCCCATTCGAGACTTTGGTATCATGTAGGCCTCATGTTGTCCTTAACTCTTCAATGCCAGTTGCAAAATCCCATAAAATTTTCTGACATAAAGATCACACTTTACAAAAATATAATTTTAAAATGCTTGGTATTCATTTTACCCTAAGTGTCACTCCTTTCCAAAACGTTGTACTAGTGCAGTCATGAACACTTCTGCAAAAAAAAACTTTGTGTCTGACCTTTTGAACTCAGATTTCACCATCAATTAATTTGTGTGTCAGTGGATTTGTCAAGATGCCTGTTTGTGAGAGAAGTGGGCATGTTAAATTGTGGCATATTTGCACATTTCTGTGTGTCTCTTGTCGTTTATGGGTTGAAAGCAGCCTATACTGTTGTAATTTTTTTTTGTTCAGGGCAATGACAAAGCATCTGGCTAGCTAAATAAATATTTGTTTTGTTGTATAAAACTTGGAAGAGGTTTTGACTTTTCAATTGGATTGATGCACATAGATATCAAATATATTCATTAACAAGAAGTAACTGCTTACCCTATTAATATTATTCATTATTCCCCTGAGCTTTATTGATTACCTATGGCTTTTGCTCCATCAAAAGAAAACAAGGCATTCTATATCATGGAGCCAAGTGTCCTAGATTGTGACAATCGTGCTTGCCGAAGGAGGGCTGAGCTCGAAGGGTTATGGACCAGTAGCTGCCACCAGCAGTAATCTCCAGTCCAACACCTTTCTCATCTCTGATGTCAAACCAGATCAACGATGGTCTGCCACAAATTGCAGAATGGTTTATCAGAGCAGGACTAAGCATGCCTTACAATAAATCTGCCACAAAAGTCAAATGCAGTACATGATTAACCAAGGCTCCAAACCTATGTGGCAGGTCATATTGCTGCTCTGTTTTCCTCCCATAATCCAGAGAGCAGAGAGGCAGGGGGTTAGTATGTTAGTTGGCCACTGTAAATTAGAACCAATACAACCAGGTAGTGGGAGAATTGGGAGCCAGTGTTGGACATTTGAAAGTTAAGTTATAGTAACTAAGTGGGGATAGGATATCCCTGAGAGCTAGCATAGACTTGGTGGACCAAATGGCCTGCTCTTGTGCTGTAGGAAAAGCATAATTTTGGTGTTCTTCCAAGATCATCATCATGAGGGCCATACCTAAATTGTAAAATCTGGAGAAATTGTATATTGTGCAATATTATCTGTCAGCTGCAATTATTTTGTGCTGGTCCACCAGTGCTCACTTCCTGGTCCACAGTGATGAATATCGCTGATTGTTGAGGAAGGACAACACCAGGGACATTATCAGCAGATATAAAATAGTTTGAAGTACAAACAGGTACTGTGTAGTTTGTGCTTCTTTCCCCACAGAAATATATATGGCAACAGACATTGTGCCGATTACCGTGAATGAATAGAAAATAAACATAAGTGAAACTGTAAGTAAAATGAATGGCTACATGGGAGAAAATTATTAGATTGATCTTGGAGTAGGTTAAAAGGTCAGCACAACATTTTGGGCTGAAAATGCCCGTACTGTGCTGTATTGTTCTATGTTTTAATGTTAATATATTTTGCAACTTAGTCTCAGGGTCTTAGAGTCATCCAACATGAAGAGAGGTCCTTTGGCCCACCATGTCCACGCCAACCATCAAGTACCCATCCATACTACTTCCATTCACCAGCACTTGGGCTATAGCCTTCTATACCTCAGTGATTCAAGTGTTCACCCAGTTGCTCATTAAATGTTATGAGAGTATCTTCCTCCACCATCCATTTATGCTGTATGTTCCAGATTCAAACTTCCTTCTGAGTCAAAAAGTTCTTCCTCAGATCCCTTCTGAAATTATAACCCTTATCTTGGATCTATACCTTATAGTTCTACTTCTGCCGTGAAGAAACATTTCTCAGTATCTAATAATTTTGAACATCTCTAGCAGGTTCCCTGCTCAGCCTCCCTCCTTCCAAAGAAACCAGACCTCATCTATGCAGTCTTTCTTCAGAACTGAAATGTTCCATCCCATGCAACTTCCTGATAAGTCTCTTCTGCATTTTTTTTCCAGTACAATCTTGTCCACAACGGTTCTTTGAAGCTAGGATCTTAATTATATTTGACATTGTTTCTATCCAGTGACATGAAATAGCAACAATCCACCAAATAAATAAAATATTCTTGCTGTATATCAGAGCTGCCTCAATCATGCTGTCCCCAGTACCTGATAATATGGAACATTTTCCAATTATTCCCCAAAACTAAACTCTAACTTCATTATTACCATCTTTTAGGTGGAGTCAATTATGCTGCACAATTTAAAAAAAAATTACTCAAAAAATGGTGTCTCCAAACCTTATCGTAAACTTGATCTGTCTATATTAGCCCGTAAGATGAATCAAGATCAAGGCAGAGTTCAATTCAGAGACGCAAGAGATTCGGCAAATGTTGGAAACCTTGAGAAACAATGACAAACTGCCGGAGGAACTCAGCGTGTCCAGCAGCATCTATGGAGGGAAATTGACAGTCAGTGTTTCAGGTTGAGACCCTTCATCGGAGTGCTGATGTTGTTGGACTTGCTGAGTTCCTCGTGCAATCTCTATGGATTGCTCCGCAGTTCAGTTCATTTCAGTGTGGTACTAAGAAGCCTGCCCTAACAGAAGGTCAAAGAGAAAACTCTGTTACTGAGAGATGTTCCTGGCATTCATGGGGAATGACGGAGCAGTCTGATCTAGCTGGATTCCCTTCATTTCACCTGGGATCTGCATCTGCTCTCTGACCTGCCATATGATTGAAATTTATTTATCAGAGTGGGAATTCTCAACCTGAAGATTAGAAAGGAAGAGGTAAGTTCAGGTTTTTTTTCTCAACATATGTTTATTTTAATGCATTTTAAATATTTTCTAATGCGTCATTGTGCTGCTAGTATTTAATCTATTTTGTTCTTTAATATAATAAAAGATTTTAAAATCTCTTATAAAGCCTCATGGAGTTTGACAGGAGGCAGGGTTCCACCACAAGTCTTGTGTTCTGCAGGAGGGGCTCAGTGCACACTGGTCATTTTAAATGATGTGCAGAGCTGACCGCATGAGTTCGCAGACCAAATCAGTGGCAATTGTTACGTACCCCGTAACTGGGTTGCCAAAACAGCAGAAATGGATCACTCAGTTGGAGTCTGGAGTACTAGAACTAAGAAAGTTTTATTAAGGAAACAAGCAACACAGTAATCGAAAGGATAATAAATGCAACAGTTCAACAATGATAACCACACATGTGCACAGAATTAAGATAACAGCATCAATCAAGCTCTATCGTTGCCTAGGGGTAAATGACCAATTTCAAAATGACTCAAAGTTCAGTCCAGTTTAGTAGTTCAGTTCGCAGTAATCGTTGCCATGGCGGTGGACAACGTGGGGGAAGAGAGAGATAGAATAGGAACAACTGATCATTCAGAACACTGCTTCACTCACAGACCAGCAAGATGGCTCACAAACAGCTTTTGGGCGGGTCCTTGGTGATGTCACCTGAGGTCACCGACTGTGACCCCTCCTCCAGATGCGGTCGATCCTCTGCAGTGAACCCGGCACCCAGGCAAGGGCGGACACACACCGGGTTCCCGCTGATCGTACCTTTCCACCCTGGTCGTTGTCTGGCACTTCTCACCCACTCGTGAGAAGCGTACCGCTTCCAGGGTCTCGTTACCTCGGGTGGCGTGTGTCTGTCTTAGCGAACCTGTCCCTTTTTATCCCCCTGCTGGGGTATCGCCTGTCCATCACTTCAAACAGTTCAGGGTTCAAAGGGGGGGAGCCGCTCCAGACAGCTCTTCCTCCCACATCCCTTCATTACACATCTCCAGACGCTGCTCCATTGTTCCTTATCTCTCCTTCCCCTGAGGGCAGGTGGCAGACCAACTGCTGATGCCACTGATGCTAGCCCAGGCCAGCAAACATCTTAATTTTATGTGTATTCTCGTAACACAATGAAGGTGGAGTGCATCATAAAAGTTTCAACAGTTGAATAGTTTCATTTAATATCAGGGAATGTATACAATATACAGCCTGAAATTCTTGGTTTTTCACAGATATCCACGAAAACAGAAGAAACTGCAAGGAATGGATTACAGTAAAAACATTAAAACCCTAAAGTGATATCTGCAGCAAAGCATCAACCCTCGCCCTCCCACTTACTTCAGCAAAAAAGCATCAGTGATCTGTACGCACCAGCTGTGTGGTGGAAAAGGCATAACAGTGCCTCTTTCACCTCAGACGGTTGAGGAAGTTTGGTATGGGCTCCCAAATCCTAAGAACTTTCTACAGGGGCACAATTGAGAGCATCTTGACTGGCTGCATCACTGCCTGGTATGGGAACTGTACCTCCCTTAAATTGCAGGACTCTGCAGAGAGTGGTGCGGACGGCCGAGCACATCTGTAGTTGTGAACTTCCCATTATTCGGGACATTTACAAGGACAGGTGTATAAAAAGGGCCCATAGGATCATTGGGGACCCACATCATCCCAACCATAATCTATTCCAGCTGCTACCATCCAGGAAGCGGTACTGCAGCATAAAAGCCAGGACCAATAGGCTCCAGGACAGCTTCTTCCACCAGGCCATCAGACTGATGAACTCTCACTGATTTGAGTGTACTCTATATTACATTGACTGTTCTATTTATTATAAATCACTATGACTGCACATCACACATTTAGATGGAGACGTAACATAAAGATTTTTACTCATGTATGTGAAGGATGTAAGAAATTAAGTCAATTCAATTCAACCACCAAGCAAGCAGTAACAAAGCCCCCAGAGAGGGACCATGATTAAGCATAATGGGGCAGGTGACATGTCAAAACTTGGTTGTAATTGTCACGTGCACACAGCAATTGAAGGAGAACATTTTTTTGAGTGATGGAACATGGAGAGGTAAATTTTTGCCAGGGCACAGCGGGTTTTACCCAAAAGCTGACACCTTGTACAACAGAGTTTTCTCTCCGTGAGGCATTGCTCATTGTTCAATGCATCTGCATCAGAGTGGAGTAAGCACTCTGTCTCTGGATTTATGAGAGCCGCCCTTTAATACAGCTCAGAAGCAGGCCCTTCAGCCCAACTCATCTGTGCCTATCTCATTTGCCTGCATTAGGATTGTGTCCTTCAATGCCTTACCTATTTAATTGCCTGTCCAAATGCCACTTAAATATAGTGATTGTATCTGATTCTACCATTTCCTCTGGCAACGTCCCAACTCTCTTTGTAAAACAAATATCCTTCAGGTCTCCTTTAAAACACCCTCTTCCCACCTTAAATCTGTGCCCTGTCTTTTCTGATATTCCTACCATGGGAAAAAGATTCTGACTACATATCCTGTTAATGTTTTTCATAATCTTGCGTGTTGTCAGTTATTACACAGTCTTCACTACAGGCAGATAAATTCATCCTATTCAATCTCTTTTGCATAACAAAAGTCCTTTAATCCATAAAAATCATAAGACATTGGAGAAGAACCATCAAAGCGTCAACCCTCCCCATCAAGTCTGCTCTGCCATTCCATCATGGCTGAGTTACTATACCTCTCAACGCCATTCTCCCCTTACTAATCAAGAACCTCTCATTAGACCATAAGAGCGGAATCCACATGTCCAAGGAGGAGGTTGGCTGGTGCAGGGTTGCTGCATTGCAGGGATGCCCAACCTTTTTTTATGCCATTAAGCAAAGGTGTCCATGGGCCCCAGGTTGGGAACTCCTGCTGTATTGAGACGGAGAGTTGGTTGAGAGTGGTGAGCACATGATCTAAGTCTGGTATGGCAATTGTCCCATATTGGACTGCAAAGCACTCCAGTGTGTGGTGAAAACTGCCCAGCGGATTATCGGCACCCAATTGCCCACCATTGAGAACATCTACCATAAACACTGCCTGGGCAGGGCAAAAAGCATTATCAAGGATACATCTCACCCTAACCATGGACTTTTTACTCTCCTCCCATCCGGTAGGCGCCACAGGAGCCTCCGCTCCCGCACCAGCAGGCACAGGAAGAGCTTCTTCCCTGAGGCTGTGACTCTGCTGAACCTCTCATCACAGCGCTAAGCAGTATTGCATCTTTATTGTACTGTCTCAGTACTTTTATATTGTGTGCTGTAGCACTTTTTTATTCGCAGTTATTTTGTAAATAACACTATTCTTTGCATTTCTAGTCAGATACTAAATGCATTTCATTGGCTTTGTATCTGCACTCGGCACAATGACAATAAAGTTGAAACTAATCTAATCTAATCTCTAAGGCTTGCTGCAAAAATGTTGGAAAACTGAAATCTAAAACAGAAAATTAAGCAAATACTCAGCAGGTCAGGCAGCTGCTCTGGAGACAGAAACACAGACATACAGTAGCTTTTAATTGATCTTTCATCAAAACCAGGAAAACTTAGAAATCAAACAAGTGTAATGTTTTAGAGAAAGGTCAGGCAGGGAGGGAATGGGGAAACAAAGGGATAGTTTTTTTGGGGGGGAGGGGTGGCAGGTGGTGATGCCAGTGGCTGAAATAAGGTTGTAAAGCTAAGTGAAAAAGGAAAAAATAATATTTTCAGCTCTAATTTTTTTTCTCTCTCCTGTTCTGGTATTACAGATTTTACTTTTCTCCTCCTACTTATGTCTCCCGGGGGTCTCTGCTTGCTTTGTTTCAGTGTTTTGACACTCTTTTATTTCAGACTCTAATAAACTTTTCATTCTGCTAGTCAGTGACCACTCTGTTAGGTACACCTGCACACCTGCTTGTTAATGCAAATATCTAGTCAACCAAACATGTGGAAGCAACTCAGTACATAAAAGCATGCAGACACAGTCAGGAGGTTCAGTTGTTCAAACTAAACATTAGAATGGGGAAGAATTGTGATCTAAGTGACTTTGACTGTGCAGTAATTGTTGGTGCCAGATGGTTGTTTGAGTACCTCAGACACTGGTGATCTGGAATTTTCACACACAATAGTCTCTCGTATTTACAGAGAATGATGTGAAAACCAAAAATTATCCAGTGACCGGCAGTTCTGCAGGTCAAAACACCTTGTAATGAGAAAGATTAGAGGAGAATGGCCAGACTGGTTCAAGCGGACAAGAAGGCAACAATAACTCAAATAATCACGCGATACAACAGTGGTGTGCAGAAGAGCACTTCTGAATGCATGTCTCATTGAACCTTGGGCTTCAGCAGCAGAAGGCCATGAACATACTCTCGGTGGCCATTTTATTAGGTACAGGAGACACCTAATAAAGTGGCCACTGAGTGTGTGGGTCTTTGTGCAATTTTTTACATGATGATTTAAAAAAAAGCTTTGTCATTGTAGCCAACTCTCACCCAGAGGCTCTGTTCACTTAGAATACGATAAAGCTTTATTGGATTCGACAATAAGTGCTGATTGGTTAACCATTGTGTACTTCTGAAAGATGTGTTCCCAGCATGTTCCTCTCCTACTTGTGGCTTTTGTTGTTGTTAAGGTAAAATAATGTAACATGTTACATTGTACCACAAGTCATGGTGCCTGCTTAACTGCAAGCTACAAGGCTCATCCTGAGGTCTGTAGGCAGATGCAGCAACCTGTACATCTCCCACTTTCAATACACTCACTGTAGATTGCTGTAAATCTATGAATTGGTTCCCAACTGAATTCAGGAGCCACATCCAGCAGTTACTAAAATATGTAACGCAACAGCCAGTGTTGTCAAGCTTGGTGTGTCAAGTGTAATTTCCACAGAATGAAGGAATTGCCAATGCCACCAGCAAATTCTGGTCACGTGCCAGCTGGACGCCGAGGAAGAATGTTCATGTTGATGGTGGACAGAGACCTGAGGTGATGTATGTGCAGTCTATAATGGGACATATGGTGCAGAGCCCATAACCCAGCTCCTTGTCTTGCTGCCATAAATTAGCTGCTTGGTCTTCCCGACATTAGGTAAAAGGTTGTTGTTATGACACCACACAGTCTCCCTCCTATATGCTGATTCATCACCACCTTTGATTGGGCATACAATAGTGGTGTCATCGGCAAACTTGAATATAGCATTGGAGCTGTGCTTAGACACACTGCATAAGTGTAAAGTGAGTAGAGCAGGGGGCTAAGCACACAGCCTTGTGGTGCACTTGTGCTGATGGAGACCGTGGAGGAGATGTTGTTCCCAATCTGAGCAGACTGGAGTCTGAAAGTAAGGAAGTCAAGGATCCAATTACACAAGGAGGTATTAAGGCCAAAGTCTTGACACTTAATGATTAGTTTTGAGGGGAAGATGGTATTGAATGCTGAGCTGTAGTCGATAAAGAGCATCGTGAAGTATGCATCCGTGCTATATAGATGTTCCAGAGTTGAGTGAAGAGACAGTGAGAAGGCATCTGTTGTGCACTTATTGCTCTGGTAGGCAAATTTGAGGAGGTCCAAGCTGTTTTTCGGGCAGGAGTTGGTATGTTTCATCATCAATCTTTCAAAGTACTTCGTCAGTAGTAAGTACTGCTGGACAGTAGTCATTGAGGCAGGGTACCCATGTTCTTCTTAGGCACCAGTATAATTGAAAACTGCCTGAAGCCAGTGGGTACCTCAGACTGCTGAAGTGAGAGGATAAAGATCTCAGTGAACACTGCAGACAGTGATCTGAAAATGTTTTTAGTACTTCACCAGGTATTCCATCTGGACTAGATGCATTTTGTGGGTTTGCACGTCAGCCTCAGAGACTGAAATCACAGGATTATTGGGGGCTGTGGGAGTTTATGATAGTTGAGACAACTACAACTTGTTTGGAGATCCATCCAGTATTTGCATACTACATCCTCTATAGAATCAACTGAAAGCAAATTAAGAAAGATACGATAGGGTCTTTTAAGAGACTTTTAGATAGGTACATGGAGCTTAGAAAAATGGAGGGCTGTGGGGAAGTCTAGTAATTTCTAAGGTAGGGATCTGTTCGGCACAACTTTGTGGCCTGAAGGGCCTACATTGTGCTGTAGGTTTTCTATGTTTCTATGTTTTCCACTATGTTTTTACAGTCAGAGCCAGCATAGAAGGCATTGAGCTGATCTGGAAGCGAAGACCTGTTGTCGCCTACGTAACTTGATTTAACTTTATAAGATGTAACAGCATTCAAGCCCTGCTACAACCGTCAAGCATCCTTTGTTGATTCAAGAAATTGCCACTTTGCCCATGAGATGGCTTTCCAGAGATTGTAACTGGACCTCTTGTAATTTTCTTGGACACCAGACTTGAAAGCCTCTGATTTGGCCCTCAGCAGGTTGTGGTTCATATTACAAAAAGGTGGTGATGAGGAAGCTTTAACGAACCCAAGATGACTTACCGACCTGTTGGAAGTGCAGCGAGATGATTGAGTTTTAAAAAAATAAGGCACAAAATATTAGAATTCATGGGTTCATAAACAGTGAGTAAAAAAGATGGGTGGCTACATTGGAAAGATTGATGAGCTTGATTACACAACAGTAACTGAATGTTGTATACTGAGCAAATTGAGCAAGTGGAATAGCTGAGGAGAAGTGAAAGCCAATTTTGCTGAGTGCAAGATTTAAAAGCATACAGTTTGCTTCAATGTGTAACTACTCCAACCAAACCAGCTGAATTTAGCTTTGCTCATTTCATGAAAATAATGCAGGAACATTTGGAACAGAAACCATTGTTGATTGCAGAGCGTTTAAGGTTTCATAAGTGGAATCAAAAGGAAGGGGCGTCTATTTCAACTTATGTGGCTGAATTGAAGAAGTTGTAAGAACATTGTCAGTTCGGCAATGGGCTTAATATTGCATCGAGAGATAGTTTAATTTGTGGAATCTCACAAGAAAGTATTCAAAATTGGCTCTGAACTGAAGCACATTTAATAGAACATTTGAAATAGCTGTATCAATGGAAACAGCAGACAGAGATGGAATGAGGTTGCAGTCAGGAATAGAATACAGCATGAACAAAAGTTCAATATCTAAACGGAAACCTGCCTGGCTGAACAAGTTGAGTTGTTGTTGTGGCAGGGGCTGACATACACCAGAACAATACAGGTTTAAGATGTTAAACTTGCAAACAATGAACCAAAGTAGAACACGTATAAAGCGAATGTCAGGCAGACAAAAACAAATGGACTACACAAGGAAGAGAAAAAGATAAAAAGTAATGTTACACTTTCAAAAAGAGCACTCACCTGCGTACTGTTGATGAAAAATTTGTTAATGAGAATGACACAGGACTGAGTAGCCTTGAGATTTACAATATGATAACTAACAATAGACAAGCAATATAGCTTACACCAGAAGTGAACAGCAAGTTAATTAAAAGGGAATTAGACACTGGTTAGGCTGTTTCATTCTACAAAATGAGTTTGACGGTATTTCAAAGAAATTAAACAAACATACAGATATTCAGCTAAGAACTTATACTGGAGGACAGAGAATTCCTGTGGAAGTGACATTCATAACAGTGTGAAATACACCAACATGCCACACTGAGCTTGTATGTGGTTAAAAAAAACAGGAGGGCCAGCATTGTGGGATCACGAGTGGCTGAGACAACTGCAACTTGTTTGGAGATCCGTCCAATATTTACATGAAAAAATGAAGTTGGACTTGTTTTCCTTTCATTTTGGACTTGTTTTCCTTTCAATTGGCTTTTATGTTTTGGAGTTACAAAACAAAACAGAGAGTGAGATTAAAGGGGGCCTTTTCTGGTTGGCTGCTAGTGACTAGTGCTATTCTGCAGTAGTTGGTGTTATGATTGCTTCTTTTTACATTATATATTATTGATTTGGATGATGGAATTGATGGCTTTGTGGCCAAGATGCGGACAATGCAAAAATAGGTGGAGGGGTAGGTAATGTTGAGGAAGCAGGGAATCTGTATAAGGACCTAGACAGATTAGGAGAATAGGCAAAGAAGTGGCTGATGGAACCGTGTAGGGAAGTGTCAGACCTCTCAGTCTCCACCCAGCTAACAGGAGTCATCTGCCACTCGTTTCCAATTCATCACCTACAGCTTATTTAAGTCCAGCTCTCATCCCCAGCCCTTGTTCACGCATCAAACCAGCCAGCCTCAAACATTTGCTCCCAGCCTTTCAGTTACCCTGTTGCCTGTGATGTTTAAAATCCCTTCTCTCATTTTGTGGGCCTTGCAGCTTTGCAGACAAACCGACGGTTGACATTTTGGGTCAAAGCCCTGCGTCATGGCCAAGAATGCGAAGTACAAAGAGGTGAGAGGGGGAGATGAGGCAGAGTTGGTAAGTGATAGGTGAAACCAAGTGAGGTGGGAGATCATGGGCAGGTGGAACTGGTAGGGGAGTAATTTTTCAGATAGAGGCTGGTAGATTATCAGAGGAAATGGGTGTGGGGGTGTAGGGGGAAGGTGATAAGTGGGACCAGATAAGGGAGGGGTAAAGGAAGATTTAACCAGGATCTATCTGGCCATTATCCAGATACCTATCCGCCTGGGGCTCTTCGTTCACTTTTCAATCCCCATCACCATTTGGTTCTATCTGCTCAACTCCCTCCCTTACCTGGTTCAGTATCATCCTCCAGGTTCCATCCCTGCCTTCCCCCTCCCACACAGTTCCATCACATTTTTCCCCCATTATCTGTCTCTACCTATCACCCACTAACCTGTTTGAGGACTTCTTCCTCCCACAACTGGTTGCATTTGTCCATCGTGCCCCACCTCACATAGATCCACCTATCACCCACCATCCCGTGCCTCAGCCTCTCCCTCCCATCTCTTTATATACTTCATAACTTTCCTCCACACTCCAAGTCCTGATGCTGGGTCTCGACCCAAAACATGGACTATCCTTTGGACTCCATGGATACTGCTTAACCTATTGTGTTCCTCCATTAGTCTGAGAATAGCAAACATTGTTAACACAAGCTAACAAGGAGGAAAATGAAGTTATGTGATTTGACACCCATATACTGTTCCTAACTACAGAGCAGAAATCAGTCATGAACATTTATTCATATTCTGTTAAATAATTGTTTGCTTCATAGTTTACTTAACAAAAGAGTATGCTTATTAACCCAACACTGGCAATCTCCTTAGAAGCAGAACTCAGAGACAAATGTCTCTGTCTATTGGGTCCTTATGATTGCTCCATTTAACATTTTTCCCAGACTGTTTTCCTTCACTGTATGTATTTATTTTCTGTTTCTGAAACAGAAACAGCAAATGCTGAAAACACTCAAAAGTTCAGGCAGTATAGAGTGAAACAGAATTGACCTTTTTAGGTTGAAGAACCTTTGTCAGAACTGGGATGAGAAAGTTAGTTTGGAGAGAATATGAGTCGGGAATGGGGAGGGCTGGGGATAGATAGGTGGGATAAAGTTCAAGTTTGATTGTCATTTAGCCGTACATGGAATGCAGCCAGACGAAACAGTGTTCCTCAGGGGGCCAAGGTGCAAAACTCAGAGCCAACGGTCATACACAGCACAGATAGTACATCAAAGTATGATAGCAGAAAATATAGTTACAAAACAAAAAGTAATATTATAGCCCATGTCCCTAAGTGTCATAGCCTGTAGATTGATGGTGCCTGGATGTTGTCCTGCAGCCATGCTTCTGCAAGAACAGACTGCAGCAATTCCTCACAGTGCAGCCGCAGAGGAAGGTAATCCAACTTGTCTCTCACCAAGAGATCATTGGACGGCAGCACCAACAGGATGGGCTAGCCTCAAACCCGGCGGCACACAGTCAGGCTCTGATGTCTTCTTTCTCAGCAGCTGTACAGGCAACCCCGAGGTATGTACGAGGGTATGGTCCGCGACATGCCTAAGGCCGCTCAGCTCCGCTGCTGTCGGGCTCTCGCCAATGAACCTATGAATCGGACTCACAGTATTCTGAATTACCGATGTTCAACAGGATTTTACAATCACAACAGAAACAAAACCTCACACCATCCATTGGATCACGTACAGCCTTCACTCACCACCACTGATGCCTCCTTCCCTGGGTGGTTGAAGCAGAGTGCAACACAGTGCATAATAAGTCCAGTTCCAATGCTATCCTGCAACCCACTAGTGCGGTAGACTTGCAGTACCTGGTATTCTTAATATCCAGCAGTGTCTTGCAATCACGAAAAAGATGCAAAGGACAAATAATTGAACCTTTGGTTGGACCCAATGAGGCCACTGTGGCTGAGCGCATTGCCATCTTACCAGAAAGACAAAGACTCTCTTAAGTTGAGGCCAGGATAGTTGTGGAGGTGAGTTGTTACTGGGCAGTTCAAGATCGATGAAGAACTATGGTGAGTTGCAAATAGCAGGTCAAGTTGTGCTAATGAAGAGGGAAAGAACCTACAAAAAATAAACTATGCCAACATCACAGTGAGATGACACCATCCAGGAGCAGCTTGTCTGATGTAAACAGAAAAAGCAAGGCATCAGTGGTAGGAGAGTTCAATATTGAATCTGGGATGCTGCAATGTGCCCACTCAGAAGTTGAGGTGTTTCTCTGCAAGCTTCAATTGTGCTGTCATTAAAGTGCTGGAGGCCTTCACACAGGTGAGGAAGAGAGTGGAAAGGACTGGAGGATTAAAGTGGCAAAAACTAGGAAGTATATTTCTCTTAGTGGGTCAGGTAGTATCTATGGAAGGAAGAAGACAGATGCCGTTTCGGGTCAAGATGCTCCATATGGAGTAGTCTCAAGCCAAAATGTTGTCTGTCCATTTCCCTCTACAGATGCTGCTTAACCTGTTGAGTTCTTCTAGCTTTTGTTTGTTGCTCCAGATTCCAGTGTCTGTAGTCTCATTTCAGGATGCTTTTTTTTTACTGTTTTCCCTCATTTTACCCAGCATTTCCTTGTGATGCATCTCTAGCAGGAAATGGCAGTGCGTTTTGTAGATGAGAAGCCACACCTATAGCCAAAACATAAAAGCTAGGAGAGAACTTCATCCTAATTCTCTGTGCTATGTTGCAAAACCAGTTGTCTTAGCCAGGAGTTCAAAAGTGGCAGAAATTTAATGACGTTTTAGGGCAGTTAATAAACAAGTTTGGTTAAAAAAAAATTTCATGGCTCCATTAAAATTGTGATGAGCAACAACAATGTTGTAACATTTGTTGCAATGGATGTAAGGGATGAAACAGGGACAGATCAGGACTGATGTGGTGTGTTTCAAATACAGTAGTAGGTCATATTGTGCTAATGGAGAGCACAAACCCTGGATATTCTCAGCAGAATTAAAAATGAAATTCCATAGATACTCCACAGATCAGTCATCTGTGGAGAGAGAAGAAGACTTTGTATCAGCTCAATGCCCTTTCATCAGAAAGGAGAAAGTGGGGAGAAAAAAGCATGACTGATGTTGCAGAGAGGTGAACACACACAAAATATTGGAGGAACTCAGCAGGCCAGGCAGCATCTAGGAAAAGAGTAGAGTTGACATTTCGACCAAAACCCCTCGGCAGGACACCTCAATTTTCCAGCATCCGCAGATTTTCTCTTGTCTGTCGTTGCAGAGAGAGGGATGGGTAGAAAGAACAGAGGGATCCTCAGTAGTGAAGAGATGATGGCTGTCCAGATTCCACAACTGTTCTTGACGCCACATGCTTAAACATATCTGACCTGTCTGGAGGAGTACAAACAGAGAGAAGCAAATAATGGCGATTAAAGAGAGAAAAATATCCTGTCGAGATGCAGATGAAGCAATTGCTAGAATAGACGAGGATGTAGGAAATCCTCAGCAGATCAGATATCATCTGGTGAGAGAGAGAAAAATGAGTCGATGTTACAAGCGGATAACCAGAAGTCGCTAGTTCTGACAAAAACAGGAATGGCTATTTATCTGAAATTAATACTTCACGATGGCTGCAGTTTGGGCAGAAGATGAGGTGCTGCTCCTTAGGTTTCTTGAGGACAGTGAAGGAGGCCAAAGACAGAGACATCAAGATGGGAATTTGAAAATGTCATCCTTAATATTGGACTGTAAAATCTTACCTATAACTTTATGCTGTTTGCCTCCCTCCTTTCTTAAACAGCAGTGCAATATTTGTGTTTTTTCTAAGATCACTACCGAAGCCTCCACGTTATAGAAACATAGAAAACCTACAGCACAATACAGGCCCTTCGGCCCACAAAGCTGTGCTGAACATGTCCCTCCCTTAGAACTACCTAGGCTTACCCATACCCCTTTATTTTTCTAAGCTCCATGACCCAATCCAGGAGTCTCTTAAAAGACCCTATCGTTTCCACCTCCACCACCACCGCTGGCAGCCCATTCCACACACTCACCACTCTCTGCATAAAAACCTTACCCCTGACATCTCCTCTGTACCTACTTCCAAGCACCTTAAAACTGTGCTGTCTCATGTTAGCCATTTCAGCCCTAGGGAAAAAGCCTCTGACTATCCACACAATCAATTCCTCTCATTATCTTGTACACCTCTATCAGGTCACCTTTCATCCTCCGTCGCACCAGGGAGAAAAGGCCATGTTCACTCAACCTATTCTCATAAGGCATGCTCCCCAATCCAGGCAACATCCTTGTAAATCTCCTCTGCAACCTTTCTATGATTTCCACATCCTTCCTATAGTGAGGCGACCAGAATTAAGCACAGTACTCCAAGTGGGGTCTGACCAGGGTCCTATATAGCTGCAACATTAACTCTCGGCTCTTAAATTCAATCCCACAGTTGATGAAGGCCAATGCACCGTATGCCTTCTTAACCACAGAGTCAACCTGCGTAGCAGCTTTGAGTGTCCAATGGACTCGGACCCCAAGATCCCTCTGAACCTCCACACTGCCGAGAGTCTTACCATTAATGCCATATTTTGCCATCATATGTGACCTACCAAAATGAACAACCCCACACTTATCTGGGTTGAACTCCGACTGCCACTTCTCAGCCTAATTTTGCTTCTTAACAATGTCCCGCTGTAACCTCTGACAACCCTCCACACTATCCACAACACCCACAACCTTTGTATCAACAGCAATTTTACTAACCCATCCCTCCACTTCCTCATCCAGGTGATTTATAAAAGTCATGAAGAGTAGGGGGTCCCAGAACAGATCCCTGAGGCACACCACTGGTCACCAACCTCCATGCAGAATATGACCCATCAACAACCACTCTTTGCCTTCTGTGGGCAAGTCAATTCAGGATCCACAAAGCAATGTACCCTTGGATCCCATGCCTCCTTACTTCCTCAATAAGTCTTGCGTGGGGTACCTTATCAAATACTTTGTTGAAATCTATATACATTACATTTACCTTCACCAATGTGTTTAGTCACATCCTCAAAAAATTCAGTTGGGCTCGTAAGGCACAACCTGCCTTTGACAAAGCCATGCTGATTATTCCGAATCATATTATACCTCTCCAAATGTTCATAAATCCTGCCTCTCAGGATCTTCATCAACTTACCAACCACTGAAGCAAGACTCACTGGTCTATAATTTCCTGGGCTATCTCTACTCCCTCCCTTGAATAAAGGGAACAACATCCGCAACCCCCCAATCCTCTGGAACCTCTCCCATCCCCATTGATGATGCAAAGATCATAGCCAGAGGCTCAGCAATCTCCTCCCTCACCTCCCACAGTAGCCTGGGGTATATCCTGTCCGGTCCCAGTGACTTATCCGACTTGATGGTTTCCAAAAGCTCCAGCACATCCTCTTCCTTAATATCTACATGCTCAAGATTTTCAGTCCACTGCAAGTCATCCCTACAATCACCAAGATCATTTTCCATAGTGAATACTGAAGCAAAATACTCATTAAGTACCTCTGCTATCTCCTCCGGTTCCATACGCACCTTTCCTCTGTCACACTTGATTGGTCCTATTCTCTCATGTCTTATCCTCTTGCTCTTCACATACTTGTAGAATGCCTTGGGGTTTTCCTTAATCCTGGCCATCAAGGCCTTCTCATGGCCCCTTCTGGCTCTCCTAATTTCATTCTTAAGCTCCTTCCTGCTAGCCTTATAATCTTCTAGATCTCTATCATGAGGTTTTTGAACCTTTTGTAAGCTCTTCTTTTCTTGACTAGATTTATAACAGCCTTTGTACACCATGGTTCCTGTACCCTACCATCCTTTCCCTGTCTCATTGGAACGTACCTGTGCAGAACCCCACGCAAATATTCCTTGAACATTTGCCACATTTCTTCCGTACGTTTCCCTGAGAATATCTGTTTCTAATTTATGCTTCCAAGTACTTGCCTGATAGCCTCATATTTCCCCTTACTCCAATTAAATGTTTTGCTAACTTGTCTGTTCCTATCCTTCTCCAATTCTATGGTAAAGGAGATAGAATTGTGATCGCTATCTCCAAAACGCTCTCCCACTGAGAGACCAGAGACCTGACACCTGACCAGGTTCATTTCCCAATACCAGATCAAGTACAGCTTCTCCTCTTGTAGGCTTATCTACATATTGTGTCAAGATACCTTCTTGAACACACCTGACAAACTCCACCCCATCTAAACGCCTCACTCTAGGGAGATGCCAATCAATATTTGGGAAATTAAAATCTCCCACCACAACAACCCTGTTATTATTACACCTTTGTAGAATCTCTCTCCCTATCTGCTCCTCGGTGTCCCTGTTACTATCGGGTGGTCTATAAAAAAAAATCCAGTGCCAGACAATGCTGAGGATGTTCTACGAGTTTGTGGTGGCCAGTGTGATCATGTTTGCTGTTGTGTGCTGGGGCAGCAGTCTGAGGGTAGCAGACACCAACAGAATCAACAAACTCATTCGTAAGGGCAGTGATGTTGTGGGGATGGAACTGGACTCTCTGACAGTGGTGTCTGAAAAGAGGATGCTGTCCAAGTTGCATGCCATCTTGGACAACGTCTCCCATCCACTACATAATGTACTGGGTGGGCACAGGAGTACATTCAGCCAGAGACTCATTCCACCGAGATGCAGCACTGAGCGTCATAGGAAGTCATTCCTGCCTGTGGCCATCAAACTTTACAACTCCTCCCTTGGTGGGTCAGACACCCTGAGCCAATAGGCTGGTCCTGGACTTATTTCCTGGCATAATTTACATATTACTATTTAACTATTTATGGTTTTATTACTATTTAATTATTTATGGTGCAACTGTAACGAAAACCAATTTCCCCCGGGATCAATAAAGTATGACTATGCTGCAGTTGTATAAGATATTGGTGAGGCCACACCTGGAGTATTGTGTACAGTTTTGGTTACCTTGTTATAGAAAAGATGTCATTAAGCTGGAAAGAGTCCAATAAAATTTATAGGAAAGCTCCTATGACTCATCGACCCCAGACAATCTATGAGGTGTTGCTCCTCCAACCTGAGTTTAGCCTCATCATGGCAGTAGAGGAGGCCATGTATGGACATATCATCTAGGATGGGCTACCATCTAGGTAGTCTCCAGCCTCTTGGTATGAACAACTTCCAGTAATTCCCTCCCCTTCCCTTCCTCTATCCCTATTTCACATCACCTCCCTCATAGTTCCGCCTCCTTCTACTACTGCGCATTGTTCTCCTGCCAATCACCTCCCTGCTTCCCCTTCCCCACCCCTTTGTCTTTCAAATTACTGTTTTTTTTCAACTCCAGCATTCTTCAAACCCTCCCCAAAGTTCTTCCTTCAGCCCTGACGAAGGGTTTCGGCCCGAAACGTCGACTAATCTTTTCAACCGAAGCTGACTGACCTGCTGAGTTCCTCCAGCGCATTGTGAGTGTTCCTTTGACAACAGCATCTGCAGATTATTTTGTGTTTAGGTTAAAGAACAGTTCCTACCCCTCAAACAGCAGGCTTTTGAATAAAAAGGGGATAACTATACTCACTTGCCCCATTATTGAGATGTTTGGAACAACAATGATCTCATTTTAAGTACTCTTTATCTCATTATCTCATGTTCTTATTATTTATTGCTATTTATTTATACTTGCACAGCTGGATGTCTTCTTCACTCTGGCTGATCTTTCATTGATCCTGTTATAGTTACTTGCTGAGTATGCCCACAGGAAAATGAATCTCAGGTTTGTACATGGTAAAATATATATATATATATACACTTTGATAATAAAATTTACTTTGAACTTTGAAAACAAAATTGAGAGAATGAAAAAGCTTCAAGTGCTATAAACCAGTTAAATAAAGATAAAAATAAGAAAATAATCTAAGTGAAAATTATTTCTCTTTGTCTCTTATGGGTGCAGCCTGACCTGCTGAATATTTCCAAAATAAACCTTCCATCACCTTTCTTCTCAGTTAAACTTTCCATCCCGTCCCACAGTTGTGAAGTTAAGGATCAGATACAATATGATCCAATTCAGGACCTTGGTGTCCATACCTGGACAGCATTGTGTCCAGCGGCAGGGCAAGAGGTCAAACGCAGCCACTCCATCCCGATGTGTCAATGCCAACATGCACAAGTCTTAATTGAGCTGTCCTCTGAGGTGGACATTACTCCAACAAAAGGTCAATATTAAATCAGGAACAAGCTAAACTCAAAGAAGAGACACAAGAGACAGCAGATGCTGGAATCTAAAGCATCTCCAGATGTGAACTTCCCACTATTCAGGACATTTACAAAGACAGGCCCAAAGGATTATTGGGGACCCGAGTCACCTCAACCACAAACTGTTCCAGTTGCTATCATCTGGAAAACGGTACCGCAGCATAAAAGCCAGGACCAACCAGGCTCCAGGACAGCTTCATCCACCAGGCCATCAGACTGATTAATTCATGCTGATATGATTATATTTCTATGTTATATTGACTGTCCTATTGTACATACTATTTGTTATAAATCACTATAAATTGCACATCGCACCTTTAGGTAGAAACGTAACATAAAGATTTTTACTCATGTATGTGAAGGATGTAACTAATAAAGTCTGTTCAATTCAAACGAACTGCTGCAGGAACTCAGAGTGTCAGTCAGCATTTGTGGGGTTAATGGACTGTTTGGATTTTGGGTCGAGACCCTTTGAGACAAGCTAATCTCACAAGCACAATGTCCAGCAACCTTATTTCCTTCATAATATTCACTTAACTTAAACATTAATTAGATTTGTTTCCTGGAGATTATTTTGAAGTTCTAAATAAGCTTTATGTATAGTAAAATTATACAAAATAGTGAACAGTGCAAAAAGTGACATGGCATTGTTGGATAGGATATGGGTTATTTCTTTATCTACAATTGCTCGGGCATTCCTGAGTTGCTTAAGGTTAATGGTATTGCTGCTGTCAGTGAGACAGTTTATACCCGTCTTCTTCTGGAAGTACAGTGTATACTTGGGCTGGAGCTTGGATTACACACCTATTCAGGAATCTTCTATTTGATTCTTTGAGTTATATTTAATTTAAAAAATTGTTTAATATGTTAAATATAGTACAAGCAGATTGGGAGGAGGGGTGTTACCATTTGTCGCCTGTCACACCCTCTTAATTTCTGGTTGGCAATGTTATATTCACACTGTTCGGCAACAGCTAAGGTAATTTGGTGTGTTCCATGCCGAGGAGCAGCGCATCGAGTTGCTTCTGCAGAGATTGAGACCACCAGAGAGTGGGGCGAGTTTTGCCCGCGCACCAGGTGAAAGTAGGGCGACCTCGCAAGTCTGAACCATTCCTGACAGTGGGGCGTGGTCTGGAAGACACGTTTTAAGGGCCAAACGCGTGAGGTCTCCGGCTGTTGGCTTGGCGAGTGAAAACGATGGCCGCGGAACCCAAGATCGAGCTGTTCATTAAGGTAAAGTTGTAAGAGCTTGCAGCTTACTTCCGGCGGCGCGATAATTAACTTACGTTAACTCCTATTCAAACGGGTCCGTGACAAAATTGAGAAACATTTGTAAAAAGCATTATCAGACCTTTCCGAACTACTTCTAGTCTTAGATTTTATTTGGAATCTCGGAGAGTAATATGCTTCACCTTAAATTTTAAATGTAAAGTCTACGAGATGAACCAAACGTTCTGATCGTCCCTTCCTGACCAATCTTTTAGTTTTCTGTAATAGGTGTGTTTCATTTGATCGTTTCTCATTTACGCCCTTATTTTCTGTCCCACCTTGGTTAAATAATTTCTGTTTGTCTAAACTATCCACAGTCAGTCGTCACCTCTACCAATGTATAAGCCCTTAACTTTATTTCTTTTAAACGATCTCCGTGGGGTTCTCTCAATTTTTACAGAAACCTCTTGCGGGCTCGCATTTATTTTGTGGGTGCCTATTTCGCATCGACAGGTGCCACTCCGGTTTTGACCCAGCAACTAAATATTAAAGTTGATGTACACTTAGTGACCCATTTATTTGGTACACCTGTGCACAAACTTGTTAATAGCTAGTAGGCAAATTATGTGACAGTAACTCAATGTATAAAAACAGGCGGGCACAGCCAAGATGTTAACAACAGGAATTATGCAGATGCTGGAAATTCAAGCAACACACATAAAAGTTGCTGGTGAACGCAGCAGGCCAGGCAGCATCTCTAGGAAGAGGTGCAGTCGACGTTTCAGGCCGAGACTCTTCGTCAGGACTAACTGAAGGAAGAGTGAGTAAGGGATTTGAAAGTTGGAGGGGGAAGGGGAGATTCAAAATGATAGGAGAAGACAGGAGGGGGAGGGATGGAGCCAAGAGCTGGACAGGTGATAGGCAAAAGGGATACCAGAGGATCATGGGACGGGAGGTACGGGAAGAAAGACAAGGGGGGGTGGGGACCTAGAGGATGGGCAAGGGGTATATTCAGAGGGACAGAGGGAGAAAAAGGAGAGTGAGAGAAAGAATGTGTGTATAAAAATAAGTAACAGATGGGGTACGAGGGGGAGGTGGGGCATTAGCGGAAGTTAGAGAAGTCGATGTTCATGCCATCAGGTTGGAGTCTACCCAGACGGAAGATAAGGTGTTGTTCCTCCAACCTGAGTGTGGCTTCATCTTTACAGTAGAGGAAGCCGTGGATAGGCATGTCAGAATGGGAATGGGATGTGGAATTAAAATGTGTGGCCACTGGGAGATCCTGCTTTCTCTGGTGGACATTCCCTTGTCCATTCGTACCCCCCCCCCATCCCTCCCCACTGATCTCCCTCCTGGCACTTATCCGTGTAAGCGGAACAAGTGCTACACATGCCCTTACACTTCCTCCCTTACCACCATTCAGGGCCCCAAACAGTCCTTCCAGGTGAGGCAACACTTCACCTGTGAGTCGACTGGGGTGATGTACTGCGTCCGGTGCTCCCGATGTGGCCTTTTATATATTGGTGAGACCCGACGCAGACTGGGAGACCGCTTTGCTGAACACCTACGCTCTGTCCGCCAGAGAAAGCAGGATCTCCCAGTGGCCACACATTTTAATTCCACATCCCATTCCCATTCTGACATGTCTATCCACGGCCTCCTCTACTGTAAAGATGAAGCCACGCTCAGGTTGGAGGAACAACACCTTATATTCCGATTGGGTAGCCTCCAACCTGATGGCATGAACATCGACTTCTCTAACTTCCGCTAATGCCCCACCTCCCCCTCGTACCCCATCTGTTACTTATTTTTATACACACAATCTTTCTCTCACTCTCCTTTTTCTCCCTCTGTCCCTCTGAATATACCCCTTGCCCATCCTCTGGGTCCCCACCCCCCTTGTCTTTCTTCCCGGACCTCCCGTCCCATGATCCTCTTGTATCCCTTTTGCCTATCACCTGTCCAGCTCTTGGCTCCATCCCTCCCCCTTCTGTCTTCTCCTATCATTTTGGATCTCCCCCTCCCCCTCCAACTTTCAAATCCCTTACTCACTCTTCCTTCAGTTAGTCTTGACGAAGGGTCTCGGCCTGAAACGTCGACTGCACCTCTTCCTAGAGATGCTGCCTGGCCTGCTGCGTTCACCAGCAACTTTTATGTGTACAGCCAAGATGTTCATTTGTTGTTCAGACCAAGCATCGGAATGGGGAAGAAATGTAATCTAAGTGATTTTGACCATAGAATGATTGCTGGTTCCAGTCAGGCTAGATTGAGTATCTCAGAAACTGATCTCCTGGGGTTTTCACACACAACAAATCGTGAGTTTACGGCGAATGGTGCCAGAAACAAAACGACACCCAGTGAGCGACAGTTCTGTGGGCGAAAGCGCCTTGTTAATGAGAGAGGTCAAAGGAGAATGGTCAGACTAGTTCAAGCTGACAGGAAGGCAACAGTAATTCAAATAACCATGAGATACAATGGTGGTGTGCAGAAGAGCATCTCTGAACACAACACATTGAACCAGTTGACAACTGGGCTACATTAGCACAAGACCACAAACATATACTTAGTGGCCACTTTATCAGGTGGAGAAGGTACCTGATAAAGTGTCACTGAGTGCATTTGGAGCTGTTCCCAAGCACTTTCTAATTCTGCCCAGTAAATTTTCCTTACTTGCAGTGCATATTTACTCCTTATCATATTTATTTGCACGTATTTCTGCCAGGGCAAACACTATCCACCTTTGTTTTAATGATTTGCTCACTTTCGTGAGGTTTTGGCTCGCTTTGATATCCAGAGTGGGATTGATATTCAAAGGGGCAGCACCATTGAAATGTAACTGAGTCAATCTATCTTGATCATTGATCAGAAATATGAATATTTTGATCCCATCACAGATGCTATCTGACCTGTGAAGTATTTCCAGCTATTTTTGCTTCATCCTACCGGCATTTGCAGTATTATTCTTCAACTTTAGATAGCATCATACTAGCTAAAGAATGACTAGAATTAAAAAAGGCAGTAGAAATATGATTGGCATGGCACCCAGGGTAAGAGTGATGTGGGTGTGTATTACAGAAAAATGTTTAGTAAAGTAAAGGAAGCTTCTGTGGTTATTGTATTGGATTGCTAAGCATGCATAGCTGATTACATGGGCTATTAACTTTATGAATGATATTTAGAAAGAGCATCATCTGTTTGGCTCCTGACTATCAGTATGATCTTTTCTAAATTCTTGCTGGTTTTGCTCTAACAAATTAATGTTCATATTGTTATAAGTTTATTGAGAGACATTTACTGATACATGAGAAATTCTTTTGGGCCATACGGTTTACAATATGGACATTGTACTCCTTAGTGTTGCATGTTGTCAGTGGAAAGGTACAATTTCATTCCTGTGTATAGTATCTATGGTACAATTATGCAATTGCAAAAACAACCAAGATTGAGGGAGGGCAAGTTTACTTTCCACAAAAGTGATCAGAAATTATATATAATGGAACCAGATGGCATAAATGCAGAGCAGAATTATGATTTTAAGCAATAGAGGAGCCGTCCTAGTTGGAATAATAAAAGGAGACTATGATTTGGAAGTTTGGTTAATCGCCAAGCTTGGCAAAATGTTTGCAGACATTTTGGCTCCAATCAAGAAGCCAACATCAGGGCACAGTTGAGGATGTTGTCTCCTCAGAATGCTGACTTATATGCTCCTCCGGGTCTGAATGGATATTCATTAGATGTTGTGATCTGGTTGGTTGATACAAGACAGTGAACAATTTAGTAGTAGGAGTTTCTGATTGGCCTAGCTTCGGGGGAGGCCCATTGGAAGTGTTTACTTTACTGTCCAGATCCCAAGATTACTGGCGAATCATTAATTGTTGACATCATTGTTTCGCTTTTCTGCATAAGGCTTCATATACCGGATTTATGTCAATGTGTTTCTTGATGGGTCCCTCTGTAGTGAACCACGCTTCTAGAAGTTCTCGTTCTTGTCCTTCCTTGAGTCAACACTCTGGCTGTTGCCCAGTTGAAATGGTGTCCTCCTCCATCTGGAAACATTTTACCAAGCTCGGCGGTTAACCAACCTTCCAAATAGCCAACCCGAGCTGCAAATATACCGCAATATTTGAAAGGAGGAAGTAATGCCGAAAGCATGCAGTTTCCATTAATTTCAAGCACCTGATCTACTGCACTATTCCAGTGTTCCGTTTCTGTTGTCCATAAGCAAATGCAACTGACTGGCACAATCCAGGATGGAAGAATGCGTGCTGAAGGACACATTGAATCCAGTGTACCTACCACAAAGGCTTTACGGAGATGGACCAGTCTCTGGTCCCTCTACAAGTGGATACTGAGGGCCGGGCCATATGTAACAGCCTCTGAAACAGCTCAGAGAGGCATTATTCAATAAGATAACATGACTAGCTTTGAAAGGAAATGCATTAAATTGATGGTAAGATGAATATAAAGGAAGGCTGTGGCTGCTGAGCAAGTTTCCTGATGGCTGTGGATCAAAGGGTAGAACTAGTACTGATGGGACACAAGCCAGGGCCTGATCAACCCTTGGCTGGGTCACCTGGGCGAGGGTGTCTTCTGTTGAAGGACCTGGCACACCCAATGACGTCATGTTATGTCAGATTAGGAAGATGTGTCACAGCACATCTGAGGATGTATCTCAGCATTCTGATTTGTATTTTAAATGGGAGATTCTGCAGATGCTGGAAATTCAGAGCGACACACACAAAAATTGCTAAAGCACTTAGCAGGTTAGACAGCATCTATGGAAATAAATAAACAGTCGACATTTCAGGCTGAGACCATTCCTCAGGGCCAGAAAGGAAGGAGGAAGACACCTGAATAAAAAGGTGGGGGGGGGGGAAGGAAGGAGGACTAGTTAGAAGGTAATAGATGAAACCAGGTGGGTAGGAAAGGTAAAGGGCTGGAGATTAAGAAATCTGATAGGAAAAGAGAGTGGACCATGGCAGAAAGGGAAGAAGGAGGGGCACCAGGGGGATGTGATGGGCAAGTGAGGAGAAGAGGTCAGAGGCTAAAGTGGTTAATAGAAGAAGAGGGAAGGGGGAGGGAGAAAATTACCGGAATGAGAAATTGATGTGCATTCCATTAGGTTGGAGACTACCTAGACGGAATATATGGTGCTGCTCTTCCTCCCAGAGAGTGGCCTCATTATGACAAAAGAGGAAGCCCATAGATTGATGAGTTGGAACAGGAATGAGGATAGGATCTAAAATGTTTCGCTACCACAGAATTCCGCTTTTAGCAGATGGAACGGAGGTGCTCAGCAAAGTGGTCCCTTTATTTATGCGGGGTCTCACCAATGTAGAGGAGGCCACATTGTAGAGGAGGAGCACCAGATACAGTAGACGACCCCCAAAAGCTTCGCAAGTGAAGTGTTGCCTCACCTGGAAGGACTGTTTGTGGCCATGAATAGAGGACAGGGAGGGGGTGAATGGGCAGGTGGAGCATTTCTGTTGCTTTCAGAGATATGTGCCAGGAGGGAGATTAGTGGGAAGGGATGAATGGTCAAGAGAATCATGGAGGGAGCCCTGTGGAAAGCAGAGAGTGAGGAGAAGGTAAAGATGTGTTTGGTGGTAGGATCCCATTGAAGATGGCAGAAGTTGCTACCTTCAATGGGATTCTACCACCAAGCACATCTATTCCACACACTGGCCTTTTACCCCTTCTCCTCGTGCCTATGATCTCCCCCCGATGCCTCTCATTTTTCCCTTTCTCCCATTGTCCACTCTCCTATCAGATTCCTTCATCTCTAGCCCTTTATGTACCTCACCCAGCTGGCTTCATCTAATACCTTCTAGTTAATCCTCATTTCCCTCCCCTGACCTTTTTATTCTGGCACCTACGCCCTTTCTTTCCAGTCTTGGAAAAGAGTCTCTTCCCGAAACAACATCAAGTGTCTGTTGATTTCCAAAAATGCTGCCTGATCTGCTGAGTTCCTTCAGCAATTTTTATTCTGTGCGTGTTGCCCTGATTGTATTTAATGTGTATACACCGAATAAAATATATGTTTAATAAAAAAGTACTGATGCTGTAAGCCTGATCCAGCCTTGGAACTGGTCCCAAAGAAAAGGATGTGATGGAGAAGCTGACAGGCTGGAGAAACAAAATCAGGTTTATCATTGACATGTCATGAAGTTCGTTGTTTTGCTGCAGTTCTGTGGAAAACTTAAAAATTCCTTTAAGTTATAGAATAGTGCAAAGTACATACATTGAAGTAGTGTTCATGGACCTTTCAGATATCTGATGATGGAGGGGAAGAAGCTGTTCTGAAAACATTGGGTATGGGTCTTCAGGCTTCTGTACCTCCTCCCCAATGGTAGTAAAGCAAAGACAGTTTCCTGGATGGCAAGGGTCTTTAATATGAATGCCACCTCCCGAAGGTGTTGAGAGCAGGCAGGACTAATCCCTGGGCAATTTTGCTCATTTACCCTCCATGGCTGCAGCTTGCAGTCTTCATCACTGCTTCGGACAAGAGTAGCAGTCAAAGGACTGGTTTGTTCAGTAGTGGGCTTAGTGAAGAGCACAAACAGCTGTCGGCGAGAGCAGAGGCCATGCCTGCTTAACCAATCAGTGCCTGTACCTCCAACTGGTTCCACCAAAATTCAGCATGCATGCACATTCCAAAAAAAACATCAGCAGATGAAGATTAGCTTTATTTGTCACATGTACATGGAAACATCAAAACATACAGTGAGATGTGTCATTTGTGTCAATGACCAATGCTGTCTGATTAATGTGCTGGGTCAGCTTGCAAGCACTGCCATGCTTGCCAACATAGCATGCCCACAATTTACCTACCCTAACCCATATGTCTTTGGAATATTGGAGGAAACTGGAGTAACTGGATGAAACCCATGCAGTCTCATTGGGGAGAATGTACAAGCTCCTTACAGACAGCTATGCCATCAGCAGATGTACACACACATACATGCACCTGTGTACCTACACACAGAGAAATTTACACAATATACACAAAAACACTGAGATCTATACACATAAGCACACTGAATGGGATATATCCACACACCGATGCATTCAATGAACTTTCACCATTGGATTTGATTTCAGTTCTTTCAATAACTTATCCATTCTCTTTGAATCCTGTACTGCTGTTTCTAGCTGAAGTTACACACACAAAACGTTGCAGCGACTCAGCGGGTCAGGCAGCATGTATGGAGAAAAATAAGTATTTAATGTTTCGGGCTGTGACCCTTCATCGGGACTGAAAAGGAAGAAGGAAAGAGCTAGTATAAGATGGAGGGGAAAGGGAAGGAGTACTAGCTGGCAGGCGATAGGAGGTGCTGCTCTACTTTGAATCATTTATTACTTACTGCCCATTATACTGCTGGTGTTTAGGACAGCAATGAAGGTCCTCTTTCTCTGTCAATCCATACTATCACACATTGATAGAGAAGGATTGTTCATTGCTGTTTCCATAACAATTTTTTTTACCAGTCAGGGCTGTGGTGCTGAGCTGAACCCCCAAACCTGGTGGGCTGGAGGACCAGTGGACCACTCTTAGTCTGACCTCTACCCTTCGACCCGATTGGCATGGATGACCCTACGAAGAGCCAAAACACAAAGTCCTGACTCTAGCCAGAATAGCTCTCTGGATCATAAGCCTCCAAACCCTATGACATGGTTGTGGCTCTCTGGGAGGAGTCATTTTTTAACTTTTGGTCTATTGACTTTTACCTGTGATCATGATCAGCTATGGGTATTTTCCTTCACTAGTCATATACGGAGGCCAGACTGGGAATCTGACTGCTAATGATTTCAGATACTGTGACCATGTTACAAGCCTTTGCTTGTTTTTCTAATGGTGCTCGATTCAATCTGAAGCTGTTGCAAAGTGACGTTGTTTGACCTATCATCATACCTGGTTTGTCCTTGAGTAACCTTAATTTAATTATCTGTCCCTGGAGAATCTTGGAACCATCTCACTTAATTATTTATTAATGTTCCTTCCTCTCCCCTCCTTCCAGACAGACAGCCCATCCACCCGCTCTCCCTCCCTTCTGGCTCTTTGAGCCAGACCACCCAGCAATCCCCTGGTTTAATCCTGGCCTTGTCACAGGGCGATTTACAATGTTCAGTTGCTCTACCAACTGGTATGTATTTGGACTGTGGGAGGAAACTGGAGCACTCGGAGGAACCCTATGCAGTCACAGGGAGAATGTACAAACTCTTTACAGGCAGCAGGGGAATTGAACCCGGGTCACTGGTTTCATTGGTAAATCATTGTGCTAACCACTACACTACTGTGCCATCGTGATCATGTGAATTGATAATTGCAGCTACCAAATTCAGGTTTTTGTTGAAACTCTGTTAAATATTAATCTGGTAGCATCACAAGAACGTTTAATTCTAATAATGTACTTTCTTGCCAAGATTTCGCACTTAAGCAAACACAAATAATATTTACTTTTTAAAGAAACCAGGTTAAATTTTTGGAGAAATTCACCATGAAACTAATAGCTAAAAATCCAATATGGTCATAACACAGGATTGTGTAGATGCTGGAAAACTTGAGCAACACACTCAAAATACTGGATTGATGAAGGGTCTCTGCTTAAAACATCAACTGTTTATTCCCCTCCATAGATGCTACTTGACTTGTTGAGGTCCTCCAATGTTTTTTGTGTGTTGTTTAAAAGTCCAGTTGCTTTCACTACCCATCAACATTTCTAAGCTTCACTTAAAATAAACAGAAAAATAGTACCTTTACCCCTCCACTTTCTTCCAGGTCTGCTGAATCTGAATGAATCTGCAACTTTACGAGCTAAGTAGTGTTTTTGAGACTTCACAATGTAGATGAGTGATAGCAGATAGCACTACTGTAGGGAGATTGCTATAGGATGATCCATATGATTTTATGTGATAAGATGTTGCAGTGTGGTGATCCTCAGTCCTTACTGAGGATATGTAGCATATGACCTGCTGTTGTAACCATGGTATTTATGTGCCGGTCCACTTGAGCTATTGACAAGTGGTCTTCAGCCAACTTTATTCTGTTTTCACTCCATCCATCGATTGCATATGTCCTCATCTTTAACACTTACCTTTCTATTTTTGTGTGTGTCATAATAATGCCAGAAGTAGTAACACGAGAACTGCACCTCTCGAAAAGATGCAGCATCAAAGATTATCAATATTTTACAATATCCAAATGGAAAATCACGCTAGTAAACTTTAAACTTATCTTTTCTGTGCAGGCCAGCGATGATGGTGAGAGCATAGGGAACTGTCCATTCTCCCAGCGTCTGTTCATGATCCTTTGGTTAAAGCAAGTCAACTTCACCATCAACACAGTAGATATGAAGAGGTGAGTGCTGTCTTAGGGAACTGACTGTTGATCCAAGAGAGAAGGAAACATACACAGAACTGTGGCCATCAGTTGGTTTATTGAGGGAAATCACAGGTTCAAAGGTTCATTTTATTATCAAAGTGTGTATGTAGAATACAACTCTGAGATTTGTCTTATCCAGATAGCCATAAAATATAGAAGACCATCAAAGTAGTTGAAAGAAAGCCATCAATCCCACTACCTCCACGCATGAAAAGAAAAAGTAACAAAAACTCTCAAACCGCAACCCTTCCCTAAAAACTAAAAGAGCACCCACATGGAGAAACAATAACAAGAACATCAAACCCCAAACCCCCAGCCCAGCAAGCGGCAACAAGAACGAATGGGCAAGAACAGGAAATAAAGCATAGAACTGAACGAGGCCAATATGAACTACAATTGGTTTGAACAAGTCCTTTTACACAGGTGTTCGTGTATGGTTGAATGGTAATTAAATTTGCACTTGTACTTGGTTAGGAAGGCAATTACTGTAACTTGTTTTTTTATGGACCTCTAAAAACCACAACCAAACTCCTTGTCTAAGATCCATTAGAGCAGGGATTCCATTTTCAATCTGTGGACTCCTACCATTAACCGAGGGGTCTATGGGCCCCTGGTTAGGAATCCCTGCATTAGAGTGTTATTTTCCTTGATGCCTGTTGACTTCAGTTCAGGGGTTCTGGATGCTGCACTCTGTTAATTCAGTGGAGTGAGAACCTCACCTCAGCTCTGGAGTTCAACTCTTTGTCTAGAACTTTCCAAGGCTCTCATGAACTCTAGAGACAAGGAGCCCCTGCAAAATCCAAATGGAACACTGATGAGTAACCTCTATTCCGAGCCAATGCACAAATCTATCTGAATCACTCTCATTACAAATTAAACATGTTTAAGTATTGCTGTGGTTGAAGAGTCTAGACTTGGACATGGACAAGTTTCAAGTGGTTTTAATATGTGGCCTGCTCATCCACTGGTTCTCTCTATCCATGCCTGTTCCCACCCATTCTGTACATTTGACACTTCTGCAGCATGTTGTGCCCAAACATAATGATGGATTTCTAGACCACTTCTGTCATGTGGCTGCCTTGCAGTGTTACAGGCAGCTGAAAGTCTTTTGTTTACCTTGTGAGCCTTGTGATTTCAAAACCCAATCACTGCTTGTAAGCATCAATATACTTAGTGGAAATCGTCTGAAGACTGGTTCTTGATGATATCAATGGACCCTGCGTTAACTTCAAAGCCTTTGGGGGGGAGAAGAAAAATCTGAGATGATCTCGGCTTTGGGTCAATATTACAAGCTTGCCAGTCCATATAGCAAATCAGACAACAAGGATTCATACAAAGGTAGTTGGAACTAAATATTCTAAGTAAGACAATTTTTAAATATTCCATAAAGAGCATAATTATGGGATTATATAATATGACCTGGTGAGTCTGACCTGGTGAGTATTTTCAGAATTTTCTGATTTTGTCTTTGAAATTATGAATGTTTGACAGACTAGATATTTACAGAGCAAACCTAGGTGTTTTAGCCAAAAAATGGTCACCAGTAGATTGAGAAGAGACATTGTCACTGAGGGAGTGGTTAGTCCATGGAACTTATTACAGAGTAAATAAAGGAACCGTATGAGTGCATTAAATAATAAACTAGTATATAAAGGAAAAGAGAAGACTGGACTGTGTTGATAGGGCTGAGAGAAGACTTTTAAAATAGGAACTGAAGTTCCAGAATGGGTTTCATCAGAACTTCTGAATATATAAAATCTCTCAAACTGAGAACAGGAGTGAGTCATGTTACACAGGCCTATGTGTGAATCTACCACATATTCGACCATTGTATTTTTTTGAATTTCAGTTTGTTCTTTTGTGTACGTTTATTGAAGTATCTTGTTCAGGTCTTAAGCTGACTTGAATTATAATGTATATCTCTTTTTCTCAAGGTACCCCGATATGTTGAGAGAGATTGCTCCAGGGAGCCAGCTGCCCTTTCTTATCTACAATGGTGAGCTCAAGACAGATAATAACAAAATTGAAGAATTTTTAGAAGAGGTTCTCGCTCCTCCCAAGTAAGTAAGACTGTACATGGCCTTTGTTCTGCAGTCTTATTGCTAGTAGCTGTCTCATCTTGTGCTGTTTTCAGCTCCTTCTGGCCATCTCCTACTCATATCCTTGAACTTTCCATTGTTTCAAATCTCCCAGCTGTCTCTCATCTTCCTTTTTAAATCTTTAAACAATTTTAACTCTTTTAAACTTATTGTAAATGAAATTCTTTATATGGTATTGTCTGGAGGTTACCATCCTAGAGCAAACCCAGAACAGCTCCGATCTCTCATGATGTCATAAAGTCATACAATATGGAAACATGCTATTTTGTCTATTAGCTTTGTACTGACAATCAAGCTCCCATTCACACTAATTTTACAGTGATTAGATTTTGTTCTCCCCAGTTCTTCATTACAACACCTCCCCCCACCCCCACCGCCCAGATTCTACCACTCTAACCTTAAATGAGAGTGTTCACAACCATTGAACTGGATTTTGGACCTTAACCTAATATAGCTGGTAAAGCCAATGAAGTTAATTAAGTTCAAAGTTCAGAGTAAATTTATTATCAATGTACATGTATATCACTGTATACAACCTTGAGATTCATTTTCTTGCAGGCATACTAAATAAATGCAGAATAGAATAATAACCATAATAAAAATCAGTGAAAGACTGCGCCAACTTGGACATTCAACCAGTGTGTAAATGACAACAAGCTTTACAAATACAAAAAGAAAGAAGAAATAATAAAAAAATAAGTAAGCAATAAATATCACGAATGTGAGATGAAGGGTCCTTGAAAGTGAGTCCAGAGGTTGTGGAAACATTTCAGTGATGGGGCAAGTGAAGTTGAGTGAAGTTATCCCCTTTGGTTCAAGAGGCTTAAAAGCTGTTCCTGAACCTGGTGGTGTGGGTCCTGAGGCTCCTGTACCACTTTCCTGTCGGCAAGAGAAGAGAGCATGACCTGGGTGGTGGGATTCCTTGATGATGGACTGAGGGAACAAAGAAAATACTTGTGTATGAGAAAATGTACATCTTTTGGATTAAAAAGGTTAAGCACTCAACTGTAAGTTTAGAAACATTAAATGATACAGCACAAGGCAAGACAATTTGGCCTATCAATTCTATGCAATTTTTTGAGGAGAACGATTACTCCCCAGTTCTTTCCTCTAGACTTGAAAATTCTTTCTTTTCAAGTGAATATTTAGTTTGGAAACTATTTGCAGGCACAATTGTTACTTAATCTGATTCCACATTTGGAGAATGGAATCTGCATCTGAGCAATTTGCTGAGTATGAAATTGGATGCCCCATTGATGCTTAACTACTAATGTGGCTCATTACATAATATTACAAATTGTTACATGTGAGCTGTATTGAGCTGGAACAGAGCAAGTAACACTGTGCTGTTCGTGGACAGTCTGCAAAACTTGCTATCAACAATATCGCACTCAAATGTTAGATGGTCATAGGGACGTCAGCATTAGAGTAATAAATACTGCTCATAACTCATATTCATTCTGCACTGGGTTAAAAAAATCAGTCCCTTTTGCACAGATTCATTTTGGCATCTCTGCCCTCTGGTTACTGACTCTCCTGTGTACAATTCTTCTTTATTGACTCAATCCTCTCCCCAAATAGCTTTCAACATTTCTGTTTAATTTCTTTTCTATTTAATATACCCTTCACTTCCTTTGATTTAACAACAGTTCTAATTCACCGTGACCTACTTTTCTTTTGACAGCCTGGTAGTAAAGGATTCCATTTCATCTCAGCTTGTAGTTAGCAAGTTGCTTGGCCTGAGGCAAAATTTTTACCTTGCAATGAGTACTTCCATTGTTGTATTTTTTTTTGGTTTTTAAATGGTTCTCTGTATTAATGACACTGGGAGCACTTGTTGAACTTTGGATGTTGACATTGGTGAAACAATATTTAGCATCCTGCTGATCAAGTTCAAATTCTCGTCAGGCAACCAAAACCAAATCATACAGCTGTTTCTTTTTAATGCTGAAGTAATGCAAGTGTTCCACTTGCATTTAAACTGAGACATATGTAACTACACTCTTCTGGGAAAGAAGAGAGAGAGGAGGACTATGGGCCACTTAGTTTAATGTTAGCTATCATGAAAATGCTGAAATCCATTGCTAAAGATATGATCATTTTGAGAAGCATACAGTGCCTTGTAAAAGTATTCAGTCCTAACTCTTTGTGCACATAAGAGTTTTACAGCCAGGGATTTTGATCAATTTAACTGAGAACTTTAGTTTGTGAATCACATGCAAAGGCTTCTGGTCAAGATGGCACCAGTGTACGACACTTCCTTGTTCGACTTTTTTCAGATAGTCCACACAACTGTTTATTTCACTTTTTTTATATCTGCTTTTTATCCTAAATGTGCTTCTAGAATTGCTAGAGCCTGCAATTTGCAGTTTGGTGATTGATTGAGTGATCTAGCACTTTGCTGTCTGCGAGAAGATTCCAGTAAACAAGCGCAAGTGGCCTTGAGGCAAAGAAGCTTAGAGAAGGGACCTGAGCCCATGATTGACTCCATTTTGCTGATTAAAGTGTCCATTAATCGCGGACAAAAGCACTGAGGAAGGTTAAAACGTCAAGGTGAATGTGGCAAGTGAACGAGGGTTCAGTGCCGACTACCTTCCTCCTGATCACTGCTGTTGATCTGCTGCTGAAGAAGAAGTCTGTGTGGTGGCCTATTGCTTGCTGATGCTGGAGGGAGGCCTCTGTGTTTGAATGGTATCTCTCTATCTCTTGATCCTACCACAGGATGCTAGCGAAGTTCTGCGATTTAAGGATTGGACTGTGAACCGTGGGCTCTTTCAGTTCCACGGTTTTCATATTCTGTGTTTTCGCCTATTTGTTTTTAATGCCGTTTGCAGAGTTTATTAGTTTCTTTCAGTCAATTTTTTTTTTCCATAGACGCTTCCTGGCCTGCTCAGTTCCTCCAGCATTTTGTGTATGTTGTTGACTAATCAGAAAATGATGGAAATGCTCAGTAGGTCAGACTGACTCCGTCAAAAGAGGAAGAATTGATGTTGTAGGTCAGAGGCCCTTCATCAGAACCAGTTTCTCGTGTTTTGCTTGTAAAAAGTATACTCTCAATTGATTAGATTAGATTACGAGGACACTCAGTCCTCGTTTATTGTCACTTAGAACTGCATGCATTAAAAATGATACAACATTCCTCCAGAATGATATCACAAGAAAACACAGGACAAACCAAGACTAAAACTGACAAAACCACATAATTATAACATAGTTAGAACAGTGCAAAGCAATACTGTAATTTAATAAAGAACAGAACATGGGCACGGTAAAAAAAAGTCTCAAAGTCTGTCGAAAGTCTATCATCTCACGCAGATGGTAGAAGGAAGAAAAAAACTCTTCCTGCCATGAACCTCCAGCGCCGCAAAATTGCCGATGCAGCACCCTGGAAGCACCCGACCACAGCCGACTCTTGAGTCCGTCCAAAAACTTCGAGCCTCCGACACCGAGCACCATCTCTGCAGAGCGCTTCGACCCCGGCAACAGGCAATAGGCAAAGCTGAGGATTTGGGGCCTTCCCCTCCGGAGATTCTCGATCGCACAGTAGCAACGGCAGTGAAGCAGGCATTTCAGAAGTTTCTCCAGATGTTCCTCTGTGCTTCTCACGTCTGTCTCCATCAAATCAGGATTGTGCACGCCCCCTACTTAACAAATACGATATCATTTCAGAGCAGCTATGCTTGTTGTGTCGCGCCGCCATCTTCTCCTCCCCTCCCTGGAGCAGTGTTTTACAGCAATTTTGAGGTCCTTCCAGAGATATTCGATCAGGGAAGATCAGCAACAGGCCAGTCAAGGACATCAATTTTCTACATTTGGAGCCACTCTATGGTTGCTCTGGTGGTGTGCTTTGGGTTGTTGTCCTGCTGGAAGATGAACTTCCTGCCCAGTTTAAGCTTTCTGGCAGAGTCTAGCAGGTTTTTATCAAAGATCAATAGCAGCATTGATTTTCCCACAAATCCTGACCAGATTACCAGTCCCAGCTGCTGAAAAGCATCCCTATAGCGTGATGCTACCTCCACCATACTTTACAGTAGGGATGGTGTTACCTGGCAGATGCGCTCTATTAGATTTACATGTACTGCTTAGTGTTGAGGCCAGAATGTTCCACTTCAGTCTCATCCGACCACAAGACCTTCTTCCACATCTTTACAATATCTTTTAAGTGATGCCTTGCAAAGTCTCTACAGCCAAGGATATACTTTTTTTTTAGCCAGGGCTCCTTCCATAACTACTCCTTTTGTACAAGGCCTTCAAGATTGTGGACCCATGAACTTCATCCACAGTTGCGGCCATCGACTTCTGCAGCTCACTCAGAGTGATCGCTGGTGTCACAGTAGCCTCTCTTACAAGAGTCACTCTTCTGCGGTGGCTAGGTTTGGAAGAAAGGCCTGAGCTAGGCGGTATGGCTGTGGTTGCATACTTTTCCAATTTCTCACGATGGGCTGCACTGAGCTCCGACATATGTTCAGAAACACAAGAAAATTTACAGATGCTGAAAATCCAATGCAACACACACAAAGTGCTGGAGGAACTCAGCAGGCCAGGCGGCATCTAAGGAAAAGAGTAAACAGTTGACGTTTTGGGCCGAGACCCTTCATCAGGACTGGAAAGAAAAAGGAGAAGGTAGGAGGAGAGGAGGAAGAAATACAAGATGGCAGGTGATAGGTGAAACTGGGAGAAGGGGTGGGGGGTGAAGTAAAGAGCCGAGAAGTTGCTTGGTGAAAGAGATAAAGGGCTGGAGAAGGGGAAATCTGATGGGCAAGGACAGAAAATCATGCAAGAAAGGGAAGAGGGAGGAGCACCAGAGGGAACTGATGGGCAGGTAAGAGGATATCATATGTTGTTATAAAAAAAATGTGGCTGTACAAGATGGGTGCTTATGATGGGCACAGTAAAATTCACTAAGAAAGAAGATGGGCTAACACAGAAGGGGCAGTGAGTGAGAATAAACAGTGCATTTTCACTTCAGCATGTTGTAACAGATTGGGTGCCTGAGGAATCAATGTTGGAGCCTCAGATATTTCCAATCTATATCAATGAATTAGATATGTACTGCCCGTTATGCCGCTTTCATTTCGGGCAGCAATGAAGCTCCTCCTCTGGCAGTGTTCAGGGCTTCCTTCATAATGTTAGTAGCTTCCTCTTGGTTTTCACTACTGTCAGTAATGCTGTCCCAAGCGGAGACCCAGGAACACCATCACACTCAGACGTAGAAGAATTTTTCATTGTTGTTTCCTTAACAATTTAGTTCTACCAGTCAGGGTTGTTAGCAGTAAGCTGAACCCCTGAACCAGGAGGACCGGTGGACCACCCTCAGTCTGGCCTCTACCCTTTGACCTGTTGGGCATGGATGACCCTACCAAGAGTCAAAGCGTAATGCCCTGGCTCAAGCCAACATTGCTCTCCAGGTCACAGAGGCACGCAAGCCTCCCAACCGTATGGTAAGCTTGTGGACTTCTTGGAGGACTTGGATACATAAACCATTAATAATGTCCACATTTACTCATAGTGCAAAGATGAATGAAAAACTAAGTTGCAAGGGCACAAAGGCTGTGCAGTGGGGTATGGACAACTTCAGTGAGTGGCAAAAAGATATGAAATGGAGTATAAGGAGAGGATGTGGGGTTATTTGCTTTTGTAGGAAGAATTGATGAGTAAGGGTATTAAGTATCAAATGCTATTGTTCTTAAACATCTGGGTAGGCTTGCACAAGAAACACAAAAGGTTGCCTTGCTATTACAGCAGTGAATTAGGAAGGCAAACAGAAATTGCCTGCAATGAGGGATGAAATGCATGGGTGAAAAAGACTTGCTATGATGTTACAGACCTGTTCTGAGATCATACCTGGAGAATGCACCTGGAGTATTGTTTTTGTCTCCTCATCCTTTCAGTAGAGATTCATTAGTTAGTTTTCTAATTTGAGTAGGTTAAATTACAAGGAGAGATTGAGTAGATTGTGCTGACTCTGAAGTTTTGTGGAATTGTATGTAATCTTATTGAAACATATATAAGATGCTGGGGGACTTGCAAAGTAGATGTGAGAGTGGGAAAGCGTAGAATGATCGATACAGTGCTTGTATAAGAGATTAACCACTTGGTATCCAGATGACCAAGAATTCCTTCTCCTAAAATCATGAATTTTTCGAATAGTTTACCACAATGCATTATGAATATTGAGTCTCAAGGCTCAGGTAGACCTATTAGAGGAGTTGAAGGGTATGAGAACAGGAAATTTGCTGACCATACAAGCATTGTTGGCAGAATCTCTGATGGTGACGAGAGGGGGTACAGGAGTGAGCTATACCAGCTGGTTGAGTGGTGCTGCAGCAACAACTTTGCACTCAGTATCAGTAAGACTGAAGAACTGATTGTGGATTCAGAAAGGGTACGACAAGGAAATACAAAATCAATCCTCAAAGAGGGATCAGAAGTGGAGAGAGTGAGCAATTTCAAGTTCCTGGGTGTGAAGATCTCTGAGGATCTAACCTGGACGCAACATATTGATGCAGCTATAAAGAAGGCAAGATGGTGGTAGTATTTCATTAGGAGTGTGTGGAGATTTGGTATGTCACTTGCTAATTTCTGTAGATGCACCATGGAGAGCATTCTGACTGGTTGCATCAACATCTGGTATCGGACGGCTACTGCACAGAATGAAAGTAAGCTTTCGAGAGTTGTAATATTAGCCACCTCCATCATGGGCACTAGCTTCCGTAGTATCTAGGGCATCTTCAAGGAGTGGCGTCTCAAAACTGTGGATCTATCATTAGGGACCCCTGTTATCCAGGACATGCCCTTTTCTCATTACTACTTTCAAGAAGAAGGTACAGCAGTCTGAAGACACACACTCAATGATTCAACACTCACAACATGCTGGAGGAACTCAGCAGCTCGGGCAGCATCCGTGGAAACGATCAGTTGACATTTCGGGCTGGAACCCTTTCTCAGGACTGAAGAGGGAAGGGGCAGAGGCCCTATAAAGAAGGTGGGGGGAGGGTGGGAAGGAGAAGACTGGTAGGCTCCAGGTGAAAAACCAGTAAGGGGAAAGATAAAGGGGTGGGGGAGGGGATGCAGAGAGGCGATAGGCAGGAAAGGTGAAGAAAGAATAGGGGAAAACACAATGGGTAGTAGAAGGAGGCGGAACCATTAGGGAGGTGATAGGCAGCTGGGGGAGGGGGCAGAGTGAAATAGGGATAGGGGAAGGGAGGGGGAGGGAATTACCGGAAGTTGGAGAATTCTATGTTCATACCAAGGGGCTGGAGACTACCTAGACGGTAGATGAGGTGTTGCTCCTCCAACCTGAGTTTAGTCTCATCATGGCAGTAGAGGAGGCCATGCATGGACATATCTGAATGGGAGTGGGAAGCAGAGTTGAAGTGGGTAGCTACCGGGAGATCCTGTCTGTTGTGGCAGACAGAGCGGAGGTGCTCGATGAAGCGGTCCCCCAATCTGCGTCAGATTTCACCAATGTAGAGGAGGCCGCACCGGGAGCACTGGATGCAATAGATGACCCCAACAGACTCACAAGTGAGGGTTGTCTCACCTGGAAGGACTGTTTGGGGCCCTGAATGGTGGCAAGAGAGGTGGAGTAGGGACAGGTGTAGCACTTACGCTTACAGGGATAAGTGCCGGGTGGGAGATCTGTGGGACAGAATCTCCCGGTAGCCACTCACTTCAACTCTGCTTCCCACTCCCATTCAGATATGTCCATACATGGCCTCCTCTACTGCTATGATGAGGCTAAACTCAGGTTGGAGGAGCAACACCTCATATACCATCTAGGTAGTCTCCAGGCCTTTGGTATGAACATAGAATTCTCCAACTTCCGGTAATTCCCTCCCCCTCCCTTCCCCTATCCCTATTTCACTCTGCCCCCTCCCCCAGCTGCAAATCACCTCCCTCATGGTTCCGCCTCCTTCTACTACCCATTGTGTTTTCCCCTATTCCTTCTTCACCTTTCCTGCCTATCACCTTCCTGCCTCCCCTCCCCCACCCCTTTATCTTTCCCCTTACTGGTTTTTCACCTGGAACCTACCAGCCTTCTCCTTCTCACCCCCCCCCCCCACCTTCTTTATAGGGCCTCTGCCCCTTCCCTCTACAGTCCTGACGAAGGGTTCCGGCCCGAAACGTTGACTGATCGTTTCCACGGATGCTGCCCGACCTGCTGAGTTCCTCCAGCGTGTTGTGAGTGTTGCTTTGACCCCAGCATCTGCAGATTATTTTGTGTTCTCAATGATTCAAGAACAGCTTCTTCCCCCTGATTTCCAATTTTTAAATGAACATTGAACTCATGAACACTACTATCTCACTACTTTTATTTATTTCCTATTATTTTGCACTTGTTTCATTTAACTATTTTATGTATATTTAATTCACAGTTTTCTTTTTCCCTCTATTATCATGCATTGCATTGTACTGCTGCTGCAAAGTTTCATGACAGACGACGGTGATATTAAACCTAATCCTGATTCTGAAATTCTAAAAGTGGACTTGAAATCAAATAGCAGATCATCTTATTAAAGAGTGCAATGGGCTTGGAGCACCACGTGACCCCTGCCAGCTCTTGGCCCTCGTGTTGTTCCTGTTCAGTCAGGGCACTCCTAATGAAATAAACAGTATGAAGTAGAAGAGTGGTTTTTACAGAGATTTTTTTTGCCTTATCAGTTCATATCATTCAGATACGGAGTCTGGCAGCCACTTTATATATGGGTCTTTGTTTATCTCAGGTACCCTAAACTGGATGTCAGATACAAGGAGTCCAGGACTGCAGGCGATAACATCTTCCAGAGATTCTCAGCTTACATTAAGAATCCACTTATTGCAAAGAATCAAAGTGAGTTTATCATACGATCAGTAGGTGCATTGATGTGACATTGATGGGGTACTAATTAAAGTCGAGTTGTTTGAAGTTTATCTCCTTGTATCAGCATAATGTCTCCTTAGTTTATAATCTAAATAAGTACTGAACCACAGTTCCTGTAGATCAGGAGTTCCCAACTCTTTTTATGCCACGGACCAATACCATTAAGCAAAGGTTTGGAAGCCCTGCTAAAGATGGTAAAATGAGTCAAAAAGTGGTCTGTTTCTAAATCAATCAATACGTTCCTGTTATTTATCCTCCTTGTCCAAACAAAATGATTAGAAGCTGCCAAGCAATCCATTGGACCCATACATCAGATCCTCCGACCCTCCCTTTGTCTCTGCCAACTTGGGAACTCACATCAATACCTCTAATTCCTGTTGGTGTGTACTGACACTTCGTTCTCAAGAAATGCACCTTTCCATTTGTGTAGTGAACAATATGTGTACATTTTTTCCAATCTACTGATTGAATATGTGAGCATTTCCAGTCAATATATTTAAGTTTGTGTTAACATTTTCCCTCTTACTACCTCAATGCACTGCTGTAATAAAATCTCTAATCATGGAATGCTCATGTTTTTCACTGAACTTAATAACAATAATAATGACAATAATAAAAGTAATTAGCAATCTACAGGATTATAGCTAGCATACACATTCTTGTAAAATGTTTGGCTTATTTTCCAATAAGGAAAATCTATCCCATTGTCTTTGGCTTAACTAGTGTTTGGTCAGAATCCAGTAAGGCTGGGCTTTACAGTGGGTAAGAGCTGTGCAGTTGGCAGATGGTTCTAAACATTGTATTGATTCTGTTTAGCTTTGGAGAAGTTGTTCCTGAAAGCACTCTTGGAGTTGGAGAACTACCTGAACACACCTTTGCCACACGAGGACAGCTCTCGACCATCAGAGCGATTATTCCTGGACGGAAATGAGCTGACGCTAGCAGACTGTAACCTCCTGCCTAAACTCTACATTGTCAAGGTGAGTGAGGTTTCAAGACATGGATCGTGTCATTGGGTATCTCGTTCTGTAGGATAGATACTTACCTTCCAAATATTACTTGGGTTGGGTTAGTGGCCTTTGTTCTGGGACTCAGAGTCCTGTGGTAACCATTAACAGCACCCACTCCCCAATTCAATGACCCCAAATCTTCAGTTGTTGCTGTGCTGCCCATGCCTGCCCACAAGCTTAGCACTTGCCTGGTCTGGATACCTCTGGAGAGAACTTGTTTGACAGAAGCTAGCTCCAAAAATTGTGGGGAAACATTGCTCAGAGACATGATGTGTGATGTAAGTTTGAAGGGCAGTGGGGGAGGATGAGCCACACCCTCAAATCATTGTTTCATAAGCCACAATACCAAACTAAGAGTCTCTTCAGTCAATTGCATCTCTCCTAGTCTCCAGCCATTCGTTTCCGCTAATCCTGCCGTAAATTCATTAGATTTTTCCAATATTTCCATCAATACCCCCACATTCAGCCTCTCTCTATGTCGCAGGATCAATTTACAGTCGTCAATTAACCCACCAAAGTCTTGAGATGTGGGAGGAAACAAGCATCAACAGGGAAAACAGCCACGAGGAATAACATGCAGACTCCACACTGACAGATCCCGAAGTCAGAATTGACTTGGGGCCACTGGAGCTAAGAAGCAGCAACCCTGCTGGCTGTGTCACTGTGCTACCACGTTATCGGTTATATCCATTGGTTAAATCACACTACTGGTTTAACTAGCTGAAAAAGCTGTTAAAAGCCAAGTGCTTCTAGCATTGAGATGCATTCAAACCATTAAAGCTAACTTAGTTAATTCAAAAAAAAACTTGTAAACTTAACAGTTAAAATATTATCTGTACGTACCAACACTTATTCCCTTATATTCATTCTCCTAGTTGTACCGCACAGAAACAGGCCCTCAACCCATGTCCATGCCAATAATTTGGTCCGTCTGTACAAAATCCCATTTGCCCCCATTAGGACCATGCCTTTCTATACCTTGCTTATTTAAATGTCTAAATAGCTCTTAAATGTAATAAGTGCATCTAATTCCACTAACTCCTCTGGTAGTGAATTCCAGCAATCGACTGCCCTCTATGCAAGAAAACTTTCCCCTCTGATCTCCTTTAAAGCTTTTTTCTTTCACAGTAAACCCATGCCCTCTTGTTTTTTGTGGGAAGGAGATTTAGTGCAATATCTTTTATAATTTGATAGACTTATATCATCAACCTTCAACTTCCTTCACTCTGGGGAAAAAGCCCAGTCCATCTAAATTTTCCTATAATAAAAATGTCCCCCACTCAGGCAACATCCTGATGAATCATAAACATGAGAAAGTCTGCAGATGCTGGAAATTCCAAACAACACACTCAAAATGTTGGTGAAACTCAGCAGGTCAGGCAGCTTCTATAGAAATTTAAGGCCAAGACCCTTCCAGGCTGGAAAGGAAGGTGGAAGATGCAGAATAAAAAAGGTGGGGGAAGGGAAGGAGGATAGCTAGAACATCTTGGTGAATCTGTTTTGCACCCTCTCTAGTACAGTCACTGGAGAAGAACTTGTACTTCACTTGTCTGATAGGACCCCCATTAGGAACTAGGGAATCCTTGCAAACTTGTACTTCTGAGACTGAGGAGTCTAACGTAAGGGTACCACCAAACAGCAAGTTTGCAACTTTAACACTCATGCATACTCATGTAGAAATCCAGAATAGCTGGCATTTCCTTTTAAAATCTGGGCCTGTGTTGTGTGAGTTTCCATAAACTGGGCTTATTAAAGGGTGATTCATGTCAGGTGTTAAAGGGGTTGATAAAGTTGTTGGAGAAATTTGAGTGCTTACAGAAACATAATCTGTGATTTATGTCTTTAAGAGAAGACCCCCAAATTTGTAAAGCTATTGTTATCTGAATAAATAAATCATTTGGGGTTTGTGTGTATGGTACTCTGACTTTTTACCCACTTATTCATAAGCTGTTTGAGTGTGAAGCTGCTTGTGGGCTGCATGCTATGAGAGGTGCGACTACCTGTCATATAACGTTGTTCACATGGTTTGCATAGTCATACTAATGACACCACTGACTATCCGATTTCTTAACAGGTTGTATGCAAGCATTATCGGAACTTCACTATCCCGAAGCAACTCAGAGGCCTGTGCAGGTATCTGGAAAGTGCAGAAAAACGTGAAGAGTTTATGAATACCTGCCCCAATGAAGAAGAGATTAAACTGGCATATAAAAATGTTGTGAAAACATTGGTATAGATTTTGGTTTCTAGAGGTGTATCAGAGATCACCTCATCTCCTGTCATGGGTCTGTTTTTATGCTGATAATTAGAACTGTCAAGCTTTAAAGCAATACAGCATTCTCACATACAAATCTCTCTGTTCATATTGGATGTTGTGTTTCTGGAGCCTCCATTTCTAAAGAGCCACTGGGGCCTACTGAAAATCCAGATCACCAAAGTGCAGAGAGGAGATAGCTCATTAGAATAATTAGTTCCTTTAGCTCTGTATTGATGCAATTTCATGAATGAGATGGTTAGAGTATGGGAAATGTAAACTATATTATTCACCCCAACTCCACACAATAATGATTTCATTGAAATTTTGGCAAAATTAGCTTTAGATCTTCAAAGGATTCAAAGTACATTCATTTATCAAAGAATATATAAATTATACACCTTGAGATTTGTCTGCTTACAGGCAGCCACAAAGCAAGGAACCTGAAAGAACCCAATTTTAAAAAATGAAGACTAACACTCAATGCTCAGAGAAAGAGGGAAAGAAACACAAATCGTGCAAACAATAAGCAAGCAACAGCATTCCGAACCAAATTCGAGTCCGTAGACCCGATTCCCCGGAACAGCTAGAGTACCCAAGCCTCGGTCTCAGTTCATCATATAGCTTTTGGCTTGTTTTAAAGATGAAGGTTCAAATAATCTGAAGTTAACTTTACAGACAGGCTAAACCTTTGTGAAATCTCCAGCTTAATTAATACCAAGGTGTGCCTTCCAATGAAGTTATTTTTATTAATAAATCTGTACTTGATGAGAAAATTACAGCCTGAGAGATATGACTGAAGAACGTGGCAATTCTAATTAAGATGACACAATTTTTCTAGAAGGCTGAAGAACCCCAGAAAGAGTTTAAAAATTCTTGATGTTCCATTACAGAGTGACAGATTGGTGGAAGTGAAACATAATTAGACAAACCACTCACAGCAGATTACTTACAGCTCGTTACAACCTGGCATTTAGGGCAGCAATGAAGGTCTTCCATCTCTGTCTGTCCATACTGTCACAAACAGATACAGAAGGATTCTGTAACAGTTTTGTTTGACCAGTCAGAGTTGTTAGCACTGAGCTAAATCGCAGAACCTGGAGGACCGTTGGACCACTCTTCGTCTGGACTCTACCCTTGACCTGTTTGGCGTGGATGACACTACCAAGAGCCAAAGCATAAAGCCCTGATTCCAGCCAACCTACTTCTCTGAGTCATTGAGACATGCAAGCCTCCAAACCCTACAACAAGATTGAAGTCCTATTGGAGGACTCACTGCAGATACAGAGATATATTTTAAAAAAGTATACTCTGACATCAAATATAAATAAATTTTACCTTTTGCTTTTGTTGGTGAAATCCTAATTTTACTTATCAGATAGCGATAATGCAGACAAACTTTCAAGTGATTACACCAGTACAGACCCGTCAAAGAAATCAAGCGTTGCACTTAGTATTGATCAAGCACACATTCTGCAATATGGTTAATCGATAATTAAATCTGCTTAAGTACTTTGAATCATATTTCATATTTGTATCTGTGTATGTTTAAACACCTTAAAGTATGATTTTAAATTAGGTTGTGGTGAAAATAGTTACAATAAATTGCTAGCAGAATTAAATTACTTAGTTTTTCTGTTACAGATTTAGATTTCGGAATTGCTTAATTCTGTTTTCTATTAAATTTTATCAATTCCAGGAGAGCAACATATCCTCGATAGCTGACTTATTCAAATGAAGGATGTCACTGCTGTATTATATACTGTATATTCTGTTTTTAAATGTTGTACCTCAAATATTGGCTCTACAGTGTTAGAGAAGAAACCTTTAGACCTCAGAACAGGGTTTCCTGACCATCTTTATGTTAGGGTGCCGTACCATTAATTGAGTGGTTCGTGGACCCTAAGTTGGCAACCCCTGCCTTAGAAGGAAGTTGATGGCCTTATCAGTACAGCAGAAAAGTAGCAAATGAGAAGTGTAATGTGATGCATTTGTAGAGGTGCAACAAGGCAAGCTAATATACTGTATGGTACATGGAATGATATTGAATAGGTATGATGCATGCGATGATACTGAATAGGAACTGAGGGACCCAGAAATGCATATGCACAGATCCTTAACAGAAATAGGACAGGGTTGATATGGTTAAAATGTACATAGAATGCAAACCATTATGAGCTGGGGCTAAAAAGAATATAAGCAAAGATTGGGGATAATGTCAGGATGTGCATGATCATTGCTAGACCACAGCTTCATACTGTGCATTGTTATGGGCACATGACTGGAAAAAAGTTAGTCCACTAGACAAGAAACAAGATTGGAACATTTTAGAGATGAGAATGTGGATGCTGGACTCTGGGGCAACAATCGACTGGAAGAATTTAACAGGTCGAGCAGTGTCCACAGGGGAGTGAATTATCGACATATTAGGTCAAGTTCTTCTTCAGGAACTTTGTTTTTCCAGCATATTGTTTCTTGATCTGGAAAATTGTAGGCACTATTGCCTTTTCAGAGGGGTCAAGCCAGAGTACATAGACTTGAATGAGTAGAAGGATTAGAGAGGAAACCATTTGAAGGTCAGGAGGGTGATTTTATAGCCCCCATTATGTTAAGCATTGGTAGGCTGAAATATTAGAAGATACAAACTAGCTTTGTTATCATGGGGAGTTTGCAGTGCACTGAACAACAATATAAACAATGCAAATTAATAACAGGCACCATTCAAATGACCTTGATCTTGCAGTTATGTATTGAGTCATAATACCTTGCAGTACAGAAACAGGCTCTCAGCCCAATCCATGCATGCCAACCGTCACGTACTCATATACACCAATCCCATTTATCAATACTTGGTCTGTGCTGCTAATAGAAGTCTCTTTGTCATTTTATATCTGAAATCTTCTGGATTAAATCTCTGTGCTTAGTGTTTACTATTACTGCTCACTCAGATAATGCACCTTATTTATCATAAGTAGTGTTGCCATAAATAAGCTATTTTCACCATTGATGGATTCCTGCTGCTCAATGTACAAGTAATGCTTCTACTGAGGGACCTTAAATCAGAATGTTTTTGTCACTGCATCTGTAGTCCATGGAGAATCCCCATCCATGTTGAGAAGTTGCATTGGTTCTCTGATTCCCAGTGTGGAATCATATTCCTGTGTCCATGAAGACTATGGAAATTCCAGCCCTAATCTCTAATCTATTTTACTGTGGCGGATCTCATCCAGGCCAATGGTTCAAACTCTTTGTTATCGGTGACCCAGATTTACAGAGTGCACAGTGTTGCCTATTGAGTGGATATAAGTCCAGGGCAGGGTCGGATGTATGACCTTGATGATACTGATTGGAACATTTCCTTATGCTCCTTAACCTCATCTCCCAAACCCCCAACCATCATCTGGATGGACATTGGCATCAAGCACATGGGAACGCCACCAGTTCCTAGTACTACAGCTTGTCATAGTTTCTCCCCATGTTATCACTCATTAGGCCCAGGTCTGACTGGGTCACATTCTGCAATACCCTACCTAACAGTACTATGGGGTTACCTACACCACAGATACTAAAACAATGGAAGAACCAGTCCCATCAGCACTAGGGTGGTTAGTGCTGGGCAATAATTGGTGCACCTCTTTAATCATAATGACATTCATATTGTTTTGCATCCAATGATATTCTCTTGGTAATTAAATCTGGAATAACTTGTATTTAAGTTGCTTTGCACTGTGTTTAATGCAGTAGTGATTTCTAAAATTATTACTGATGTAACAGAATTGGTTGCTTGTAAATAATATCATGAATAAAATTCTGAATAAATTCCATGTTTTACCTTTGAATGTGTTAATGTTGCTCATTAATTATCAGTGTAAGACAGTTTGGAGGTGGCCTACAGCCTCCTTCAGTATGACACCTATCCATTGGCGTTCTTTGTGAGCTTCAATTATGCCACGCTGCATGTAAACTATATAAAGCACTGTGTTTTAGATTTGAGCCACCACATTTCTATGAAGGTTTTGCTCAACATTTAGGATGGCAAGAATTGTTGGCTAGTGAAATAGGTTTTCATATTGTTGGATACGGTCAGCAGTGTAGTTGTCAAGGCCTTCAGTGCAACTCTGCCTTCAAGAAGGATTTCACAAAAACAGTAAATGAACTGATGACTCCTGGCACATGCACAGAAGCTGCAGTTTCAACAACTGGATGAAACAGCCGAATTCTTCGCCACTTGGTAAAGTCTCCCACTTCCTCCTCAAAAATGAACCTTACTTTGGCTTGGTAGCATATTGAGTTACTGGAGGAGTATCTGAAAGCTTGGATGTATAAATCTGTATTTAGAGGATTCACATTCAGGTAACTTAATTAAACAGAGAACATCAGCACAATGACACAGCTAGTAGAACCACTGCTTCACAGTACCAGATACCCCGGTTCAATCATGACCTCGGGTATGACCTACAAGTTCTCCCTATGACAGTGTGGGTTTCCCCTTCACATCCCAAAGGTGTGCAGGCTGGTAGTTTTATTGACCACTGTAAATTTCCTGGGTGTTAAGTAGGGAGAATAAGAACGTATAGGATCAATGTAGGATTTCTGTAAACTTGTTGGTTAGTATGGAGTCAATGGGCTGAAGGGATGGTTTCCATGTTGTATCTCTCTGCGATTCCATGACTGAAACTATCTAATGGTTGGAAATCTCCCTCATGGAAGGAAATTGTTCTAGTCTCACAAAGTCTTAACTGAAATGGCCCATCAAGCCTCTCACTTCAGTGGGTACGAGGAGCAAATTTTAATTACGGTCCTTGTGCCCTGACCAAATGAAAAAAAATGCAATATATTGAATGGGAAATCAAATAACCTGCAGATGACAGAAAGCTGAAACAAATGCTGGAAATACTGAACAGATCAGCCGACGTCTATCAAAAAGAGAAACAGATTTCACGCCTTGAGTGGAAACATCAGTCATGGCCATGTGCTGCAAAATTAATTGCTTAACTGGGAATGTTGACCTATGTTTAAAAAAGGGTATACTGTATGGTTACATTAATTGTTAATGTTATTTTTAACAGATTAAGGTATATTTAAGTTTATTTTTGACTACTTCTAAAATCTTTTTGTCTTGATAATATAAATCTACTTGCACTATTTTTTAAATGCTGTAACTATCAGAAGAATTAGAAAACATTTTATATGGTTGGGGCACAATCTACTGTTTATGGTCCATTGGTTAGTATTTCCTGGCATCTCATATGGGTGACCTTTTAGAGGTGTATAAAATCATGAAGAGCATAGAATGATTGCTTTTCTCCAGAGAAAGAAGCTGAAACTAAAGGGTATAGTTTTAAGATGAGAGAGGAAAGATATAAAAGGGATCTTGAGAGTAACTTCATGGAGAGGGTGATGTGTATGTGGAACAAGCTTCCGAAGTCATAGGGTGATACAGATCCCCTTTAAACCAATGAGTCCATGCCAACCAAAATGTCCACCCAGCCAGCATGTATGTATCCAAGTACTTCTTAAACGATTCTATTATACGAGTTTTAACCACTTCCCCAGCAGCTCATTCCATATATAATCTCCACTCTCTGCATGAAAAAGTTGACCCTCAGCTCTCTTTTAAATCTCTCTCAGCCTAAATCTATGACCTCTCGTTCTGGACTCCCCACTACTATCCACCTTATCTTTGCCTCTCATAATCTTAAATATTTTTATAAGGTCAACCCCTTATTGTTTTAGGTTCCAAGGAGGAAAGTCCTAGTATAATTCAGATCATCTGGTTCTGTCAGCAATCTTGTAAGTCTCTTCTACACTCTTTCCACTTTAACACATCTTTCTTACACAGGGTGACCAGAACTGGTCACAGTACTCCAAGTGGAGTCTCATCCTGTGGAGCTGCATTAATGCAACATAATGCCCGAACTTCGATACTCAGTGTCATAGCTACTGAACACCAGCATGCCAAATGCCTTTTTATTACCACACTGTCTACCTGCACATAGTGGCCACTTTATTAGGTACACCTGCACATTAATGCAAATATCTAATCAGCCAATTGTAGCTCAATGTGTAAAAGCTTGCAGACATGGCTCAGAGGTTCAGCTTTGTTCAGAACAAACATCAGAACAGGGAAGTAATGTGATCTAAGTGATTTTGACTATGAATGATTGTTGGTTTAAGTATCTCGGGAACTGCTGATCTCCTTGGATTCCACATTAGCGCTTGCCTGGTGATGTTGTACTTGGCTTACACAGTAGTACTGTGTCCTATCCATCCCTATCATCTTTTCCTTACTTCTTCTGCTGCTAGGTGCTGTGTTCTCTTCCATAAATCGGTGTTGCCAATGGCTTCTGGCCAGCAGACCTGGAGAATTTTTCTCAGACAGCTGTTAATAAAAGTGACACACACAAAATACTGGAGGAACTTAGCAGGCCAGGCAGCATCTATGGAAAAGAGTAAACAGTCGGCATTTATTTCTTTCCATAGATGCTGCCTGGCCTGCTGAGTTCCCCTAGCATTTTGTTTATGTTGCCTTGGATTTCCAGCTTCTGCAGATTTTCTCATGTTTGTGACTAATAAAGGTGTGTACTTTCCTGATGATACTCTTTGTTTTCCTCCAAGTCTCTGCCCTGTACAAAAGAGCTGACTTCATGTTGGAGTAGAACAGCCTGATCTTAGTGTGTTGTGACAGCTCCTTGGAGCATCAGATATACTTGAGCTGGCTGAAGGCTGCTCTGGCTTTACTGATCCTTGCCTTGGCATCTGCATCGGTGCCACCCTGTTGTTGACACTACCCAGGTGGGTGAAAGCTTCTACCTCCTCATTTGGACATCCCTCAAGAGTGACTGAGTGGACACAGGTTGAGTTGAACCAGAGAACTTCAGTTTTCCCTTTGGGGATGTCAAGGCCAACTTGTGTTGATGAGGTTGTCAGGTCTGTTGTTTTTTTCCTGCATCTGCTTGTGGATATCAGACTGGAGAGCTATACCGTCAGCAAAGGCAAGGTCATCCAGCTGTTTCCATAAGGTCTGGTGGATCCCATTCTTTTTTTGTGCATGATCTAGTCTATGATCAGAAGGAACAAGAAAGGTGATATCAGCCATCCTTGTCTGACACCTGAAAGTCGCTGGTGAGCTGCTCTCTGTGGTTAACTCTGCAAGACAAATTCTTGCTCAATCTGACCATCTTGCCTGGTACTCCATAGTGCCGCAGGATTCTGCACAGCGTCACTCTAGTCCTGTTGTTATTCATGACTGCTTTCTTCCACCTCCCCACCTTGACCTTGTGTAATGTTTCAGCTGAGAACCATTCTTCCTCCTGGTTCTTTTCAGTATCTAGTACCCCTTGACATGTTGAGACTAGCATCTCCTTAACGTTCTGCGATTCGTTGTGTCAATCCTCTCCCTGGTGTAGTTCTTGTAAAGCTTGGAATTTGTCGCTGAGGACCAATTTGAATGTTTCCTGGGTCTGCATGTCTCTGTTCATGCAGAATTTCTGCTTCATTGATACTAATTCCATCCAATTCTCCTTCAGATTGAGTTCCATCTTTGCAGCCAAGAGGTTCAACTGCTGCTCCTCTCCTCACTCTGGCATCTTGAAGTGATCTTCTAAAGTTCTTGATGTGGTCTATTTGGTTCTCTGTTATGTGGTCAGGTATACCCAGGTGCTCTTGTGAATTCTTCTGTGGGGGAAGATGCTGCCTTTGGTGACCATGTTATTCAATGTGCACATGTAAGTTAAGAACTCTTCATTCCCACTCCTCATACCCAGTCCACGAGTTGCTATCACGTCTCGTAGCCAGTGCTATCTGGTCCTATTTTTGCATTGAAGTATCTCATAAGTATGTTAATATCTCTCTCAGGATATGCTTCTAGGATGCTCTGGAGTCTGTTGTAGAAAAAGCATCCTTGGTTTCTTTGTCGCCTTTGTTATTTGGCGTGTAACACTATGATGTTCATCGTTGCTCTAAAGAGTCTTGAGGAGAAGCGGAGACCATGGACTTCCCATCCTATCAATGCCTTATATGCTACTTTTGATAGCATGAATGCACTCCTTTTGTGTGTGTGTGTGTGTGTGTGTGTGTGTGTGGGGGGGGGGGGTGTGGTCATCTTCCTCATGCCTTGAATAAAGCAATAGTTTCCCCGTCATCAGCCGCCCCTGGCCCGACTCTATCCATCTTGTCTCGCTGATGCTGAGCAGGCTCAGATTATTGTTCTTCATTTTCGCCGCCATTTGCGTTGTCTTTCTACTTTCATACATGGTCTTTACATTCCATGTTCCACTGGTGATAGCCCTGGATGATAGAATGATGATCAGCACCTTGGCTTCCGTAAATTGCAGCTTTGACCCACACAAATTCATACATCTTCCAGGTGAATATCCTTCCTCTTCCAGGGATGAGTTTCTGTTGGTGTTTCTGTAGCCAGGGTTTTTACTGGATGAGGTTGCTAGCCCCATGCCCAACCCTCCTCCTCCTTTTGCAGCCATCTTGGGACCATCCCTGCTGGAGCTTTCTGTAATCATCCTTGGATAGTTATCTCATGGATTGCATCATTCAGAACACTTCACCCTTCAATTAACATTGCCGCAACAGACTGAAAAAACTGTAGTCACTTGTTCTGTCTCCCAACCAGGTGCCAAACTGATGTAGATGTTTCATAATTTAGTTTGGCACAACATCACGGGCCAATGCATCTGTTCCTGTCCTGTTCTATGTTCTGTAATAAAATCTGCATCACCCCAGGAGCTAAGGTACAACTTCATTCATGGCTAACTGCCAAATATTTTGCTTCCTGCTTGAAAAGCATCAAGTGAGTTCAGATGAACTGCTGGTGTTTTCTGCAGCTGTGTGAAGCTGTCCGTTGTGTTTTAACTGCTTCATTGTGGCAAGAAGACAGAAAAATATCCCTATCAACTATTTCCCTCAAACTGTAATAAACTGTCATTTTTATTGACAGAGCACGATGTATAATTCAACCACTGTTACTGAATATATTGCAAATATTGTGATGCTCTCAGGCAATCCATGACATTTAATGTCAGAAGTACAAAGAGGTTGAAGTTGTCCACCCATAATTTAAAAAAATTACGGAAACAGGAAAACTCTGATTGTTTCCTATCCCTTTGTTCAGGAATCTGACTCAATGCATGCTAGCATCTGTGCTCCCTTTAATACACCCAACTGCTGGTCTTTGCACTCCTGTTATTGATCAGGGTTCTGGGTCCCAAGCTCCCTCCAACATACTGACCCCTTTCTGTACTCCCTCCAATACAATCCACCATCCCTCCCCATTTCTGTGTCTTCTCCAACCTATGGTAAACCAATCCTGAGCTCCCTCTAACACATTGGATACCTGGTTCCTGCACTCCTTTTCAACTCACCTCACTCGTCACCCACGTGGCCTTGATGTGGGTTCCGCTGGAAAATGTATCTTCCTACTGTGCTGAGCAACATCTAAAAAATAATGTCTGTTGAACGTATGTTGGAGTATTGTTGTAATAACATCCAATAGTCACGGGTGGTAGAGCCATTGTCAGATACCCAGCTTCAATCCTGTCCTCTGTTGCTGTCTGTGAAGTTTCCCCGTTCCCTCGGTGACTGACTTTCTTCCGATGTTCTGATTTCTTCCATATCCCAGAGATATGCGGGTTGGTAAGTTAATTGGCCACTGTAAATTGCCACTAGTGTATAGGTAAGTGGTAGAATCTGAGGGGAGTTGAATAGAATGTGGGTGGGGGGGGGGGAGAATAAAATGTGACTAGGGTAGGATTAGGGAAAATGGATGTTCAATGATGATGTAGATTCAGTGGGCCGAAGGGCTTACTTCCATGCTGTATCTCCCTGTGACTCTACTTCCAATAAAATCTACCAGTCTGGCACCACAGCAGTCCCAAGTGTGCAGGATTAATGGTGTTTGTTTATAGAGTAAAGCCTGTCTTTAACAATATGTATTACAGTAGGCCTGGAAGTTTCAATGTATTGTAAATACTAATTGTGAAAGTTAGTTGGAGATTTTGTGTCATGGATGAATGGCTATATCTATGATACCGATTTGGTCTTTGTCCCAACACATGAAATTAGTGTTGCACACTCTCATACTCACGGAGCAACTAAGCCGTTGGCGGCAGTCCTGGATGCCAATGTGTTAGCTACTATGTTTTCTTTCTTGGATTAAAGTGGCTAAAATACCCACTTCAATGAAAAATAGCCGGACGGTCCTTATTCCAAAATCTGACAAGGGAAAATTAAAGCCTGTGGACAATTGGCACCCTATCACCATTGGATCAATCCTACTGAGGTTTTTCTCAAAGATATTGGCCAAGAGGTTGATGAATACCATTGTCTTATATTGTCATCAGAAAGGATTCGTCATAGCGTGGTACTTGGATCAGAAAGAAATTAGCAAGTTGGACTTCACATGAAGACTGCAGTGTGGAGCGTTGATATAGGAGGATCAAGTGTTTGGGGAAGGGGTGTAGATAAGATAGGGAACCAGCTGTGCAATGGAAGGGCTGTGTCAGGAAACAACTGTACAGCAGAGGCTTTGGGGCTTGGAGAGCTGTTGAACTTCGGAGGGGATAGGCTCAGGGAACCACTTTATGTTACACCAGAGGCAGTTGTTCCCTGGAAGAGATAGGAGACCAGTTGCACGTCAGAGAGGGTGGGTTCAAGGGACCAGTCGAATACTGGGGGAACCTAGTGTCAGAACTGAGCATCAGAGTGTATCAGGTTGAGAGACAAACTATATATTGGAGGGATTAGGGGAGGTGACAGGATGGGGTGGGAGTACGGAAAGACAAAGAGGGGAGGTCTCGAGGGATTTGTGTTGTTTTTATCTACCTCCAGCTTGCTAGGTGGCACTGTAAGGAAAGGATTTGTTGTCCCAGAAGTGCCAAAGGCAGGAACACTTGGTCTTGTGACTTTCCTGCAGTCAACATGGAACGTTCCTTTCAACAATGAAATGATTATACATGCAACTTATATCTTCTGCTGGATTAGATAAAGGCTGGATTGATGGTGAGGTCATGGAAAGCATTGTTCTATTCTTCAAATTACTCCTCGAGATCTTTTCCATCTTCTTAAGAAGGCAGTTGGACCTCAGTCCTAAGGCCCATTTGAAGTGTTATTTGTGTAATGACTGACCATTCCCTCTCCCAGGACAACCAGGCCCCTATCTTGCTGGGCTATTAATCACGTACCACTCATTCTTCACTATTATCAAAATTTACTGTACTGCAAACCTCAGAGTGATTCTGTCTCCCATACTTACAGAACAGAACAAATGCACACTGTGAAGCAATGATTTTAGTTATCGCTCTTTAATTTAAAATTCCTCATCAAATAGCTATTCATGAATTGTTAAACAAGTATATTTAAATTGTATGTAATAACAAAAATAGGTTATGGCAGAGTGCATTTAATAATAAATATCTTCATCCAACTCATTTTTAATCCAGGCAACACACATCAAAGTTGCTGGTGAACGCAGCAGGTCAGGCAGCATCTCTAGGAAGAGGTACAATCGACGTTTCAGGCTGGGACCCTTTGTCAGGACTAACTGAAGGAAGAGCTAGTAAGAGATTTGAAAGTGGAAGAGGGAAGAAACTGGTGAAGGGTCCCGGCCTGAAATGTCGACTGTATCTCTTCCTAGAGATGCTGCCTGGCCTGCTGCGTTCACCAGCAACTTTGATGTGTGTTGCTTGAACTTCCAGCATCTGCAGAATTCCTCGTGTTTGCGTCATATTGAATCCAGTTCAGTTTGTTTTTAGTGGGAACTTCACTCGTTCTCATCAAGGCTGTTGTCTTCAAAGCTCACTCCAGTGGGAGCTTTATTTCTGAAGAAAAGACAAGTGATGATTTGCATCCAATGCACAGAAGGTACAATACTGCCAATGGAGTTACGCACTTGCAAGTGCACAGTCTGGAACGAAGTGTCGGGGACAGGTAGCATACATAAAAGGACAATCCAGACACATGCATCTATAGAAACTAGATCACAAAGCATCAATCATTTCTACATTATATGATTCAGTTTCTGAAAAAAGCAATTAATAAAATGAAGACTTCATATCATGACTTCTCCCCCACCACACACCAGTCAACTCTTGCTCTAAACCCAGGTAACAATGGACAGGCCAACTCCTCTGTCTCTCTGCCCTGCAGCCTGCAACAGACTGAGATGCAACCCTGCCTATAACTGATTTCCCTAATACACTGTGTACTGGTGTAGGGTATTGTAATGGGTGGAAATATAAGCATAATTCACAACTACCGACATTGAGTTGGGGTTCACCTTCTGAGGCTGGCCTGACATGACGTAATTACGTGAAATTTACTTTTACCTTGCTTTACATTCTGTGTTTGGAGGACAATAAAGGAGTTTTTATGGTTTCCCTTGAATTCACTGTAAAATGCCTCTGCCGTTTTATTTATGAAAACTTACACTAGTCGGGGTGCAAAGAAAAGGAATCCCATGTCAGTACAACAAACACCTACCAGTGGACAGCACCTTTAAAAGCTAAACATTTGTAGCAGTATAATGGGATAAAAGAATGAGCAGAATTTGTATCGCCCCTCCCTGTCTCTGCTACCTCTTACTGCCCTCCTTCAGTGTTGGTTTTGCTTCCCTTTCCTTGCTCCACCAGTAGCAAGTCTTCCACCTGCAGCCCAGACAGTAACGTCTGGAATTTCCATTCTAAACCTCTCCACCTCTCCTCCTCCACAATGCTCCAACGCCTAACTGGCTGATATTTTGACCACTTGTCCTAGCACCTCTTTAGCCAATTGATTACTGGCCTAAATGCTGGAAAAGCCTGCCAAGCAGAAATACAGAAATAAGTTGGTTACCTCTTCCTGCCTGGATTTATCAGGGACTCTCCAGCCAGTCTTTTCCTGGCCACTTGTGAAGATCCAGGCTCATTATTCTTCATCTTGGAGTCAAATTCAGCTAAGGAGCACAGGACACTATTAGAACAGGAAATATGTTTATGCTTGTGTTTGTCTGAGGGTTGGGGTGTGTCTGTGTGTGTGTGTGTGTGAGAGAAAGAGAGAGAGAGAGAAAGAAAGAAAAGGTTGTGTGAGTGTAGGAGGATAGTATTTCTGTGTGTGGAGGTTGCCAGTGTGTATATGTGTGTGTGTGTTGGTGTGCATATGCATGTTTGTATGAAATTGATGAATCTCTGGATTTCTCTGCCCTGGAAAACTGCAGAGGCTGGATCACTGAAGTATTTAAAGAGAATGAAGAAAATATTTGAAAAATCAGGGAATTTATTGAGCACTGGCACATTAGGAGGAGTTGAGGTTTGGGGTTAGATCACATTGAATAGTGGGGCAGGCTTGAGGGACCAGGTGTGTGTGTGTGTGTGTGTGTGTGGTAGCACTCTTGCATAGCTCAGGTTGAAAACATGACTGAGGCAATACCGTACTGTTCTAGATGCTGCCATTGAGATGGCAAACTGTCCTCCAAACCTTATGAGATCAACGTAAAAGGTACCAGAGCCCTAATCAAAGAGAGGTAGCAATGATTTCTTGCTGGTATCCCAATTAATACGCATCTTTCCTCAGTCATTTGCTCGTTATTATCCTTTGAGCTAATTGATATAATTTTTCCACGATCTAATTGTAAACTTTTTAGTATATTTTCTTTTCTTGCTGGTGGTTTGATGTTTATTTTTAGAAGCTTTTTGTATGACACATGGCTCCGGGGTTGTACACCTAATGGGTTCTTTCTTTCTCTCACTTTTCTGCTTAGTAGGTTTTTTTGTTATCACAAAATTTTTTTTTCAATCTTTAAGATAATGTCTTTTTTGAGACATTGTAAGTGTTGTTACTTCAATGTAGTCATGTTATTTTTTCTGTATAATACAACAATAAAGAGATTTGAAAAGAAAAAAAAAGTAAAGTAATTTTTATGTCTTGCAGTGCACTGCTGCCACAGAACAACATAGAGCATGTCGTTGATAATAAACCAGATTCTGATCTTACCTGTTAGGAACATCCTTTGTGTTCTCTGCATCATATTCCCCAAGTCTATAGCATTGCTTTCTTCAAACACTAAAGGGTCAAAGAATAGTTTTAAAATATCACCTTCAGTGTTCCTCAGGCCCCTTCCCCACAGTGTGATAGCAAAGAATGGCGTCCGTTATTTGCACATTCATCACGAGCATCTCCAGGTGATAAAAGATCACTTAACTCAGCCGGAACGGGGTTAAAATGACCAACTCCTTAGGAACACACACAAGATGCTGGAGTGCAGTCCTGATGAAGGGTCCTGGCCCGAAACATTGGCTATACTCTTTTCCTGAAAAGCTGCCTGCCTGCTGAGTTCCTCCAGCATTTTGCATGTGTTGCGTGGATTTCCAGCATCCGCATATTTTCTCTTGTTTGTGTTTGAACTCCTTAAGAAGGAAGATTAATCCATACTGTACTCCTGAAATTAGCTTTTAAAAAACTTCCATCAGGTTTGACCTGATACAGCTTCAGAGTCCATTCAATTCAATGGAGCGCAACAGTTGTAAGGGCCAAGGGAAATTACATATTTTTTAATTAATTGCCTTTCTCAAACAAATATTTTAAGTGTTTAAACATGTTTTGAGAGTTTACTAGGTCATGATTTTTTTATTCTTTCATAGTAGTTATTGTTAATAATGTTTCTGACTACCCGGCACATTCAGAAACATTCAAAGCCCTCATCAGATTTGCCAGTGGGCTAAATTAGAGTGGGATGGCTGAAGCAAACCTTAATGTTCTTTGCTGCTGCTTCAAAGATGCGGGTTGTTCTGGTATTGCATTGTATAAGTCCCTGCTGCCATGTATGGCCACAACATTTATGATCAATGTGTACTTTGTAAGCTCATTCACATTAACAGACCTGGGAAAGGATGTAAGTCAACAGTGACCGATGATGTTCAGTGCTGGCAGTAAATCTGACCTTTAGACTAATTGAAAATTGGAATATTTCAGGATTTTGGAAATATTTAAGAAAATATGAGTTTCTTTCAGTCTTGTTGCCACATGGTACAGCAGATTGGAGCAAGGGAAGAATTAGTGCAGTACTGCTTTAAATCTCTCACTTGCTGTTAATAACTTGTAAGGACAGAATCCAGGAAACAAATCATCTCCCAACCTCCATTCAAAGTTCAAAGTGCAAGGAACATTAAAAGCCATAACAAAGTGAACTGCAGTTACATTGTCAATTCAACAGAGAAACATCATTCACCAGGATGATCATCCCCTCTGTCACGGTTTATTAGGAAAACGTAGTTCAAACTGCAAGTTCCTTATGTGTTCTAAAATGGCAAGGGGTTGACCAGCTGATCAAAACAACCTCCGATTCCAACCCCCTCCTGCCAAATACAGGAATGTATAGAGTTTTTCTTCTTTTCCATCCCCTTCCCTACAACTCCTGACCAACCCTTTCCCCCGTACCTTTTATTTGCTTTTGCAGGGTATGCACTTGGTCCACCAAATGAAACATCACAGACTGGAGCTCCATTTTTGTCTCAGAAATGGGTAACTTGTACAGGTCAAAAATTAGATCCTGGCCATCCTGGCTAAGTTTGAGTATAATTGTGTTGTCCAGAACGGTAAGATTGACTGCATCCGTCAGGAAAGCTTCTCTATGGGATGACATAAGTTAGTGTAATGGGATCTGTAACATCCACCCCTCATTTTACCAAAGCTGACATTGCAATTCATTGTGACTACTTGCAATGATACGCCTGATCTTCTCACTGATATGACACTGATGATACAGCCATTCAGTTCCCACAGATATTTCTCTCATAATTACAGGACCTTTCAGAAACACTAGGTCCTTGTTAGTGGCAAGGGATAGGGATGCAGACTTGCCAAGGGTAACAAAAGAACACAAGTACTTGAAACGATGAAATGGCTGGAGTGAGACCCTGTGGTCAACACCTGCATAGATACAACAACTTCCACATATGCTTCATTTGGAAGTTTGAACAGGTAACAGCAAGCAGAAATATATGAGCACTCTGGATGCAGACTTACTCACATTCCTGACCCGATTCTGGGTTGCCACAATCAAGAACTCTCACCCCCACCCCCAACCACAAGGGCTGTGGATGCTGGGAGAATTGGAGCTTTAGATCTTGGTAGATCTTTGTTTAAATTTCAAGGAATATGGAGTTATGAGTCACAGATCATATCATCTAGTCAATTGCAAGGACAAGGTCAAGGGAGGAAAGTTCAACATCTTTTCTAGATTGTAAACAACATTCCTTTTCCCTAAGGAGCAACGGGTACCCACCTGGTTCTAATGTGATATTCGTCAGTGGTTTTTATCCCATGTGCAGACTTCTGCAAAAATAGAGGAAAAATATATTTGCGTTTTTGGACATTAACAACAGAACAATAGAGGAGTCAATAATCAAACGATAGTGAAAATAAATTGAGCATTGGAGGCAAAAGACACTGTTAGGTTGTCAAGGTACAAGATTAAACATATCATGTGCATCATCCATCATGTGCTGCAGGATCAAATGAGCTCCATTAACTCCACAGTCAACCCCCATCACAGTTATATGTTGACGGAGAGAAACTCCTCTGGAGAGTAAACAGCAATGAGTAAAGCTAATATACCTTAAACAAAAGTGAAAGTGACAGAGTCATTATTTGGTTCACTAAGTTTGCCCATATGGCAAATTACTGCAGAATACTGCAAATGGACAGGGACCAGTCCCTCAAGTAAAGGTACCCTACTGTTCTTTGCCTTACGAGGACACGCCATTGACTATAGTGAGTTGTTTTTAATGAAATTAGAATTAGTATCAGCAAAACATAAGTAATTGCTGTCAAAAGGATTCTTAATAGAAATAGGCATAATTTACATGGTATGCATTCTCCGTAAGACCATCAAGTGAAGGAGTAGAATGAGGCCATTCGGCCCATTGAGTCTTCTCCGCCATTCAGTCATGGGTGATTTTATTCAACCCCCTTTTCTTGCTTTCTCCCTTGTAACCCTTAACCCTCTTACCAATCAACAACCTATCAATCTCTGCCTTAAATACCACCAATGGCTTGGCATCCTCAACCCTCTGTGGTAATGAATTCCACAGATTCATCACCATCAAGCCAAATAAGATCCCCCTCATCTCAGTTTTAAAGGAATATCCCTTTTTTTTGAATCCTAGGCTCTCCTGTAAATGGCAGTGTTCCACACCCATTCTAACGAGGAGTACAGAAAAATAAGGAGGAATGGGAGGGGTGGGACTGATGGAGTTACTGTCTGAGGATTTATGGGCTGAATAGCTTCTTTAAAGTGTAGCAGAGAGCAAGCAGTAGCTGTGAAAGGAGAGAATGAATGACCAAAAGACCCAACCACTAACCACAGCAACCACTTATTTCTGCCGACATGGCACCAGAATATGTGGATTCCGGATCGGTCTCCACAGTCACCTGAGATGCCATCAACAGACAACCTCTTAGGAGAACATCATGCTTGACTCAAGTAATCGTATTACCACTACGTAAAATATCACTTTGGGAAGTCATCAGATCTATGGAATCACTTATCCAGTATCATTACCTCTTCACTTCCTCATGAATATAAGCATCTCATTTGTAAGACTTCCAATATATCTCGATTTGAGCCAATGCTACCTGCAGTCAGTTGACCATGTTAAGTTCTTTTATTGATGGTGGCTCCAGAATCCTGCTCCTTGTGCCATCTGGTGGACATGTCCTTGATGTGCACAGCGATAATTTACACAGAACTATAGAGCAAATTTGAGAGAAAAGCAAAGCCAGAAGGTTGGACACCAGGATTACAGATGATAGGCAGAAACGATGCACTTAATACACAGATGTTAATGGTATGCCTTTACACACACACTCTCCCTCTCCCTCCCTCCCCCTCTCTCTCTCTCTCTCTCTCTCTCTCTCTCTCTCTATATATATATATATATATATATATATATAGCCAGCAGTCAATAGATTAGAATCTGCTCAAGTTTTCCTTCATAGCAGTCCATCATTAGAACAATTACATTAGAACTACTTACATGCCCCTGCAGCTTTTGCTGATTGAAAGCTGTGCTCCAAACATCCACAACGTTGGTAACACTGAGAAGGAAAGGTGCACAGTTGTGTCAGTATTTGATCTTAGAGAGTCACACATGTGAAAGTGAAACGAGACAATGGAGGGAGTGTGGAGCAAATGGAATCCCTTCCACCCAGGGTCCTCATTAAGGACCAGCTCAAACTGTCAGATTTTACTTGTGAAAAATCTCCTTCAAATACCATAAACCTATCTATTTAATCACCAAATTAATTTCTCAGTGGCTCTGCAGAACTGGAAACGGGGAAGAGTCAGCAGATGAGGTGGGGGTGGGGGTGGGTGAAGAGGGTGAGAATGGGAGTAAAAAGGTTAACCTACAAAAATCTGGCGTGGACTTGATGGCCTGAATGGCTTTCTTTTCAACCCCAAAAATTTCATGATTCTAAGGAAAGCTCTCTTCCAAGTATCCTTTGGATCTACCCATACTCAAATTTCCTGCACAACCCTATCAATAAAAAGGAGACTGAGGGTAGAAAAAAATGGAAAGAAAAAGAAGATTTGAAGCAATCCAGAGTTTCGAGAGGAAAGTGATCCATGGCGATAGCTATTCAACTTCTGTAACATATTAGTAGTTAATATATTCAGAAATCAGTTGATAGTTTACATATATGACACTGGAATCCAGAACAATGAAGAGGCAGTGACAGGAGGGCCATTTATTCTAACCTCAATTCTCATTGATTTAGTTTTCCTAAATTCAAGGAAGGTTTATGAGATTGGAAAATAGTGAATATAACTCTTTTATTCAAAAAGGGTGGGAAACAGAAAGCAGGAGGCAATTGGCTAGTTAGCCTAATATACACCATAGTGAACTGCAAATGGTGACTGGGCCCTAGAATCTGCACAATTGGTAATTATTCCTTTCATTGTAATGACCTTGTCTCTCACGGTCTTACCAGAGATTGAAGATACGTGGACCAGGGACCGTGTAACAAAGGTACCTCTGGTGGTTCTGAGGGAGTCTGTGGATATGAAAACATCTGACACGAGAGTGGCACTCCAGTTTATCCATTATTCAGTAGCTGTGTACTGAAAAGTCCCTGCAGACATGACAGAGCACAGTCAGGACAGCCATACAGAAGTAGTAACCAGCAGCTCATTCTGCTTTAGGTAGCACAGCAATGTATAAAGTGACAAGACAGAGCACATGGTGGAATAAGTAAACCCAGAGTATTTTTATGCTTATTTATTATTTTCCAGAATGTGGGCATCTTTGGCAAGATCACCATCTATTGCCTATCATTAACAGCCCCAGAGAAGACAGTACTTAAGAAGTGGCAGGACATTCCCAAACCAAGCTGGTGCAGGGTGTGGTGATATCCCCAATTACCCACTGTCTTTCTCCTTGATGGTAGAAGGTACATGTTTTGTAACACGCTCTGAGAGCAATCTATTTGAGTAGCTGTGGTGCATCTTGAAAGTTTATGTGCTGCAGTCAATGTACACCAGGGGTGGAGGGAATCATTTTTTAGAGTGTGGGTGGTGGTACTTGTGTGTTTGTTGAACACCTAAAGTTGAGTTCATACAGGACTATGCAGAGAACTCTATCACTCTCCTGGCCTGTGCCTTGTCGTTAGGGGAAGGGGTTTGGGATGTCAGGGGATGAGTCAGTAATCATAGGCACGGTATCTAAAACCTGGATGAAGGGAGGTGGTGTGGGTTTGAAAGCGAGAGACAGCAGCATTATAGATACACAAAATGATGGTGAAGCTCAGCAGGTTGACTGCAAGTGTCGACAGTTCATTCATTCATTCATTTCTATAGTTGCTGCCTGACCGGTGGAGTTCCTCCAGCATTTTGTGTGTGTGGCTTTGGATTTCCAGCATCTGCAGACTGTCTTGTGTTTAGGGTTATAGATAGCAGATATAGGACAGACTGTTTGCAGAAATAGAGCTAGTTCGGGCTCTCAAGGGCCAGCTGTCTGGACATTTGGGGAAATGACAGTTTTGCTTTCCAACATTGTGCATTTCTGTTAAAGCCAGGGTACTTGAAATGACCATAAAGGGACTGAGCAATAAGGTGCACTCAGTGGCCACTTTATTAGGTACTGATGTGCACCTGCTCGTTAATGCAAATAACTAATCAGCCAATTATGTGGCAGTGACTTGTTGCATAAAAGCATGCAGATATCGTCAAGAGGTTCAGCAGTTGTTCAGACCAAACACCAGAATGGGGAAGAAATGTGATCTAAGTAACTTTGACCATGGAATGACTGTTGGTGTCAGATGGGGAGGTGTGAGTATCTCAGAAACTGCAGATCTCTTGGGATTTCACACTCAACAACCTCTAGAGTTTACAGAGAATGGTGCAAAAAACAATCAAAAGAAAAACATCCAGTGAGCAGCAGTTCTGTGGGCGGAAACACAATGTTAACGAGAGAGAACAGAGGACGATAGCCAGACTGGTTCAAGCTGACAGGAAGGCGACAGTAATTCAAGTGTGTTACAACAGTGGTGTTAAGAAGAGTATCCTCACGTCAAACCTTGAAGTGGTTGGACTACAGCAACAGAAGACCGCGAACGTACAGCAGCTGGTACCTAATAAAATGGCCACTAAATGTACTCAGTTGCCAACAATGCTCCGTTTGGAGCAAGTAGGGATAGGGGGTAACGGGTTCCTGTGGATTTAGTGTCAGTACTACTGTTTTTCATGCTATATATAAAGTGCAAGTGTATATGTATAATGTTCACTTGGGGATAATGCAATAGGTGGTAACACGGTAAATAATGAAGGCACGGCAACTGCTGATGCCAGCGGGTTGCAGGCTAGCTGCCGAAATGCGCGGACAAATGGCAAATATTACGAGCCGATACTGTGATGCTGAGAGGACACATCAGTGATGTAACCTGGGGTCATCGGGTGTTTCGGGTCTTTCCACATCAGACACCCTTGCCCAGTTGACCCAGCCAGGGTTGATCAAGCCGCAGCTTGGTCTATGGGTCACACCTCTTGATCCTTAGCCATCGTGAGGCTCACTCAGCAGCCTCTGTGACGGTCCTGATGGCTCTTCTCTTGGCGGCCCTCGTAATGCCACGGAGCGAATGGGTTCTGCACAGTGAGCAGCCAGCAACACTTCTACATCCCACCTCTATAGGTTCGCACCGCGCCCTCCACCCCTGTCTCTACCACTGATCTACCAGCTCCTGGTACAGTATTTGGCTTTCTTGCGCTCAAACGCCTCTACAATCCGGTCTTTCCAAGGAGTAGTCAATTCGACCATGTCCACCAGCATTGAGGTTTCTGACAGAATGACCATGTCAGGCCTCCGAGATGATGATGCGATGAAGTAAGGGAAATTTAATTGCTTGGCCAGATCGACTTTCAGTTGCCAGGCAGACGCCGCGGCGATCAAGCCTGCCGGTGATCTGGGTTGAGGCTGGGGTTGGTCCCCAGCGTTGACAAAGGCTACGGGCTTTCTGGGTTGGCGGAGGTACCTACTAAACACTATAATTAAGTTCCACAACTATTTATGAATTGTCTCGTTACTCTGATCTCCACTATCTGCATCTTTGTTACTCACTGTGCCAACAGACAGTGACTTCGCCTCACTAACGCCGCAGGGTCCTTGCGCTGGTCGCAGCAGCAGCTTGTCAGCGTTCCTGTCGCCTCGGGATCCCTCCTCCGGAGCCGTACCGGCAACCGGTGAGTCCCGATTTAACGATCTGTCAAACTACTCCTCATGAGTCAAGGAGGAGGAAAAACTGAGGGAGGATTCCTTCGTAGTAAAGTCCAAGTATTTTTTCTGTATAGCACCATCTACTGAATTGGGAGTACGAGAAAATTGGGACGTTGTGCAATTCCTGCCTTGTGACATAAACATGACGTTGAAACACAAAGCTAGGCTTGCCCAGGGTCCTGTGAAGTTTGCGCGCTGTTTTAGACCAGCAGTTCAATCCCACTCTCGCTCTTTAGTTTAGAACAGAGAACAGTACAGCAGAGAACAGGTCCTTTAGCAGACAATGTTTTGCCGACTCTTTAATTTACTCCAAAATCAATCTAACCACTCCCTCCACATAGCCCCCCATTTTTCTTTCATCTATGTGTCTATCTAAGATGCTCTTAATGTATCTGCATCTAAGTTATGACAATTTAACTGTTTTAAAGTAATTGTGAGATTCCTCTTTTTCAAGCAACTAGGTTAGGGTTAAATCGGGGTTGTAGGGGGTTGCTGGGTGGACGCTGTTTCTCTAAACAAAACTAAAACAACCAATTAGTGTAAAACCTCACTGTTACCAGATTTATATAAAACTAATCCAAGTATTCCTGTGGGCGACCGCATTGGATGTTTCACATCTGACAACCACCCCGAGTTATCTTGACTTTTCAGCGACACTTCATTTTGGTCTGCAGAGGCAGTCTGACCAGGGGATCTGTGAGGAGAAAACTAAATGAATGACTGGTTACTCCATTCTCGGTTACAGCCACCAGGTCTGGCATTACTGCAAAATAAATTTTGAATTGGTCTCACTTTAAGGACTCTTTATCTCATTATCTAATGCTCTTGTTATTTATTGCTGTTTATTTATATTTGTTTTTGCAGTTTGTTGTCTTCTGCACTCTGGTTGATCTTTCATTGATCCTGTTATAGTTGCTAGTCTATAGATTTACTGAGTATGCCCACAGAAAAATGAATCTCAGGGTTATATATGGTACTAGCCTACAAAGTACCCAGGATATCTTTAGGAAGCAGTTTCTCAGAAAGGCAGCGTCCATTATTAAGGATCTCCAGCACCCGGGGCATGGCCTTTTCTCACTGTTACCATCAGGTAGGAGGTGCAGAAGCCTGAAGGCACTTACTCAGCTATTCAGGAACAGCTTCTTCCCCTCTGCCATATGATTCCTAAATAGACATTAAATCCGTGGACACTACCTCACTTTTTAAAAATATACAATATTTCTGTTTTTTGCACGTTTTAAAAAATCTATTCAATACATGTATACTGTAATTGATTTACATGTTTATTCATTTTTTTTCTTCTATATTATGTATTGCATTGAACTGCTGCTGCTAAATTAACAAATTTCATGTCACATGCCGGTGATAATAAACCTGATTCTGATTCTGGTGACATACATGTACTGTGATAATAAATTTACTTTGTACTTTGCTTTGTGAGTGATTGTATGCAGCATCTATGGAGAGGGTAGTCAAATCACAACCAAGAGAAGATCTGCAGATGCTGGAAATCCGAGCAACATGCACAAAATGCTGGAGGAACTCAGTAGGTCAGGCAGCATCTATGGAAAAAAGTGCAGTTGACATTTTGGGCCGAAACCCTTCGCCAGGACTGAAGAGAAAAAGCTGAGGAGCTGATTTGAAAGGTGGGGGGAGGGGAGAGAGAAACGCCAGATGATAAGTGAAACTTGGAGGGAGAGGGATGAAGCAAAGAGCTAGGAAGTTGATTGGTGACAGAAGGCCATGGAAGAAAGAAGGAGGAGGAGCACCAGAGGGAGGCGATGGGCTGGCAAGGAGATAACATGGGACAGCAGCATGAGAAATGTCGACTGTATTTTGCCATAGACACTGCCTGGCCTTCTGAGTTCCTCCAGCATTTTGTGTGTATTGAGAGGGTAATTCATGTTTCTGTTATTCACATTAATTTAAATGCAGAGAGAGATGTAGAGGGATGCAACAAAGAAGCATTCCCTTTATCCACTGGATCTGCACTGACTATCAATCACCCATTTATAGTAATCTACAGGACATTTTTTTTGTTCTCCCCCCCCCCCCCACCAAGATTGCTCCAACCACCTACACATTGGGGCCATTTTACAGCAGTCAATTAACCTTTCAGCCTGCACATCTTTGGGATGTGGGAGAAAGACAGAACACCTGGAGAAAACCCACGACTCACAGAGTGAACGTGCAAACTCTGCACAGACACCAGTGGACAGAAATGAACTTGGGTCTCTGGTGCTGTGAGTTGACAGCTCTACTAATCATGGTATGGCGATGCGCTTACTGCATTTATTTTTTTTTGGTGTGTGCCTGCGTACGTGCGAGTCTGTGCACGTGCGTGCATGCGCATCTGTGTGCGCATGTCTGTGCGTGCGTCCGTGATGATGAATTTTTCATGGCTTTTTCCAAGGCGCAGAGTGAGAGAGAGAGAGAGAGAGAGAGACTGTGTGGTACGCCACTCTTCACACGGACATTTTCGCAGTATTTTCCCTTTGTTTTACAAGGTCGAGATGCGGTCTCAACACTCAACCCGGCGCGGATGGAAAGCATGCTCGGGGGCAGACCAGACTAGTTTTGAACCTGGGAACCTCTGCTCCCGGGTCCGGCACCGATGTCATTGCTCCACCAGCCAGCCCACGCTTACTGCATTTAAATGTACTTTTTTTATACTTTAGGTGTATTTGTCTTTCAATTATTTTCAATTCATTCACTAGTTAATTTTTCACATATTTAATATATTTAATGTTACACAAACCACAACCATCCAGTCCAAAGGTGAGAGTCGTCCTTGGCCAAATGAAGTAACGTTGCTCAATGTTGAAATGATCCAAGAATAAGCCAGGAAATATGGTCCGGTGACTCTGACATCAGTGGTATTCTAAGGGACATAATATACTGTATATAAAGTATTTGGATAGGCAGTGCCTAATAGCGACTGTCAACATGGTGTTGTGCATGGTAGGTCTTATCTAACCATTCTTATTGAGCTCATTGAGGAGATTCACAAGCAGGTTGGTGAAGGTAAGGCCTTGTCGAAAGGACATCAGAAAAGCTTTTGACCAAGTTGTTGTTGTTGTTGTTCGTCCTTCGTAGTCGAAGATGACCATGGCTTCAAAGTCAAATGGGAGATTGGTGGCTGTGGGTCCGGAGGTGACTGATGAGGCCAATCCGGGCCCTGAAGGCTCGCCCACATGTGGGACACAAGTGGGTGGGTGCTGTTGTGGCAGTGGATGCTGCTCGGGCCTTGCGCACAGCACGCTTTCGTTGCGCCTCGATGATGCGCCTGACTTCAGCTGCACGGGCTCCTGTGGTGATCTTGCTGCGTCAAGCTGGACGGTCGAGGGCAAGCATCTCCCACGTGTTGGTGTTGACACCCAGGCCTTTGAGGGACGCTTTGAGGCCAAGTACTGTATACAAGGCTGCTCCAGAAATTTAAGTCACTTGGCATTCAGGATAAAGTGGCCAAATGGATTTCAAATTGGCTTAGTGGGAGATGCCAGAGAGTATTCGTCTCTCTGAATGGTGGTGTGACTAGTGGTGTGCTGCAGGAATTGTCGTGGTTTATCATCTATATTAATGATTTGGATGATAATGTGGTAAACTGAGTCAGCAAATTTGCAGGTGACATCTAGATTGGGGGCATAGTGTACAGCGAGGAAGGCTATCGGAGCTTGCAGTGGGATCTTGGCCAGCTGGGACAAAGGGCTGAAAAATGGCAGATGGAATTTAATGAAGATGTGTGTGAGGTGTGACACAGTGAATGGTAGGGCTCTGTGGCGTACCATCGTTTAAAGGGACTAGGAAATACAGATCCATAATTCCAAAAAGTAGCATTACAGGTAGAGTAGATAGGGTCATAGGAAAGTTTTTGTCACATCGGCCATCATAAATCAGGGCACTGAGTTCAGGAATTGGAAGATTACATTAACATTGTACAAGGCATTGGTGAGGCTGAATTTAGAGTATTGTATGCACTTCTGATCACCTACCTACAGGAAATCTTGAAAGAGTGCAGAGAATATTTACAAAGATGCTGCCGGGGTGAGGGCTTGAGTTCTAGGAAAAGGTTGAATAGATTTAGTTGTGGGGGGGGGGGAGGGAGGTATAGATAGGGTGTATGCATGCAGGGTTTTTCTCCGCAGGTTGGATGAGACAAGAACCAGAGGTCGTAGGTTTAGAGTGAAAGGTAAAATATCTGAGGGGAATCTTCTTCAATCATAGGATATACCAGTGTGGGATGAGCAGCCAGCAGATGTGTTAGATGCAGATTAGAGTCATAGAAAAGTGCAGCACAGAAACAGGTCCTTCTGAACCATTTTAAATGCCTACTCCCATCGACCTACATTGGGACCATAGCCCTATGTATCCCTACCATCCATGTAACAATCCAAACTTCTCTTAGACATTGAAATCGAGTTTGAATGGACCACTTGTGCTGGCAGCTCATTACATACTCTCACAATGCATTCAATTGAAATACTTAAGTTTGAATTGGTACATGGATAGGATGGAATTGGATGGATCTGTTCCAGGTGCAAGTAGATGGTACTAGACAGAAGATCAGATTCACACAGCCTAGGTGCTCCAAAGGGTGACTTTTGGACACCCATATAGGCAAACAAGTTCCCATATTAGAAACATAGAAAACCTATCATATTCGCCTCCACCACCGTTGCTGGCAGCCCATTCCACGCACTCATCACTCTCACCGTAAAAAAACTTACCCTGACACCTCCTTTGTACCTGCTCCCAAGCACATTAAACTTGTACCCTCTTGTAGCAGCCATTACAGCCCTGGGATAAAGCCTCCGACTATCCACACGATCAATGCCTCTCATCATCTTATATACCTCTAACAGGTCACCTCGCATCCTCTGTCACTCCAAGGAGAAAAGGCCGAGTTCACTCAACCTGTTTTCATAAAGCATGCTCCCCAATCTAGGCAACATCTCAGCCTTCTCAGCCCAGTTTTGCATCCTATCAATGTCCCGCTGTAACCTCTGACAGCCATCCATACTATCCACAACACCCACAACCTTTGCGTCATCAGCAAACTTACTATCTCATCCCTCCACTTCCTCATCCAGGTGATTTATAAAAATCACGAAGAGTAAGGGTCCCAGAACAGATCCCTGAGGCACACCACTGGTGACCGACCTCCATGCAGAATATGACCCGTCTACAACCACTTCTTGCCTTCTGTGGGCAAGCCAGTTCTGGATCCACAAAGCAATGTCCCCTTGGATCCCATGCCTCCTTACTTTCTCAATAAGCCTTGCATGGGGTACCTTATCAAATGCCTTGCTGAAATCCATATACACTACATCTACTGCTCTTCCTTCATCAATGTGTTTAGTCACATCCTCAAAAAATTCAATCAGGCTCGTAAGGCATGACCTGCCCTTGACAAAACCATGCTGAGTATTCTTAATCATATACCTCTCCAAATGTTCACCAATCCTGCCTCTCAGGATCTTCTCCATCAACTTACCAATATTATTAATAAATTTAAAAAGTCTGACATGCTTATATATGTTGATTGCTATAAATAACAGATAGTCTCATCACTTCAGTAATTCTTTCAAATCAGTCTTATCTGCTTTTGATATGCACAAGTATGGTGAGGTACAGGTACAATGAAAAACTTACAAACACGAGAAAATCTATAGGTGCTGGAAATTCAAAGCCCTTGGGTCTCAGCCCGAAATGTCGACTGTTATCTCTTTTCCATGGATGCTGTCCAGCCTCCTGTGTTCCTCCAGCACGTTGTGTGTGTTACAATGAAAACTTTGCTTGCAGCTGTATCACAGGGCTTGTACTTTCAGACAACACATAGAACATAAGCTATACATAACTTGTGCATAAACTTTAGTGAAAACAAAAAGACTGCATAACAAGACCTTAGCGAACAAGAAATCTACAATGAGAGACAAGTCCAAGAGATGGTCATTTCCCTCTACAGATGCTGTCTGACCTACTGAGTTCATCCAGTAGCTCGTTCCTTTTTCTCACCATGTTTTTGTCTGCATTGAATCATAGTTTTGATAGACTGGGCATGTTTTCCCTGGAGCAGACAAGGATGAAATTGAGGGTGTTGGATAAGGTAAAGAGGAAGAATCTTTTCCCCTTGGTGGAGGTTGTCTTAAACAAGATGGTGTAGGTACAACTGGAAACGTAGGAGGCTTAGATGGGATCTGAGGGAGTCTGTTTTCACCCAGAAGGTAGATGGAGTCTGGAACACAATTCCTGAGGAAGTGATTGTGGCGGACATTCTCCCAACATGTATGAAGCATTGAATCAAGCTCTTGAATGGTCTGGGCATAGAAAGCTATGGAGCAAATTTGGCCAATTAATTTAATTAAATACAATGGTTAACATGGGTGTGGTGGGCCAGGGGAGCTGTTTCTGTGCAGGTTGTCCCTAAAACTTTAAATAGACTACTTTTACACACATTCTTTCTCTCACTCTCCTTTTTCTCCCTCTGTCCCTCTGAATATACCTCTTGCCCATCCTCTGGGTCACCCCCCCCCCTTGTCTTTCTTCCCGGACCTCCTGTCCCATGATCCTCTCGTATCCCCTTTTGCCTATCACCTGTCCAGCTCTCGGCTCCATCCCTCCCCCTCCTGTCTTCTCCTATCATTTTGCATCTCCCCCTCCCCCTTTCAAATCCCTTACTCACTCTTCCTTCAGTTAGTCCTGACGAAGGGTCTCGGCCTGAAACGTCGACAGCTCCTCTTCCTATAGATGCTGCTTGGCCTGCTGCGTTCACCAGCAACTTTGATGTATGTTGCTTGAATTTCCAGCATCTGCAGTATTCCTGTCGTTTACTTTTACAGAGTGCCTGCATTCAACCTTATTCTCTATTTTTTTGGACTTAGGGCTTTATTCCTTGGAATGTAGAAGAATGAGGGCAGATTTGATGGAAGTATAGAAAATTATGAGGGATATAGATAGGGTAAATGCAAGTGTTATTTTCCGCGGAAATTGAGTGTGACTACAACTAGAGTTCATGGGTTAAGAGGATGTTATACGAGTCTGTGGTGGCCAGTGCTATCATGTTTGCTGTTGTGTGCTGGGGCAGCAGGCTGAGGGTGGCAGACACCAACAGAATCAACAAACTCATTCGTAAGGCCAGTGATGTTGTGGGGATGGAACTGGACTCTCTGACGGTGGTGTCTGAAAAGAGGATGCTGTCCAAGTTGCATGCCATCTTGGTCAATGTCTCCCATCCACTACATAATGTACTGAGTGGGCACAGGCGCACATTCAGCCAGGGACTCATTCCACCAAGATGCAGCACTGAGCGTCATAGGAAGTCATTCCTGCCTGTGGCCATCAAACTTTACAACTTCTCCCTTGGAGGGTCAGACATCCTGAGCTGATAGGCTGGTCCTGGACTTATTTCATAATTTACTGGCATAATTTACATATTACTATTTAACTATTTATGGTTCTATTACTATTATTTATGGAGCAACTGTAACAAAAACCAACTTCCCCCGGGATTAATAAAGTATGACTATGACTATGACTATAAGAGTGAAAGGTAGAATGTTGAAGGTGGAACATGAGGGGGGAACTCAGAGGGTCATAAGAGTGTGGAATTAGCTGCTAGCGCAAATGGTGGATGTGGGATCAATTTCAACATTTAAGAGAAATTTGGATAGGTACATGGTTGCCGGAGGTATAGAGTAGAATGGTCCCGGTGCAGGTCAATGGGACTAGGCAGATTAATGTTTGGTACAGACTAAATGGGCCAAAGGGCCTGTTTCTGTGCTGCAGTGCTCTATGACTCTCTAACCCACAGGGAGTATCTAATCCTACCTAGAATGGAAAACAATGATGATGCACAATTGTGTGTAATTTGCCCCTTTAGAGGGAGGATCTGGAAGCTTTGGATTTGACAAAAAAGATATTTGCCTCATTAGAGGGTATAAATTATAAGGACAGATTGGACAAAACTTGTGTCGTTTACTCTTGAGTGTTGAAGACTGAGTGGAGACCTGATCAAAGTTTACAAATTATGAAAACCATACTCAGGTTTTTCCCAAAGTAGAAATGTCTAATACTTACCACGAGAGGGAGAAAGTTCAAAGGAGGTATATTTCAAAAGCAAGTTTTTTTCCGAGAAGTGGGTAGATCAAGCAGCATATGTGGAGGTGAGTAAACAGTCGACGTTTCAGGCCAAGACCCTTACCCGAAACGTTGCCTGTTTACTCCCCTCCATAGATACTTCCTAATCTGCGGAGCTCTTTCAGCATGTGTGCGTCGCTCAACATTTCAGCATCCACAGAAACTCTTGCGTCACAGACAGCTGAATGTTTAGGGATAGAGGAATATAGATCCTGTCCAGGCTGACGAGAGCGTTACTATTACCATGTGGTACTGTTCCATGTCCAATGCTCATAAAATCCAGCTGAACAAACATTTCTACATGATTGTAGTATGGAGCCCTCGGTAACAGCCCCAAACAATAGCGTTTCCCAGTTGCACCTGATGTAAACAGGGAACGGGGTTCCCCACCTCTCCTCCCGTTGGCCGAGGCTGATTGGACATTCGGAGACATCTTTCTCCGTTGCCGGACGGGGGTGGGTCGACGGGTCCCGTTACCTTCAGACATGCGTGCGGTGTATTAAAGCCAGTCTCAGAATGCCGGGCGGCGCTGCTGATTGTCCGAGCCCGTGTGCATTGACACGTTTGGGTTTGCCGCTCCAGGGAGGTGTGAACTCCAGTGAGACGGAGACCTACCGGCATGTGTGAACGTAGTGGCGGGGAAGGTGTGGACGGGGCCGGCTGCTTTTCTCAGCTGCTGTCTGCGGACCGCAAGCAGGTGCGGCGGACGGTGGCAACTCTGGTTCTGAAGTTGCACCGGAACAAGGAGAAATTAGTCCGAACTTTCTTGGGATATCCCAGCAACCGGCAGGTCCTGTTGACCCTTTACGGCTTCCTGGACTCGGGAGAGACACGGTACCGTTTGATATTTTTGTTTAGATTGGGGTGTGGTGGTGGTGGGTGCTTGTGCGATGGTGGCCGTGTTTACAGGACAGGCTCAAGTACAGAAATAGAGGTCCTGCGTCGGGAAAAGAACAATCCCAGGATCAGCTACTCGTGGTAGAAGGAATGTAAGAAATTGAAGTAACTGCAATGTTACAGGTGAACAGGCTAAAGGAGGCCACAAAACTTCAGGGAATAAAGAGTCTAGGAACAGAAGTATTAAACCATGGTTAATAATAAACCCGCGGAGCGCCAAACAGAAGCTGGAATCAGTCACCACGTCAATTCTTGATGCTTTGATGTAGCAAATCATTTTTTTTCTTCTTTCTCCTCCTGATCTACCCAGTTCTACCTGTGCTCATCACAGCCCCTCATCAACCCTTTAATCGCCCCCGTCCCAAAGTGCACTTCTTTCACTGCCCCCCCCCCGCCACCCCCGTCTCCTGTTAATATTCACCTCGCCTCCCTTACTTGGTTCCATGCTCCACCTTCCTTTCCTATCAGAATCCATCATTTGCTACCCTCTGTCACCTTCACCTATCACCTCTGTCACTACTTTCCCTCTTCCCTCGTCCATCTGCCCATCACCCCATCCACCCATTGCTTGCCAGCTCTTGCTCTACCCTTTACCCCTCAGCTCTTTATACTGGCTACTTCCCTTCAATCTTTAAGTCTCCGCCTGAAATATTTTCTGTCCATTTCCTTCCACAGATGCTGCCTGACCTGACGAGTTCCTCCTGCAGTTTGCTCTTTGCTCCAGATTCCAGGGTCTGCAGTCTCTTATATCTGTAGAATTCACACATTTGACAGATTATGGTTGCACTTATGGCTACATAAGGCACAAATGGTAGTATAAAGAGAGCTCAGCTCTCAGTGAGTTAGGAATAAAATCAGTGCAGATAATGTGGAAAAATAATGAAAAACATTTACCAAAATGGGGTATTGCATTAACCACAAATTTATGGAAGAAAGGCAAAGGAAGAATTTGGGGAAGAGATTTAAAATAGTAATGAAGACGTGAATCTGTATGAACATGTGCAGAAGAATGAGGTGGTGAATATTCTCTTTCAACCTCATTCTCATCTCAATGTTTGTGCTTCTGTCATTTTCTGAGAAGGGCTGATTAAACATATCCCACAAAATTGATTGAGCTTTTTGAAGAGATAACCAGGATAATTGATGAGGGCAGGGCAGTAGATGTCTGCAAGAACTTCAGCAAGGGTTTTGACAATGTCCCACTTGGTAGGCTTGGACAGATCACATGGGATGCATGTTGAGATAGTCAATTGGAGAAAATATTGTCGTGGTAGAAAGGTGGTAGTGGAGGATTGTGCTGATAGTTTGGTTAATTGCCTACTGTAAATTACCCCAAATGTAGATGTATGGTAGGAAAATCAGAAGAGAATTAAAAGGGAGGCACGTGAGAGAGAATAGGTCACAAGAAAATAATTGGGGAATGAGATCAGTGGGATTGCTCTGAGAGTCAAATTGCCTCATTCTACATCATAACAAACTATGAGGAAAATGTCACCATCAACTAACACAAGAAAGTCTGCAGATGCTGGAAATGCAAAGCAACACACACAAAATGCTGGAGGATCTCAGCAGATCAGGCAGCATCAATGGAAAAGAATAAATAGTCGATATTTTGGGTTGAGACCCTTCAAGACTGAGAAGGAATGGGGAAAAATACTAGAATAAAACAGGTGGGGGAGGGGAAAGAGGCTATCAGGAAGTTGATAGGTGAAGCCACGGGTGGGAAAGGTCAAGGACTGGAGAAGAATTTTGTAGGAGAGGAGAGTGGATCATGGGAGAAAGGGAAGGAGGCAGGTGAGAAGAAGTAAAGGGTCAGTGTGGGGAATAGAAGAAGGTTTGGGGGGGGGGAAGAGTTTGTTTACTGAAAGGAGAAATTAATATTCATAGCACCTGTTTGAAGGGCACCCAGACCAAATATAAGGTGTTGTTCCTCCACTTGAGGGTGGGCTCATCTTGGTACAAGAGGATTGACATGTTGGAACAGGAATGGGAATTAAAATATTGGTCAACAGGAAGTCCCACTTGTGGTGGATTGTGCCGAGGTGTTCGACGAATATGTCTTAGAACACTTTTTTGGTCAAGTTATTCTATCATTCCCAATATTATGGAAGCATTTCTCATAATGTTACCCTCTGCACACTTGTACGTTCCTCCTAAACGTTCTTTAAAAAAGCAGGGCTCTACACTCTCGATGTGGTTTGTTTTATTTACTGTATTATGGTTCATTTTTGAACAAATTTTATTTTAAAAATGAGAGAAAATATTTTGAGATTGTCAAGGTAAGTTTATTGGTACTGGCTATCAAATGTTGAACTTGGCAGATTTCCAGTGCCAGCAGTGAGTACCGGTAGTTCAGATATCTTACCCCAGCATGCATAACTGCAATGATGTGTTCCAGAAACACATCCAAGGACCCATACTTGGGTCAGTGATTTCAACTATTCTAAAAAACTTGATGCGGTGCAGAGAGATTAAGTGAGATTTAATTCGCCTTTATAAGTGCAATATCCTATGTCTCAATTTTTAGACGAGCAGGGGAGTCTTCCCTAGTATCTTAACCAACCAACATTAGAATAATTTACCCTGCCAATTTTTCATTGCCAATAATGAAAATGTGCTCCTCATAGATTGGCTGCCATGAAAATAACTGTTGTCACTGCAGACATCCCACCTCTCCCGGAACTGCCGGGAGTCTCCCGCAGATTGATAGCGGCTCCCTGACACCCAGAAATTATATATCCTGGAAATTGATTTTTTTTAAAGGGAGAGGGAGAGCGAGAGCGAGCATCCTGATTGGTCTCTCTTCATGCTAAGAGTGGTCCCCAACCACCAGACCATGGACTGGTACTGGTACCGGTACCAGACCGCAAAGCATGTGCTACCGGGCTGTGTGGAAATGATATGATTTGGCGATATGAAACAATGAGTCAGCTGCACCTTTCCTCATTCTCTGTCATGCCCACTGCTAAACTTCAACGCACGCGAGGTCATTACGCACGTGTCATCCATGTCAGCGCGGGAAGAAGATCAACTCCTCAAGCTTGCAAATGACGGCGGGCTGAAAAGTATGTTTGACATAACATCTCTGCCGGCATTCTGGATCAAAGTCAAGGCTGAATATCCTGAGATAGCCATGGAAGCACTGAAAACGTTGCTTCCATTTCCAACATCATATTGCTGCGAAGTGGGGCTTTCTGCAACGAAAACTAAATTGAGAAATAGACTGGACATAAGGAACCCCCTTCGAGTATCGCTGTCTCCCATCACCCCTCGATGGCACTGTCTTGTTGCAGGAAAACAAGGCCAGGGCTCCCACTGATTCAGCGATGTTGGTGTGTTGCAATAATTTTATATGTTCATAGGAGGAAAATATGTGCTGTGTGTTTAATATCCAAACGTTACTTAAAATGTTATGATGCTATTAACTTATAAGTAACTTATAATTGACTTATCACTATATTCATGCAAGGAAAATATGCGCTGTGTGTTTAATATTAAATTCCTTAGATGAACCCTTTTAGAAAAGAAATTGAGTGTATTAGCTACTTATAAGTGACTTATAGTTGACTTATCACTTATATTCTGGTCGTGATTTACACCCCTCACCCTGGTCGGCTGGTCCGCAGGAATATTGTCAATAATAAACCGGTCTGCGGTGCAAAAAAGGTTGGGGACCCCTGAGTAGACCTTCAGTTTTCTCTGTGGGCGGGCTTTACAGTCGACCTCAAAAATAATGACAGTGTTGCTCGCTGCAGTGTTTGCAACAATAACTTTTCAATTGCCCGTAGTGGGTTAAAACGTAAAAGACATGTTGAGGTGAGTTTAACAGGTGTCATTTGTTCATTAGTGTAGCTAATGTTATTTAAACTAGCTGGCTGGCTGCAAAGGAGCTACGCTATTGACGTCCTATGTGATGAGGCCAAACTCCCTGTAGACTTGCTTAAAGTTGTAATAGAATAAACATGATAATATAATATAAGTACATATTTTAATGTCACATTTTCCGCATATACCCAACTTGGTTCTACCTCCCTGAAATGGTGGTGCTACCTCCCTCTATATGAGTTGTTGCAGGGTGGGATGTCTGTCACTGATAATAAAATAACTGGGCCCAGAACACATGCACTCAAACATAATTTTTATTTACTTGTGCACAAGGAGAACAAGCATGGGTTCGGTCACCCACACTGTTCTGGTCTGAACAGAAAACTACTATTTTTATACTGAATTGGCTTTTCAGTTACAGAAATTTATTATTGTAAATTGTACATGTTTGAACTCCCTACTCACAAGATCAATCACAACAGAGGTGTCAATCGAAACTTCAATCAGACGGCTGATGATATTTTGAAGTTAGTAACGACAATAGAGCACTAGTTATTGAGAATGTTTTTACACTTTCTGTTATCTCATCTGTCTCTGGCACCACCTATTGTGTAAAGGGGTGTAGTGCTTCCAGAAAGAAATTTCTGGGAAAGTCTCACTACAGAGGCCTCTCTCGTTTTAGTACACATTGCCACAGTCTATCTCGTTTGTAGTAAGAAGGGGTGTCTCCGGCAGTCTCAATTCAAAAATCTCACTTGATTATTACTGCTGCAGGCTAATATTGTCTTACTGCAACTTCCACACTCCCTCGTCTTTGTCCTGTAGAGGAAAACAAATATTACTGAAGCAACACACATCAAAGTTGCTGGTGAATGCAGCAGGCCAGGCAGCATCTCTAGGAAGAGGTACAGTCGAAGTTTCAGGCCGAGACCCTTCGTCAGGACTAACTGAAGGAAGAGTTAGTGGGAGGGGGAGATCCAAAATGATAGGAGAAGACAGGAGGGGGAGGGATGGATCCTAGAGCTGGACAGGTGATTGGCAAAAGGGATATGAGAGGATTATGGGACAGGAGGCCCAGGGAGAAAGACAAGGGGCAGGGTGGAAACCCAGAGGATGGGCAAGGGGTATAGTCAGAGGGACAGAGGGAGAGAAAGGAGAGTGAGAGAAAGAAAGAATGTATAAAAATAAGTAACAGATGGGGTACGAGGGGGAGGTGGGGCATTAGCGGAAGTTAGAGAAGTCGATGTTCGTGCCATCAGGTTGGAGGCTACCCAGACGGAATATAAGGTGTTGTTCCTCCGACCTGAGTGTGGCTTCATCTTTACAGTAGAGGAGGCCGTGGATAAACATGTCAGAATGGGAATGGGACGTGGAATTAAAATGTGTGGCCACTGGGAGATCCTGCTTTCTCTGGTGGACAGAGCGTAGGTGTTCAGCAAAGCGGTCTCCCAGTCTGCGTCGGGTCTCGCCAATATATAGAAGGCCACATCGAGAGCACCGGACGCAGTATATCACCCCAGCCGACTCACAGGTGAAGTGTCGCCTCACCTGGAAGGACTGTCTGGGGCCCTGAATGGTGGTAAGGGAGGAAGTGTAAGGGCATGTGTAGCACTTGTTCTGCTTACAAGGATAAGTGCCAGGAGGGAGATCAGTGGGGAGGGATTGGGGGGGATGAATAGACAAGGGAGTCGCGTGGGGAGTGATAACTGCGGAAAGTGGGGGGAGGGGAAGGGAAAGATGTGCTTAGTGGTGGGATCCCGTTGGATGTGGCGGAGGTTACAGAGAATTATATGTTGGACCCGGAGGCTGGTGGGGTGGTAGGTGAGGACCAGGGGAACCCTATTCCTAGTGGGGTGGCGGGAGGATGGAGTGAGAGCAGATGTGCGTGAAATGGAGGAGATGCGTTTGAGAGCAGAGTTGATAGTGGAGGAAGGGAAGCCCCTTTCTTTACAAAAGGAGGACATCTCCTTCGTCCTGGAATGAAAAGCCTCATCCTGAGAGCAGATGCGGTGGAGACGGCGGAATTGCGAGAAGGGGATGGCATTTTTGCAAGAGACAGAGTGAGAAAAGGAATAGTCCAGATAGCTGTGAGAGTCAGTAGGCTTATAGTAGACATCAGTGGATAAGCTGTCTCCGGAGACAGAGACAGAAAAATCTAGAAAGGGGAGGGAGGTGTCGGAAATGGACCGGGTAAACTTGAGGGCAGGGTGAAAGTTGGAGGCAAAGATAATAAAGTCAACGAGCTCAGCATGCGTGCAGGAAGCAGCGCCAATGCAGTCGTTGATGTTGTGAAGAAAAAGTGGGGAACAGATACCAGAATGGGTACGGAACATAGATTGTTCCACAAAGCCAACAAAAAGAAAGGCATAACTAGGACCCATACGGGTGTCCATAGCTACACTTTGTTTGGTGGAAGTGGGAGGAGCCAAAGGAGAAATTATTAAGAGTAAGGACTAATTCCGCTAGATGGAGCAGAGTGGTGGTGGAGGGGAACTGATTAGGTCTGGAATCCAAAAAGAAGCGTAGAGCTTTGAGACCTTCCTGATGGGGGATGGAAGTATATAGGGACTGGACATCCATGGTGAAAATAAGGCGGTGGGGGCCAGGGAACTTAAAATCATCAAAAAGTTTAAGAGCGTGAGAAGTGTCACGAACATAGGTAGGAAGGGATTGAACAAGGGGGGATAAAACCGTGTTGAGGTATGCAGAAATGAGTTCGGTGGGGCAGGAGCAAGCTGAGACAATAGGTCTGCCAGGACAGGCAGGTTTGTGGATCTTGGGTGGGAGTTAGAAACGGGAAGTGCGGGGTGTGGGAACTATAAGGTTGGTAGCAGTGGATGGGAGTTCCCCTGAGCGGATAAAGTCGGTGATGGTGTGGGAGACAATGGCCTGATTTTCCTTAGTGGGGTCATGATCAAGGGGTAAATAAGAGGAGCTATCCGCGAGTTGTCGCTGTGCCTCGGCAAGGTAGAAGTCAGTATGCCAGACTACAACAGCACCCCCCTTATCGGCGGGTTTAATAATAAGGTTAGGATTAGTGCGGAGGGAGTAGAGAGCAGAGCGTTCGGAAGGAGTGAGGTTGGAATGGGAACAAGATGTGGTGAAGTCGAGACGGTTGATGTCCCATCAGCAGTTAGCAATAAAGAGATCCAGAGCAGGCAGAAGACCAGAGCGGGGTGTCCATGAAGAAGAGGAGGATTGAAGACGGGAGAAGGGGTTATCGGTGGGGGTGGAAGAGTCCTTGCCAAAGAAGTAGGCTCGGAGACGGAGAAAGAAGAGTTCCGCATCATGGCGAACACGGAACTCGCTAAGGTGTGGGCGAAGGGGGACAAAGGTGAGGCCCTTACTGAGGACAGAGCGTTCTGCCTCTGACAGTTGAAGGTTGGAGGAGATGGTAAAGACCCGGCACGGATGAGAGCTGGGATCAGAGGAGGGAGGCTGGGGTGTCAGTGGAGAGGGGAGGGTTGGGGTGAGAGGAAGATGGAGCCTCTGAGTACCCAGGAGCTGACGATGGGATCTGAGGGAGACAGGATTGCAGAGTATTGGTAGGGGAAGGGGAGACGGGAGTCAGAATAGCAGCACATAAAGACCCGGCCTGGAGTTCAAGGCTGGAGTCGCAGTTGGTGGTTGCGCAATTGCTTTGAAGGTGTCCATGGTCGTTGCTGGAGTCCGGGTTTTGAATATGCCCTGAGGTGTTGGAGCCAGCGAGATCAAATCTTACTGAATTTCAGTAATGCAGATTCTCTGAAACTCCATTACAGTTTCATTAGGAATGGTTGGCTGTTCAGATCAGGTGCAAGACTTAATAGCACAAGTAACACCTGTCCTAGACAACAAAAAGTCCAGTGCTAGTTGATTTTGAGGACACAGTGTGGATTGCCAGCATTTTGGCGGTAGTGTCATTGATGACCTAGCTCAGATCATGTAATGCTAAGGCTGTATCATTAGCCAATTTTTAGAGCATTGAGGCTATGTTTATACTCTTAGAATCAAGTCTGCCAGTGCCCCAGAATGGGGATGCCATTATCCAAAAACACTCACTTTCTGTAATGATCCTTTGATGGTGGCCCTACACACAGAGAATGTGGGCAAGTGGTAGATTTATGGTACTACAAAGGCCAGGTAACAACACCTCTCCATGGCTTTGGTTCAGGACACAGATCCCATTTTTGGGTTCTCCTGGCAGCCAGTGTTAGGCCTGGTGGCCAAACACACAGTAAGTGCCATTAACAGGACTTGAGGTCGCCAGGGGTATAGGTGATAGGCGTTGCACATACTTTTACCTAAGTTCAGTCTTTTGCCTTGCTGGTTATAGTAACATCATGCTATAATTATACTAGTTCATCAAAAGAATTCAGAAAGTATTGGCAGCCTGATCAAACTGGAGTGCTACGGGGCCGTAAATATCTGCTGTTGCTGCCTTAGCAAAGGAGTCAACTCATTTGTTCCCTCTAATTATTTCGTCCTTCCCATTAGAGATTGAAAATCTGGCTGAGTAATGCCATAACAACAACAACTTAGTCAAAGCCAACAAGACCAAGGGACTGATTATTGACTTCAGGAGGAGGAAACCAGTGGTCCATGAGCTAGTCCTCATTGGAGGATCAGAGGTGGAGGGGGTCAGCTACTTTCAATTGCACAGCATTATTATTTTGGGGGAGCTGTTCTAGACCCAGCACGCAAGTGCAATTCCGAAGAAAGCACGGCAGCACCTCTTCTTCCTTAGAAGTCTGAGTAAATTCAGCATGACATCTAAAACTTTGACAAACTTCTATAGATATGTAGTAGAGAGCATATTGACTGACTGAATCACAGCCTGGTATGAAAATACTAATGCCCTTGAATGGAAAATCCTACAAAAAGTAGTTTTACAACCCATTCCATCATGGTAAGCCTCCACCCCGCTTGAGCACATCTAGATGAAACATTGTCACAGGAAAGCAGAATCCATCATCAGGGACCCCCACCACCCAGAACTTGTTCTCTTCTTGTTGCTGCCATTAGGAAGAAGGTACAGAAATTTTAGGACTTGCCAGGTTCAGAAACAGTTACTACCCCTCAACCATCAGGCTTTTGAACCAAAGGGGACAACTTCATTTAACTTCCCTTGCCCCATCATTTAAATGGGTTTAAATGGACAACCCATGGACTCACATTCAAGGACTCTTCATCTCACGTTCTTGGTAATTATTCTTTATATATTAATATTATTTCTTTCATTTTGTATTTGACAAGTTGTCTTCTGTACTTTGGATGAACACCCAAGCTGGTGTGGTCTTTTATAGATTCTATTATGGTTTATTGAGTACTGTATGCCCCAAGAAAATGAATCTCAGGGTTATGTATTATGACGTATACATGTATATACTTTGATAATAAATTTACTTTGAACTTTAATCCGGATACTTTTGAAAGCATTTCTACATATTCATTGTCTCCTGCCTGAAATTTTTTGTGCCATTCTGTAGTGCAAGGGAAACATTTTCTTAGAGCTCCTACTTCATCAGTTCTAGGTATATTTAAATCAACATTTCACTCAACCCCCTGTAATCCTCTGCCTCCTGTAGTGCTATTGGGAACTGTGTCAGATCACCCAGTTGATGCCGGCCTCACTAAGTAGTCAAGAGGTGTTACGGTGTGGGTCTTGTTGAAGATGTGCAAGGGGAAGACAGGGGTACATATTCTCAGACTCGGGTACTAACTTTTTTCAATCAAACACTGAGGTAGACATTATTATCCTTTGTCCATTCTGTGTCTATTCCTCCTTTAACTTTTGCTTACTTTCTCTGCTTGTTTACAAGATTCATCTAACTGATTTTTTTTTTGCATTTCACATCTGTATTGAATAATCACAAACCAGCTTACCTTCTGAGATTTTCCTTTCTGGTGCAAAACACACTCAAGTATGCAGACACTCACTTAGTCCATTTCATGCGCTTCAACATACTTAACACTTTCTGGTACAAACATGCATGCTACCAGGTTCCTTTAGAGGTCCGGGACAGGGTAATTTCACACACTGTCCACACACATGCAATCAGGTTGTGCATGCACACACACAAATTTTGCAATTCCCTTTTTTTGTTAAAACAATAGACTTACCAAATTTTCCTATGCTTCATGTGGGGGTCTGACCCAGATCACGGCAACACCTTGTGCGAGACTCCAACCCAGACCATGGCAATTTCGTCTTTTTTCTCTGCAACTTTCCTATCTCAACAACTAAGGTATCATACCTTGACTATTCCACACAGGAGGAAGGGACTCAGTCCCTTGCTCAAATATAAGCAGCGTAGGATTTAGGACTAATCGGCTACTGAGACTGAATTCTTTTCTCCCATGTAATGAAGTCAATGGTTAGCCATCTCTTTGGACCCTCCAAGTAACCCTTGTCGCTGGTAATAAATAAAATAACTTGTGACTCAAGCATTCCTTTTACATATGCAAAGGGAGAACGGCATGGGACCCCGTCACCCACACTGTTCTGATGTTTGAACAGAAAATTTCTATTTTTTTTTTATATACAGAATTGGCTTATCGCTTACTTATACTAATCATTGTAAATTGTTTAGATCAATTGCCATTCACAATAGAGGTGTTAAATTTTAGTCCATCGAAACTTCAGGTGGACAGCCGATGATATTTTGAAGTTGGTAATGGAGCCTTAGTTGTTGACTATGTTTCACATGCCTCTGTCATCTCATATGTCTTCGGCAGCTCCTGTTGAGTAAAGGGATGCTATGTTTTAGGTAGACATTTCTGGTAAAGTCTCACTACAGAGGCTTCACTTACTTGACTTGAGTATGTATTGCCATCTGTACTGTCTCGAGTGCGGTAACCAGAGGGTCTCTGGTGGTCTCACTTTAAAGGTCTCACTTGACTACAACTAATCCCTTTTGATAATTAATGATAAACCTGCTTGCTCGAACCTTTCAACTGGCATTTCCAAATCATACTAACATACAGAGTGAAAATTTGTCTCCTCATCTTAGTGTTTGATTCAAAATCAAAGAAGAACTGAGGAAATTTCAGGTACACCTCATACTAAGTCTTTAAAGAGAGTTTTAAAAGCTGAACATATAATCTATGTTGTAACCTCTGGTTGAGCTTGGCTATATTCCCGTAGGTAAATTACCCAGTTTTGCTTCACTAAGCAGTCAAACTGTGCTTGGTTCTGATTTCCACCATTGTGTAATGACACAGTAATAGGTCAGCATTTGTGGAGTGATGAGTAACCAGGCTCATGTCTGCCAGTCTATTGTAATGCACTTCATGTTAAACAATTCTTGCAATTGAATGATTGGAACCAATTTGTAGGCTTGACAATGCATTTATAATACATAATGTGTATGCAATCTGAATTAATTCATCTGTACTTCTCTCTGACCTCTCCTGAATAGTTATATTGACTTCAATGAAAGAGTGAACTTTTAGAAGGTGATTTCATTTGTTCGACATTGTGTGGGAGCTGGCCTTAAGAGTTCTGTTTGAAACAATTTACAAGAAGTTTATCTGAAATGGGGAGTCCTTAACATTGAATGGTTAAGATGGAAAACCATGGTCTTGCCCTGACTAGAAATAAAGAACAGAAATTCACAATAACATAGTTAAAGAATTAATAATTAAATTATCAGATTGAAATACATGACAAACTCACCTAAAACACAAAACATGTGGTATTCTGCCTTAACTCAAGAGTTTTTCCTGTTTTCTCAAGCTAGACAGACTGATAACTCCAATCCTGGCATAGTTGTAGTTGAAGGTGGTTTTACTCTTCACCAACACATTATAGTACGCAAGGAGCCGGTGAAAAAAGGCAGTACTTCTTAGCGTTCTAACAAAAAGCAGATTCACATATTAATTGAAATTCCTGTGACTTCTAGCAAGTGCTTCTAACTGCTAAATGAGATGTACAACTGATATAAAATGACTGCCCTGATGATGAAAGCTATTGCTTAACAATGCAATAATGAGCAATCAACAACAGCCGTGAACCCACAAGTAAGCAGTGAGATCCAGTAATTAGAAATAAAGTAACAATCCAAATCAGGAATGACATAACACTCCCCACCTGGTATCCACCAACTGAACTCATGGCTTTCACAAAAAAAAAACATTAAACATAGAATCAATGCTCCTGATCATTTGAATAACACAGTCAAACACTAAAGAATAATAAAACCATCAACTGGATTCCAAATACAGGAGTCAAGTTCTGCCCTTCAAGAGAGATCACTACCCAAACTTCCAAAAAAGCCAATTAGATAGAATCAAATATATAACAGAAGATCCAAAACAAATCTAGAATCTATACAAATTCAAAATGTTGACTTCATTTTTACGGATTTGTAACCAGAGTTCATGGTTCAATCATTTTCGAACAGTTTATTGTTTTCTATTTATACTGTTTGTTTCCTTCCTAAGTAATTTCAGGGTGTTTCTTGAGCATTCGTGTAAGATGAAGCTGCTTGCCTGCTCGTGGTTGTTTGGGAGGTGTTGTTGGGGTCTAACGAAAGGGTAGTGGTGCCACCCAGCTGTTCGAGCTGTCTTGTTGGAACCTGTTATCCGTCACCCTCGGGAAAGTAAGATCTTCTATTTAAGGAACTAGTTTTGTTGTCATCCTCAGTATGGGCAAAGACAGATTCACCCGTGGTTACTATGTTGCTTGTCAAACCTCTGTGTTGTGAGGTCGAGACGGGAGGCTGGCAGTCCCTCGCCTGGTGGTTGGTTGAAGAACAGCAGCAGAAACATGTGGAGTGCTCTTTAAGGAAGGCCCTTCAATCCTCTAGTGGATTCTCCCTGAAGCATCTACACTTCCAGAAAGAGTGTGGTTTCCAATGTAGAGGGCACTGCTTGTTAGGATCTTATGATATTTTAGAGTTAGCATTTTGGACAGCGTTGTCCACCTTAGTTTTGTGCACCATGACAGGGCCTCTAACAGGTTTCTGTGATTTAGGTGGTGCTGAGTTGAGCTGGTTAGGATAACGCTGGGATTGTTCCTCATTTTGACTCTGCCCAGGTGAAACTAGAAAAGAAGGAGAAGAGTGGGAAGTGGTCTGTTTCCCATTTTGTATCTAGTTCCCCCTGACATCCAGCTCTTCTGTAGACTAAAGCAGAGTTTCTCAAAAATGGGACGAATTCCTTGTGCAGTGTTGAGGTAAGACAAGCCTCGTAAGTAGCTTTCGTCTTTGGCTTCCTCCAGCTCTAATTACAGGACTCCTTGGTCTCACAGACATTGGGCTTCCTGCTAGAAATCTTGGGGAAGAACTCTGGTTCATTGAAGAGTGTAATCTCCATTGCCTCCATGAACCCGTAGAACACTTTCAGTCTTTCCCAGCCTAAACTGAGAGCAGCACTGGGGTGTTCAATGTAAATTGACCTTAACCTGATTGCTTGCTCAGCAGACTTGGGTCCAAGCCACTCAAACAGCAGGTTGAGTTCTTCACCAGGCTTGAGCTTGAGGTCTTCAGTGCCATTGGAGAATGTGGACTTCTGAGCCCAGTAACCGTCTGGCTTATCATTGAATTTGGTGAGTCTGGCCGTCAGCAGGTCATGTCGAGCTGGGCATCTCGCAAGATCTGACACATTGTGGTTAGGTTGGGGTTTACCTTACCAGGAGGCCGAGCAGATTAACCACCTGTGTTATGCCATGGTACGTAGGAGCCTTGAGCTCATGAGGGAGGTGGTCTCTGTTCTGTCCTGTTTGGGTAAAAGGTGTTAAGTTGTGGGGTGTTATCCTTTGGAAGAGGAGACCCCATTTTAGTCTTGATTGGCTGGCCTAAGTCATCAGTGTCTGCTGGTGAGTGGGTATTAGCAAAAGCAGACTGGTCTTGGACATATTTCATAGTCCTCTTGGCTGAATGACATGGTGAGTTTGATCTCATATCATTATTGTCAGCTAGCTGCTCCATGCCCACCTCAAAGACTTTGGCCTCAGATAAAGCCGTCTCCACCTCCTTTTCATGCTGCAGTGCCTCTGATGAGGCTTTCTGGTGGGTTTTCTCTAAGTTTGGTTCAACCTATCTCACTTTACAGCAACTTCTCTTTGTGCAAACGATGCCTTGACTAACACTGCTTCGGCCCTCGCACGGGCTTCCAGTGCTAACCATGCTTGCTGCTGATCCATTAGACTGTCTCGATAGTCTAAATTAACTTATCAAACGCACTGACCATTGCTGACATCGATCTGGTTTTGAGGCTCCTTTTCTCCATTGCCAACATTTTAACTTTCTGTTGTGCAGGAGCTCGCAGAATCAGTATCCAATCCACCACAACTGGAATCACCGTTGAGAGTGTTTGTTTTTCCTCACTATTCTGCTCTTGCTCAGGAGTTTTCTCTGTTTTCTCAAGCTAGCCAGATAGATAGCTCCAGTCACGTAGCTGTAGTTGAAGGTGGTTTTATTATAGAACATATAATAGTACAGCACAGTACAGGCCCTACGGCCCACAATGTTGTGCCGACCCTCAAACCCTGCCTCCCATATAACCCACCACCTTAAATTCCTTCATATACCTGTCTAGAAGTCTTTTAAATTTCAGTAGTGTATCTGCCTCCACCACTGACTCAGGCAGTGCATTCCACGCATCAACCACTCTCTGAGTAAAAAACCTTCCTCTAATATCCACTTTGAACTTCCCACCCCTTACCTTAAAGCCATGTCCCCTTGTATTGAGCAGTGGTGCCCTGGGGAAGAGGCGCTGGCTATCCACTCTATCTATTCCTCTTATTATCTTGTACACCTCTATCATGTCTCCTCTCATCCTCCTCCTCTTCAGAGAATAAAGCCTCAGCTCCCTTAATCTCTGAACATAATGCATACTGTCTAAACCAGGCAGCATCCTGGTAAATCTCCTCTGTACCCTTTCCAATGCTTCCACATCCTTCCTATAGTGAGGCGACCAGAACTGGACACAGTACTCCCAAGTGTGGCCTAACCGGAGTTTTATAGAGCTGCATCATTACCTTGCGACTCTTAAACTCTATCCCTCGACTTATGAAAGCTCACACTCCATAAGCTTTCTTAATTACTCTATCTACCTGTGAGGCAACTTTCAGGGATCTGTGGACATGTACCCCGAGATCCCTCTGCTCCTCCACACTACCAAGTATCCTGCCATTTACTTTGAACTCTGTCTTGGAGTTTGTCCTTCCAAAGTGTACCACCTCACACTTCTCTTGGTTGAACTTTATCTGCCATTTCTCAGCCCAATTCTGCATCCTATCAATGTCCCTCTGCAATCTTTGACAATCCTCTACACTATCTACAACACCACCAACCTTTGTGTCATCTGCAAACTTGCCAACCCACCCTTCTACCCCCATATCCTGATCTTTAATAAAAATCACGAAAAGTAGAGGTCCCAGAACCAATCCTTGTGGGACACCACTAGTCACAGCCCTCCAATCTGAATGTACTCCCTCCACCACGACCCTCTGCTTTCTGCAAGCAAGCCAATTCTGAATCCACCTGGCCAAACTTCTCTGGATCCCATGCCTTCTGACTTTCTGAATAAGCCTACCATGTGGAACCTTGTCAAGTGCCTTACTAGAATCCATATAGATCACATCCACTGCACTACCCTCATCTATATGCCTGGTCACCTCCTCAAAGAACTCTATCAGGGTTGTTAGACCCAATCTGCCCTTCACAAAGCCATGCTGACTGCCCCTGATCAGACCATGATTCTCTAAATGCCCATAGATCCTATCTCTAAGAATCTTTTCCAGCAGCTTTCCACCACAGACGTAAGGCTCACTGGTTTATAATTACCCGGACTATCCCTACTACCTTTTTTGAACAAGGGAACAACATTCGCCTCCCTCTAATCCTCTGGTACCATTCCCATGGACAACGAGGACATATAGATCCTAGATCCTAGAGGACATAAAGATTATTCAGCAATGTGTTACAATATGCAAAGAGCCGATGTAAAAAGTCAATACTTCTCGGTGTGCTAACGAAAGGCAGATTCAAATATTGATTGAAATTCCTTCATCTTCTAACAAGTGCTTCTAACTACTAAATGAAATGTACAAGCGCTATAAAATGGGTGCCCTGATGGCGAAAGCTATTGCTTAACAACTCGATAATGAGCAGTCAACAACAGCTGTGAACCCATGAGTAAGCAGCAAGATCTAGTAGTTAGAAATAAAATAACAATCCAAATCAGGAAATACATAACACGTGGAACTAAAATTGTGTATTTACAGGAGGGCAGAAAGAACCACTTAAGTTTGGATTAATTTACAAACGTTTGTATTTACAGGAGGTTTATATCTTTGTTAGTATGTTAGGGCCAGCCTTAGACAATAGAGGACAGTGGTGCATGGTTCTAAACACTTCCATTTTCTGGACATTCACTACCCTGATATGACTGTGGACACCCGTTTGTTGTGAGGATTATTGGATGTTAAGAGATGAGGACTATGGAGTTACTGTAGGAAAGTGGCACTCAGCTTATAAGTCAGCATGACCTCTTTGAAGCTGGAGCTGGCACAGAGGTTAAATGGCTTACCCTTGTTTGTATTTCTTATATCCTTGTAAGTTTCTGGAAGGAGATGATGTCAGTGAGCAACATGATCAAGGGTCACATCCTCCAGATGGTTCATGAAACTACTGACTTCCAGATCTTCTTTTTCTCTGATGTGTGGATCTACTGCTGTTGGAACCTGTGATCTGCATTTTGGTGGTGTGTTTTTGAGCTGATTGTGTGATCTGGCACTTTGCTGTCCCCAAGAGTGTTCTGTGAGGTTTCGAGCAAGGCATGCAGCCTTGAGGCCAAGGGGCTTGGAGATGGGACATGAGCACATTATCAAGGTGGCCTGCAGATAACGAGCAGCACTGGACTGTGCTGGACTCAATATGCATGGAGTCTTTCAATTTTATAGTTGGTATTCTGTGTTTTTCACTCGTTTTGTTGCCATTAGCATGATTTGCTGTTGTTTTGTGTGCGTGTGTGTGTGTGTGTGGGGTGGTGGGTTTGGGAGGGGATGGTGCAGTTGTTGGTGTTTTTCCTTGAATGAGTTCCATGGTTTTCTTTGTTTTGTGCCCTCCTCTGTGTGAAGAAGAATCTCAGAGATGTTGACAGCATTATACTTTGACAGTAAATGTACTTTGAATCTTAAAGTACATAGAGAGCAAAGCCATAGACCTTGTCCACAATGTTAAACGTTGGAAAGCATTGAATCAATAGTGCAATTAGTAACTAAGGGGAGACAGAGAGTAGAATGCATTGCTGCTATGTATTAACATCTTAAAGCCATAACAACTGGAAATGAATTTCTCAAAGAGATTATAATCTTTCTAAATTTGATTGCATCAACCACCTTCACACATTTCTGACTGCTGTAGGCATCGAAGGGATTCTTTCTCCTTGTAGTACCTTCTAAATAGTGGTACTTTAATTATGCCACTATTCCATATTTTTTTTCCCAAACTGTCGTCAGCTTGCTTTAAGTCCACTTTCTTATACTGTCATTATAATACATGATTCCCTTGCCATCGAACAATCTATTTCAGCTTCAAATATTCAAGCATTCAGCTTCTACTACTTTCTGGAACAAGAAACTCCACACACTCACCACACTTTAAGAGAAGCAATTCTTCTTCACCTCAGTCTTAAATAGGCAGCTCTTTATTCTGGAAAATATTCCCTCTGGTCCTAGATTCTACCATGAGAGGAAACATCTTTCCAGCTTGTATCCTATAAATCCCCATAATTGAAATTATGTTTCAATAAGAGCACCTTTCATTTTTCCAAATTCTATTGAGCAAGGATCCAACCAGTTCACCTAGTATTAACCTAGTGAAATTGCCTTGAACTGCCTGGTAACATTGTGGTGATCAAAGTTTTTCTCAGTGCTGTAGTTGAGGCCTCTCTAGAGCCTTGTACAGTTATAATGAAATTTACTTGCTTTTATGATCCAACTGTCTTGAAATAAAAATCAACATTCTATTGGCCTTCCTAGTTACCTCTTGCACATTCATAGTAGATTTCTATGTTTCATTTTAAGTTGAAATCATATGGTGGCTCACTCCAAATGAGTAATAATTTTTATTATTATTCCTTCCAAAGAGAACACATTTTCCTGCATAATGCTCTAGTTTCCAACTTTTGCTCACTTATTTAATCTATCTTTATCATGACCATGTGTCTTACTATTTCATTATCTGTCCTTGTCCTCTGGAAATTTGCTGTTATTCTGCTCAACACTGCCAAGTTTGTGTTGACTACAGACTTTGAAATTGAACCCAAAATATATGGTCCAGGTTATTTATCTGGGACTTGGGTGCTAGATGGACAGATTTTCCAGGCCTTTCCTAATAATATGCCAAAACTGTTAATTCATTTTTTTCCCGCTATGTTACACAGTAGTACAGTATGTTTTCCAGTGAACCTGGTGAGTTTAACGAGAGCATGGGAATGTTGCACTAGTGTGTTTGAAAAGATTTGGGGAATGATGCTAAACGATTGATGCAATTACAAAGAAGGCAAACCGATAGCTATAGCTTGAGAATATTTGGTATGTCACCAAAGACTCGAACAAATTTCTACACGTGTTCTGTAGAGCGCATTCTAACTGGTTGCGCCACCATCTGGTTCGGAGGCACCAATGCACTGGATCAGAAAAAGCTGCAGAGGGTTGAAAGTTCAGCCAGCTCCCTCACGGCCAATAGCTTCCCCATTATTGAGGGCCTCTTCAAAAGAGGGTGCCTCAACAAAAATGTGGCATTGATTACTAAGGACCCCCACTACCCATGACATAACTTCTTCTTATTACTTCCATCAGAAGTGAAGTATAGGAGCTTGAATGCACACGATCAATGTTTTAGGAACAGCTTCTTCCCTTCACCATGATATTTCTGAATGGTTCGTGAACACTATTTGTTATCTCTTTGAGCTACCTAATTATTTTTTATATATTTCTTATTGTAACATTGTATTTTTTAATGTATTGCCCTGTACTGCTGTGGTAAGTCAGCAAATTTCATGATTCTGCTTCTAATTCTGAACGATGGAAAAGTAGATTATCAGTGTTTTGCTGAATAAGGATAGTAGTGGACTTGGCTAGATGCAGGAAGATTGTTCCCGATGTTGGGGAAGTCCAGAACGAGGGGTCACAGTTTGACGATAAAGGGGAAGCCTTTTAGGACCGAGATGAGGAAAAACTTCTTCACACAGTGAGTGGTGAATCTGTGGAATTCTCTGCCACAGGAAACAGTTGATGCCAGTTCATTGGCTATATTTAAGAGGGAGTTAGATAAGGCCCTTGTGGCTAAAGGGATCAGGGGGTATGGAGGGAAGGCTGGTACAGGGTTCTGAGTTGGATGATCAGCCATAATCGTACTGAATGGCAGTGCAGGCTCAAAGGGCCGAATGGCCTACTCCTGCACCTATTTTCTATGTTTCTATGATTCCTAGGGAACCCAGTACAAGCTTATCACCAGTTAGGAAAGCTATTTCTCTTTGTCTCTTTGGTTAAGAGCAATTATTGCCTATTAGATGTATTTATTAATTATCAGGTTACCCCATCGATAGCAAGAAATTGGCTCAGTGACCCAGTTTAAAGACAAGCAATAACATATCACTGTTAGATCTAATTATTGAAATAACTCCACGCCTTCCCTAGTTACAGTGCAGCTGCAGATTTGTCTTTAGCAAAATATGTGAAAGATGTTTTTGAGCATTGTGGGAAGGACTCATCACTGAACACGTTGTGTTTCAAAGGGAGAGTTCAGCCTGCTACTCTACTCAGTCCTTAAAACCAAAGAGAGATTGTTTTTCCAAGCAACACACATAAAACCTGCTGGTTAACGCAGCAGGCCTGGCAGCATCTCTAGGAAGAGGTGCAGTCGACGTTTCAGGCCGATAGTCCTGATGAAGGGTCTCGGCCTGAAATGTCGACTGTACCTCTTCCTAGAGATGCTGCCTGGCCTGCTGCGTTCACCAGCAACTTTGATGTGTGTTGCTTGAATTTCCAGCATCTGCAGAATTCCTGTTGTTTTTGTTTTTCCAATTTCCATTTTGAATGATCTCTGCCTGAATATATTTGGAGTTGGGTTGAAGAGAAAGGGCAGAGAGGAGGCGGCTAGTAGCAATATGATAACATAATTCAGGGGTTTAAATGTGAAAGTGGAAGGGTTATTCTGGAATCTGGCATCTTGATAATCACTAAAATCATTGTTTCTTCAAGGGAGAAGTTTGAAAAATGTTTTCTTGTTCTTGCTTTTCTTCAGGAATCTGTTAATATTTTAACGTGCAGTGCTTTTAAAATTAATGTGGGAAGGGTGTTAGTGGAAATGGGGGGGTCATGGGAATGAGTCTGTCTGGGACTCTGGGACAGAAGCTGATATTTGTGCAGAGGTAATTCTGGGGGAAGGGGCTTGGGGAGTGTAGTGGCTGCTCTATAATCTACAATTGGAGCCTATACCTTGCAGTACTCCTCTCAGTACTTTGCAGAGTGAAACATTTTCTTTTGAAGTTAGAATTTCCATTGTAGCTGGTAATTAAAAGGAGACATAGTGGCTGAATTGTCCATTATAAATACCATGCATTGTTGCATGCTATTATTATTGAAGGAATATTTGGCCCAAGAAGCATAATGCCTACTTGAGTGATATGGATAATGGTGTGATAAATGTCCTGGGACTCTTGGAGAGCACAACTCTCTTTTAGGATCTTTTATTTTCATCTGAGAGGATGGGAGAGATGGGTTCTTGGCTTAATGTCTCAGCTGAGTTACAACAAATGGTCAGGTAGTGCTCATGAAGAATGAACGGTGATCACCAGTTGCCTACTTGTGTTGCCTACATGGAGAACATTGTGTTATCATCTAATGTGAGGCAGATCTGTGGAGGCAGTGATTATGTCACAGAGTTACAGATTATGACAGCAAAGGAACAGGCCGTTCAGCCCAACTCATCTATGCTGACCCAGTTGCTCATCTCATTTGCCTGTATTTGGCCAATAATCCTCTAAATCTTTCCTATTCATACACCTGTCGATGTCATTGAGTCTGCTCTTTAGTTAAATAAAATAGCTCAATTAAAAGGAAAAGTAATTAACACCGAACTGAATGATCTAAATGCTGAAAAGAAAAGTTATAGTCAAAGTGCTTGATGAGATATGGATGTGCTTCCTTGCAGAGTACCTGGTGTCCAGTGTCATAGGTAGAGGCTTTTCAGTACTGCTGTGAATTATGGGAAATGCAGCCCTCCATAATAAGTCAATAAACAAATGAATTCAACTCCAAGCTGCCAAAGGCCTTTGTATTCAGATTCCATGCTACCAGAATACTTTCTACCCATGGCCTGGATAGTTTAATGGGATCATCAGAAATCAAAAACCAAGTTTATAATTATCTGGGGGAAAGAGTTGGGAATGAGGCAATAAAACTAGTTTTTAATTGAATGTTCAGTAATATTTCCCCCAACCATTGTAAACAGGGCTTCAACAACTTGTTAATTGAATAATTCATTGTCTAGTTTGTAACAATTGTGTCTTGCTTGGATGGTCCCAAATTTACATTCTGCGCGTGACTGTGAAGGGAATGAAAAGTACATGTTTGAGTTGATGTTGGAGAACTGTTCACAATGCATTCAGTGATATTGTTGGCATAGTGAAGTATTACTTTATTGCAGCTACTCCAAAGAATGAAGTCTGTTTGGACATGTAATGTTCAGTCAACAGTGTTAAGGTGACCCTTGCCTACTATCAATTTACTTGCTTACATAATAATAGTAATTGTACTTCAAGGACAATTGTTGGTTGTAAAACACTTGCGGCACCCTGAATAAGTGCATATGTTCAGGTTTTCTATGTTATTCATTGTTAACAGTAGCAGGTATAATACACTCCTACTCATGATTTATAAACTGTTCAAAGTCAATTAAAAATATGATAATTGGACTGTCTGAAGCAAAATACAATTGGTCTCTGAAGACCAGTGTTCTAATTGAGAATTCCAAGGGTATAAACAGAAACAACATATGGCAGATAATAGCGTGACTGTGTGGCTAAGCACAGCTCCAATGTCATATTGAAGTTTGCTGATGATACCACTGCCCTAGGCTGAACCAAAGGTGGTGATGACCACTGCCCTAGGCTGAACCAAAGGTGGTGATGAATCAGCATATAGGAGAGAGGTTGAAAATCTGGCTAAATGGTGTCATTACAACAACCTCTTAATGTCAGCAAGACCAAGTAGCTGATAATAGACTTCAGGAGAAGGAAACCAGGAGTCCATGAACCAGTCTTTCTTGGAGAATCAGTGGTGGATAGGCTTAGGAATTTTAAATTCCTAGGTGTTATTATTTTGGAGGATCTGTCCGGGGCCCAGCACATAAATGCAATTACGAAGAAAGCGCGGCCATGCCTCTATTTTCTTAGGAGTTTGTGAAGATTCGACATGACATATAAAACTTTGACAAACTTCTATTGCTGTGCAGTGGAGAGTATATAAACTGGCTGCATCACTGCCTGGTATGGAAACACCAATGCCCTTGAATGGAAAATACTGCAAAAAGTAGTGGATACAGCCCAGTCCATCATGGGTAATGCTCTTCCAACCATTGAGCACATCTACATAAAACACTGCTGCAGCAAAGCAGCATCCATCATTAGGGACCCCCGCCATGCAGGATCTGCTCTCTTCCCACTGCTGCCATCAGGAAGATGGCACAAGAGGCTCAATGCTCACACCACCAGGTTCAGGAACAGTTACTAATCCTCAACCATCAGGCTCTTGAACCAAAGGGGACAACTTCATGTCATTAACAGGGGCTCTGGGAATGGATCCAAATGTAAGACACTGAAGTACAAGGAACAGGACTAGGATTGTCAAGAAAGCAAGGAAAGCAGGGAAGAAATGATGCTGGACATTGACACCGGCCCTGGACGAGACTAGGATTCAGGGCCTGGGCTCAGACTTGGCTAAGAGTGGAACCAGGACAAGGAACTAGGAGCCTGGGCTAGGACTCCGAGCCAGAGACGGGACAGGGACCTGGAACCTGGGTCTTGACTCTGGCTTGGACCCCAGATCTAGGCGAGGACTGGACGTGGCTACAGGATGAGAACCTGAAGCCTTGACTTGGTCTTGGCAGAACAGGAACTTGGAACACAGAGCCAGGACCCCTCCTTGGGAACAGGACTTGGGGCCGGGACTCTAGGGAGTAGGACATAGGGCCAGGACTCATACACAGAACACTGAGAGACAGATCTCCACTCAAGGTAGCGGCAACCAGCCGGACCTACCCAGTGGAGACAAGGGCACAAAGAGACAGTCCCCAACACAAGGTAGCGGCAAACAGCCAGACCTACCTAGCAAAGGTATGGACACAGAGACAGTTCCCAACTCAAGGTAGTGGCAAATGGCCTGACCTACCTAGCAAAGGTGAGGACACAAAGAGACAGTTCTAAACAACATAAGACAGTTCCTTATCTAGATGCAGCAAGGCTCCAGTCTTGCTCTGGCGGTAGAACTTGACAGCAATACAGGTGAGGCCACAGGCAAGGCTGTAGGCAGAAGGAAACAGTCCAGTAAATGCAGCTGAACTCAGGAGCTATTATGTAGCCTGCCCAAAATGAGAATCAGGTGCCTTAATTAGAGCACCCAACAGAACAAGGGAAAACTGGAAAACCCGGAATAAGGAACAATGGACCGAACCGTGAACCAGAATGCGGACCTCATGGACTGGACCATGACACTTCACTCAACTTCAACTTCGCTTACCCCGTTATTGAAAATTTCCACAACCTATGGAATCATATTCAAGTACTCTTCATCTCATTGATATTTATTAGTGTTGGTTATTATTATATTTATTAGTATCGCTATGATGATTGTACGTTCTAGTGTGAATTGTTTGGCGACAATAAAGTATAAAGTAAAGTATTATTTTTCTTTTTGTATTTGTACTATTTCTTGTCTTTTGCACATGAATGCTGAAGTTGCTGCAGTCTTTCAATGATTTCATTGATTGTGTATTATTATTCTATGAATTTATTGAGTATGCCCACAAGAATATGAATTTCAGTGTTGTATATGTTGACATATATGTACTTTGTTAATAACACTTACTTTGAACTTGGTTTTGAGTTTTTATCTCAGTGAGGTAGAAATTATGTGGGGTTCAATCTTCCATGTGATGTTTGCAATTCTTTTGCTTAGCCTCCAATTCCACTGAACCTGGCCATTTCAAGAGGGCTTAACTGCCCTGTGCAATTTCTCTGTGAATTAAAAGTAAATCGGTGTATTAATGGAACTAACAAAACGTCTCCAATTCTGAAGATCAACTGTCTACCAACATCTTTTACAAACCAACCGATTCCCACAGCTATCTTGACTTTACCTCTTTCCACCCTGTCTTCTGAAAGGATGCTATTCTCTTTTTCTCAGTTCCTTTGTCACTGCCGTGTCTGTTCCCAGGATGAGGCTGTTCTTTCTAGAACATCAGAGATGTCCTCCTCCTTCAAAGAATGGGCTTTTCCTTCCTCTGCCATTCACGCTGTCCTCATCCTCATCTTGTGCATTTTCCAGATATCCACGCTACTCCCAGCTTCCCGTCACTTTAACAGGGATAGAGTTCTTTTTGTCCTCACCTACCACCCCGGAGGTTCCACATTCAACACATCGTGTTCTGCAGCTTCCACCATCTTCAATGGGATCCTACTACAAAACACATCTTTACATCCCCTCACTCTTCGCTTTCTACAGGGATCATTCTCTACGTGATTCTCTTGTCCATTCGTCTCTCCCCACTAACTTCCCTGTTAGCGAGGGAAATACTACACCTACCCATTCACTTCCTCCTTCACCTCCAATCAGGGCCACAAACAGTCCTTCTGGGTGAGGCAACAGTTCACCTGCAAATCTGTTGGGACCGTCTATTATATCTAGTGCTCCTGATGTGGCCTTCCCTCCATCAGTGAGAGCCAACGTAAACCTGGGGGACTACTTTGTCGAGCACCCGTGCTCTACCAGCCAAAAGTGGAATTTCCCAGTTGCCAACCATTTTAATTCCTATCTCTGCTTATGTTCCAACATGTCAGTCCGTGGTGTGAAATGATGAGGCCACTCTCAGGAAGGAGGAGCAACACATATTCCGTCTGGGTAGCCTCCAGCCTAATGGCATGAAAATCGATTTCTCTTTCTAGTAATTTTTATTGTTTTTTTTCCCCCTTCCCCTTCCCTCTTCTTTCATTCCCCATGGTCTTTTACCTCTTTTCCTCACCTGTCTATCACTTCCCCGGTGTCCCTCCTTCTTTCCCTTCTACCACAGTCCACTCTCCTCTTCTATCAGATTTCTTCTGCTCCAGCTCTTTACTTTTCCCACACACCTGGCTTGACCTATCACCTTCTAGCTCCTCCTTCCCCTCCCCCCCCACCTTTTTATTCTGGTATCTTTCCCTTTTCCGGTACTGAGAAAGGGTCTTGCCCAAAAAGTCAGGATGCTGCCCAACCTGCTGAGTTTCTCCAGTATTTTGTGTGTGTTAATCTGGAAAATAGAATCTGCTACTCTGGTACCAGCAAATCCCAAGAGAGCTGAATTATTGAAATTTTACTGCGCTCTGCTGACACTGCCACAGTGTCTTAACGGGCAAGTGGATTTGTTAGGTTTGTTGAGTTGCCAATTGTCCAGTGTAGCTGGCCTATTCTGTGACTATGGAAATCTGCAGGTACCTGAGATCTGTCCTCTGATTACAACAGGGCAACGGGAGGCAGTGGCAAATCATGCAATAGAATCCTGGTGTCCATTTTCCTGTTAAATTAATTTCTATGTAGGAGGTATTTTTAAGAGTTCTTCTCCAAGGATCATCACCTCGTTGAGGTGGAGAGGCTTGAGTGTTCCTGACATCCCGAGAGCGATGCCATCTGGAGCTTAGCTCATAGTAGGGTCACCCTTGGCGGTCAGGTCAAAAGGGAGATCCTCAGTGGTGGAGCTGGCAGAAGATGATGACGCATCATAATGGCAGTGAAGGGGAGGAAGGCTGAAGCAGTGAAGTGTCCCCGGTCATTTTGCATTCCATGCCACTGGAACCTGACCCTGATCTGTCGAGGACCGTGTGGTGGATCAGTCTCTCCATGTTAAACAACGTCGCGCACAGGAGTTCTCCGTTAAGTGATTCGACCCTAGACAAACCCTTCGGAGAACTTCATACTCGACTCGAGTGATCATGCACTACTACACTATTTTTAAGAAGCAAGTTGATGTGCCACATTAAAATAGTCCTTTTCTACAGTAAGAAAACTGGGGAGTCTTCTGTCCTTAGAATTTTCAACTGAGAGACCAATTTTATTTTGTTTCAGACAGTCCAATTATCATGGCAAAATATAATCTGGTAATTGCCATGGAAATAAGCCTTTGTGTCTGTCATGATCATATTTCCAATCATTGCTCCCTGGGACTACTAGTTCTTCTCAGGTCAATGATCCCTTTGTTAAAACATAACATTGACTGAACAGTGCTCCCTCATTAGTAATTTTCCAGATGATATACTCCACTATTGAAAGGAGTATTTATTGCAGCCTTTGATTTGAAGGTTATAATATTGATGTCATATTTTTATGAAGGTAAATTATTTAAAAATCCCCTTCCAAAGTTATACTGTTAAAGAATGCTAGCTGGTGATTGTGAAAAATACTTAACGTTATATTGTGCATCAACATGAACGTTTAACATAGCCGAAGCGCAGTGGGAAACTGGTCTGTTCGCAGGAGGACATAGACCAACATCTGAAGAAGATATATAATGATCCTGAAAGAGAGCAGGAATTGGGAGAGTGCGACATCCTAACAGACCCACCTGAACCGGATGTGCAGTTCGACATGTCAGAGCTGCAACTAAAGGAAGTCAGAGAGGTCGTCCGCAAAGCAAGGGCAAGCTCGGCTCCAGGACCAAGCAGCACCTCGTACAAAGTGTATAAGAACTGCCCCAAACTCCTGCTGCATCTGTGGAAGATCCTGAGAATCTTCTGGAGAAGGGGGAAGATCCCAGAACAGTGGAGAGTGGCTGAAGGGGTGTGGATCCCGAAGGAGGAAAATGCCACCCAGATAGATCAGTTTCACATCATCTCCCTGCTGTGTGTCGAGGCGAAGATCTTCTTCAGTGCAGTTTCCAACCGGCTGTGCACCTACCTAGCAAAGAAAACCTATATTGACACATCAGTCCAGAAGGGTGGCATTTCAGGGATGCCGGGCTGTCTGGAGCACATCAGTGTGGTGACACAGCTCATCAGGGAGGCCAGAGAGAACAAGGGCAACCTGTCAGTGCTGTGGCTCGACCTGGCAAATGCATATGGCTCCATTCCGCACAAGCTGGTGCAGCTCACACTGACCAAATATCACATTCCCAGCAGAATCAGAGACCTTATCACTGATTATTACAGCAACTTTAGGATGAGGGTCTCTTCAGGAGCAATTACATCAACCTGACACAAGGTGGAGGTCGGCATCATCACAGGGTGCACTATCTCAGTGACACTGTTCTCCCTAGCCATGAACATGCTCACTAAGTCTGCTGAACTTAGTGAGAACTTAGTGCAGAGGGCCCAGAATGAATTCCGGTCAAGGGCAACCACCTATCAGGGCATTCATGGATGACCTCACAGTCACCACAGAATCAGTCCCAGGCTGCCGGAGGATTCTGCAAGGGCTCGAAAAGCTGGTGGAGTGGGCCCGGATGCGTTTCAAACCTGCCAAGTCAAGATCGATGGTGCTGAGGAAAGGGAAGGTGGAGAACAAGTTCCCGTTCAGCATCGCAGGCACAGCCATCCCAACCATCACAGAAAAGCCAGTCAAGAGCTTAGGCAAAGTTTTTGACAGCTCTTTAAGGGACACAACATCCATTCAGGCAACCTGCACCGAGTTGGATGGCTGGCTGAAATCTGTGGACAAGTCTGGCCTACCTGGGAAGTTTAAAGCCTGGGTGTATCAGCATGGCATTCTTCCCAGAATCCTGTGGCCCCTCCTCGTCTATGCAGTTCTGATCTCGACAGTCGAAACCTTAGAGAGGAGGGTTAGCAACCACCTCAGGAGATGGCTGGGGCTGCCAAAGAGTCTGAGCAGCATCGCACTCTATGGACACCACAACAAACTGCAACTGCCCTTCAAATCCTTGGAGGAAGAATTCAAGGTAACAAGAGCTAGAGAGGTGCTACAGTATAGGGACTCAAGTGACCCGAAGGTGGCTAGAGCAGGGATCCAAGTAAGTACTGGCAGGAAGTGGAGGGCAGAGGAAGCTGTTCAGGAGGCAGAGGCGAGGCTGCGTCACAGGAGGCTGGTGGGAGTGGTCACACGAGGCCGAGCTGGGCTAGGATCCTTTCCAGCTCCCCAAATGGACACCAGAGGGAAGGAAAGGCGTCGTCTAGTTCAGGGGGAGGTGAGAGCAGTAGTGGAGGAGATGAGAGCCTGCAAGGCAGTGGGAATGAAGCAACAGGGAGCTTGGACAAGATGGGAGAATGCAGTTGAGAGGAAAGTGACCTGGGCTGATCTTTGGAAAGCCGAACCACACCGCATCCAATTTCTCAACCAGGCAGTGTACGATGTGCTTCCAAGCCCATCAAACCTGCACACATGGGGCAAGGCAGAGTCATCTGCATGCCCACTGTGCTCCAAGCGAGGAACCCTGGAGCACATCAGGTCCTGAAGACCATCGCTGAAGCCGTCAGCGCAGGAGTTGAGTGGGCGAAGCGGTCCCGACCCTCCAAGCAGACCATTGCCTTTGTCAGAGCTGGGGAGCAGCCAATACCTGCCAAAAGTACATTTGCAGGCATCCTGACCTCTGTAAGGGACTGGCAGCTGTTGGTGGACCTCGAAGGGCAGCTGAAGTTCCCCAACCATATCGCAGCCACCACCCTGCGACCAGACATTGTCCTAGTGTCTGAGTCTACTAAGCAAGTGGTGCTGCTGGAGCTGACAGTCCCATGGGAAGATAGCTTGGAGGAGGCCTTTGAAAGGAAGCTCTCCAAGTACGCAGGACTGGTCAGCAACTGTCAGCAGGCTGGATGGAGAGCGAGGTGTCTCCCAGTGGAGGTTGGTTGTAGGGGATTCGTAGCCCGTTCTTTAGTTAGAGCCTTCAGCATTTTGGGCATCGAGGGAGAGAGGAAGAGGAGAGCCATCCGCAGTACCACCGATGCAGCAGAGAGGGCCTCAAGATGGCTGTGGCTCAAAAGAGGGGAGCCGTGGAGTCATAAGTAGCTAGCCATCTGGACACAAGCTGGGGTCTGATCAGCCCCGGCTGAGTCACCTGGAGGAGGTTGTATGATGTTGAAAGACTCAATACACCCGATGATTCCAGGAACATCACTGAAGATGTGTCCAAGAGCATCAATAGATGTGTGTACACAGCAGTTTAAAACACATGTAATGAATTAGCTCAGTTCAATAAAGCTGCTTCTAGGGACAGATTTGGAACATATTCAACTTGTATTAACAGATCCAAAAAATTAGATGTTAAAAATCTTAGTCATATCATGCACTTTATTCTTTCTGGATGTCTTGAAATGGTAATATAATAATCCTATTTATTATTCTCATCGCATTGCCATCAAATCTCCGTTTTCTCCCATCACCAGATTCTACCACTCACGTACAAGCCAGGAACACCTTTCAGTGGCTAATTAGCTCATACCTGAGGGCATGGAGCACCAGGAGAAAAGCCATGGGAAGAATGTGAACAATCCAGGGCCTGAGATCAGAATTGAACTGGGGCCTCTGGAGTTATAAAGCAGCAGCTCTACAAATTGGCACGGTAGCACAACGCTTTGCAGTACAGGTGACCCGAGTTCAATTCCCACTGCTGCCTGTAAGGAGTTTGTACGTTCTCCCTGTTACCGTTTGGGTTTCCTCTGGGTGCTCCGTTTTCCTCGCACAATTCAAAGACCTACCAGTTGGTAGGTTAATTGCTAGGTTGCCAGGCAGGTAGGCCTCTCTGCCTCTTATGGTGTCCCTCTCTATCAACGAATGTTGGTGATATCAGAGTATGGTATCAGACATCTCAGCCTGCAAAATCTCATTTCAGGGAGGTAGCACCATCAATTTGCGGGAGAGGTGGGATGTCTGCAATAGACTAGCTTCTTAGCAGCTGGCCAGCTAGTTTAAATAACGTTAGCTATGCTAATGAACGAATGACACCAGTTAAACTCACCTCAACATGTCTTTTACAGTCTTAACCCACCATGGGCAATAGAAAAGTCACTGTTGCAAACAGTGCAGCGAACAACACTGTCATTATTTTTGACCCCTATTAGGCAGGGGTACACTTTAGTGTAGTCTGGGGTGATGTATGTTTTATATATTTTTTTGGAACACTGCCATGGAGCGCTCTCGCTCGCTCTCTCGCTGGCTTGCTCGCTCGCTCTCTCTGTCTCGCTGGCTCGCTCTTGCTTTCTCGCTCGCTCTCTCTCGCTTTCTCTCTCGCGTGCACTCTCTCTCGTGGTCGCTCTCGCACTCTCTCTTGCTTTTCTCTCTCTCGCTCTCAAAAAAATTCATTTCCCTGATATTATAATTTGCGGGCATCAGGGAGCCACTATTAATATGCGGGAGACTCCCGGAAGTTCCGGGAGAGGTGGGATGTCTGTGGTATCTTGGTTCTGAGTTTATGGATTGGACTAATGTGTTTATAGACTGTGGACTTTGTCAGACTTGTGGTTTCTATACTCTGTTTTTTTTTGTTGTTCCTTTTCCATTTTGTTGTATGAGGGGAGGGTGTTTGGAGGTTGATGTTCTGTTTTTTTGTACTGGGAGGGGTTGTTAGGGATTGATGTTCTTGTTCCATTTTTGTGCGGGTGAAGGGTTTTGGCGGTTGATGATCAGGATTGTGTGGGGAAGTGGGTTTGATATTTCTGAATGACTTTCATGTTCTCTCTTTGTTTCATGGCTATCTGGAAAAGATAAATTTCAGAGTTGTATATGGATATATGCTTTGATAATAAATGAACCTTTGAGCCTTTACTTAGGAACTACTATGCTTTAAGCTGAATATCACAAGAAGTATTATATTGCTGTAGTTTACCTGATGGAGCATTCACAGAGTCATATAGCATGGAAACAGGCCATTCAGCCCATCACATACATACTGACCGGTGGGCACCCATTGTATTAACTCCAGCTACCAATACTTAACCCATAGTCTTCTATGCTGAAATGATTCAAGTGCTTACCTAGACATCTCTTAAATACTATTCGCGACACTGCTTCTGCCAATGTCCTCAAAGTTCAGATTACATTGATTGTCAACGTACATGTGTGTCACCATTTACAACCCTAAGATTCATTTTCTTGTGGGCATACTCAATAAATCCATAGAATAGTAACAATGACAGAATGAAAGACCGCATCAACTTGGTCATTCAACCAGTGTGCAAAAGACCACAGACTGTGCAAATACAAAACAAAAGAAATAATAATAAATAAGCAATAAATATCAAGAACAGGAGACGAAGAGTCCTTGAAAGTGTAATCATCGGTTGTGGGAATATTTCAATGATGGGGCAAATGCTGTTGAGTGAAGCTATGCCCTTTGGTTTAAGAGCCTGATGGTTGAGGGGTAAAATTGTTCCTGAACCTGGTGGTGCTCCTGTACCTTCTTCCTAATGGCAGCAGCAAGAAAAGAGTATGAGCTGTACGGTGGGGGCCCCGATGACAGATGCTGCTTTCCTGCGACAACGCTTTGTGTAGATGTGCTCAGTGGTGGGCAGGGATTTACCCATGGTGGAATGGGCCATAAACACTACTTTTTGTAGGATTTCCCATTCAAGGGCTTTAGTGTTTCCCTACCAGGCTGTGATGCAGTCATATGCAATATGCTGTCCATTACATATCTATAGAAATTTGTTGAAGTTTCAGATCTTTAGGTTCTCTGAAATAATAATATTGAGGAATGTAAAGTTGCTCACTCTCTCTATCTCTGATCCTCCAGTGAGGATCGGCTCATGGATATGTAGTTTCCTTCTCCTAAAGAGAGTAACCAGCTTCTTTGTCTTGCTGACTTCGAGTAAGAGGTTGTTGTTATGGGATCACTCAGCCAGATTTTCAATCTCCCTCTTTTATGATGGTTCATTACCACCTTTGATTAAGCCTCCGACAGTGGTGTCATCAGCAAACTTGAATATAGTATTTGAGCTGTGTTTAGCCACACAGTCATAAGTGTAAAGCGAATAGAGCAGGGGGACTAAGCACAGAATCTTGTCATGCACTGTGCTGATTGAGGTCATGGAGGAGATGTTGTTGTCAATCTGAACTGACTGGGGTCTGCAAATGTGAAATCTGAGGGTCCAATTGCAGAAGGAGGCATTAAGGCCAAAGTCCAGGATATTTTTTCAGTTTTGAAGGAACGGTGGTATTGAATGCTGAGTTGGAGTCGATAAAGAGCATCTGTGCTGTCTAGACATCCCAGGGTTGAGTGAAGAGGCAATGAGATGGTATCTGTTGTGGACCTGTCTCTGGTAGGCAAATTGGAGTGGATCTAAATCACCTCTCAGGCAGGAGTTGGTATGTTTCATCAAAACAAACTCAAAACACTTCATCACTGTCGATGTAAGTGCTACTGGACAATAGTCATTGTCTTGGGTACTGTATTTCAAGTATTCATCACTGTCTGGGGAAACCAATCCACCTCTGATCTATATCTTCCAGTTTTATCTCCCTCTAATATGGAGAAAAGTTTCTTGCTGTCTCCTACTGTTAAATATTTTATATAGGTTTCTCTGTTGTGTCCCTTCTTATCTCCTATAATTCATGCTCCAATCTCTTCTTATAACCACAGTGCTCCATCCCAGACAACATCCTGGTGGAATTCCTTTTGCACCCTCTCCAATGCATCCTTCCTATAATGTAGTGTCCAGAATGGCATAACATGCTCCATCTGGGGTCTGATCTATGTTTTATAAAGATAGAGCATAACCTCCCTGTTTTTGTATTCAGTGCCCCAGCAAATAAAGGCCAGTATCCCATATGCTGCCTTAACCATTTATCTTCTTGCACCAGCATCTTCAAAGATGTACATCAAAGTCCCTTGTTCTTCGATACCCCCTGGAACCCCATCATCTATGATATATGTCTTGTCCTTTTTGGCACTCCAAAAATGCATCAACTTACATCTATCATGATTAAGTTCCATTTGCCTTTTCTCATCCTATTTCACAAACACATTTATTGTAACGTGAACAAAGTCACTGGAGAGACACGGAAGCTGGCAGATACAGAAACGTTTTGCTTAACAAAATGAGATGCTCTTGGGGGAAAGGGCTCCCATCCCAATATTACATGACATTTTTATATGCTAAAGATCAAAGGTAGCAGCAGGACATTTCTATAATTACTATGTATCTACAAAGCTTCCTTTTGAATTACACACACCTTCTTCGCACCCACACTCTAGACACCCAAAATGAATGTTAATCAGCACTGTCTGATTTGCAATTTAGTCCAATCTAGACCTTCAGGAAATTATTGTTAAGGACTGCATTTTAAATTCAGTGTACAATTCACGTTCATGCCTGAAGATTGGTTGCTGATGAAGAAAATACTTGCTATATACCCTAACTCCAGAACACACCCTAATAACATTGACATCACACTGTAGTCCAAGGCCACCCTCTCCACTGTAAGCAATTCCATCAAGGTCCATGTCATCTACAAACTCACTAATCATGCCTCCCACATCCACATACATTGGTAAGTTTAAACTGGTGTATTTTCATCACATGTACGAAGGTACAGTGATAACATTTTGTTTTTCATGCCATCCATACAGAAACTTTCATCACATCTGTGCATTGAGGTAGAAAGGGTGGCATGGTAGCGTAGAGGTTAGCACAACGCTTTACAATACAGGTAACCCAAGTTCAATTCCTGCTGCTGCCTGTCTCTCCATGACCACGTGGGATTCCCCTTGGTTCTCTGGTTTCCTCCCACAGTCCAAAGACCCACTGGTTGGTAGGTTAATTGGTCATTGTAAATTGTTCTGTGATTAAGCTGGGATTAAATTGGGGCTTGCTGGGTGGTGTGGCTCGAGGAGCTGGACGAGCCTATTCCTCTTCCTCACTGTATTGCAATAAATAAATAAATAAATACCTAAAAGGTAGATAAATCAATATGGGAAAACAATAATGAAATGCAGATTAAAATTTGATAATTACAGAAACAATGATGTGTAGGCAGACAGTAAGGTGCAGGCCAAAGTCACTCATGTATATTACAATCAGCAAGGGTCCCAGCCACAGTTATCCAGTCACAACTGCAGCCCTCTACCATGTTCCACTGCCTCCTATTGCCAAGCCAATGTCTGATCCAATTTACTTGGATCCCATAGCCCTTAATAGTTTGGAACAGTCTCCTATGTAAGGCCTTATGGAAGTCCGTACAGAAGTCCATGTAAATTACATCCACTGTACAGTCCTTATCAATGCATGTTGTTCTCTCCTCAGAAAAGACAGACTGATCAACAGCATCTGCCCTTGACAAAGCCACGTTGGCTACCTTTGGCTTGTGGCCGCTACTGATGTGTGACTCATTGGTGTGCAATTGCCAGTCTTTAACCTGCTTGTAAATCATCTGGTAGTTTACGCCCAGCAAAAGTTTAAAAATCTCAGCCAGAGCCCCAGCAATCTCTAAACTCTCCTCCCCCTGCCAATAAAAACCAGAGATAACTATCCTCTAATACTTAAGTGAAGGCACTCAGTTAAGTCACATTGATGTTTCCATACACTCCATTGAACATTTTTGTGAATGTGTCAAGACCAATTAAGAAGCAGTGGAGATGTAAATTGCCCATAATTGTTGATTGTCACTGTTCAGAATTTTGATAATGGACAAAAAACAAGGAGAAGCACTCTTTATGACTTCAGAATGATGCGTTTAAAAAAAATACTAAATTGTTTTAATTTCATCAGGCTGTAATCTGGGCTTCACAGTACACTTAGAACATCACATAATGTCTTTATAATTGCTCAGTTATGCAATAGAGGTCTATTCATGAGCTAGCACATGAACTAAAACTCTTAAAATCCTACTGCAATAAACTCCTGTGAAATTGATACATTGTTCAAAGAAGAACACCACAAAGGTCTATAGTCTAAACTGATCACTAATGAGATACAGAGGGAGTGGCATGTCTCAGACTTAAAGTTGCTTTACAGATCTTATCCACTTAGAATTGTACATTTTGATCTTGACTTCACAATAGGGTAATATATGTAAAGGCTCCTGAAGTTCACTGTGCAATATCTAGAGTCTTTTATCAGAAAAGATGTGGGCCCCTTTTAAGATGTGTTTGACCACGTTAGCCAACAGTGTTTGAATATCTTTCACTACTTACTGTGGGGTTTTGACCTGAAAAATCAACAATTCATTTACTCCCACAGATGCTGCTGGACCTGTTGGGTTCTGCCGCAGGTTGTTGGTCCAGATTCCAACATCTGCAATTGCTTATGTCACAATCATCTGAGCTTCAGCCTCCCAATCACCCCGCCCTCATGCTTTTGCCTTTGGTTACCTGACGACCAATTGGAACACAAATAGACAACTGGCTAACGGTGAAAAAAAAATTGTCCAATGGATTTTTGCTGTTGCCACCAGTTTATTTTTGGGCCGGTTGATGGTGTAGTGGCACCAGCAAGGCAGATGGTCCTGAGTTCAAACCCAGCCAGGTCCCAACCTGGGCAGCAGCAATATCTGTGTGGAAGAATAGCCTGGCAATCTACTTCCGTATCTTGCCGTGAAAACCCTATGGACCCTATAATCCATGAGGTCACGAAGAGTCGGACTCGACTGAACAACAACAAACCATTTTCTTTAATAAAAATATATAAGGTGAAAAGGAGTGATTTTTAAGTACACTTTGATTATTCACTCTGGCTGCTAGCATTATGTTTAATTTTTAGTAACAGGAGTATGTCCAGGAAAAGTTGATAAAATTATCCTGGCGTGGATTTTTAAACATGGGACTGAAGCTTTCAGTTTTAAAAGCTTTGTTTGACATAAAGAAGAGACTTGCCTTTGCAGATAATAGTAAACATGCACAGCTGAATGAAACCTAGTCCTGCATGCTGGAGGGTGGCAGCTGTCCTGACTGAATCTAAGCCTGTGGCCTATCATCTGATCATGGATCACCCTGACTCGCCACTCATGTTGCCCACTCAGGCAGCTTTGGCTTGCATTCAGCATCGGAGAGAGAGGGACCTTCTTTAGTAACTGTAGCACAATTAGGCTGCAGCTATATGTGAGGGTAATGAATGGGTAGTGTGCTGCACACCATATTATTAAAAAAAAGTTATCAAAGGACTGGATGATGTTAGAATTCTTCCAACAAAAGCAGGATGTGGTGATTCTTATCTGCAGATGCTGGAAATCCAAAGCAATACTGGAGGAAATCAGCAGGTCAGGCAGCAGCCGTGGAAGAGAGTACGCAATTGACATTTCAGGACAGGACCCTTCTTCAGGACCCACAAAGAAGAGGAAGACACCAGAATACAAATCTGGGAGCAGGGGAAGGAGGATAGCTGGAAAGCATTAGGTGAAGCCAGGTACGTTGGAAAGATAAAGGGCGGGAGAAGAGGGAGTCTGATAGGAAAGGGGATGGTGTGGGTTTTTCCCAGGTGCTCTGGTTTCCTCCTACATCCTAAGAAGAGCAGGTATGTTAATTGGTTACTGTAAATGACCCCTTAGTATAAGTAAATGCAAAAAAAATGAATGCGTGTATAAGAATAAATTGAAGGACTATGAGAGGAGTGAATGGGATTCTTCTACGTACTGGCAAGGACCCAGTGGGCTGAATGGTCTCCTGTGACATAGTAAGCAAGAATGCTGTAAGAGATTCAAATGGAATACTTTAACATAACAAAGGTAAACAAGGTGAAGATGTTCGCACTTGTTCAACGTTCATTTATTATTTAAGTACGTTTGCATTATACAACCTTGAGATTTGTCTCCTCACAGGCAGCCACAGAACAAAAAGAACCCATAACAAAGAGAAGACCATCAAGCACCCAGTGTGTAGAGAGTAAAAAAACAAATTGTGCAAATAGTTAATGTCAGCGAATTGCATTCAGAGCAAAAGTCGGTCTGCAGACACAAAGTCTGGAGCAGCCAGAGCAGGCCATGACCTCAGCCTCATTTCAATGCAGAGCTGAGTAAACGTCATGGAGCAGCGAGAAGAAACTGCCCGACTGACCTCTTGTCCCATCACCCTGCTTTTTCAATCCATTGACCCGGTGTTTAAATCATCCAAACATCAGACATTTATGCAGTGAAGAAAAGGAACATTTATTTAAGTAACACACACAAAAAATGCTGGTGAACGCAGCAGGCCAGGCAGTATCTATAGGAAGAGGTACAGTCGACGATTCGGGCCGAGACCTGTCGTCAGGACTTATTATTTAAGTAACATTGTACTTAATTAAGGTGTACTTATGGAGAACTAGATAAATGCAGGAGGGGATAAAAGAGAAAAAAATGATATAGAGGGACCTGGAGTTATTGAGAGAGAGAATTTGTATGAAGGAAAATGCAGCAGAGATTAGAACGACCTGACCTTGTTCTGTAAATTCTACATATGAGATCTCCAGGCTGACTGTAAGTGAATGGGCCAGCTTGTCCTGGATCCACACACACTGACCTGACTCACGGGGGCATGTCCTGCCAAGTAGACCCTTCAATCTGAGGGTCATCACATGGGGTGGAGTGAGGTGTACTCTGAACAGGCTTCAGGTGCTGAATCTTGGAGCCTCACTGATGGAGTGGCACTATGGCACAGCTGGTAAAGCTGGCTGTCTCACAAGTTGAATCGTGCCTATAGAAGTCATGCATCTGTTCTCTATCTGTATTGTATTTTGCCATGTGTGTTTATTATGGTAGCTAGTTACGTGGGTGGGGGCATGGTAATAGTGAAGGTTAGTTACATATTCAAGTTTTATTCTGGTTAGTTTAGAGCTGTCGGGTGTCATGTCTTTTGTTGACCACTTAAATGCATTTGAAATCACTTAACTCTACTTAACTTCACTTAAGTACGTTTAATATTCCAAGCTTTAGTTTCATAAGTTTCATCACTTCAGGATTGTGTGCTTTGCTAGTTTCTTAATAAAGGAGCGAACACATTTTGGCTTTTTGGACATTATTCTTGGATTGATCAGAGGCCGCGTCATACAGGGTAGCTCCTCCTGCTTGATCTCCAGCAGCGGCATTGGTTTATTCGAGTTGCCGCTCCACTGCGTGGAGTTTGCACGTTCTCCCCCTGACCGTATGGGTTTCCTCCGGGAGCTCTAGCTGCTTCCCAGAACCCAGAACCATGCGCATTGGTAGGTTAACCGGTCTCGTGTTTATAAGTGAGCAGTAGATTCTGAAGGCTGTTAATGAGAAGGTGGAGGGAATAAAATAGGCTTGGAATGATACTGGGTGGTGGTCAGTGCAGACTTGATGGACCAAAAGGCCTCATCCTGTACTGCATGATTCTGTGAGGATCACCCTGAGAGTCTCATTCATGATCAGAGGCAATTAAAAATGTTCAGATAAATATAAATAAAAAAGAAAAATATAATTCAATTAAAATTATCTCAAATTAAACAGTAGTAAAATAGGCTAAAATATTTGCCTTCACTTGTAGTTGTTCACAGCTACACCAATCCTCCCTAGGATGCTGCCCATCTGGCTTAACGTATTAGTGCTGTGCCACAGGACTAATGTTGAGTCCAGTGTGTAGGAGACAAGAGGTGGCAGCATCTGTGCTCCATCTCGCCTCTGATTTGTGGATCTCATCAGACAGGCATGAAAGTTGAAGATGAGCCGACCTGCACGCAGGAGTTGGCAAAAAGGAATGCAAGGTGGCTCAGCGTTTTATTCTTTTGCCGACTCTCAAGCCTGTTTGACGAACAATAATTTTACTCTGTGTGCTTTATTATATCTCTCAGCGGTGCAGGATTAGATCTGAGCGTAAGAGTGAGGCTTTCCGTTGGTCGGGGTCGACCATGGATGTTGTGTCCTGGTTGCCTAGGTGATACGCAAGCCAGGGCACTACGATGTGGAGAGCAAGCTGTTGCCCAGGCAGCAGGCTCCCCCTCTCCACACAGCTGATGAGTCCTAAGGAACAGCAGAGATCGATGAAGTTTGGCACCAGCGGCACTACAGCAGTTGTGAGTCAGAATTGAACTCAATGTAAGACTATCTTAGGGACTCCAGCTCTGGATTTTTCCCTTGAGGTTTGCTCCTGATGCCTTCCCCGTGAGTGGGTATAGCTGCAAGGCAGGGGAGGTTTTAGGTCAGAGTTTTCCTTCTAGATGTGCTGCCGACTGCGGCTGACGAGCCCCAGCTGCCCAAAGAGACTGGTTTTAAGGCACCAATAACCTGTCCCTTTGCCCCTTCTTCAGGAGAAATGGTTCCACTGGGCTTGGTAACTAAATGACATAAAGGCCAGGAGCTGGAGTTGGTTGTCAATTTGAGATGCACAGCGCTGGGATCATTTAATAGGTAGTGAGAATTTATTCCCATTACCACCTCCAGCTGTAACAACGGTAAGGAACCGAGTATTTTTTAATTACTGTTTTGGGATGCGGAATAATTGGCAAGGCCAGTGTTTATTACACATCCCTAGTTGTCCCAGACATGAAAGGGTTACATCCAAGCAAACACTGACTCTGAGGGTTCTTTCTGAAATCTAAAATTTGTGTGCTTTGTCCTGTGACAAACACACTTGGGTAGACTGTATCCACTCCTGGATACAGTCTGTAGAATAAACATATTGGAGTCTGTTGATTTGGTAACTGTGGTAACCCAGGTCCTATTGTCTGAACTGGGCCTGGTCAATAAGTTTGTGCAGGCAAGATCCTAGTGTGTTTGCGAAACAAAGCAAATAGAAACCAACTCTTCAGGTCAGAAATCTCTGTATGTTTTCATTGCTAACCAGAAGTGGGATAGGTTTGAAAGCTAAATCAACCGTTTTCTTTCCATCAAGACTGGCAAACACAGTGACAGGTCCCTGAATCTCATAATATTTTACTTGGAGCTTTTACTTTTACTACAAACCAAGCGTACAAGGGACATCGACTTACATACATTAATGATTTCATGTAGAGAATAGGTGGCATTTGTGTTTAATGGAGATGCTTTTTAAAGAGATTCTTTCTTTATAGGAATTGGAGAGGGAGAGAAAGATTTTTTTCTCCATTTGTTGTTTATTTAAATCTTTGTCCCTCATTTTTATAAATACTTTTATAATAGAGAAAGAATAATTTGGAAGTTAGAGGATTAGGAAGCTTATAAAAACCCACAGAAGGCAAGTTAAAAAGTCATAAAATGGAAAAGATGGAATACGTAAGTAAGCTAGCCAAAAATATGAAAGAGGATACCAAAAGTTTCTTCGGATATATAAAGAGTAAAAGAGAGGTGAGAGTAGATATGGAAAATGATACTGGAGAGGTAGTAATGTGGGACAAGGAAAAGGTGGATGAAATGAATAAGTATTTTGCATCAGTCTTCACTGTGGAAGACACTAGCAGTATGCTGGAAGTTCAAGAGTGTCAGGGGGCATATGTGAGTGTGGTTATTAGGGAGAAGGTGCTTGGGAAACCGGAAGGTCTGAAGGTAGATAAGTCACCTGGACCAGATGAACTACACCCCAGAGTTCTGAAAGAGTTGGATGAAGACATTGTAGTAACATTAGTAATGGTCTTTCAAGAATCACTAGATTTTGTCATGTTTCCAAAGATCTGGAAAATTGCAAATGTCACTCCACTCTTGAAGAAGGGAGCGAGGTAGAAGAAAGGAAATTATAGACCAGTTATCCTGACCTCAGTGGTTGGGAGGATATTGCAGTTGATTGTTAAAATGAGATTTCAGGGTATTTGAAAGGACATGAAAAAATGGGCCAAAGTCAACATAGTTTCCTAAAGGGAAATATTACCTCTCAAATCTGATAGAATTCTTTTGAGGATATAACAAGCAAGATAAACAAAAGGGAATCGGTGGATGTTGCGTACTTGGATTTTCAAAAGGCCTTTGACAAGGTGCCACACGTGAGATTACTTAGCAAGATAAGAGCTCATTGTGTTATAGGAAAGATATTAGCATGGACAGAGCACTGGCTGATTGGCAGGAGGTAAATAGTGGGAATAAAGAGAACCTTTTCTGATTGACTGCCAGTGACTACTGGTATTCTGCAGGGGTTGGTGTTTGGACCGCTTCTTTGTTGAATGTCAATGATTTGGATGACAAAATGGATGGCATTGTAGCCAAGTTTTCAGATGATATGAAGATGGGTGGCGGGGCAGGTAGTGTTGAGGAAGCAATGAGGCTACAGAAAGACTTGCACAGATGATGAGAATGGGCAAAGAAGTAGCAGATGGAATACAATGTCAGGAAATGTATGGCCATGTACTTTGGTTGAAGGAATAAAAGCATTCAAATTCAAAAATGCAAGGTGCAAAGGGACTTGTTAGTCCTTGTGCAGGACTCCCTAAATGTTAACTTTTAGGCTGAGTTGGTGGCAAGGAAGGCAAATGCAAAGTTAGCATTCAGTTGAGAGGGCTAGAATAGAAAAACAAGAAAGTGATGCTGAGGCTTTGTAAGGTACTGGAAAGGTCCCACGTGGAGTCTTGTGAGCAGTTTTGTTCCCCTTATCTCGGAAAAGATGTGCTGACATTGGAGGGGGTTCAAAAGAGGTTCACAAAAATGATTCTGAGATTGAACAGCTTATCATATGAAGAACGTTTGATGGCTCTGGGCCTGTACTTGTTGGAATTTAGAAGGATAAGGGGGAATCTCATTGAAAGCTATTGAATGTTAAAAGACATAGGTAGAGTGGATGAGGAGAGGATGTTTCCTATAGTGGGGAGTCTAGGACCAGAGGGCACAGCCTCAGAATAGTGGGATGTCCATTAAGAATGGAGGTGAGGAGGAATTAATTTAGCCAGAGAGTGGTGAGTCTGTGGAAGTCTTTGCCACAGGCAGCGGTGGAGGCCAGGTCATTGAGTGTACTTAAGGTGGAGGTTGATAGATTCTTAAAAAGGCAGGGCATAGAAGGTTATGAGGAGAAGGCAGGAGAATGAGGCTGAGAGGGAAATGCATCAGCCGCGATCAAATGAGGAGCAGTCTCGATCGGCCAAAGGGCCAATTCTGCTCTGATGTCTTACCAGTCTTGTTTGTTTTTTTGGCGTGTGTCTGTGTGTTCGTGCATGCGTCTGTGATGATGGCTTTTTCAAGGTGCGGAGCGACAGAGAGACTGTGTGGCAAGCCACTCCTCACACAGACATTTTCACAGTATTTTCTCTTTGTTTTACGAGGTCGAGTTGCGATCTCGACACTCAACCCGGCGCGGATGGAAAGCGTACTCGGGGGCGAACCAGATTAGTTTTGAACCCGGGAAACTCCGCTCCAGGGTCCGGCGCCGATGTCGTTGCGCCATCAGCCGGCCCATACAGTCTTGTTTTTAATGGTGTGATCAGCCCTGCAGTATCAGTCCCCAATGGACAGTTCAAATCTTGAGGTCACCCTTTACCTCTGCATAAGAATGTAAAGCCTCACCTATGATTTTCCTCAACACTACCTGCCCCTCCACCTATCTGCTAACACCTTTTTCATTTGATTTCCATCTTTTGCTATTACCTGTTAGGAAATAAGAGTACAGGCTGTCCCTAGATTATCAGGGTTCTTTTCCTTAGAACTGACAATGACTTGAGCAGTCAGAAAAGAACAACAATGGTGTGTGGGAGAGGATCTCAGCAACAGTGGTGACGGGAGAGGGAGCAGGCTTGGGAAGGGTGGCCACTAGCCGCACTCACTGACAAAGAGAGTAAGCAAGCGAGTCTCTCCAGTGTTTCCACCCCCTGATAACTGTGGTTCGATGGGGGAGAGAGCTGGAGAGAGAAAGTGAGTGGAAATGTCCCATTCCCATCCGGCAGAAGTTGTCCTCAGTCCCATAGCAGCTAGGAGATCTATTTCCATTTATCCTGTTGGTCACCCAAGATGAATAAGAATAGATTCATGGTTCTATTGAATCTATTCATATGTAGATTCATTAGATATTGGTTCATGTGTATGGGGGGTCCATGACTAGGGAGTCCCAGACATCCCACCTCTCCCAGAAGTTCCGTGAGTCTCCCGCTTATTGATAGTGGCTCCCTGATGCCCGCAAATTATATACAATATCTCAGAAATCGATTTTTTTTGAGCGAGCGAGAGAGCGCGAGAGTGAGAGCAAGAGAGAGCGCAAGAGCGAGCGAGAGAGAGAGAGAGAGAGCGTGCACTATGGCAGAGTGTTTCAAAAAAAGAAAATATAAAACATACGTCACCCCAGACTATACTAAAGTGTGTCCCTGCCTAATAAGGGTCAAAAATAATGACAGTGTTGCTCAACAGTGACTTTTCTGTTGCCCATGGTGGGTTAAAATGTAAAAGACATGTTGAGGTGAGTTTAACAGGTGTCATTCATTCATTAGCATAGCTAACATTATTTAAACTAGCTGGCTAGCTGCTAAGGAGCTACTCTATTGCAGACATTCCACCTCTCCCGGAAGTTCTGGGAGTGTCCCGCAAATTGATGGTGCTACCTCCCTGAAATGAGTTTTTGCAGGGTGGGATGTCTGGAGTCCTGAGGTTGATCTTGCACTGTGCATGTGAGGCCTAGTGTGTGGTATCTCTTCTATTTACCTATATTCTGCTCTCCTGATGAAGGGCACAAATAGGCTGCCTTATGAATTATACTATTGATGACCTTGACAATGGAATATTTCAGGTTTACTGCTACTCCCATTCAAAATCTGATGACTCACTCTATCCCTTTTTATTAAATATATTTTGCTTTTTTGTTTCATAATAAAGCAACATAATATTTATTTTGATGCATATTGAATATTTTAGTAATAATGTAAATATTGTTTGATTAAGCATTTTTTGTTGTTTATATAATGCATTGCAGGTTCTATGTGAAAGTACATAAATGGCATTCGTTATCACGTCACCACGTGGTATGTGCGTGCCTTGCTTAAAGTAAACACGAACTAAGACTTGCATCTCTCAACACCCTTGATTGCCTATGTATTCGTTTTCAGGCCAGGAATCCCAAATTAGGACAATTTGCTGAGTGAAAAGTAAAAACTTAACTAAATTTCCTCTGTTATAAATAACTGAGAAGATGATAATGGTATATGTAGTATGTTTGGGAGGAATGATTGATCTTAGAGCTGTGGGTGGTGAATGTTTGCACAGTAATACATTTTCTTCCTATCTCATGACTCTGTGTTGGTAACTAACTGCTGATGAATTTATTGCCACATACATTTTTATAATTTATTATAATTTTATATTGCGACATTCAAGAAGATTGCCACGTGAAACTCATAATGCATATAGCACAGGTATGTTTATTCCCAACTATTTTTATGTCTTGGGCCAATACCGTTAACTGAGGTGTCTGTGGACCCCAGTAGGGACCCCCTGCTCTAAAATTTTCATACTGATGAGCCAAATGTCTTTTAAATCGTAAACACATTAAAGTCTGCAAATGCTGTAAATCCAAAACAACACACAGACTGCTGGAGGAGCTCAGCAGATCAGGCAGCATCTATGGAAATGAACAACAGTCAATGTCTTGGCCCGAAACATGGATTGTTTGTTCAACTCTGTGGATGCTCCCTGATTTACTGAATTCCTTTGTCTTTTAAATGTTGTTTTTCTCCACTATCCTCTGAAACGGAGACTGTGGGCACCTGAACTGTAGAAAGAACAATAAAAACTTACATTTATATAGCAGCCTTTCCAACTATGGCAAATTAACGTGTACTACAACCAAATAAATATAATTTGATCCCCACTTCCTCTCCCCCCTCCCTCCCTACTTCTCCCCCGCCAATGTGCCATTTGTTATCCCAAACACTTGCAGCATCTGATTGCTAACTCTTTATGACTCACAAGAATTAGAGACTGGTTTAATATCATCGGCATATGTTGTGAAATTTGTTGTCTCTGCCGAAGCAGTACAATATAGTACAAAACATAATTAAAAATTCTGAATTTCAATAAGTGTATATACTAAATAGTTAAGTAAGTCGTGCAAAAATAGAAATTAAAAAAAAGTATTCAATATTCATTCAGAATTCGAATGGCAGAGGAGAAGAAGTTGTTCCTGAATCATTGAGTGTGTGACTTCAGGCTTCTGTACCTCCTACCTGATGGTAGCAATGAGAACAAGACATGACTTGAGTGATGAGGGACCTTAATGATGAACGCCACCTTTTTGAGCCATCACTCCTTGACGATATCCTGGATACTACTGAGGCTAATGCCCATGATTGAGCTGACTCAGTTTACAACTCTCTGCATCTTATTTCAATCCTGTGCATTTGCGCACCCCCCCTTCCACCATACAGTGATGCAGCCAGTCAGAATGCTCTGGATGGTACATCTGTAGAAATTTGCGAGTGTTTTTGGTGACATACCAAATCTCCTCAACTCCTAATGAAATGTAGATGCTGTCGTGCCTTCTTTGTAGTTTCATTGATATGTTGGGTCCAGGTTAGATCCTCAGAGATATTGACACCCAGGAACTTGAAATTGCTCACTCTTTCTGCTTCTGATCCCTCTATGAGCACTGGTGTATGATCCCTCGTCTTACCCTTTCTGAAGTCCACAATCAGTTCTATGGTTTTACTGATGTTGAGTACCCGGATCCCTCTATACTTTACTCATTTATAGTCCTTCTCCATTAAGATAGTAGCCTTTTCTTTAATTTCTCTTTCGAATGTGCATAAACTCCTCCTTTCCCACATTAAACTCCATTTGTGGCTTGCCTACCCAACCTATCCATAATCCTCTTGCAAAGAGCTCATCACAGAACCTGCTTTCCCACCAATTTTAATATTATTGGCTTTAATTTTTGTCCTTCATTTATCCTTGTGTCGTTTAAGATGAAATGTCACCATAGCTGACAAGTTCATGTGTCACTGAGCAGCTGTAAGTCTATTTTGTATCAGATGTGAGGCTATTAAATTTTACTTTTCACATAACTGAATATTTGCCTAAATGTCAACCTAAACCTTTAATGAAGACACTGAAATATGATGTAACACATGTTTATGTTTATTCCATCAACTTTGAAGCTGTGCTTTTGACTATAAATCATTACTTCAGTGTACTTTTCATTCAGAAATAGTTTTGAAAGAGTTGTAAATTTCTGAGTTTAGTAGGTATCATTCATACATTGTGATAGAGCTTATAGTGGGAACTCTAACATGAGGGACATTGCAAGAGACCTCACACAAAATAAATCAGATAAAATCAAAGTGATGGCAAGTTAAGGATTTGAGCAAAAGTTTGATGAATGTTACATATATTATGGAACATTTGTGCTCTCTGTGAAGGTCTCATCAGGCATCTAACACCAGTAGCGTTATGCTGTTTACTTTTTAACTTGTGTTGTAAATGCATCTTATTATTTGTTAATTTACTTGTGGCAATATTCCTTTATGTGTGTGAGTTATACGTACTGTGTTGTGCACCTTGGTGTGGAGGAATGTTGTTTTGTTTGGCAGTATACATGTGTATGGTTGAATAACAATAACTTACTTGCCGCCTTATTTGTCAGATTGCTTTCTCCTACCTTCACTCTTTCTGCTGACACTGGAACTACTGTTCATTCCTCTGGTAATGATTGCTCAGTAACAAGCAAAAGCTAAAGAGTAAAGTTGGCAGTGGCAGGCCCACATCCAAACTGTCTGTAACAGCCCCTTTATTACATCTCTTAGCTACCTCTCAACCTGATGTACCTCAACAACACCTCATAAAATAGTGAGGGAGTTGAAGTGTGAGTATGAGGCTGGAACAATTAAGGCTCTACAGCCTGGCAGCTGGGGATGGACATGGGTGCAAAAATTAAGAGTGTTCTATGCTAGAGTATTAAAAAATGTCGTTACTCTAAAATTACCCATTTTAATGTTCCAAGAATTGATTTTTATTTTAATATCTAATGAACTGCTTGTATTATTGGTTAATTAATGACTGATGCATTAGTCATTTGAATTGTTCTAACTTGCAGCCTGTGCAGTGATGTGGCATATATACTGGGCACCATTGCAGAAAACGAGGTTGGCGCACAGCATTTGCTGACGACCGCACAAACGCAGCCACGGGAGTCTGGCAGCCTGCTGGGCAACCTGATCGCCATGCTAAAGTGGACGGATGATGAGGCGGTGATGAACACTGCAGGTACGCTCAGCACAATGGTAAGTCAAAGGTCAGGAAAGCGAAAGAGCTCATTGTTGAATTCAGGGAGGGGAAGGAGAGAAAACAAGCACCAGTCTACTTGGTGATACGGAGGGTCAATAGCTTTAAATTGTTTAGTATTAACATATCAAGCCCAGCATACGCATGCAATCAGAAGAAAAGTGTATCGGCATCTTTACTTTCTTAAAAGGTTAAATTTTGCATGTTATCAAAAACTCTAACAGACTTCTCCAGATGTACTTTTAAAGTATCCTGGTTGGTTGCATCATGGTCTGGCTACGGCCATTCAAATGTGCAGGAAAGTAAAAAAGATGCAAAGATTAGTGGACTCAGCCCAACATGTATCAGGTACATTCCTCTCCACCTTCGAAAGTACCTACATGACGCCTTGCCTCAAATAGGCAACACCATCAAAGATCTCCACCATCCAGGCAATGCTGTTGTTTCACAACTACCAGTGGGCAGGAAGTACAAAAGTTGTAGTTCCTCATCTCCACGTTCAGGAATAGCTTCTTCCCTTTAACTGTTTGGTTCTTGAAACAATCTGCACAGCTTTAATCACGTTCTCAGTATAGCAACAATGTGACCACTTTGCACATTTTGTCCTACAATGGGCACTTTTTTATTGGTGTAAATCTGTACTTGTGTAATTTTGCACATTTTATGTTTAACTAGAGTATGTTTTTCTTGTGAATGTTGTGTCTGCAGGGCTATGTGCCTGTGATTGCTACTGTGGATACATGTACTGGTGCATATATCAATAACCTTGACTTTGACATTTAGAGGGAGAGCTAGGGGAATTATGCATTGCCTTCTGATCAGTGTTTCCTCCTAGGTGAAGAAAATAAATGACCACACTGATACCTGTGAGATTTTGCTATAAACAAATTGGTTGCCGTATTTCTTATATTCCACCCAGTGACCAAACCTTGAAAGTAGGTTTTACAAATAAAGTGTTTTGAGACATCCCAGAGGGCATGTGAATGCATTACACACTTAGGGGCCACTTTATTAGGTATCTCCAGTACCTAATAAAGTGGCTATTGAATATATGTTCCTAGTCTTCTGCTCTCATCGACTTCAAAATTTGACATGTTGTACATTCAGAGATGTTCTTCTGCACACCACTGTTGTAGCATATGGTTATTTGAGTTACTGTCACCTTCCTGACAGCTTGAACCCATCTAGCCATTCTCCTTTGACTTCTCTCATTAACAAGGCATTTTTACCCACAGAACTACTACTAACTGGATGCTTTTTTGTTTCTCATACCATTCTCTGTAAACTCTAGAGACTGTTGTGCATGAAAATCCCAAAAATTAGCAGTGTCTGAGATGTTCAAACTATCCAAGTCTGCTGCCAACAATTATTCCACGGTCAAATTGGATCATATTTCTTTCCCATTCTGATGTTTGGTCTGAATAACAACTGAACCTCTTGAACATGTCTGCATGTTTTTTATACATTGAGTTGCTGCCACATGATTGACTGATTATGTGGTTCGTCCATCGTTGACGTCGATGAAAACCTCAACGCCATGGTGATGGTGTCGAGACTAGCATTTGATTTGGATTTAAGTGAGGAAGAGTTGTGCAGTGTCAGCCTCACTCTCTCTTCCCAATTCTCATCTGGATCCAATGGCAAGACAGAAGTGGAGACGGCTGGAGGTGGGACTAGGCACAGTGGATGACTAGGACATCTTCTGTGTCTTGTCGTGCTCTACGCATTCCATGACACTTGGAGAGACCGCCTTCTTGACCGTTGGACCTTCCATTGGTCTCATCCGCTCAATCCGCCGGAGTCTGTCTTCACATGCTGGGATAGACAACTCCCTATCTCACCGAGGGTTTGAGACCCGTCAGCTACCCTCACCTGGTTTAGCCGGCTTGTCGAAGCCGTTGCCCGGGGTGTGGCCGCTGTCGCATGCAAACAGCTACGGGGAGCCACAGGTGAGTGCTGAGTGCCAGGTGGGGACCAAAGGTGGACTAACTGCCTTGAAAAGGACACAACATGCTCTCCCACCAGAGGTGCTACCCCTCCCTGACACCCCATACACCCCATATAATGACTGATTATATATTTGCATTAACAAACAGGTGTGCCATTGTACCTAATAGAGTGGCCATTGGGTGTATAAATGAAATTAGTTTTTTTTTGAGAATGTTTCCCAGATTGAGGGACTGAAAAATCTAAAGCTGAGGGGTCACTGTTAGGACATTAATGCCGATTCCAAATGAAATAATTTAATTAAAAACAGAACTGAGAAGATGTGGTTAAATGGTTGAAAGCCACTGTGATCAGCACATGATAAAGCAAGTGGAATCCTGCTGCTTATTTTGGGCCACCATCAGAACATTTAATGATCTGTTCCTCACCCAAAAGGTGCTCCAACTTTTGTCAATGGGTGTGTGTATCCAGGTACACGTACACAACCAGCTTGACATGATCTTTAATTAAAGAATCATTTGGTTAGCATCATCCAGTTCAGAAGAACATTTTTGAAAATGGACAGAATCATTGTGTGAGTCTCTGTTTGAGCTCATGTAGGATATTGCTGGCCCATCAGAAGAAGTTGTATCTGTCTTACAATCCTCTCAAATTCATTGATTATCCTGAGTACCTCATGTAGATCACCAAAAATCAATTTCAAAGCTTAACAGGATACAACGGAAGTCTTTGCTACCTTATATTGTACATAAATCCTTTTATTCCTGGAGTGATTGAGGAGAACCATAGCTTTACCCTTGCCCCAATATCAAATGTGCCTCTGTCAACCCATTCCCTTCACCAACATTTTTATCCTGAGGTGCTGCCACCAAAATCACCAGAACTCCGGTTCCTAATGTCGGAATATTGAAAATATTACTTTTATAGGAACCCAACGTTATACACCCCATAACAAAGTTTTAATTCCTTTATTAGGTCTTCTCCAGGTTGTGACAGGGCTGTGTTCCTGACATCTGTTCATAACCAGAACTGTTTGCAAATTGGAAATACACATTATTAGTTACACCTGTACACCTGCTCGTTAATGCAAATATCTAATCAGCCAATCACGTGGAAGCAACTCATTGTAGACGAGCATGCAGACATCGTCAAGAGGTTCAGTTGTGGTTCAGAACAAACGTCAGAATGGGGGAGAAATGTGATTAATGTAACTTTGACTGTGGAATGATTGTTGATGCTAGACAGGTGGGTTAGCTCTCTAAGATACTGGGGATTCCCTGAAATTTTCATGAACAACAGTCTCTGGAGTTAATAAAGAAGGGTGCAAGAAAAACCAGAAAACAAAAAACATCTAAGTATTGGCGGATCTGTGGGTGAAAACACCTCGTTAATGAAAGAGATCAGAGGAGAATGGCCATATTGGTTCAAACTTGACAGGAAGGTGTCAGTAACTCAAATAACCATGTGTTACATCAGAGATGTGCAGAAGAGCATCACTGAAATCATAATACATTGAACCATGAAGTGGATGCTTCACAACAACAGAAGACCACACTGGATTTCCACTCCTGTGTCTAATTAAGTAGCCATTGAGTGTATGTCCTCTTTGCAATAGACTTGTATAAAAAAACACAGGCCAAACAAGGTCAATGTGTAGTTAAATCAGAGCATTTAGCTCAACCATTATCACCCAGCAGAAGATGGCTGCCGCCCTACAACAGCTGGAAAATCTATGCCACCAGTCTTCCAAACGCTTGTTGGCATGTACAGGGCGTCGATAACTTAAGCGTTTGTAATCTGTGGTGGGCCCATAGGTATTAAGTGTTGCAAAAAGATAAGTGTGGAAGTAAGGTATTGCTGATACAAGGTATTCTTTTGCTTCAGGCTGAGACCGTTGAAGGACGAAGGTGGTTACTGAATGACACCTGCATTGAGGAGATGGTGAGCAATGTGACAGCTCTGCTGGACAGTGTAAACGACTGGACAGCCAGCAACGCAGCTCTAGTACTGGCGAGGATCACAATCTGTGAATCTGGCTGCAGCAAGCTCCTGGAGCACCCCCATTGCAGGCACACACTCAGCAAGCTGATGGTGTCTCTGGGTGTTGATGAGGCAGGTAAGCAGTTGTATTTTGCACCATAAGGCTGAAATGAGGAGTAATTTCTTCACATAGAGGATGAGAAATTCTAGGAGTTCTCTAACCCCCAATGACTATGGAAACTCAGTCATTGAGTTTGTTTAAAAAAAAAAGTTGATAGATTACTCGTTGTTAGAGGATTCAAGGGATGCGGAGTTTCTGCAGCAAAGTGTCACTGAGGTGGAAGGTCAAGCATGATGCTGTCGAATGGTGGACTAATAAGGAAGGACAACATGGCCAGCTCCTGCTCCTCGTTCTTATTTTTATATTCTGTTTTCTGCCATTCAATATATTAAAGTGGAGGGACATGAACTCTTGATGAGTAGTGGTGAAATGTTGTGGACAGCAGGACAGTCAGTGAAACCGAGGCTAAAATGAGATTAGCCAAGAGCTTCCATTATATACTATCAATCTCTCTTTCTTTCAGTCCAGGTGAATGGTCTTGACCCAAAACGTTGACTGACCATTTCTGTTCATAGATGCTGCCTGACCTTCTGAGTTCCTCAAGTTTTTTTTGTGTGTTGCCTGGGATTAGCATTAAGATTATTGTTTATTGGAGTAAACTTGTGCAAGTAATAATAAAATTAAACATAAGGGTTTAGAAGTTGACTAAATGACTATTGTTCTTAAGTGTAGATTAATTGTCTGCAATAGACAGCTCCTCCTACAGAGATTTAGGCAACCGTGATCCTGGACGTGGGAGAGCTTTGCATTAGGTCTGAAGATTGGCTCTGCTCCTGCAGGAAGATTGATGGAGCTCTTGCAACATTGTTGAAAGAAAGATTGATAAGAGTGTTGGGGTCTTGTCTAACATCACCAGTGTTGATGGAAATCATGCAGCAAGCAGAATATGAAGTCTGATGATCTGTCAGTAAGATGTTTGTTGCTACTTGAGGCATCAGGGCCTTGCAGTGTAACCAGTATTGCTTCCCATGCTCAGTTTCAAGGCTGATGACGTCCTATGATCACCCTCTATCTTCCAATTCTGATTGCTTCACATTCATATGTGGGTTACAACTCAGGGGACAACAAGGGCCTAACATTAGGCATGAGCTAAGATTATTTGAAGCTCTGATTACAACACCTTTTAATTAGATCCCAATTTCTAGCTCACTCCCACTTAATTTTCAGTGCAGTGATAGATAAGGAACTGAACGACAGGATTCTGTCACCCATTCTTTATACTTGGCTACCGGCCAAGTAACATGTTGGCTTTATTAGTTGTTGCTAATAATTTAGTTATGACAACCTTTAAGGACCAGGTTCTGGGCTGCTTGACTGCAATTTTACTCACCCTGGAATAGCAGAATAATAAGTTTTGGAGATAGGTTTTACGAAGATTCAAAGCACATTTATTATCAAAGAATGTATAAATTACACACCTTGAAATTTGTCTGCTCCCATGTAGCCACAAAGCAGGAAACCCAAATAACCCAATTTTTAAAAAAAGACCCAAACTACTGCACAGGGAGAGAGAGAAAGAAAGAGAGAGAGAGAGAGAGAGAGACTCATATCATGCAAACAATAGAAAGAAGCCATTAGCATCCTGAACCAGATTAGGCCCAAGATCCAGTCCTGCAGTAAGCCCAAGCCTCGATCCCCAGTGGATCACGCTGGCGGGGCAGAAATGTACGGTTGTATCAGTTCACGGTGTTGCAGAGAAAGGACTACACATTCGGGGGAGAGCGAGCAAACTCAGCCCAATCTTCGCCTCCAAACCTGACACTTGAGCTTCTGGTATTTCTGGGCACCGAGAATTGTCCAAGCACCAAGGAGTGCCACGCTCCAGGATTCAAATCCAGGCGAGGTGACACACTTGGGCTGCCCAGCGCGAGGTCGTTCTCAATCTCACCAAATTGGCTCAACGCTTGGAGTGATCCAACATTGCACCTGAGTATCAAAACTCTTCTGTATTCACTCCTCTCTAAGTCGCTCACTGCATATCCGGTAGTGATATGAACCCTGTCTGCAAACCTGCCTTGCAAAGCTTCAGAATGGCTCATCCCCTGAACTAGCCTCGCTTCCGCCTGCCTCCTCACCCTGTGGTGATAGTCCACCATAATTTGCTTCAGAAATGATGTTATAAGTAATGATTTTAGTCAAAGCACTTGCCTTATGAGTTACCAGGAAGCTGTCACATATCTTCCGCAGCGCCATCTTAAACTAGAAACTTTACTCACTTTGTGCAAGTAGAGGTCCTTCAGTAATGGGAAGAATTAGCTATAGAATTTGTTTGGTTGTATTGCTTCAAAATGGACAATTTAAATTTAATTGTCCTTACCTACCATTCGTCTCCACGTCGATTTTATACAAGTTTAAAGGGAGTAATTTTACATTCTGAAGTTTAACCAAGTGTTCTTAGAAAATAAAGGTCTAATGTAAATGGTAAAATGTCTGCAGTGGATTTGAAGAACTTTTTTTTCTATTAGACGGGACGAACTCATAGCTTGAGGTGAAAAGTCTTCACTCAGTAGTTGGTGTGAGTGTGCAATGAGCTGCCGGTGAAAGTGGTAGATGTGGGCTCAGTTGTGATATTGAAGAGTAGTTTGCATAGGTACATGGATGAAAGGTGCTTGGAGGTACACGGTCCAGGGATAGGTAGGTGGGACTAGGCAGGACATCAGGTCTGCTGTAGTACTCTATGAGGTGGTGTTGGTGGTATAAACTCTCACAACATTTAAGAAATATTTGAAATTGCACTTGAATTGCTAAAGCATAGAAGGCAACACTCCTAGTGCTGGTAAGTAGCCTGGACAAACTGGACTGAAGAGCTTGATTCTCTGCTTCTTTGATTCTATAACTTTCAAGAAGTTCAATTAGTCTGTCCAGAACAATGTAAGTTAATTGGCTGCCCATCCATCACCCTGAATATCCAATCCTTCCACCACCCGCAAATAGCAGGTTCTCAGGGGCGAGGAGCAGCTTGTAGTCTAATTGAGGATTTTTTACGGCTTATATATGGATGAATTGCTGTGTTGCAGACTGAGATCTAACAGAAGGCTTTGGATGGATTACACAGAGAATAGTTTATACCTTGGAGCATTACATGTTGGAAATGAGTTTCTAACCAGAATCTAAAGCAAAAATCAAACATTACATAACAATTGCTGAGAATTATAGAGTTAATGCTATCAGACAATGTAAGCAACTAGATTGCATTTGAAATTCTTTGAAGCTGCAACATGAAAACTGAGGTGCGATAAAACCTCAAATTGCCTTAGAGGAAATCTGTTTGTGGAAATTATGGGGACTCTGGCTCTGACAAACTTTAACCCAGGACATTTTTCTTCTGAATGAATAAAGCTCAGTTTACCCCAAGTGAAGTAGACACCATTCAAAGCAGTCTTAATGCCCTTCACAACTCTTTCCTTTCTAGAGAGAGGCCTCCAGAAGAAGAGGAAAAATGTCAAGTTCAAGTTTATTGTCATCCAACCCTACACATGTATTTTTGTTGATTCTCTCCGCGCCTTCTGGAGCATTGGGCAGCAACCTTGCTGTTTTTTTAACAGTTGTCTGTTTTTATGAGGCTGAATTGCTAGCTTGACGCTCAACCCAACATGGATAGGAAGCGTGCAACGATTCAGCCGGATGTGAACCCAGGCCCACTTGCCTCAAAGTCCAGTGCGGATGCCACTACCTCTCTGGCAGCCAAGCACACATGTACATGGCTCAGCAAAACATCGTCCCTCTGGGGCCAAGTTGCAAAGTACAGTACATACCGTCACACACAGCACGCATAGTTACGATCCAGCACATGCAGTCACAAAATATTATTAGCACAAGCTCATAAGTGGCATGGCCTGAAGATTGATGGAGCATGAGATGTTGTCCTGGAGCCACGTTTCTGTAAGAGCAAGTACTCAGCAGCTCCTCATCTTGTGCTGGGTCAGCCACAGATGAAGTCAATCCGGCTTGAATCATGCGGGGTTGGGTCTGGCCCCTGAAGACCGGCTGTCCCATTGATGCTGCTCTCTAGTGTTTGCTCCCTGGAAGACAATCTTCAGGCCATGCCACTTATGAGCTTGTGCTAATAATATTTTTCAATCTTATTGTAAATGTAAATAAATTCAAGAAGCTTGTAATTAGCCTTCAGTTACTTTGTAAATTGCTGAAATGTCTATCTGAGCTAGTTCCGTTGGCCTACATTTGGCCTGTAGCAAATTGTTTTCCAAAACCTTCACCCTCTGTGTTCCCCTTTACATCTTACCCCCCTTTACATTCAATCAATGCTCAGTTTTAGATTCCCCTACCCTTGAAAAAAGACTTTGACTATTTCTATTCCATTATCTGTAGTTAAGACTACTACATTCACAGAGATGGGTGTACCTGTGTCTCTGCTAGACATGAAGGCTAATTACAAGCTGCTTGAACGTACATTTACAATAAGATTCTTGTTTGAACCAATGTCTGCTATATTCACGTAACTGCAGAATACTTCTTAACATACCCTCCTTTTGGTCCCAGGACAGAAATCTGTCCCAGGAAGGCCAAACTTTAAGAAGGATCTGATTAAGCAGGGCAGCAAAAATTCCCTTCCCCAATTACTAACCTACGTGTACCTACATCTACACTACTTAACACCCCTAACTGGCTATCTACAAGACTGTGCAGACATGGCAACAGAACGTTTCAGAAATTTGATGACATTTTCTTTGCCCCTTCAATCTCTGATAGCTAAAACCACCAGTAATGGCTGTCAGTAGTTACTCTGTGGGTAGGGTCACAGCAAGGTAAAGTCGGTTCCGGTCCGCAGCCAACAGTTCACATTCCATGCCATGACACATCAGAATGATCTTGACAATCAGTCTTTATGATTGATCTGCAGGTGGGTTTGTGGGTGGTCTCTATTCAAGTAGCTGCAAGGACCTCGTCCCAGTGGCACCCCTTCCCGGACTGTCCTTTCGATTGCTAGCCCACCCACACTGAAAGGGCCCAGTTTATTTATGTTCACTCCCCATCTAGGTGGGGTAACTGCGTACCAACACTGATTTCTTCTCTCTTGTTCGGTCTGCCTTGCCATTGAAGTTTTGAAACTTGATTTCTCTGCCTTAACTCAGATCCCTTTACATCTATTTTCCCCAATATCTTTCTAATCTGATCTATGCAACTAATCAACTGCCTCCAAGAACCAGCCTTCATTACAAAATATAGTTACTGTTATACTTTAAACTTAATTCACAGTTCACTGACAATGCTCCTTCTTTGTCACCAAGGAATGCCCCTGCATACAAAAACAAAATTTAAAGCCGAGCTTCCACTTGGTGAAGCTACCTGGGAGGTGCAGTGATCTGAATGACGGAGCGACACCTTGTGGCTTGTTGTGGTGCACATACTGCATGGTTTCAGCTTGTGCATCAGAGTTGGTAGCCCAACTAGAACCCTTGCTGAGAAATTAAAGACCAAAGGAGACATTTTCAAAAGAAAGTCTGCTAACTTGTTGTGCTAATAAAAAATCATTTGTAGTGAAGTAAATAGTTGAACCACATCTTATTTCTCTGCTAGCTTAAGAAAGACTGACTTATGGAAATGCCTACAAATAATTGTGCTTCTAATTCTAAAGGTAGATGTATGTACACACCTTTATTCCTACAAATAACAGAACCAATTTCCTGTCTCCACTTTTAGTAGTTGTTTGTTCTTATAAGTCTCATGTGCTTTTGATGCCATTCATTATAGTATTGTGGAAATTCAGTTATTACATTGAGTACATTTGTGTAATTTTCGACTTGTGGACAAAATTAACTTGTAGATATCTGTAAAAACAGAACCTCTTTGTTAAATGGGGCAGCCTGCATTCAAGGTCTCTTTGAAGTTCCAAGAAGTATTTGATCAGCTTTGAGTGGGCCAAGTCATGTAATCATATCTTTATTAGTCTAAAACTAGTTGAAAATGCCCCAACACCATCTGTACTCTGCAGCCTACCCCACAAGAGTGCATCTACAGTTTCTTGTGTCTACTTTTGCAGCCTCTTCCTGTGTAATAAAGGTCACCATCTCTAAATGGAAAGAAATTCTATGAAATGTCTGTTCATTTAGTAACCAATCCAAGTTCCACAGAGAAAGTGGGGGTAGAAGGGTGGGTTGGCAAGTTTGAAGACGACACAAAGGTCGGTGGTGTTGTAGGTAGTGCAGTGGATTGTCAAAGATTGCAGAGAGACATTGATAGAATGCAGAAGTGGGCTGAGAAGTGGCAGATGGAGTTCAACCCGGAGAAGTGTAAGGTGGTATACTTTAGAAGGACAAACTCCAAGGCAGAGTACAAAGTAAATGGCAGGATACTTGGTAGTGTGGAGGAGCAGAGGGATCTGGGGGTACATGTCCACAGATCACTGAAAGTTGCCTCACAGGTAGATAGGGTAGTTAAGAAAGCTTATGGGATGTTAGCTTTCATAAGTCGAGGGACAGAGTTTAAGAGTCGCGATGTAATGATGCAGCTCTATAAAACTCTGGTTAGGCCACACTTGGAGTACTGTGTCCAGTTCTGGTCGCCTCACTATAGGAAGGATGTGGAAGCATTGGAAAGGGTACAGAGGAGACTTACCAGGATGCTGCCTGGTTTAGAGAGTATGGATTATGCTCAGAGATTAAGGGAGCTAGGGCTTTACTCTTTGGAGAGCAGGAGGATGAGAGGAGACATGATAGAGGTGTACAAGATATTAAGAGGAATAGATAGAGTGGATAGCCAGCACCTTTTCCCCAGGGCACTACTGCTCAATACAAGAGGACATGGCTTTAAGATAAGGGGTGGGAAGTTCAAGGGGGATATTAGAGGAAGGTTTTTTACTCAGAGAGTGGTTGGTGCGTAGAATGCACTGCCTGAGTCAGTGGTAGAGGCAGATACACTAGTGAAGTTTAAGAGACTACTAGACAGGTATATGAAGGAATTTAAGTTGGGGGGTTATATGGAGTCAGGGTTTGAGGGTCAGCACAACGTTGTGGGCTGAAGGACCTGTAATGTGCTGTACTATTCTATGTTCTATGTAAAGTCTCAATGCTGCGGCACTACCTTTCTGGACCATGCAAGCACCTGGCACTTTAGTTAAGGTGATACCTTTCTCTTGTGATGCATTATTGGGGTTGGTGTGTGGAGTCTAAAGGAATACAACAAACTCATTACTGTGGTGCAAATTCGCCGTCATAAGAAGGAAATAGGAGCAGGATTGGGTCACCAGGCTTTTCAAGCTTGTTCTGCCATTCAATGTGATCATGCTACTTTGCCCCAGGCCTCCTCTCTTCTGTACGATGGTATGGAGCACAACATTCGTAAATCTTCCTTTAGAGAATCTCTGAAGCAGCTTGTGTGCTACATAACAGAAGATACGTAACATGAAATTTAGCAGGCATGAAATTGGGTTCCCACTTTTTCAATAGCTAGGGCATTCCTCACGACCACTGTATTAAGTCACTTTTTTATAAAAGAGTAAGAACTTCAAGTTCAAAGTAAGTTTATTATCAAAGTACATATGTCACCATATACAACCCTGAGATTCATTTAATTTAATAACCATAATAGAATCAATGAAAGACCCACCTAATAGGGCAGACAGCCAGTGTACAAAAAACAAACTGTGCCAATAAAAAATAAGAAATAGTAATAATAAACAATAAATATTGAGAATATGAGATGAAGAGTCTGTGAAAGTGAGTTCATACTGTAGGTTGTGGGAATAGTTCAGTGATGGGGCAAGTGAAGTTAAGAGGTCATCCCCTCTGGTGCAAGAGACTGATGGCTCCTGAATCTGGTGGGATGAGTCGGGAGACTCCTGTACCTTCTTTCTGATAGCAACATTGAGAAGAGAGCATGACCTGGGTAGAGGGGGACCCTGATGATGGATGCTGCTTTCCTGTAACAACGCTCCATGTAGATGTGCTCAATAGTGGGAAGAGTTTACCCATGACGGACTGGGCCATACCAACTACTTTTTGTAGGATTTTCCATTCAAGGGAATTGGTGTATCCATACCAGGCTGTTATGTAGCCAGTCAATATACTCTCCACTACACACCTATAGAAGTTTTTTTAAAGTTTTAGATACCATGCTGAATCTATGCAAGCAGAGGTAGAGGTCCTCTGAAATGATAACACCAAGGAATTTAAAGTTGCTGATGCTTTCCACCTCTGATCCCTGGATGAGAATTGGCTCATGGACCTCATGTTTCCTCCTCCTGAAGTCAATAATCAGCTGTTTGATCTTGCTGACATTAGGAAGTTGTTATTGTGGCGCCTCTCAGCCAGATTTTCAATCTCTCTCCCTTATGCTGATCTGTCACCACCTTTGAATTGGCCAATGACAGTGGCATCATCAGCAAACTTAAATATGGCTTTGGGCTGTGCTTAGTGACACAGTCATTCCTTAAAAGTGAGTAGAGCAGGGGATAAGCACATAGACTTGTGCCGATGGAGATTATGGAGAGAGATGTTGTGGTCAGAACTGACAGGCGTCTACAAGTGAGGAAATCAAGGTCCAAATGCACTAGGAGGCATTGAGGCCAAAGTCATGAAGGTCATTGATTAGTTTTGAGGGGATGATAGCATTGGATGCTGAGCAGTAATCAATAAAGAGTATCCTGATGTTCTGGTAGGCAAAATGGAACAGATCCAAGTCAATTCTCAGGCAGGAATTGATAAATTTCATCACCAACCTCAAAACACTTCACTGTGGGTGTAAGCGCTACTGGACAATAGTCATTGAGGGAGGTTACCGTGTTGTCTTAGGTGCCAGTGTAATTGAACCCTGCTTGACGCAGGTGGGTACCTCAAGCTGGCAATATGAGAGGTTAAAGATCTCAGTGAACACTCCCACCATTTCTCAACATAGGTCTTTAGTACTTGGCCACATTCTTCTTAGGCACTGGTATAACTGAAGCCTGCGTGAAGCAGGTGGGTACCTCAAATTGCCAAAGCGAGAGGTTAAAGATGCAGGTGAACACTAGCCAGTTAATCAGCACAGGTCTTCAGTACCCAGCCAAGTACCCTATCTGGGCTGGATGCTTTCCAGGGGTTCACCGTCCTGAAGATGGCTCTCACCCTGGCCTCAGAGACTGAAGTCACAGGGTCACTGGGGGCTGTGGGAGGTCGTGATGGTTAGAGCAGGCATAGACGGCATGGAACTCATTTAGTAGCGAGAACCTATTGTCACCCATGTCGCTGGATTTAAGAGGTGATAGCTTGCAAGCCCTGCGACATTGTCGCATACGTAAATGGGAATCTGGTTACGTTATGATATGTAGGTTACAACCAAAGAAAAGATAGCTGGAGTCGCTTAGGACTTTCATGTAAGGGTGTTTATTCAGTGCATAAAAAAATCAAACTTACAAAAATTAGCAAAAATAGTGAAAAGAAGACCGTCGATATTTACAAAAAGATGTCTAACGGAAAACACAATAAATAGCTCCATACTATTTTTGTCTAGCATTGGAACTGCTGGCAGCTTTATCTCTCTCCTACCACTGAGAGCACAGAGCCCTGTTTTTAAAGCACCAGGACATTGCATTTTTAGTTACCCACAAAGTTAACTGAAGACTACACATGAATCAGAATATGATGCACTTCACAATGTAGTTACAAATAGCTACCTTAAATACAGTATAGAAACAATATATACATTTATACATCCCCATTTCTAAAGAAATTGAGTATTCCAGTGTGTATTGTGGGAAAAGCACGACAAAGTCTCCTCATGCATGTTAGCTTGGTTTACGACCCATTACAAGAATGTACCGGGGGAAGACTTTGAATTGCGCACGCTCAGCGCAGAAACAGCAGACTGACAAGGCAACGTGTGTGTGGGTGTGTGTAAAAGCGTATGTGTAAGGAGTATGTTTATTGAGCAGTCTCCATCACAGGTGAGCAGGAGACTAAGAAAGAAAGCGAATTGGGTTGATCGTCTATCTGGCACTTGGCTGGTAGACATAAAAGCCATTGTTCTCCAAGCAACAGGACGTGTTTACAGTATATGCTGATCACCAGATCCTCTTTTTCTTAAAGTGAAGCAAATTTGTAATCATTTGATCATTTCAAAATCAATCATGTTCAGGAGAAATTCAGAGACAGAGAGACCATTTAGCTAATGTTCAACAGAACATTAAGGAATAATAAGTTACTTTTGAATACTTTTCTTTGTCAGTTAGTTGTAATATTTTAAATGCAGATATTTATTTTGTCCTCCTTTTACAACTGTATATTACAATGTGTAACCACAAAAATTTTCCGCCTTCAGACCAGTTAGTGTAGGAAACAGTGCGTTCAGCTTGTCTATACATTTGGCTGAGATGTCATGATTGGTCTGAGAGGTAGTGAGGGGTGGATGTGTCAATAGATTATCTGTCATGGTGGATGGGATCATACAGGGTGTATGCAGAGTGCAGAGTTCAAATGACTTAGCAATTGATTGCCAGTTTGTACAACATGTGTGCCTATTAAAGGGCCAGGAGTCGACGTGTATGTAAGCTGAAGAAATATTGTCTAAAGCGTCAAGGATATTGAGAAGATAGAGATTAAAAAATTCAATAAATACGAATCCACTGAGCTAATGAGATGGAGCTTTGTTTTTAAAAGCTTCTGTTCTCCCAACTCTTGACTCAGGTTTCTAACTAACCGTGGGCCCTGAATCCTGACCTCTTGATAGCTACACCATCCATCCCCACCACTATCCAGGGCACTGATCTGTGTCCAGCTTCAGTCCACAGCTTCGACCTCCTTTCAGTCCTTTATAGGTGAATTCCCTGCTCTCTCAAGCATCAATCCCTTAATGGCTGAAAGGAAAAATATCACCCCAAAGGTCCTGATCCAATAATTGATATCCTATCCATCAGGCAGGCCATCTTTCTCTGAGAAATGAGTCACCCACAATGAAGGTTAGGCTGTGGCCAGTACATCAGTGGGCAAACACCTTACCTTAAGCCCTATTCAGAACTTGAACCTCTGGACCTCTCTCTCTCTCTCTCTTCCCCCGCCCCCCCCCCCGCTCCACCACACCCCCAAACCTCCCAGTCTTGCCCCAATCCCAGAGAGTGGAATGAATAATGAAAATATTCTATCGTAGATCCATTGGCCCCTGAGCCTCTGAGCAGAAGGCCAATACCCAGAACTTTCCAGCTATAGTGACCCAGATAGAGGCCATTTGACCCATTGGGTCCATGGTGATTTCCTGGAGAGCAAATTTATCAGTCCTATTCCCCCTCTTTTGATTTTCCTGTTCTGCTGAATCTTATTCTTACCTGCATGTGTCTATCAGCTCTCCTTTGATTCTTTTTGCCATTAACCTAGACTGAGGTAATTTACAATAGCTAATTAATCCACCACTACAGGTGTCCCCCGCTTTTCGAACGTTCGCTTTACGAAATCTCACTGTTACGAAAGACCTACATTAGTACCCTGTTTTCACTTTCAGAAGGTGTTTTCACTGTTACGAAGAAAGGCAGTGCGCGAAAAAATCAGCCCGCGAAAAAAGGCAGCCCGCGCCCCTAGCAGCCGCTCTCCCCTGGATTCGGAACGGCATTGCTTTAACACGTTGCATTGAGCAGCCGTTAGCAAGATGAGTTCTAAGGTGTCAGAAAAGCCTGAAAGAGTAAGGGTGTTACACTTAGCGTAAAACTAGACATAATTAAGCGTTTTGATCGTGGTGAACAAAGCAAGGACAAAGTGAGTTTGGCTTGTGGAAGTTGACGAAGATGATGTTGAAGAGGTTTTGGCATCCCATGACCAAGAACTGATAGATGAAGAGCTGATGCAATTGGAAGAGGAAAGGATAACAATCAAAACCGAATGCAGAAAGTGAAGCATCTGCGTGAGATTTTCGCTGCAATGATAAAGTACGACTTTAATTTTGAAAGGGTACGTAGGTTTAGGGGATATTTGCAGGATGGTTTGAGTGCTTACAAACAACTGCATGATAGAAAAATGCGCGAGGCTCAACAGTCAAGCAAGCCTTCCACATCAGCCACAGCAGACGACGAACCTCGACCTTCGACATCAAGGCGGACAGTCATAGGAGAAGATGAGCTGCCTGCCCTGATCGATGATGAGATGACACCCCCGTGTCCCACCACCCCAACACCCGGGCCCCAGATAGATACTGTACCAATTCACGAAGAACGCAGTGGTAGCCGGGAGGCACACAGCACATCTTTAAGAAAAAAGCTGAAGTAAACATGCTAATTAATTAGGTGCCGCCTAGCACGTAATTGTCGGTCCAGATGCAATCGGCAATCGCCTCTGACCTGCGCCGACATTTACGTGCTGGGCAGCACCTAACTAATTAGCATGTTTATTTTGGCTTTTTTCTTAAAGATGTGTTGTGTGTCTCCCGGCTACCGCTGCGTTCTTCACGACAATGTATCGGGTCGGCAGCCCGGAGGGTGGGGGCCACTGCACCACCCAGCTTGTGAGGACTCAGTCTAACACACCATCATCAGTGTGCTCGGCACTGTTTTCCCAATTCCGGTAAGTGATACTACACTGTACATACATTATTTCTTCTTTATATAGGCTGTGTATTTTTACGTGTTATTTGGTAGATTTGGCAGCTTCATAGTTTAAAGGTTACTGGAGAACGCTTGCGCCGTGTTTTTGCCAACAGCGCTTGCATGAGATTTTCTGCCGAGAGCACTTGCGTGAGATTTTCGCTACAGAGATTTGTGCAGGCAATCGTTGTAGAGAAGTATTTCTACTTTATATAGGCTGTGTATTTATCATATCATTCCTGCTTTTACTATATGTTACTGTTATTTTAGGTTTTATGTGTTATTTGGCATGATTTGGTAGGTTATTTTTGGATCTGCGAACACTCACAAAATTTTCCCATATAAGTAAATGGTAATTGCTTCTTTGCTTTATGGCATTTCTGCTTACGAACTGTTTCATAGGAACGCTCTACCTTTGAATGGTGGGGGAAACCTGTATATCTTGAGAAACCAAAGCATCCTGGGAAAATCCACATTGTCATGTATAAAACTCTACATTGTCAGTGTCAGTGTCAGAGGTCAGGGTTGAACCCCGTGAAACACAATATTAAAGAATGTGCTGCTGTATCACCCCTGTTCATTGGTGCCCATGCAATGAACATATGGTGCTCCTGTAACAGCACGCTGCAGTTTCTAGGTTGTGATTTTTGATTCATCCTGTTGGTTATAACTCTTCTATTTTCTATCGCAGGATGTGGAATGAGTGCAGCTTTTGCTCTCGGGCGCCTCTGCAATTTTGACATTGGTTGCAAACAGGTACTAGACTTGGAAGAGGCTGCAGCTATGGTGAGTCAGTCTGTGGCTACATCTTACGATGATACCAACTGAAGTAGCTTCAGAAAGCACTGGCATTGCTCAGAAGAGAGAAATAGAGTCGATGTTTCTGGTTAAAGGCTTTTTAAGAGGAAGTATAGAGGCAGGGAAGAGGGTTGATTGAGATAGGAAAACCTCTGTTATAATGTAGAGGGAAAGATTAAATGGGAAATAGGATAATGGGAAAAGACAAAGAACCTTGCTTTTGTTTGAGATATATGTCATCATTTGAAATATTGATATGGTAATGAAGAACCTGCCACCAGACCTAGCCAGAACCTCTCAGGTCACTTGGACTGTTCCCTGTCTTTATTCCAAGTTCGTGGACCCAGTCACTGGTGCAGGGTTCTGCTCCTTGAACAGTCAGTTTATCACACCTTTCCAGTCTTGGCAAGGAAGAAGAGCAACTGTTCGAAGATAAACAAGATGAAAATGGAAATGTACTCCATTTGAGGTTAATAAAGAAACTGGAGGTGGCCCTGTTAAAGTGCATAATGTTCCCAGTGAATGCAAGCACATGTTTATATACACATATGAATTATTAGTTTGGAGTTGGACAAAAACTGCTATCTGCAAGTGAAATATCTAAACTTTACAAAGAGAGTACTGGCTGGGTGTTGCTTAACCAGCAGCAGTTTGAGAAGGGTGCTGGAAAAGAATCGCCGCCCGAAATGTCGACTATTTATTCATTTCCATAGATGCTGCCTGACCTGCTGAGTTCCTCTAGCATTTTGTATGTGTTGCTTTGGATTTCCAACATCTGCAGACTTTCTCATGTTAGGCACTCTGAGGAAGGTTGCTGCCCCTCTTTATCGTGTGTGTGGAATTGTGAGTAAGTGGGTCAGTAGCAAACAGGTCTGAGGAAACTGAGCAATGACGTGTAATACACATCAAAGGTGCTGGTGAACGCAGCAGGCCAGGCAGCATCTCTAGGAAGAGGTACAGTCGACGTTTCGGGCCGAGACCCTTCGTCAGGACGTGTAATGCCAGAAGTTGATTGTGTCATTTTAAAATTCATTTAATACAATGAAAATGAAGGAAGGCTGGGTTCAGTGTTTTTCTTCAGGTATTGAAGTCCATATTTTGTCAGCGTTTCTAGACTAACTGAACAAGTACTTGACCCTTCCCCCTTGTAGGAGGTCACTGTCTTGTCTAATTCCACAGACATACTAACCATTTGTGAACCCAGCTTTCCTCAGGATCATGTTGATGATGGGCAGAGACTTCTTGACGCAAGCCTGACTGAAGTCCCCAGGAATGATTTGAAAGGCATCAGGCTAGGCATTTTCTTGTTTGCATAATTACTGCTTGAACCTGTATTTCATTTCCTAATCTGAATGAATGGACATTCTGTTCTTGCAAGAAATCTGGTTATATAAGATTACTGGGGCAAATTTCACAGCAATATCTTGGGACCCTAGTAAGATTGGGTCCTTAATCATGTAGCGGTTTTCTTGCAATATATTGTCGGCCAGATCCTGTGAAGTCCAGTGAAGGAGTGCAGTGCAGTGTTAGTTGAGATGGCCTCTGTCACTGTTCATCTGGATTTACAGTGGGTCTGCTTTGGCTGGGTATAGTTGGATGCCTGTAGTTTGATCTACCTGTTTTGGCCAACTGTATTCAGCCCACCATTTCAACTCAGTGACCTTTCATCAGAACATGTATTTGTCTGTGAGGCCGTCGTCTACTTGGATCTCTCTCCCTTCACAGGTGCTGTCCGACCTGCTGAGTATTCTCAGCCTCAGCATGCTTCTGCATGCATTTTGAATTTTAAGAATCTGTGCAGTATTTTGGTTTTGAATCAGGCTTAATGTGGTTCGTTTTGACTGTATAACGTAGCAGGATAAGTCTTGGGTTTGGGAAGTACCTCTGATAGGTTGGACATTCACCCTGGCTGACGTCCACCGTGTCTCTGATCTGCAATATTGTCTTTGTTTAGATTACGGCACTGGAGGAGATGATGTCACACGGGGATACCGGAGCAAGCAAGAATGCCTGCTTTGCCCTGAGCTGCCTAGCTGCGGATAAGGATGGCCACGCCCGTGTCTTGCTGAGCCCTGCCTTCCCGCAAATACTGAACTCCTTGTGCGTTTTACTGGAGTCACAAGAGCAGGAGTCAGCCTGGTTCGCTGCCATGTGCGTAAATGCAAGCAGTGTGTGAGCCAGTTGTTCTTTGGAGATAATCATAGTTTTTCAGCAGGAAAACAGACCCTTCAGCCCATTAAGTCCATGCTGACCATTCAGCATCAATTTACACTAATCCCACTATGTTTTTCCTAGCATTCCTATCATCTGCCTCTGCATCCTCCTACACACCCACACAGTTTACAGCCACCAAATAACCTACCAGCCAGCGCACCTTTGGGATGTGGAGTTAACAGCATCAGCTATGGGAAGCACTTATATTCACAGGGAGGAGGTGCAAATTCCGCACAGGCAGCAGCCAAGGATTGAATTTTGGAGCTGAGGCACTGCTCTACCATATATGCCACCCGCTTGTCCCAATGAAAGCAAATGTGAGGAGATTGGGTTCTTCCTGTGGAGGTGATAGAGTATGTTAAATCCAAGGCAGGTTATCCATGTATAGGACACTTGGAGGTTGTTGATTCAGAAAAGCCAGTCAGGATGCTCTCAATTGTGCCCCTGTAGAAAGTCATTAGGATTTAGGATCTTTGCAAGATTGAAGAATTGAGGGTTATGGGAACGGAAGAGGTGTTCCTCTTAGCACAGAGCAGCCATGGTCATATTGAAAGGTGGAGCAGGCTGGTCGCCTATTCCTTCTCCTAGGGTCTTATGTTTTTGTGTCAGGGTGATGAATGTTATAGAGCAAAACAAACACTGAAACAGGCCCCTCACCCCAACTCATTCATGATGACCAAATAATATTGTCTACTCTTGCCACATTAGACAGCTCAGATCTGCCTTGTGCCACTGTCCAGTGAAAAGTCTAACCTGAATAGGGCTGAAGATGCTGCTCACATCTCATGTGAAAGCACCTCAAACATTGCTTGTCCGCCACACCTCTTCAGCTGCAGAGGAATTTCTATGTCTTGGCCTTGTATATTATTTAAAGTGATGCACCTCATATGCCACATAAAACAGCAGCAGATTTTATGTTAGTGGACATTGCAGGCAATTTTCTCATAGATTGTTATGATCAGGGAATGAAAATATGTGGGGTCTCGAGTAATTCTTTTTGTGCCCAAATAGAATAATATAAACATCATTTTAATTATTAGGTAACTAATTATCAACCTGGGTGACGAGGTGGAGATACATCTCAACCAAAGGAGGTGTAAGGCGCTCCTTCCCTCCACTAGCCTTCAGATCACCCTTAACCCTCCCCCAACCCATCAGGGTCACGTGAAACCCTGGGAGCAAGTGGTGGATGGTCATATGAACAGCTGGTGCATGTCACAAGTCCTGCATGTGCCACCACTGATGCCAGGCAGACAGTCTGTGCAGTATTGATAATGGCTTGGGTCACCAGTCTTGTAAAGATACTGCCGGGAAGAAGGTAATGGCAAACCAATTCTGTAGAAAAATTTGCCAAGAACAATCATGAGCATGGATAGAGTGATCCCCCACGTCATAAGACACAGCGCATAAGGATGATGATAAATCGGCAGCCCAAGTGAGTTGGAAATTTTGTTCCCTTTAATATATCTGCTAGCTGTCAGCTTTTGAAAAATTAGAGGCATAGATCTCCTCCGTTGATCTCCTTAGTGTGAGAACATATTCGGCAAACAATGAGGCAACAGGTCTTGAGGTTGGGCAAACCCCTCCATACCAGCCTCCTTCTTTGTGTTCTGTGCTGAAGTTGTAGATTCTGACTGGAGTCTCTATGATTAATTGTCTGCAGATTGCACTTAGCTTCCACCAGAATTATGGCAGCAGATGAAGACTGAACTCATCCACATTCGGGACTGATGATGTCAAGTCAAGTCAAGTCAAGTCAAATTTATTTATATAGCACATTTAAAAACAACCCATGTTGACCAAAGTGCGGTCCAATCCATAACAGGTAGCTAAAATCACAAATACAAGAAACACAGATATAAACAACAAGGCACACAGCTTATAGGCAGAAAATAAACAACACATGAGCCTAAGCTCCAGCCAAAAATCAGCCACATCAGGAAGATTCAAACGCTAGTAAATAAAGGGAAGTTTTGAACCTGGACTTAAAAGAGTCAATGGAGGGGGCAGATCTGATAGGGAGGGGAATGCTGTTCCACAGTCTAGGGGCTACAACAGCAAAGGCGCGGTCACCCCTGAACTTAAATTTAGATCGTGGGACAGCCAGGAGCCCCAAGTCAGCCGACCTGAGGGACCTGGAGGTAGAATAAGGGGTTAGAAGGTCTGCGATATAGGAGGGGGCCAGCCCATTTAGGGCTTTAAAAACAACCAGGAGAACCTTAAAGACATCTACTTCATAGACAAAGTATTGCAACTCATAAAGAAAACAAGTATTCTGTATTGATCCATTAGGTCCCCTCTGTATGTGACTGTTTGTGAGGGATGGTGTTTCTGTATTCGCAGGACGTTAAGAGTGTTGGGCAGCTATCCGAAAGGAGTTATCAATCTGAGAGAGCATCCAAAAATCTCAACCCTGTTAAAGGTAGGTAAAGATTATACAGTAATCAAGAGTGAGAAAATGAAAGCTTCCAGTGACATTGTTAAGCATCAAATGTTACTTGAATTTGTGCTACGCACTAATTTGGAAGAATTTCCAGCTCCAGTAATGGCATCATGAGCTCATTCAGTGAATTCAGAGCCTGTTAGTTGCAGGCCACAGCCTCAGTTCAGCGCAGAGATGAGTAAACCTTACAGAGCAGATGGCTGAACCAGCCCATCCCTCACCTCTGGCCCCAACACCCCGACCTTTTCAATCTGGCCTGGCACTTAAGAGGTTTGGGAAAAAAAAGTACTGGAAACACAGGACAGGCTAGAAAGTATCTTTGGAGAGGGAATGAGTTAATGTTGATTACCTTGCATCAAGACTGAGTAAAGTTAGAAATCGAACACGTTTGATTGCGGAGGAGTAGGGTGGAGACAGCAAAAAGAATATCTCCCAGCATGAAGGGCAGGAGGGAATGGATAATCAAGTGGTGGTGCTGCTGGCTGAGAATAAGTGGTGAAGAGTTGCTAATCAGAGCTGATATGTCTGTAGGAGGTGTAAGTATAAAGAGATGAATCAAAACAGACAAGGAAGAAACAATGCTAGGACAGTGATAAGATGTAAACTGAAAAATAACGAAGGTGCTGAAAATGTGATGCTGAAATTCAGATCCTATGTGACCTGCTGAATATTTCAACCTTTCTCCATGTTTGTTCAGCTTTCCATTAGCTATGTTTATTTTGGATTTGGATTTTGAAATTTCAGGTTTTGTCTTGTAGTTTGTGCAGAGTTGGTTGATCCAGTTTCTTCTTTGTGTTTGAATTAGAGAAGAGGAACTCATGTCCAGCCTTGGGTTGTGAGAATGAGTTTAGGACTATGTTTTTGTGGAGTTTATGGGAAGTTTAGTACCTTGCTGAATCTTAAGGTACAAAAAATAGTTAAAGGTTCTGTAACAGGCCCTTACACATCTCTGTGTGGAGTCACACCCATAATCAATGGTTTGGTAGTGTAAGAAAGGTAGCAAGAAAGAAGTCTAAACAATTACAAGCCCTCTTGCAGATTTGTACTGACGAATGGGTGGAAAATCTGCCTCTTTCCTATGAATCTAATTGCTTGTCTGGTATCCCTCATGAAGAGCAATCAACTTCCTCCTCCTGCAGACTTCAATGACAATAGCAAGTCCATTAGCAACTGTACAATAAAGCAGCAAACTGTGGAATTATGTCTCCAGTCTTTCTTCTTTGAGATAAACCTATTTCTTCAGCCTGTCTTAATGTTTCCTGTGACTCTAAGTTATGTCTGAATAATATTTTTTGAAGTGCATTGGGATGCTTTTCTCTATTAAAGCTGCTGTATTAATACTTAATTTCTTAGTTATGTGTTTATTTTCACATTGTTATACTTCCTTCATTTATGAGCGCCAGTATTGAACTACATGTGTGTATGTTCTTGAATTCCATTCAAGAAACCATGTGAATCACATTATACAGCTTCCTCTATCTTGTCTGATAGAACCATCAGGACCACTTATATTTGTACTTACAGTGATGGAGAAGGATGTTACATGGCCCAACTTGTCTATGTCAGCTCCCTAGAGGAGCAATCTCATTACCCCACCTCTCCTTACCTCCCTGTACTGCTACATCTTATTCTCTCTCACATATGCCAATCTACCTGTGAGTCATTGAAATGTTGAAAGAAAATGGAGGACCCATAGGAGACCCACATGGTCATTGAGAGAACGAGTAGACTCCACACAGATAGGTCCTTGAAGCTATGAGGCCACAGCACTATTGCATCACTGTGTCTTTGGGATATGCTGGGAGTAGGGTATGGGATTTGGGAAAGAGGAATAGGATATATTAGTGCAGACTGTAGGGGAGGGGTTGTTGGAAGTGGCTATAGGATTTGTTCGAGTTGGCTGTGCAGGGTGTTGAAGCAGGTTATTAGCTGTGAGCTGTGGTTATGTGTTAGAGTTGATATTAGCATGTGTTAGGATGCCCTTGATGTTTGGGAATGGGGAGTGGTTGTGCTTGTAGTCTCTAAGTATGTGTTAGACTGAGGTACTGTTGTGAGTTGAATGGACTGTTGACACAATGGAGTGGCCAATGATTGTTTTGGTTATGTGGATGGAGTTTGTAACAGTGCGTGGCTTGAGAGAGGCTTATGGACTGTGGTCCCTGTTAGTGTGTGGATGATAAGATGGACTCTTGACCTCACAGTCTATCTTGTTATGATCTTGCACTTTTTTGTGTATCTGCATTGGATTTTATCAATATCGTCTCCACTTTATTCTGCCTTGTTTAATCTTGTTCTACCTCAGTGCACTGTGTAATGATTTGATCTGCATGAATACAATGCAAGACAAGCTTTTCACTGTATCTTGGTATATGTGACAATGTTGAACCAACGCTAATACCAGTGACGGAGTGGACTGTGGGGTAGTTGGAATGTGTGGTGACTCTGTAACAGACTGTAGATGGGTGTTGGAGGAAGCCTGTAGAGGTATTGTGAAATCTAACCACATGGTTGGGAGGGGAGGCTTGTAGTGGGAGGTGATATATTGGCAGCGCCACTGTGGAGCTGAGATTATGCTTCTCAGATAAAATGTTAAATCAATGAAGGCAGACAAGGGTAGAATCAGAGGGTTTCCTTTACACAAACTCAGTAACTTTTCAGCATGCCTTTGTGTGGTTAGGGAGTAAGCTAAAACAGGTGTGCAATTATGCAGAGCTTAAGCACGACATGAATCAAAGGGGTGTACTGTATGTAGGTAGGAATAATCCAACCAGAAATACCATTAATGTTTGGTTTATTTCAAATGAACCGTACATCAAGGAGCAAAGTAATCTGCCCAGGGTTCTGAGTCCTGCTTTTAATTCTGCCCAAATTGAACAGACCATGGCCTGCTCTCCCACTGCTGGCAAGGATCTGCTGGAGGAAGTGGACTTCACCTTGAGAAAGCTGCAGCCTATCCCCAAGCCTTCACCTCCTCACGTAGACATTCTGAGTGTCAGTTCAATCCAAATCAGTTGGAATAAGCTTGTCCTTGATAGCGGACTGGAGGTGATGTACAGGTAAGAACACACATGGTGGTTGACTAATGTATGATAATCATTAACCGTACCTCCAGCATTAGTTCCGGAACAATCCAAACATTGTGGAACATGGGAGATAGATGACCCATTTATTGTTTGTTTTGTAATTCAATCAAAAAAAAAATCCCAAAGGTATACATGTTGGTAAGTTAACTGGCCACAGTAAATTGCCCTTGGTGTGTAGGTGGGTGGTCAAATCCCAGGAGATGGGAATATTGGGAGAATAAAGTAGGGAATACTGTAAATGGGTGGTTGGTGTAGACTTGGTGGGGCAAAGGGCCTATTTCTGCACAATATGAACCTATGACTCTAAACTAGTTCTCATAATCCAAGCTGCTGAAGCTGAAGTATTATTACACTGCTTAACTTATCTTTAATAAGTGAGTCAGTATAGAACTGTAAAGCCCTACAATCCTTTGGGTGAAGGGGAAAAGACTTTTTTTTTGCTCTTTTGTGTGTGAGTTAAATATTTTAAATTGTACCTAATGAATTGATTTTAATTCTGACCACTAGTTTCCATGGCAACTCAGTGCTCAGTACTTATAATTGCCCTTAAAAGAAGTAAGCTACCACACAATCCTTGTCTAGAATCTTGAAATCAGTCAAATTTAGTCCCACAGAATCAGGATCAGGTTTAATATCACTGGCGTATGTCATGAAATGTGTTAACTTTGCTGAAACAGTACAATGCAATACATGATAACTATAGCAAAAAAGAACTATGAACATCTATTGGTATATTACCTTTAGATAAAAAGGAGCCAAGAGGACTTTAGATTAATCCCTATTGTGATTTTAGAACCTCTCAAAAGTGCTTTAAAGGCAATGCAAAACTAGTGATGATCCACTCTTATATATAGGATAGGCAGCATAACTTTGAAGAGCAGTAGGTGGTCAGGGGACCCTAATAAAGCTAAAAAAGAAAGTGGCAAGGGAGGGAGGTTCTGTAGCATGCTGCCTCAGGGAGCTTGCTGGAAGATTTTTGGCAGCAATGGACTCGTTGTTATGGAGATGGCTAAGCTTGTTTAAGAAGCCCTTCCCGAAGGTCTCATGAATTAACTGTTGCAAAATCTGTCTTTTCACCATCTTTATAAATATTGTAACTATGGAGAGTAATTCCAGTAAGGCGTGTTTTCACAATTATCTGCTCCAAATGCTAAAATGTTTTCTATTATTAATGGGGATTCTTAGTTGCAACTATCTTCCTTCCTGGGAACACCTGACAATTGGTATTAAGCATACAGATTGAGACAGCTCTTCTATTATAGTTTCCTGCATTTATTAATGCAGCTACAGAACTCTGCAGATCTGCCTAAAAATGCAGTGTTATTTCAGACATGTTAGCTTGTTATCGAACTATTTGCCTTGTGTAGGTCTTTAAAAATAAGACTCTTACCAGATTTCTCTGCAGCTTCGTGATCAGCAGACATGAAGATTTAAAAAATTTAAGTGTCTGCTGATCATTAAGCTGCAAAGAAGTTCATTGATGAGTTTGCGAAGATCATTGCTGATGAAAATCTAACACCAGAACAGATCTATAGTGCAGATTGTTTTTATGCTTCACATAAAACCTAAAAAATATTAAAAAGCAAATACAGTGTACTGTAAACTTTTAATTCAAACATGGCATCAGTGCACTTATAGGTAGATCTGCAGAGTTCCGTAGCTGCATTAATCAAGGCAGGAAACTTGAATAGATGAGACTGAGAGCCTGACATGGTTTGTTGTTGTTCAACAGCTGATTCAGGTATTCTTGCAATGCTGCTGTTCTGCTTTTGTTACCCTGCACACATTAGATTTTCATTATATTGTTGGTATGTAATAATTTTTACTGTTAAGTACAAATGTATAATGAACAAGTTTAAGACAAAGACTGCTTACTGGTAGCCCATAAATTCAGAGTTGGAAATGATGGAGATCCCAAGCTATCTCATTATATAGTACAAAATCTGAAACACCTCTGGCCTTAAGCATTTTGGATAAGGGGGCACTAAACCTGAATCTCCTTCAAAATCTACATGCTTACCAATATTGCCAAAAATTTAAGACTCACAGATATTACTGTTTCACGGACAAATAAAGAGCGAATGGAAATATGTGTCGTTCAACCATGTGCTTCAAATTGAATCAAAACTAATCCCTGACTAGTAACACCACCCTTTCTCTTTTAATCCCTCCTACTCTGTCGTGCCTAAAACATCAGAAGCCCAGAATATTGAACTCCCAGTCCTGCCCCTCCTGCAACTAAGTCTCACTTATGGTTACAAATATCATAATTCCAGGTGTTCATCCCTGCCCTGAGCTCATCTGCCTTTCCTACGATACTGTGCCTCTTGCATTGAAATATACACAGCTCAGGACACTAGTTGCTCCATACTCTACCTTTTGATTCCTGAGTTTGTCTGAGGTCTTAACAACAGCAGTTTCCACAACCTCTCCACTATTTGTTTTGCACTCCGGTTCCCATCCTCCTGCAACTCAAGTTTAAACCTCTTCCCTCTCCCCCCACCCCCCAGGTGCAGCACTAGTAAACACCCCTACTAGGATATTGGACCCCTTCCTGGTCAAATGCAAACTAACTTTTCTGTACAGGTCCCACCTTCCCTGGAAGAAAGCCCAATGATCCAAAAATCTGATGCCTGCCCTCCTACACCAACTCCTTCATCACATGTTAAATTATATAATCTGCCTAGCTCTGCCCTCACTAGCAAGTGGCATGGATAGCAAGCCTGGAGGCCCTGCTCGTTAACTTAGCACCTAACTTCCTGAGCTCACTTTGCAGAACCTCATCGCTCATCCTACCCATATTATTGGTGCCTACATGGACCACAACATCTGGCTGTTCATCCTCCCACTTAAGAATGCCAAGGACTCAATCCAAGATATCCCGGACTCTGGCACCGAAGGGGTAACAAACCATTCAGGAATCTCGTTCTCATCCACAAAACGTCCTTTTTATTCCCCTAACTAATGAATCCCCTATCACCAAAGCTCACCTCTTCTCTCCCCATCCCTTTTGAGATCTGACTGCTGTGACTTCCCTATGGTAGGTCATCCCTCTCAACAGCATTTAAAGTGGTATACATGTTGTAGACATGTCTGGTGACGTGGGTACTCTGCACTGCCTGTTAAACCCCTTTCCCCTTCCTGACTGTGACCCAGTTTCCTGTGTCCTGCACCTTGGGTGTAACTACTTCTCTGTACGTCCTATCTATCACCCTGTCAGCCTCCCGAATGATTCGGATTTCTTCTAGTTCCAACCAACTCCTTCACACAGTGCTAGAAGTTGCAGCCTGATGCACTTCCTGCAGGTGTAGTCTCTTTGCCTTCCTATATTCTGCAAGAGGATCATTCCACTATCCTGCTTGGTATCTCTACTGTTCTAACTGAGCAGATATAAAGAAGGAAAAGCAATAAACAGTGGGGGAGAAAATAAACTACCTTTTTTGCCTTCTGTCACTCAAGCCTCTTCTCACTGAAGCCTTGAAGAGCTAAAGCCTCAAAATCCCCACTCTAACTCTGTCTACTCCAACAATGGCCGCTCCTCATGTCTATCAATCCTGAATGCTGATTGGCTGCTGCTCAAAGCACCAAACTACTGTGAGTTGCTCCCTTTTCGACTTACTTAATGAAACTGAGTGAGGTACGTCTTCTTGGGCTTCCAATCTCTGATTTACCACTGCTGAAAGCACCAAACTGCCACGAGTCGTGTAGTCTTTTCTACTCAATTGGCGAACCAATGAATTACCTCGGAAGTGAGTAGTGCCCTCTCAATATGTTCGACATGCAGTAGTTCCTCAGAATCAAGAAAGGGAGAGAGTTTACTGAAGGAATTTAGTTTTGGGAGCGATTCCTCTTTGTGATGCACTGTACAACCTCTGCAGAAACCTGTTTTGAACAAGAAGAACGATTGCTTACAAATGTGCCAGCCACTGTAAAGTCTGTCTTTGGTTACTCTTGTAAAGGAATGGCAATATCTAAAAGCTGAGCAATTGCTCTGGTAAGTGACTCCCAGCTTTAAAATCACTCAAAAGTATCCATTACCAAGTTGGAGCAGTGATAAATAAGTGATGTGGGTCGACAGAAGAAGAAAGAAGAAGAAAGCCCTTAATTCCAAGTGGAGTCATCGGGACGCCATCATGACGGTATTTTTTTTTTAGCAGGCTTTCTTATTTTTACAAGGCTGAGTTGCTAGCTCGACGCTCAACCCAGCATGGATGGAAAGCGTGCAAGGGAGCCGGCTGGATTTGAACTCAGGCTCCTTCACTCTGAAGTCCGGCGCTGATGCCACTACGCCGCCAGCTGGCTAATATTGGTCGACACTTAAAGACATATTTCTACATCCACTTCAGGGTCGACTGAGCTGAAAAGTTACCTGCTGGCTATGTTACTGTTGAAGATCAGCAAGAAAAGCTGGGCCAGTTAACCATGAGGAGAGGGTGAGCTGATTACCTTGGAGTGCTCTTGTGATCAGCCAGGTTGAGATTGGTAGAAACATAATTCCATTAGCTGTTCTGAGTTGGCCACCTGATATGTTGGCTCCTATGAAGTACATAAATATAGAATCTCCTTGTTCCATTAAATATACAACTGAGCTGTTGGTAAAGTATTTGATATTGTTTAGCTTTGTGCCTAGCACTTTGATTATAATCTCAACTACTAGAACAGCAGCACCAAGTTCATGCCTTGGTGTGGTGAGATCAGATTTGGGAGCAAGCCAGCTTCACTATATCCGGCAGCATCTGTGACCTTCATGCAACAGGAGCAGCAGCTTTAGTTGATGCATCACACAGTAATGCAGCCTTCTTTCTTTTGGGCTGTGGATAGTGGAACACTGTTATGTATTCTCGGTTCTTGAAATTTTAGATCAGATTATGAGGACACTCAGTCCTCATTTATTGTCATTTAGAAATGCATGCATGCATTAAGAAATGATACAATGTTCCTCCAGAGTGATATCACAAAAAAATCAGGACAAACCAAAGACTAACACTGACAAGACCACATAATTATAACATATAGTTACAGCAGTGCAAAGCAATACCATAATTTGATAAAGAGCAGACCATGGGAACGGTAAAAAAAAGTCTCAAAGTTCCGATCGATTCCCGATAGTCCCCGATAGCAGGCGGCAGAAGGGAGAAACCCTCCCTGCCATAAACCTCCAGGCAGCAACAACTGTTGATGCACTGGAAGCACCTGACCACAGCCGACTCTGAGTCTGTCTGAAAACTTCGAGCCTCTGACCAACCCTCCAGCACCGAGCACCATCTCTGCCAAGCGCTTCGACCCTGCCCTGGCTGCCGAGCAACAAGCAAAGCCGAGAATTCGGGGCCTTCCCCTCTGGAGATTCTGGATCACACAGTAACAGCGGCATCTGGTTTCTCCAGATGTCCCTCTGTTCTCTCACGTCTGTCTCGATCAAATCAGGATTGTGCATGGCACCCTACTTGACAGATAACAGATATCATTCACCAGAGTGGCCGCGCAAGCTGCGTGGTGCCGCCATCTTCTCCTCTATGGTGCTGAAGGGCAGAACCACTGCTGCCACTGCTTATGTCTCTCTTCACGCAGTTGGGCACCCATCCACTAGTGTCCGAGGTCAACTCTCTTAACCTGAAGTGTGTCTGGATACTGACTAGAGCAGCAAATCCATGAGGGTCAAATAGGCTGTTGATAGTCGATAGCACACTACGACGTGTAAGGGGTCTTTCAGTATCAGTGACCTGGAAAGTAAGTATGTTTGTAACAATGTCCCATCCAAGGCCCAGAATACACTGCACAGGAGGGAGGTCCTGTCCAAGATCAAGAATCTGTAGATATTTGGCCATTTCTAGGGTGGGATATATTGCATGACCTCAGCACTGTTGGATGCAATCTTACGCAGTCTGAGATTAGAATACACCAACATGCCTTGTGCTGCCTTCAGCATGTTAACTGCTTCTTCTACATCAGACAATGATTTAAGACTCCCAGCAACATTGGAATATCTCTCTATGTTCCTCCATTCTTCAGTCCTGAATTCCTTCTCTTCATCGATAGGTGTCCTCTCAAGGCCTTTGATAGACACAGCTGGTGAGGGCCAGTTACCAAATACATGATTTCTCATGTGATGCTTCAGAAACACATTGTCCAGTGATGGTCATGAAACCACAGGAAACTGAGGTAATTGCGATGATCCCCTCTCACAAGGAAGCTGTGGAACATTTGTTCGATGTCTGCCATCACTACAACATACTCAGTTCTAAAGTGCATGAAGACCCCAGGCACACTTTTATTGACATCTGGACCCCTCAAGAGCACATTGTTCCGTAATACTCCTATGAACTGTGCACTTGAATCGTAGATAATTCGTATTTGTGCAGATTTCTGGGGGTGGTAAACTCCAAAGTTGTGAAATCAGCAACTTTCTTTGTTGGGATCTGGTGGAGGAGCTAGCTCAGTTTGATTGTTCCTAAAGAGTCGCTCCATGAACTCTGCATAATGATCTTGCATTTCTGGTTTCTTTCTCAATGTTCAAGTGAAGGACTTGAGTTGACTAAGCTCTCTGATGCTTGCTAGGAGTTGTTGTGGAGGCTGGAAAGGAAAGGGGGCTACCAAACCGTTTGACTCATCTTTGCTGAACTCTACATTCATAATTCAAAGGAAAACCTCATCTTCGATGGAAGGTGCCGGCTTATAATCATCTTCTGTGTGACAGAAGACCATCTTGCCTCTGTCTGGTTGAGCAGAGGTAAGTATATCAGGGTGCTTGGTTTGTTTTCCTGCAATCTTCTCTTTCATATAGATTCTACACTCACAGGGTCTGACATGACTTGGGCGCAGTTCTCCAAGACATTGGTCTTAAATGTGTTGACAGTGGGCTGATCACCCACTATGACCGATCACAGGTCCAATCATAGGGCATAAGGTGCATTGTGTTGACTATTGCACTGTTCATGTACCTTTGTGTATAGGTGGTGTCTCTGCCAACCAACAGGAGAATCTCAACAGAAGACTCACGTGGGGGAGGGGAGGCATCTTGTCAACTATGTCCTTATGTTATAAATGACCGTATCCAGCTTCGTGAGTTGGGGTTTTATCCCTGTTGTTGGGAATATGGTCACATTCAATGAGGGTGGGCAAGGGTAAGCAGATTCCCCTCCTATTGACTCTATCACAAATCCACTGGCTCTCCTTCCATCAACTTCTGATGTTCCAGAACATATCTTAAGGGTATATAGGGAAACAGAACTTTGAATACTGAAAATGTCAAAGAATGTTGATTTTGCTATTGGCACATTGCTCTGATCATCTAATATTATATATGCCTTTATTTTTTGCTCAGGATATCCTTTTGGGTATATGTTGACTGATTTTAGAGTAGGATTATTCTTAGAAACCTTTCCCACATGTCTCTTTGGATGAGGAAACAGCTACACATGATTGATTCTCAGCTGACTCGCCGTTGTGCTCTGCTGCAGATGTACTGGAACCAGTAACAGCCAAACGTGCCGGCCCTGAATGAAGTACTGATAAGTGCTGATCACAATTACACTCAATGCAGTGCATGCTAACTTTAAGGTCCTTTGCCTGGTATGTTGTTGAAGCACAACATCTGAAGCATATTGAGTGCTTCCTTAGAAAGTGTCTCCGGTCTGCAAGCAATTTTTTCTCTGAACCCACTGCATTTCTTTAAGGGGTGAGGTTTCTTTTGGACAGGGCTTTGTCGATTGGGTTTCAGAATGAAGTTTTTTACTTCAGTTTTGCTGACCATGCTTTTGCTGGATAGTTCTCTTTGAATGACATGCTGCTGACGGTTGAGAGCGCAAAACAAGGGTCCTTTTGCATTTCTGTGTGCAGCAGACAAATTCCACAAAGAATGAAAATGACAGATGGGGGGGGGGCATGATGCTTCACTTTATACTTGAACATTTCAGTTATCCATTGAACTTTTATGTTAGTTTCTCTAAAATAGGGCTTATTCCTCTTGCTGTGTCCAAGAAACTCATTCCAAGTAGGTCACCCTTGATTTTGTGGCTTGTAATCCCTACAATAGATCTGCAAGCTCCTGTAGCTTTTGTGGTTCTTCATGAGAGAGCTTTGGAAAATTATCAAGCCTGCTGAGGAGAGATTCTTCATTTGCTTCTGGAGAGCCATAGCATTTGTCCGGCTTCTACCACATCATTGCAAATCTGGAGCTGGATTATTAATGTGTACTGCCCTAACCCTTCTTGCATGTTGTAGTGACTCTCCATCAAGTCACTTACAGAGGTCTAGCTCTTGGCAAGGTTTGCGACTTGGCCCTTCAATGGCAGTACAGTGTGTGTCACAGATATTGAATGAAAAAAATCTCTTAAACCTAATAAGATCCTAGTTGATGTGTGAACAAGCAAGTTAATGTTGGCATTTAGTGGACTAGGTCAGTGGCACCTTTTAATTTGTTTCTAGTGAATTGTGTCCATTTCTGTGTGGTGGTGTTTGTATTCCAGAAAGCAGATCCTCCATTAAAGAAGTCAACAGCATCAATACAGAGATATGAAAATTAACAGATGGAGCACAGGAGGCAGGAAATTAACATATGGTATCTCTTTTTAATTCATCTGACCCAGTGAAGCTGAGGCTACTTGCAGTACCCCTGCTGGTGACTACCTCAGCAGAAGACAACTAACTCATCACCAGAAATAGACCTTGAGGATAATCTGACTAGGTGGATGTTATTGGGAGCATACAAACTGGTGAAGATAATTCCTCTAGAATACAATCTTACATTCTGATTTAATGTTAGAAGTTGAACATTATTTTATTGTTGTAAATTGTATTGATTTTGATTTGTTCTGCTGTGATTTCAGCTTGCTCGATGGAGAGAGGCTACTTTATAAAGGCTCAGATTGCAGTTTCATCCTAACAGATGTAAAAATGAGTAAAGAATATGCTTTTAAGCTGCATGTTTCAACTGAAGTCGATGATGGACTGTACAGTGACGTCACTATGACAACGGTGGAGGAGGCTGTACCAAGTCGCCCACTGGACTTTCGAGTGATTGGCTGCACTCCAACACAGTTGAAGTTGGCATGGTCTCCCCCAGCAGAGCCCAATGGTGTTATCAAGTGCTACGTGCTGTACAGAGGTGACATGGCGATTGAAACAACGTCAGAGCAGAGCTGTATAGTGAGTGGACTCACACCCTCCAAAACCTACGAGTTCCACGTGTGCGCCTGCACCAGCAAGAGAAAAGGCGAGAGGTCCTCTCTTTGCGCAAGCACCGCCGATCCTGGTGACCATGCACCTGGGAAACTGACCCTCAATGTCCTGGGGCGCAATGAGATGTTCATCACCTGGGACGTGCCAGAGGTGCCACTGGGACGCCTGTTCAATTTTGAACTCAGCATGAACGGGAAGGTGGTGTACCTGGGTGCTGACCGCTGCTTCACTGCCAGGCGCCTGACGGCGAACACAGAATACATCTGCACCGTCAGAGCCATCACTAGCGAGGGGAAGTGTGAGAGCAAGCCCGTAACAAAGAGGACAGCCAAGGACGAGTATATAAATACAAGCAGGTACATTCCATTTACCACACTTGGCAGTTAGAATATTCCCAAAAAGTGACAACACAGTAGCTCTCGAATGTAGCAAAAAAAAGGCAACTTAAAAAGCACTGAGTTATCTCCAGAAAAACTTATTTCCGCCTCTGTAATATCTCCCCAGACTTTATCATTCCATCTAAAACAGGGAATGCTAGAGATATCTAGCAAGTCCGGTAATGCCTGTTGGGAGAAACAGTTGGTCACTTTTCCCAGAATTTGTTTCGCAATTCACAGCTGCGGTTCGATTCCATGAGCAACTCCAGCATTTTTATTTTGCAGTCCCAGATCTACATTTACTTTTTTTCTCCAAGCTGACTTTCTCCTCTCAGTATATCTAAGAATATTCAGAACTCGGTTGTGTCCCAATTCTCTATTTTAGCTCCAAGTACTATTCTTTCAAAACCCTTTATGGCTTTATCACTTCCTCCCACTGTTAGCTCTGTCAGTCCTAAATGTGCTCTTTGAATTCTTGTCATGAATGTCAGTGATTATAATCACTATAGCTGCGGCTTGGTTGCTTGCTCCCTTCTCCTCTTTAAAATGTCTTAAAACCTACCTTAACTGCGATAGTATTCTTGTAGTTAATTTGGTATAAGATTTTCCGTTACACCCAGATGGAATTTTATCCCATCAAATCTACACCAGCTCACAGAATAATCCCATTCCTCCACTACTTTTCCATTTTACCTGTTTTTCCTACATCTCAATCAGCCACCAAACCCACCCCTCTCAAATTCTACTGCTCATCTTTTCACTGGGGGTAATTTAGCAAGGTCAATAAACCACCCACCCACCCAGAAGGAGGAGGAGTAGGTATCTGGTGGCTAATTTGGCAGGGAGTGAGAAACGTAGTTGTAGTGCAGTAGGTGGGGAGAAAAATGTTGAGGATAAATCAGTCGAATGGGCGGAGCAGACTGGGGCAGGTTACGGAGCATGAAAGGACTAGCAATTTCAGCTGTATTTACTTGAGTGCAGCTGCCTTGCGGGTCAGTCAGATGAATTGAGATCAGAATCAGGCTTAATATCACCGGCGTTTGCCATGAAATTTGTTGTCTTTGCCGCAGCAGTACAATGCAATAGAGTAAAAGAGAAAAAAAAACCTGAATTACAATAAGCACTGTATATATAAAATAGTTAAATAAATAGTGCAAAAATTTAAAAAAACTTGAAAGAAGTGAGGTAGTGTTCATGGGTTCAATGTCCATTCGGAAATAGGATGGCAGAGGGAGAAGAAGCTGTTCCTGAATCAGTGAGTGTTTGCCTTCAGGCTTCTGTACCTCCTTCCTAATGGTAACAATAGGAGCAAGGCATGATAGGGGTCCATAATGATGCATACTGCCTTTCTGATCACCACTCCTTGAAGATGTCCTGGATACTACGGAGGATAGTGCCCACAATGGAGCTAAGTTTACAATTCTCTGCAACCTATTTTGATCCTGTGCAGTAGCTCCCACAATCCAGATGGTGACACAGCCAATTTGAATGCTTTCCATGGCACATCTATATAAATTCGGGAGTGTGTTTGGTGACGTGGATCAACGCTTGGAATTATGACATTATTGCACGCACAAAAGAACTGGGAACTTAATGGTCTGGGATTTAGATGTTTCAGATGCTATGAATGGTAAATAAAAGAGCAGAGGGAGTTGTATGACTGATCTTGGAGAACACCGTGACAGTACTTAGAGAAAATCTCCTGGAGGGATCATCTCGGCATTATACCGGTAGGACTTAGGAAAAAGAGAGGGTTGATTGCTTTGCTGGGTGAAACTGCAAGCTTATCAATATTCAGAGGGAATTAGAGAAACAGACATGTAAGTAAATCTCAGAAAATTGTAAAAGCAGTAGGGTTGTGGGAGTGGGGGATTTAAGTTTTCCTGACTGGGATTAAGAGAGACAGAATTAGTTAGGTGTGTCCGAGAAAGTTTATCAGATGCATCACATGCCGATAGTCCTACTAGTGATAGAGCAGCAGTCTAACTTATCCTATGAAATGAAACTGGGCAGTTGTGAATGTTTCAGTGGGGGAACGTTGTGGGAATGATGGCCATAATTTTGCAAGTTTCAAGGTGTTTATGTAAAGTTCTAAGGTTATTCCTTGTATTAAGGTCTTGAATTGGGGATTTAAGGGTATTGAATTTTTCCTTTGATCAGGAAGAAAAAATTGTGTGGCAGGTATAAAAAAAGATGGCAATGGTTTATTATTGCCACATGTACTGAGCTACAATGAAAATCCTGTCTTGCATGCTGTTCATAACAATCAAATCATTACACAGTGCACTGTGCCAGTACATGGTAAAATAATAAAATGAAGAATAATGTGCAGCAACAGAAAACGTGCACTGCAGCTAGACAATACAGTGCAAGAACATAACGAGTTGGATTGTGAGGTCAAGGGTCCATCTTTCTGTTACCTACCTACGAGGCAAATAGAATCAAGTGAGTCTCTTGAGTTGTATAGAAAATGGTGAAGAGAAAAAAGAAATTAGGAGGGCAAAAGGGGGCTATGAAATATCCTTGGCTAGTAACAATACGGAGAATTCTAAGATATTCTACGTATATTTGGAGCAAAATGGTATCTGGGGAAAGAGTGAGTCCCCTCAGGAACCAATGGAGTATCTTGTGGATGCAGCCAGGTGATGTGGATGAGGATCCAAGAGAATACTTACCTGTATTCACCAAGGAGAAAGATATGAAAGATAATGAGTTCAGTAAGAAGTATATGATAATTTATTTATTTATTGAGATACCGCGCAGAATTAGGCCATTCCAGCCCTTTGAACCATGCTGCCCGCAACGCCAGATTTAACCCTAGCCTAATAAAGTGACAGTTTACAATGGCCAATTAATTTACCAACTGGTACATCTTGGGAATGTGGGAGGCACCCAGAGGAAACCCATATGGTCGTGGGGAGTACATACAAACTCGTGATAGACAGTGGCGGGAAATCTGTAGCATGTTGTTAATGTCTTTATTAAGAAGATATCATGTTCTAAGAATGTTAGAATGTTAGATATCATGGGATGCACGAGTGTTGACAAGTCTCCAGGGCTGGGTGACATCTGTCTCGTGTTGCTATGGGAACAGAGGAAGAGCGTGCTGGAGACCTGATGGATATTTCTGCATCTTTGTTAACCAAAGGTGTGGTGTCAGAAGGTTGGTAGGTATATTGGAGGAGAAAAAAAAACAGAACCAAGTTTGAGGAAAGAGACAGAAATTTCAGAGGGTTTGAGGAGAAAGTTTTTTTCATACAGAGAATGGATGATATTTGGAACTCACTGCCAAGGAGATTGGTGGAATCAGAAACAATTACTATGCTTAAGGTGAGCACTTAAATAGTTAAAACATAGAAAACCTACAGCACAATACAGGCCCTTTGGCCCACAAAGTTGTGCCCAACATGTCCCTACCTTAGAAATTACTAGGGTTACCCATAGCCTTCTATTTTTCTAAGCTCCATGTACCTATTAAAAAGTCTCTTAAAAAAAACCCTATCATATCTGCCTCCACCACTGTTGCCGGCAGCCCATTCCAAGCACTCACCACTCTCTGAGTAAAAAACTTACCCCTGACATCTCCTCTGTACCTACTCCCAAGCACCTTAAACCTGTGTCCTCTTGTGGCAGCTATTTCAGCCCTGGGAAAAAGCCTCTGACTATCCGTACAATCAATGCCATCATGGAAGTTAAAGCATGGAAGCTTTTGGACCTAATGCATTTTAGCATCGGCACGATGGACCAAGGGCTCAATTTCATGCTGTACACCTCTATAGACACATGGATCCATGACAAGTTTGCTCTTGACCCATGTGTTCTGAAAACTCAACAGCAAGGCCCTCTCATCACGAGGTTTATTCGGCGATAGGGCAAAATGCAAGTGTCACCCACAGAACAGGTAGAAATAATTATTTTGTTAAGCAATGTCAAACTTCTCATAAAGATCATGGATGCCCCTTGATATTCAAAATCATCATAAAACTATTAAAATATTAACCATACCATTTAAAAGTGAAGGCATCTACTAATATCCAAAATTTAAAAACAATAAAAAAATACACACTCAAATAAAATTAAATAACTCAATTAAGGTCTAGTGATCCACAGAATATAAGTACTGCTGATCCACAATTTTTTAAACAGAGAATTAAATGGTAATTAGCCCACTTTTCATGTTGTTAGTTAAGTGATTCATCATCATTGAATTTGTTGGTCACTTATTTGGGGAAGATAAGGAAGGGCAGCTAGAAAGAGGGGGAAAAAGAATATGCTAGGACTGTGATATTCAGAATACAGCAATTGCTGGAAATCTGAAATAAAAATGATTATTGGAAATCAGGTGATGAGGGAGAGGGAGTGAAATTTAAAGGCCCTCCCCAGATTAAAATCACCTGTACACATGGATGAGCTCCCATAAATATTATTAAATTCAAACAAGAACCTATCTTGAATAAATCTCTCCTCAGTAATTTCTCCACAGTAAACATAAACCATTGTCTGTCAAGAACTCAGGCTGCCACTTCCACTGTGAGAAGCTACTTAAGAAATTGACAAGGAATCATTTCCATTGATACTTCTGCAATGGTATTCTATTAAACAGTGTAACACACTGATACTTCAACCCCATCAAAATCAGCGACAAGAGAAGGACATCCTGTTTCTGTACTATTGTAACTAGACAAGAGGAGGCAATCAACAACTGTTTATGTTAACTGGCTCTCATCAACACTATTCATCCGAGGTGAGATTATTGCATTGAGTGATTTTGAATATTTTCCAACACATGGACAAAATTGACTTAAAGATGTCTGTAATATGCTCTCATACACTAAAGGCGAACTGTTTAACACTGATCTCCCAATCTACTTTGTCACGTTCCTTGCATTTTATTTCTTTAGTTGCACTACTCTTTCTCTGTTACTTTAACACTCCATCCTGGGTTCTGTTTCCCTCTGTTTTATTTCATTTATTGATACAGTGTGGAACAGCCCTTCTGGCCCAACAAGCAGCATTACCCAGCAACCCACCTATTTAACTTCAGCCTAGTCACAGGAACATTTCCAATGGTCAATTAATTAACCTACTAACCGGTATGTCTTTGAACTGTGAGAGGAAACCAGAGCACCAGAGGAATTGTGCACAAGTAAGAACTCGTGTCTCACAAATATCTGTACCACACAAATATATGTTTCTTCAAGACATAATTCAATAAATGCAGTTCCTAAGGATTTTGATGGAATGGGTTACTAAATGTGAAACTTTGAACACACAGCTACATTTTCACTTCCATTTCTTTCTGTATTGCTTTGTTTACAGATGTCTCTACTCTCCAGCCCGCAGAAGTCAATCAGTTGCTTCACCTTCAATCAGGGAAGGATCCAACTTATCTGAAGGACTCCGGAAGTCTAGAACCCAACCTGGAATTCATAAAGAACAGTTCCCTGGCAAAACACCCAAAGGTCACGACATTTCTAGTAAAGGGAGTCTGAAAGGAATTCATAAGCAGAACAGCACGGAAGTTCTTGCCAAAACTGTCATGCGACACAAGCCCCAATTTTAACACTTTTGTGAATAACTCCCAGGGGCTATGCAGATTTATTTTTTAATTGTGTAATTGTGTTGTTGTACATCAGAAGCAGATTGGTAATTTCAGTTCTTCGAAATGCTGTTGTAGCTTGTATATTTTATCTTTGTATACATACAGTGGAAGAGCAGGTTCCAGCTGCGGATGAAGAAGTGAGTCAGTTGGGAAGACACCACAATCTTAGATTAACAGCTGACTCTCCTGTTAGCTCTTCCAGTTTATAGGATTAATACAACACGTTGATGGACTCTCAGCTTTCAATAATGTCACTTCCCTTCTTATCTAACTACTTACCTAATGGAACGTCACAGCTGGAGGGACATTATAGTAAAAGTGTGTCTTGTGCAAAAAAAATAATGAGCTGGAGGTGGAAGGTTAGCATGGATTGATGGGAATATGGTGTTAAGATTACAATCCGATTCACCATGTTCTTACTAAATAACAGAGAAGGCTTGAGGGGCTGCTGCTGCTTTGCTCCTAATTTGTATGCGAGACCCTTGTTATTCAGCTTTGCCAAACGGGAACGGTCAATCTCAAACTCAGAGGAACAGGAGAAAGAAGGGTCATATAAGTGAGATTGTCTATAAAATTTAAAAGCATTAGATTAGCAGGGGCATGAGGAAGATTTACTCAAAAATAAAATGAAGGGAATCTGGAACTCCATATCTGAAATGCTGTTGGCAGCAGAAACCCTCACCACATTTAGTAAGTGCGCTGATGAACACTTGAAAAGCCATAACCCATGAGGCTACAGATTGAGAGCTTGGAACAGGAATTAGTCTAATCATTCTTCCTTGACCTGAAAACTGCCTTCCCTGCTGTATCTTTCTCTGATGTTATGAAATCTGTACCGAAGTAATCCCCTTTCATTGTCATGAAATCCATTGCCAGGTGTTTAGCATCTTTTGGAAAAATTAACCCAAATCAGTTGGAATATTCTCTGTCTACTTATTTTGTCACCTGCCCTGATTGGAGGGAGAAGTGTTGGTGAGATGTACTGATGGGGGTGAGGGAAGTGGGTTCAAAGTTCGAAGTACAGTTATTATCAAAGTAAGGGTGAGGTGCCTCCGTCGGTTTGAGTTGACTATACGAGGGGTGATTTTTAAGTTTGTGGCCTAAGGTAGGAGTCAATTTTAGAAAATCTAGCACATTTATTTTTTAACATCGTCCCCTCCTACAATTACACACTTAGTCCAGCGGTCATAGAGCATATTGGTCTTGGACCTCCAGTGTCCACAGCAGGGGTGATTGATAAGTTCATGGCCTAAGGTAGAAGGCGATAAGTTATACGGCTCTGGTTACATGCACATGCAGTTCAGCTCTTTGAGTGATTATGCAGGAAGTTTGAAGCTAATAACTCATCTCCTTCTACCTTAGGCCATGAACTTATCAATCACCCCGATGCGTTATTAACTTCAAACTTTCTGCATAATCACTTAAAGAGTGGAACTGCATGTGCATGTAACAAGAGATGTATAATTCATCTCTTTCTACCTTAGGCCATGAACTTATCACTCAACCCTGCTGTGGACACTTTCTGGAGGTCCAAGATCCGTATGCTCCACGGCCGCTGGACTAAGTAGGAGGGGACTATGTTGAAAAATAAGTGTGCTCGGTTTTCTAAAATTGACTCCTTCGACCTTAGGCCATGAACTTATCAATCACTCCTTGTAGATATTGTGTCCTAGCTGTCTCGATATGCAAGCCTGGGCAGTACGATCTGGAGAGCAAGCTGTTGCTCTTGTGGCAAGCCCTCCTCTCTCTGTGTATCTGATGAACCCAAAGGAACAGCAGGGATCAATACAGTTTGGCACCAGCAGAGTCACAGGAGTTGCCAGTCGGCATTGAACTCAGTGTAGGACTGTCTTAGGGACTCCAGCTACTCCCCATGAGTGGGTATAACCGCAAGGCAGCAGTGGGGTTTGAGATCAGAGTTTTTCTTCTCCTAGATTAGCTGCCAATGATGGTTGACAAACCTCATGTCTGAAGCGACTGGTTTCAAGGTGCCAGTAACCTGCCTTGACCCCTTCTCCTGTCAGTAGAATCATTTCCACCAGGCTTAGTAGCTAAGCCACATGTGAAGGCCAGGAGCTGGACTTGGTTGTCAGAGGCTATTTGAGACGCATGCCATTGGGAGCATTTAATAGATAGTGGGAGCTTGCCCCCAGTATCAACCCCAGGTATAACAACTTTAAGGAACTATTATCAAAGTATGTATAATATATACAACCTTGTGATTCACCTCCTTATAGGCAGCCACAAAACAAAAAAACCCAATAGAACCCATTGAAAAAAAGATGTAACCCAATGCACAGAAAAAAAATAAATTGTGCAAGCAATAAACGTAAGCAAATAACATTCAGAATTGACGTTCATGAAAGAGAGTCTGCAGCCACAAAGCCAGTCATCACCACAGACGATTCAGGATCCCATTAGTTGTAGGCCACAGCCTTGAGAACCTCATTAACTTCACTGAAGAGAATTTACTCAAAGGCACAAAGAACAAATAATCAATATGATGAACTGCATTCCCAAGAACATTTTGAAAAATTCTGCTTGATGGTTGGGTGGTTCTGCTGGCATAGTATAGTTTAGGTAAGTGTAAGATTGGAAATTTTTAAAATATTTTATAATATTTTATTGCTGTAATTTGGCAAAGGCAATACTTAGAAGTTTACATGGTCAGAAAGTTTTTGTTATAAATTAATATCTTCAATGCTTTTTTAACACTGTGGTTTAAGTGCTACATAAAGGACACAGCAGGACTGCCAGGGTTTAGTTACTGTCTTTGGCACTCCCTGTTCCCTGAATGACAAAGGGTCCTATTTTGCCAAACTTTTGGGATGAAACAGTGTTCCCATGGGATGGGAATGAAAATCAGAAGATTAAACCACAAAGGCACAGATTTCCTAGTGACTGACTCAGGATTTGGATTGTCCTAAAGTTGAAAATGTATTTCCTACCTATCTTATTAGTAGAGGATTGGTGATTGTGGAAGGAATGACAAAACACCAATTAAGAGTGTGATTAATTAGCAAACTGTCATGACGATATTAAGGTTCAAGCTTGTTTTAATTTTAATGTAAAAAGATTTCAGTAAGGTTTTTTGATATCCATGAATGACATTACCTTGATCGTATTGAGTTCCTCACATCATATGAGCTTTTTAATAAAGAAAATTTTGGAATACTTGCTGTCAGTATGCTTCTGTTAAAATAGGGGAAAGAATAACTGCCAGAGATTAATATTAGAAAAAACATACCTTGTTTCACTGTCCAGGATAACACAATCTGACAAAATGGTTCATTGGATATTACCTTCACGAGTTCTTTTAGGATTTCTCCTGCATGTAACTCCCTTTTCATTCAACCATCCATTGCTTAGTTGGTAACCAGCTTGTCTTTGTGTTGGTAGATTTGATACGGATCTACAATCTAATTATAATGAGCTATAAGTAGGGAGTTATCCAATAAAATGAGATATCCTTGGACAACCAAATTCGACTGGGTATCTTCCTTCATATATCTCAACCTACTGGGCACCTTTTTGTATAACATTGCATTAGACTTCTTTCATATTCTACTGCCCTCACAGTGCGTATGTACAAAGCAATGCAGTGAGTTAAACACCTCAAAAATCACCTGAGATGGAATCTTTCTTCAAGGATTTTAATGAGATATTACTTGTGAAACTGTAGAAAGTTAAGTAAAAAATACAGAATCACTGTGCGCCTGAATATACTAATTCTACGTGGCATCCGTTAGTCTCGCGAGACCATGGATCTGCGCCTGGAAAGTCTTGCTTCAGTCTGTGTTGGTAGAGCAGCATCTGTTGCGGCTCTAGAGGCCCACGCAGGAGTGACAGTCTTGGCTGCAGTGACTGCACTTGAAGGCGCTGTCCTCCGGTGTTGTCTTGGTTCTGCTTTTTCAGGCTGATGGTCAAGCTGAAGTCCTGGCAGGTTCTTGAGAAGCTGTCCATGATGTGTTGCAGTTGCTCTTCAGAGTGTGTTGCCAGTGCCGCATCGTCTGCAAACAACATGCCCCTGATGAGTACTTCACGAACCTTGGTTTTTACCCTCAGCTGGGACAGACTGAACAGCCTCCCGTCCGATCTGGTGTGGAGGTAGACACCATCAGTTGATGTTCCAAAGGTGTGCTTCAGCATGACTGTAAAGAAGATGCCGAACAGGATGGGGGCAAGCACACAGCCCTGCTTCACACTGCTGCAGATGTTGAAGGCCTTTGAAGAAGAGCCGTCGAACTGAACGACGCCCTTCATGTCTGTGTGGAATGACTGAACTATTCTGTGGAGCCTCGGGGGACAACAAATCCTGGCGAGGATTTTGAACAGGCTGTCTCTGCTCATGAAAGCATCATAGAATGGTTGTCTTTGCTCTCTGCATTTCTCTTGTAGCTGTGGAAGGGAGAAGAACATGTTGATTGTGAAGTGTTCTGACCTGAACCTGCGCTGAGACTTGGGATATACCCTTTCGGCTATTTTCTGCAGTCTGTTCAGGACCACGCGGGCGAAGACCTTCCCAGCGATGCTCAGCAAGGAGATTTCCCTGTAGTTGTTACAGTCGCTTTTGTCCCCTTTGTTCTTATATAGGGTGACAATGTTGCAGTCTCTCATGTCTTGCGGCACTGCACTCTCTGTCCAGCACTGGCACAGTAGTTCATGCAGGTGGTTTAGCAGGACACCCTTTGCACACTTGATGGCCTCTGGTGGAAGGCCATCCAATCCTGGTGCCTTCCCAGTGTGCAGGCTGTCGATGGCTTTACTCAGCTCTTCGGCAGTCGGCAATGCATCCAGTTCCTCCATGACAGGCAGGAATTCCACGGTGTCTGTCCGAGATGCTGTTTTCTCTGGAGAAGAGTTCAGAGTAATGCTCCACCCATCTCTCTATCTGCTTGCCTTTGTCTTTGATGGTCTCGCCTGTTATGATTTTCAGTGGTGCTACCTTGGTCTGGGTTGGACTGATGGCTTTCTTGATCGCCTCGTACACTCCACAGATGTTGCCGAGGGGATCAAGAATATACTAACACTGTTGAATATTCTCACAATCAATGTTAACCAAGGTAATGCAAAACACTCCATAACTATGGCACGTAAACAAGAGTAAACATGTGGCACAACAATATATTAATAACAATAAGCATAGTACTTCTTTCAAGATATCTACTAAATGTTTACCAATATTAACAAAACCTAAGACTCACAGTCATTGCTGTTTCAAGGGCAAATAAAGAGAGGATAGAGATACACATCAAAGTTGCTGGTGAACGCAGCAGGCCAGGCAGCATCTCTAGGAAGAGGTACAGTTGACGTTTCGGGCCGAGACCCTTCGTTAGGACTAACTGAAAGAAGAGCTAGTAAGAGATTTGAAAGTGGGAGGGGGAGGGGGAGATCCAAAATGATAGGAGAAGACAGGAGGGGGAGGGATGGAGCCAAGAGCTGGACAGGTGATTGGCAAAAGGGATATGAGAGGATCATGGGACAGGAGGCCTAGGGAGAAAGAAAAGGGGGAAGGGGAAAAAACCCAGAGGATGGGCAAGGGGTATAGTGAGAGGGACAGAGGGAGAAAAAAGAGAGAGAGAAAAAGAAATAAAGAATCTGTGTATATAAATAAGTAACAGATGGGGTATGAGGGGGAGGTGGGGCATTAGCTGAAGTTCGAGAAGTCAATGTTCATGCCATCAGGTTGGAGGCTACCCAGATGGAATATAAGGTGTTGTTCCTCCAACCTGAGTGTGGCTTCATCTTTACAGTAGAGGAGGCTGTGGATAGACATATCAGAATGGGAATGGGACGTGGAATTAAAATGTGTGGCCACTGGGAGATCCTGCTTTCTCTAGCGGACAGAGCGTAGGTGTTCAGCGAAATGATCTCCCAGTCTGCGTCGGGTCTTGCCAATATATAGAAGGCCACATCGGGAGCACTGGACGCAGTATATCACCCCAGCCAACTCACAGGTGAAGTGTCGCCTCACCTGGAAGGACTGTCTGGGGCCCTGAATGGTGGTAAGGGAGGAAGTGTAAGGGCATGTGCAGCACTTGTTCCACTTACAAGGATAAGTGCCAGGAGGGAGATCGGTGGGGAGGGATGGGGGGGACGAATGGACAAGTGAGTCATGTAGGGAGTGATCCCTGCGGAAAGCAGAGAAGGGGGGGAGGGAAAGATGCACTTAGTGGTGGGATCCAGTTGGAGGTGGTGGTAGAGATAAATTTCTTTCCACAGTGTGCTTCAAATAGAATCCAAATTAATCTGCGCAGGAAATTAAATAAAAACGTTAACATACGGCGAATCATGTTCACACAAAAAAACTGTGCCTCTAGAGGCCAACATGTGTGGCATCCATTAGGTGTCAAACTTAACTACTGAAACTAAAAGTCAAATGGTCACCTCATTAAGTCTTTGACGAAAGAAGGATACTCTCAGAGCCTCGTCTTGAAACAGTCTTACCACACAGTCTTTAATCAATCTCATGTCAAAAATACCGGCCTTGATGATGTTCCTGATGGAGATTAAGAAGAAATGCTGGGTTAGTTAACCCTGAGGAGGAGGTGAGCTGATTACCTTGGAGCCCTCTTGAGGCATAACCAGCGGGGTTGAGATCAGTAGGGACATAATTCCATTGGCTCTTCTGTGGAATTGCCAGATACGTTGGATCTTATTATGTACATAAATACAGAATGTCTTTATTTCAAAAATATATAACTGAGCATAACTTTTCTGTAAGTGAAGTGCTTGATATCATCTATTTCTCTGTTCATCTCTTTGATTTTCATCTCTGCCATCTCAACTGCTAGAACAGCAGCACCAAGTTCAAGCCTTGGTACGGTGAGATCAGGTTTGGGAGCAAGCTTTGACTTGCCCAGGATAAATCTAACTTCACTAAATCTAGCAGTGTCTGTGATATTCAGGTATGCAACAGCAGCAATAGCTTTAGTTGACAGATCAGAGAAGATCCAGACCTCTCTTTTGGGCAGGGGATAGCGGAATTGTGTACTGTAGGTTCTTGGAATTTTCAAGCCCTTATGATCCTAAAGGGAAGAATACCACTGCTGCCACTGCTCGTGTTTCGCGTCAAGGAATGGGACACCTATCCACAAGTGTCCTAGATCAACTCTCTTAACATGAGGTGTCTCTGAATACTGACAGCAGCAGCAAATCCCAGAGGGTCATATAGGTCACGTAGTCGATAGCACACCATGATGCATTAATTGTCTTTTGGTATCTGCGAACTGAAAGGTAAAGGTATCAGAAACGAGGTCTCATTCAAGGCTCAGAATACACCACAGAGGTAAGTACTGTCCAAGATCATGATTCTGTAGACCTTTGGCCAGATCTTCATATGAGAAACGTTGCATGACCTCAGCACTGTTGGGCACGATCTTATGCAGTCAGAGATTATCCTGCGCCAACTTGTCTTGTGCTGCCTTCAGCACGTTGACTGCTTCTTCTGCAGTAGAAAATGATTTAAAGCTATCATCAAAATAGAAATGCTTCTCTATGTACCTCCGTGTTTTAGTTCTGAATTCCTTCTCACCCTCGACAGCTGTCCTTGAAAGGCTATAAATTGCCACATCTGGTGAGGGATTGTTACCAATTACATGAACTCTCATGAGATACTACAGAACCTCATTGTCCAATAAGAGGTCATGAAACCACAAGGATTTGAAGTAGTTTTGATTGTCGTCTCTCACTAGGAAGCAGTGAAACACATATTCAATGTCTACCATCACTGCGACAGACTTAGTTCTGAAGTGGACCAGCACCCTGAGCAGTGTTAGTGAGATCTGGATCCACAAGAATACTTTGCTCAGTGATATGTCTTTGAACAGTGGAAGTAACTCAAAGACAATATATATTCGTGCTGATTTCTTTGGGGGGGGGGGTGGTAAAATTGGGCAAATAGCAGTTTTTCTTGTTGCAATCTGGTGGAACGGCTGCCTCAGCATGGTTGCTCCTGGAGAGTTTCTCCATGAACTCTGTATGATGATATTTCTGCTTTCCTTCTCAATGTACAATTGAGGGACATGAGTAGATTAAGGGCCTGCTCTCTGTTATTCTGTAGAAATTGTCATGAAGAGTGGAAAGGAAAGGGAGCTACCGAACTGTTTGACTCCTCTTTGCTCACCTCTTTGTTCACGATCAAAGGAAGGCCTCATCTTCAATGGAAGGTGCCAGTTTATAATCATCTTCTGAGCAACAATTCAGCTTGCCCTAATCTGGATGAACAGAGTTAAGTATATAAGGGCACTTGGTTTGCTTATCTTCTCTTTCATAGATATTCTACTTAATCTTCTCTTCCATACAGCATCTACATTCACAGGGATTGAAATGACTTGGGCACCCATTCTCCAGGACATTAGTCTTTAATGTTCTGACATTGGGCTGATGAGGACTTAACCCACTATAATCCAACCCACGTCACTGGAGAGACCCTTCAGGAAAAATCACGTTGAGCTAGTTCCTCCAAGGATCCCAACAAGGAAAACTGGTATTTGCCCAACTTTGGCATAAGGTGTATTGTGCTGACCATTGCGCTGTTCATATACCTTATGTGCATAGATGGTGTCTTTGCCAAGCAACAGTAGAATCCCAGTGGAAAAGTCATGGGGAATCATGTTAGCTATGTCCTTAAGATGTGAATGACCATGTGCTGCTTCAGAGTTGGAACTTCATCCCTGTTGTTGGGAATATGGTTGCACTCAGTGAGGGCTGGCAAAGGTAGGCAGACAATCCAATGTCTTTTCTTCCAGCAACTTCTGATGTTCCAGAACATGCCTTTAGTGTGTATACAGAAACAGAACTCTGAATACTGAATGTGTCAAAGAATGCTGATTTTTGCCAATGACACATTGCTTTAATCATCAAATATCAGATACGCCTTTATTTTTTGCTCAGGATGCCCTTTCGGGTAGATGTCGGCTATGCATATTTTAGAGCAGGAGTTGCCTTGGAAGCTTTTCCTGCATACCTCTGTGCAGGAGGAAGTAGCTACTTCTGACGGATGCTCAGCTGGTATACCATCATGCTCTGATGGGTGTGCTGGAACCAGCAGCAGCCCAGGGTGCGGGCCCTGAATGAAGTGCTGATGTGTGCTGGTCACCGTGGCTTTCAGTGCAGTGTATGATAGCTTTACAGACTTTTGCTTGGTGTGCTGTTGAAGCACATTGAATGCTCCTTCAGAAACTGTCTCCAATCTGCAAGTGTTTTTTTCTCTGAATCCTCTGCATTTCCTCAAGGGATGATGTTTCTTATGGACCGAGGTTCATGATAGAGTTTTCTACCTTATTTTGTTGACTGTGAAATGCCCTGGTTAAGATTTTTACTGCTATGCTGTAGGTATTTCATTTTAGCAGTTCTGTAAGAGCAGTCTGTTCTACGTTTAGCATGTTTGGGTTTGAGCTAAAGATAATTAACTATGTTGCTCAACTTAGGAATGTTGTATCACTCAATCAGGATGGTGGAATTAGAAGAAGGCTCGAGAGAACAGGGGGCAAAGAGGTTTTTTTGTTACAGACACTGGTTTGTGCTGAGGTCTTTTTGGTGGAAGCTGGGAGAAGCCAGGAGGGAAGATGACTGAGGATGCAGTCCCTGTTGCACAAGGTGCTTGATGCAGATGAATGGCTTCAGGGAAGAAGAGCCAATCCTCCCATGGGGGAGCCTGTTTCTTTGAGGTGGATTTTGAGCGACATTTGGAAATTGGGTGTGCTTTCACGCAGACTGCAAGTCCAGCGTGTGAGTTAAAGACAACTTCAAGGTAAGCTCCAACTTATGTACACATATGGACTAGGTTAACTGTAATGGGCTCTTTTAATTTTTTTCTTTTCTTTTTCTTACTAACTGTTTGATAAAGCTGACATTTGTATATATAATTCCTTTATAATTGTATTCAGTGTACGAGCAAACAACTAGGGCCATTTCGCATTTTTGTGTGGTGGCAGATGAATTCCACAAAGAATGAAAATGGTGGATAGGGGCATGGTTTATTTACACTTGAACCCTTCAGTAATCTACTGTTCTTGGATACTGTACATAGTTTCTCCACTATAGGGTTTATTCCTCTTGCTGTATCCAAGAAACTCAGTCTTGGTAGGTAACCTTCATTTTTTGCAGCTTGCAGTTCCAACAATAGATCTGCAAGCTCAAATTGCTTTTGCAGTTCTTTGTGTGAGAGCTTTGGAAAGTTATTGAGTCTGCTGAGGAGAGCCATAACATTTGTCCAGCCTCTGCCACAGCATTCATAAACCCATAGCTGGATTATTAATATAAATTTCTCTAACCATTCTTGCATGTTGCAGTGACTCCCCATCAAGCCACTTACAGAGAAGGTCTGGCTCTTCACTAGATTGGAGACTTAGTCCTTCCATGGCATTGCAAAAGGCATGACTTCCATGACAGATAAATGGAAGACTGGTTGTCAAATACCTCTGGTCCTGCTATGACTTGTTCTCGATGAGCCAGATACTGTACCAAATTTAATGCACCTGCGGCTCCTGAATGAGAGCATTGCGGTTTGCCAAATGTGTGTCCTGGGATGGATGAAAGTTCACTTTGTCCATGTTTGTGCAGATGGGATTGGCTTCTGTAGAAATTCTTAACTGAGGTATAGCTGTGTGGAACTACAAAATGGAGTGTTGTAGGTTTTTGCTGCTGTAGATCTCGACTATCAGCACCTGGACCGTGAAAGACATTTTGGTTGCGTAGTGTTATAAGCTTCTCCTCGTAGACCTGGAGCACGGTCTTTTATATTGCCAAAATGCATTTGGACATATTTTTTAGCAAGCTATATTGGCTGTTGTGATGACAAGGCATGACTGATTCTGGTTATAGACTCACCACTGTCTAGGTCATCTGCTGTTTCATACACTTTGCCTCTGCTGAGACAGCCGCAGCTTCATACTCTTCCCTGAGCATTGAAGTAGCCCTTAATGTAGCCTCTACATGTGCTTTCAACTATATATGTTTATATGTGCATTCTCTATGTGTATGTTATCTTTCTGCATTTTTATTTCAACTTCATGTTTAGCATAAGCCACTCTCATTCTTGCCACTTCAGCTCTGATGCAGTCTCATGCCGCAGCTATGCTGGTTGTGGGTTAATTCAAGTGGTGCAAAGATGCGTTGCAAAGATGAATCACATTCTGACCTGACTTCCAGGTCTCGTTGATGACGTTGCTCAGGTGAGAAGCTGACATTGTCATGTATGACATTCAGATGCATCTTCACCCGTGGGTGATGTCTTTGAAGACAAGTTAACTTTTCATTCTTCTGCCATCACAGCACATATATACAAAGCTATGCAGTGAGTTAAACACATTCTGAAAAACCACCTGAAATGGAAGCCTTCTTCAGGTCATTTAATGAGATCTTACTTTGAAACTGCAGCAAGTTAAGGAAAATATGTATTAACTTCACTGCAGAATCATTGCACACCTGAATGCACAAATACTATTGATTATTCTTGCAATTGGTGTTAACAAAGGTAATACACACATACACCACTCTATAACTATGCCATGTAAACAAGAGTAAACTTGTGGTGCAATGATAACTTAATGATGATAAACGATAAACATTGTACTTCCTTTGAAATATGTCTACCAATATTAATAAAACATAAGACTCAGAGAGTCACAGGCATTACTGTTTCAAGGGCAAATAAAGAGAGGATGGAAATGGAAGAAACACACATAAAATGCTGGAGGAATTCTGCAGGTCAGGCAGTATCTATGGAAAAGAGTACAGTCGATGTTTCGGGCCGAGACCCTTCATCAGGACTCAGCCTGCTCCCTGGCCTGCTGAGTTCCTTCAGCATTTTGTGTGTGTTGCTTGGATTTTCAGCATCTGCAGATTTTCTCTTGTTTGTGAGAGGATGGAGACAGATGCCTTTCCACTGTGTGCTTCAAATTGAATCCAAATTAACCTGTCCAAGTAATATAAAAAAACATTTTTCCATTTACAGTGGGTGTCTCCTTGCTTGTAGCTCTTTCTGTTGGACATCACTTCCAAATATTTCATTACAATGGATGCTCTCCTGCACAGTCCAATCCTTTTAAGCATCTCTCTGCAATTATTCAAAATTTAATATTCAAGATTGTTTAATATCATTTCCAGGGCACAAGTGCACAGGAAAACATAATAGTTGTCATTCCTGATTCGATGCTGCTCAAACAATCACAAGAAGATACATGACACAATTTTTAATATATCACAATAAATATATGTATATATGCTGTATATCTTACTGTACATACTATTTATTACAAATTACTATAATTTGCACATTGCACATTCAGACGGAGCCGTAACATAAAGATTTTTACTCCTCATGTATGTGATGGATTTAAGAAATAAAGTCAATTCAATTACCTTCATTTTAAGGCTCAAATGATTTTGTAAAATTATAACAATTTCACCAAATGTCTTGCTTGCTGGCTTTGCAGGGATCACTAAATTGCATAGGAGACTGTATGTTTCTTGGGCCCATTAAGCTAAGAAGTGTAGGGGCTTTCTTTTGCTCCTCCATGTTGTTTGTGTTACAAAACAGTTCAACACTCTTGATATGTGACTGCCATCCTTCATTAGCACTATCAAATTTATCAACTTTCCCGACTGAAGCCAACGCTACTTTCTCACTTTAAATTCAGCACTTCTTTCACTGTTACTATGCCCTGTACTCACGCGTTTGATAGTGTCTGTGATGGCCTTTTCGTGCTGTGTAACTCTCACTGTTTCGTCCCGTAACTGTCGGTGCAGTTGACGATCTCCTCTGACATTCAGGTTCATACTCATTGCCAATTTGTTCTATCTGTGCACAACCACATATCAGTTAAATAGAAAGCACGGGCACAGGAGATGGCTTTAACTGATGTATTCACATTGCAGCAAGAGAGCAATGCGCATGCATGGACAACAGTGAATGCACAGACAACAGATCAATATGTAGTGCCGGGGGTTTGGTGGTGGTTGCTTTAAAAGAAATAGATCCATACATTACAATACTGGGCATCTCCCTACGTGTTACTATTAGGTACCTTCCCACTTGTAGATTGATATATTGTACATCTCTCTCTCTGCATAAATAGTTCTACTGTTCGGCTACCTGTTCATGATTCCCATCACTAACACCTTCAGCTGGACATCTCCTAGCTTGATCTTCATTCTGCATGCTTCTTAACAAATACAAATAGATAATCATGTAAGTCTTCATATTTTAAGACCAATGGGTGGTACTTAGTGTAATGGTTAGCACAATACTTTATAGTACCAGCGACCCGGGTTCAATTCCTGCCGCTGCCTGTAAGCAGTTTATATGTTCTCCCCATGCCCGCATGGGTTTGCTCCAGGTGCTCTAGTTTCCTCTCGCAGTCCAGAGACATACTGGTTGGTAGGTTAGTTGGTCATCATAAATTGTCCCATAATTAGGCTACGATTAAGTCTGGCAATTGCTGAGCGGCACGCACTGTCTCTCAATAAATAAATAAATTAAATAAACAAAAAATATTTTAAATGAATATTGCATTGTCTTCAAAGAAACCAATTGTGAGTAGAGCCAGCATCTGCTATTCCCAAATATATTTAGCATTAGCCACCAAATCTGAATAGTTCACCTATCAAAGTTTGGCTAGGCAGCTTATAACACATTTCAGAATTTATTCCAAAGGAATTCAAAGATCAGCAACTTGTTTTTACTTGGCCAATCTGCTTTAGCCGCTTTGGTTCAGTGAGAATCTCTGAATATGCAGGATTGGATTTGTATCTATTCAAAGTACCTCCCCCTCAATTTAGCATTGATTTGCCAGTCTATAAAGTACACTCCAAATACTTGGAGAGTGAACTAGAATTGATAATGTAAGTGACTCAGAAACAAGTGTGTTTGCACTAAACCAAGACTCACATGTTAAGTAAAGGACTTCCAAATTTTAAAGAGATCAAGGTATTTTGCCAAGTCTTGAGATTCTTTTAGTTGCTGTAGATAAGAGTGCAAAACTGCATGAATGACTTTGCTGTAGAGATAAGATGAAGCTATTAAAATATCATTCACTTCAGATGAAATGGGAAACTTTAAATTTCAACAAGTTTCTTTTGTGCTCCAATCTTTAAAATGGTGTTTGTGGATTAATTTTTTTAATGCTGGAATAGGAGTTCTAGCATTGAGCCAAAGCTGACTGCTTAAAACTTATTGAAGTCTGCTTCATAATTTCAGGAGATTGAGGATGAACAGAATCAGAATCAGGTTTAATACCACTGGCATACGTGGTGAGATTTGTTGACGTTGCAACAGCAGTACGGTGCAATGCATAATAACAGAGAAAAATGTGACTTACAGCAAGCATAAACGTGTGCCTAGGTGCGACTCAAGTAGCAGCAGTACTCTCAATGGATACAATTAAATATTCACTTTTCAGCCTGATACAGTTAAAAAGCACAACTGCTTCCAAGGTTGGTACAGTCAACAAAGATGCCCTAATGCATTTAAACAAACTATGGCTGCTTAAAACCAATGGAAACAACACCGATTGTGGTCGGAAGTGCCCATGGAGAACACCTTGGAGGAGGCGCGGGTGTAGAGCGGGTCTACAAGTGCATTTAAGGAAACGAGGGGTTTTAAACTCCCTGTACCGACTATCTTGCTGGCAAACATGCAGACTCTGGTGAATAAAATCGATGATTTCAGAGCTAGGGTGCTGAATCAAAGGGACATTAGGACCTCGAGTGTCCTTTATTTCACAGAATCCCGGTTAATCCCTTCCATACCAGATGCAGCCATCCAGATCAATGGGTTTACTATATACCATCAGGATAGATCTATAGAGTCTCTCAAAAGCAGAGGTGGAAGGGTATGCCTCATGATCAACTCTTCTTGGTGCACAAATATATCAGTGCTGTCCCAATTCTGCTCACCAGACCTGGAATATCTAGCAGTAAAGTGCCGTCCTTTTTACCTACCACGGGAGTTCTCTGGGGTCATTTTGGTAGTAGTTTACATTGTACCTCAGGCCAACGTCAAGCAGGCTTTGGATGATCTGAGCAATGGAATCAACATGCACGAAACAGTGTACCCTAACGTCTTCACCATCAATTTGGGAGATTTTAACTAGGCCAGTCTGAAAAAACCACTAAGCAATTACCCTCAACAGATCACTTGCAATACCAGAGGAAACAGCGCACTGGATGATTACTACACCACCATCAAGAATGCCTACCATGCTATTCCACACCCTCACTTTAGAAAGTCTGATCACCTACTGTACTTCTACTCACTGAGTATAGGCAGAGACTGAAGACGGCACACCAGCAGTGAGGACCAAGATGGTATGGACAAGGAAAGCACAGGAGCGGTGGACTGGGCTGTATTCAGGGATTCATCTTCGAACCTGGATGAGTAGGCTGCAGTTGTTACCGACTTCATTAAAACCTGTGTGTGCCACAAAGACATATTGTACATTCCCAAACCAAAAGCCTTGGATGAACCAAAGGTATGTTGTCTGCTGAAGGCTAGATCTGTGGCATTCAAGTCTGATGACCCAGGCCTGCACCAGAAAACCAGGTATGACTTGCAGAGGGCTACTTCAAGGTCGAAGAGACAATTTCGAAAGAGGTTGGAGGTTACATCAGAAGCACGGCAACTCTGGCAGGGTCTCCAAGACATTATTTCCTACAAAGTGAAACCCCATGGCATGAATGGCAGTGATGCTTCACTACCAGATGAACTCAACGCCTTCTATGCATGTTTTGAAAGGGAGAACACACCTACAGCTGTGAAGATCCCTGCTGCACCTGATGACCCTGTGATCTCTGTCTCAGAGGCTGATGTTAGGCTGTTTTTAAAGAGTGTGAACCCTCGCAAGGTGAAAGGTCCCGATGGAGTACCTGGTAAGGCTCTGAAAACCTGAGCCAACCAACAAGCGGGAGTATTCAAGGATATTTTCAACCGCTCACTGCTATGGGTGGAAGTTCTCACTTGTTTCAAAAAGGCAACAATTATACCAGTGCCTAAGAAGAATAATGTGGGCTGCCTTAATGACTATCACCTGGTAGCACTCACATCGACAGTGATGAAATGCTTTGTGAGGTTGGTCATGACTCCTGCCTCAGCAAGGACCTGGACCCATTGCAATTTGCCTATTGTCACAATAGGTCAATGGTTGATGCAATCTCAATGGCTCTTCTCACAGCTTTAGACCACCTGGACAACACAAACACCTACGTCAGGTGTTCATCGACTATAGCTCAGCCTTTAATACCATCATTCCCACAATCCTGATTGAGAAGTTGCAGAACCTGGGCCTCTGTACCTTCTCTGCAACTGGATCCTCGACTTCCCAACTGGATGAATACAATCTATGTGCATTGGTGATAACATCTCCTGCTCGCTGACAACCAACACTGGCGCACCTCAGGGTTGTGTGCTTAGCCCTCTGCTCTACTCTCTATATGCACATGACTGTGTGGCTAGGCATAGCTCAAATACCATCTGTAAAATTGCTGACGATACAACCATTGTTGGTAGGATCTCAGGTACGGACGAGAGGGCGTACAGGAGTGAGATATGCCAACTAGTGGTGTGCTGCTTCAGTAACAACCTGGTACTCAACGTCAGTAAGGCGGAAGAGCTGATTGTGGACTTCAGGAAGGGTAAGACAAAGGAACACATACCAATCCTCAGAGAAGGATCAGAAGTGGAGAGAGTGAGCAGCTTCAAGTTCCTGGGTGTCAAGATCTCTGAGGATCTAACCTGGTCCCAACATATCGATGTAGTTATAAAGAAGACAAGGCAGCAGCTATACTTTATTAGGAGCTTGAAGAGATTTGGCATGTCAACAAATACACTCAAAAACTTCTATAGTGGTACCGTGGAGAGCATTCTGACAGGCTGCATCAATGTCTGGTATGGAGGGGCTACCGCACAGGACCAAAAGAAGCTGCAGAAGGTTGTAAATCTAGTCAGCTCCATCTTGGGTACTAGCCCCTCCACCGAAGACATCTTCAGGGAGCAGTGTCTCAGAAAGGCAGCGTCCATTATTAAGGACCTCCAGCAACCAAGGCATGCCCTTTTCTCACTGTTACCATTGGGTAGGAGGTACAGAAGTCTGAAGGCTCACACTTAGCGATTCAAGAACAGCTTCTTCCCCTCTGCCATCTGATTCCTCAATGGATATTGAATCTTTGAACACTACCTCACTTTTTAAAAAAAATACAGTATTTCTTTTTTTTGCACACTTTTAAATCTATTCAGTATATGTAATTTATTTATTTATTATTATTATTTTATTTATTATCATTTTTTTCTCTGCTAGATTATGTATTGCATTGAACTGCTGCTGCTAAGTTAACAAATTTCACGTCACATGCCGGTGATAATAAACCTGATTCTGATTCTGATAGTTAATAGTTAACTTATGTAATAAGTAATACAAAAATAGAAATAAAAAATGTGGTGAGGTAGTGTTCATGGGTTCAATGTCCATTCAGAAGTTGGATGGCAGAGGGGAAGCAGCTGCTCCTGAACCACAGAGTGTGCTCCATCAGGCATCTGCACCTCCTCCCTGATGGGAGCAAGGAGAATAAGGCATGACCAGGGTGACGTGAATCCTTCGTGATGGATGCTGCCTTCTTGAGGCATCACTGCTTGAAGATGTTCTGGATATTGTGGAGGCTAGTGCTCATGCTAGAGCTGGCTAAGTTTATAACTCTCTGCAAGTTACTTTGATCTTGTGCAGTAGAGCACCCCCTCCCAAGATACCATATGGTGATACAGCCACTTAGAATCCTCTCCACAGTACACCAGTGGAGATTTTCGAGTGTTTTTGGAAACATACCAAATCTACTCAAACCCGTAATGAAATATAGCAGCTGTTCTGGCTTCTTTGTAGCTGCATCAGTATGTTGGGTCCAGGTTAGATCCTCAGAGATATTGACAGCCAGGAACTTGAAACTGCTCACTCTTTCTCCTTCTGATCCCTCAAAGAAGACTGCTGTGTGTTCTCTCTTCTTATCCTTTCTGAAATCCACAATCAGTTCTTTGCTCTTATTGAGGTTGAGTACAATCTCCAAGGCAGAATTTTTTCTCTTCATTTTAACTGCACAACATGTGATGCAATCATTTATAAGCAATATGCCTTGCTTCTAAAATTTACATGCAGGGCCTTTAAATATTGGCAACTGGAAAATCCGAGGAAGTTCTTAGTAATCTGTTGAGTAGGATGTGGATGAAGATATTATATCACATGTCAACTGCAGGGAATATATGGTAGGGAATGGGGGAGGCATACTGGGACTGGGATTAACTGAGGACTGCCTGGTCCCTTTTTTATTATTGGCCGCAAGGCCGAGCTTCTCTTTTCATACTGTGGACTTCCTTGTTCTCTGTGAATGTATGAAGTCTTAAGGATGCTCCTTTTGGGATTTGTAAGGGAAATGGTGAGTTGGGGGATTCATATAATTTCAAATTTATGGTCTAAGATCTAGTTATATTTGGCACAGGTGAGATGAGGTAGGGATGGAGGTGGGCTTGATTACATCCAGATGTTTGATGCTATACATAACCTTTGGGTTTCAAAATGACTTCAATAAAATGTATGTCATTTTGGAATGACCTCAGCATCTCTAGCAGCTATTCTGCACCCATTTTTGAGTGGTCGAGATTCACTTTGAGTGTTGTAATGAAGAGGCACATTGGTCTTTTGCTGTTGTGTGCCATTATAATGAGCAAGCAGCACAAAATTTCCATAATTTCTGTATTACAACAATTGAAGAAAGATTAGTTAAACATTGAAATACAAATTTCAAAAGTTCAAAGTTCAAGGTAAATCCTCATTTTCCAAACCTTTCCTATCCATGCATACTGCATGTCCAAACATCTTACTGACCTTGCACTTTAATTAGCAACAGGAGAAAAATAATTGCAGAAAATGTTGGAAATACTCAGGCAACTTCTTTCGAGAGAGAAAAACAGAATAAACTTTTAAAGTTTATATTCAATTTTATTGTCATAGTCATACATATACAACTCTATACATAAGTTAGACAACAAAATGAACATAATGACATTAGTTTACTGAGCAGTTGAAAGGTCACTGGCTTGAAATGTTAACCCTTTAACCTGTCTCTCTTTACATAGACGCTGTTTACCTTTCCAAGAATTTCCAGCATTTTCTATTTTAATTTAGATTTCAATCATCTACTGTACTTTGTAATATATAAACTAAAGTTGTGAGTTCAAATCCTACCCCAGCAGCTGGGGAACTTAAATAAGCTATGACATTTTAAAATAAGTCACCCCTGTAATCATAGCTATAAAATGACCAAATTGCAGTTAAAAACGTGCCTAATTGTAAGCTAGCATGATCTGATCTGGTCAATGTGTGACTAGCAATCTGTGGGAAAACTGTGGCATTCATATGATCCCTAGTCAGTCAATACAACAGGAATTCTTTAGACAAGGGAATATCAAATTGATCGTTTAATTCCTGCACACACATCTCATTGAACATTGCTTGTGTCCCTGCTTTCATTTTACCATGAATTTCACATCGGTCTTGCAACATTACAATCATTGTCAGGGTTCATGAATTTCAACCTGGTCTCTATATTGAAATCACATTCTCCTTCCCATTCTGTGGCTGGTGTATATCTGTAGCCCACCTGGAATTGCGCTTAGCTGGAAAAGATGTCCACTTTTGATGGCTGACCCAATTCAATGCGTTGCTGGAGATTCCAAGTTCAAAGTAAATTTTTTATCAAAGTACGTATAGGAAAAAAATATGAAAAACTATGTAAACAAAGATTGACAAACAACCAATGTGCAAAAGAAGACAAATTGTGCAAATAATAAATAAGTAAATATTAATACTGAGAACTTGAGTTGTAGAGTCACTGAAAGTGAGTCTATAAATTATGGAATAGTTCGGCATTGAGATGAGTGAAGTTATCCATGCTGGTTCAGGAGTCTGATGACTGAAGGGTGATAACTGCTCCTGAAACTGGTGCTATGGGACCTAAGGCTCCTGTAGCACCTGCCCAAAGGTTGTAGTGTGAAGAAAGCAAGTCCTGGATAATGGGGTCCTTGTTGATGAATGCTATTTTGAGGCAGTGCTCTTTGTAAATGTGTTCAATGATGGTGGGGGTGGGGGGGCTTTCCCTCTGATGAACTGGTCTATATCCATTCCGTTTTGTAGACTTTTTGTTCCTGGGCATTGTGCAACCAGGCAATGATGCAACCAATCAGGAAGTTTGTCAACATTTTAGCTGACATGATGAATTTACGCAAACCTCTAAGAAAATAGAGGCAGAACCCTCTCCACCTCCTGTCCTTTAATGAGGTGGAAGACTTTCATGGACCTCTGCCTTCTTCCTCCTGTAGTCAATAATCAGTTCTTTGATTTTGCTGACATTGAGTGAAAGGTTGTATTTGTGGCACCATGCAAATGAATTTTCAATCTCCCTCCTATATGCCGATTTGTCACCACCTTTGATTCATCCATCAACAGTGGTGTCATGAGCAAGCTTAAATATGGTTGCACAGAGCCTTATAATCATACTGTATGTGTAAAGTGAGTACATCAGGGGGCTAAGCTGACAGCCTCATGGTGCACCAGAGCTGATGGTGATTGTGGAGGAGATGCTGTGGCCAAGCCATACCGAGCAGTGTCTGCAAGATCCCATTGCACAGTGAGCTACTGAGGCCTAGGTATTGAAGCTTAGTGATTAGTTTCAAGGTGCTGATAGTGTTGAATTCTGAGCCTTAATCAATGAAGGACATCCTGATGAAAGGACCTTCATTGCAAAGATCTTCCAGAGCTGAATCTAAAGCCAATGAAATAGCATCTGTTGTTGACTTGTTGTGATGATAGGCAAACTGGTGCAGATACAAGTCCTCAAGCAGGAGTTGATGTTCGTCATGACCAACCTCTCAAAGTAATTCAACACAGTGGATGTAGACGCTACTGGATGATATCATTGAGGCAGATTGCAGATACCATCTTCTTCTTGGGCACCAGTATGATTGAAGCTTGTATGAAGCAGTTGGGTACCCCAGACTATCTGGGCCAGATGCTTTTCATGGATTTATCCTCCTGAAATATGCTCTCATGTCAGCCTCAGAGAATGAAATCATAACGTCATTGTAGCTGCGGGGTTTTGTGAAGGTGTCTCCATGTACTGTCAGTCAAAGTGGGCATAAAAGGCACTGAGCTCATCTGGGAAACCTTGTTGTAATTAATGTTGGTTGGATTTGCTTTGTAGGAGTGATGTGATTCAAGTCCTGTCACAGCTATCAATCATCTTTCTATAATTCAGTTTTGGTCTGGAATTGCCACTTTGCATGTGAGGTGGCTTTCCAGAGATTGTACTTGGACCTTTTGTACCTTCCAGGATCGCCAGTCCTGAACACGACTGTTGTAGCCCTCAGCAGATTGTAGATCTCTTGTTTCATCCAGGATTTCTGCTTGCGGAAGACCATGAATTATTTTGTGTGTGCACACTTGTCCACCAGTATCTTTATAAGCTCCGTAACAACTGTGGCGTATTTGTTGATGTCGTCTGATGTGTCCTTGAACAGGCTTAATCCACTGACTCAAAGAAATCCTGTAGCCATCCCTCTGCTTCCCATGACCACCTCATTGTTGTCTTTACCTTCGGTGCCTTGCTACTTAGCCTTTGCCTATTTGCAGGTAGGAGGAGGACAGTATGATGATCAGATTTCCCAAAATGAGGTCAAGGGATGGTACAGTAGCTATTCATGATGATAGTGTAGCAGCGGTCGAGTATGTTGGGTCCTCCGGTGCTGCAGGTAGTGTGCTGATGGCAGTTGGACAGAGATTTCTTCCAGATAGCCTGATTGAAATCTCTGGCAGGATGTAATAGGTGTCCGAGATGGGCATTTCTTGCTTGTTAATCACAGCGCTCAATACATCGAGAGCTTGCCTGACATTTGCCTTTGGTGATATGTAAACTGCGGTCAGGATCACAATGGAAAATTCACTTGGTAGGTAGGATGATCCGATTGGGAGAATGAGACTGAGGTAAGACCATTACATCCCAGCAGCACGATGAGTTTATCATGGAGCAGATGCCACTGTCTCTATCCTGATGCCACTATCCAGTCTATCCAGAGGATTGAGGTCCCCTCCGGCAGAAGCATGGTGTCTGGAGTGTCGGGGGACGGCGTGTGAGCCATGTCTCAGTGAAACAGAGAATACAGCAATCCCTCATTTTCTTCTGATATAGCAATCCTGCCTTTAGGTCCTCTATCTTGCTCTCCAGTGACTATATATATATATATCTCTTAGATGTCCCTAACGTTTCTGTCTCTACCACTATCCTTGGCAGTGTATTCCACACACCTACCAATTGATAAAGCATTACCTCTGACATCCCCCCTATACTTTCCACAAATCACTTTAGAATTAAGCCACTTTGTATTAGCCATTTCCACCCTGGAAAAAAGTATCTGACTCTCCACTGGATCTATGCCTCATAATATCTTGTACAAGTCTCTCAAATCATCTGCCATCTTCAAAGAGAAAAAAAGTATCTCACTCAAACTACCCTCATGAGACATGCTCACCAATCCAGGCAGCATCCTGGTAAATCCCTTCCGCACCCTTTCTAAATCTTCCACATTCTTCCTATAATGAGGTAACCAGAACTGAGCACAATATTCCAAGTATGGTCTAACCAAGGTTTTATAGAGCTGCTACATTACCTTGTGGCTCTTGATCTCAATCCACTGACTAATAAAGGCCAATACACCATCCTATCAACTCTTATTCTTGTTCTCTTTATATTTGTTTTCTCTGTTATACAGAAAAAAACTTCCCATTTATCTACACTGTATATGTCATGTATAATTTTGTATACCCGCCTGGTGACGTTTTGGCCTCTGCTTCAAGGAAATTGTCATTCCTCTTTAGAAATTATTGATTGTGGTATTTAGTTTGCTCAGCTATGACATGGTCCTTCAACAAAATTAAAAGTGAATTTAATCGTATATACAGGATGAATATGTTATATTTTGAAATATCAGAAACTAATTGAATGAAAAATATACGAGCTGGGATAGGTTTCATCTGCTTAATTTTTCTTTAGTGAGGTGCTCACATATGATATGTTGGCATAATGATGTATACCTTTCATGTCCTTCCTACATATAACCCATAATGAATGATGTAATCCAACAAAGAATGCTTAATCAAACAAGATATTTACAATACACTACACTCTTCCCTGATTAGCGATAAACTCCAACTTAATATAGAATACATCCTAACTCAGATATGTAAGGTATTGCTCTCTAGTCATCTTGTGTATATACACAGACAGTATACTATATAACACGACTATATATAGACATCTACAGCACAGTAAATTTTAAATTGTCAGGGCTAAAGATTTAATCTTCCTAGAGGATTTCTTACTATTGTAGGATAACGTTTTTTCTTGAGCGTCTTGGTTTGCTAACTAACATTCTAAGTAAATGTGGTCCTGGGGTTTCCTAGATGTTGGGAGAAGCTTTCACAATGTCTTAAACATTATCTGCCTCAAGTATGGTGGATTTCTATGACTGCATGGTGGCAGTTGAGTATTGAAACAGCTGAGCTTTGAGGAAAATGAGTGACTGCAGCGTGAGTTGGCCTCTGAGTTCTCTTTCTTTCTTTTTAAATCTTTTTATTGAGTAAGTATACAAAAAAGGTAAGCCATATAAACATTAATACAATGTTAAAGTATAATAAAATTCCAAAAGATAACAATACCAAAAAGAAAATACTACAAACAATGTAATTTAAGCATAAGAAACCAAGATAACATAATAGTATACTAGATTTTATATATATCAATGGAAAAAAAGGAAAAAAAACCCCCCAAAAAAAAACCCACCGTGCAACTAACTAAAAGCAAAGCAAAGCAATGGGCTAACTTGAAACCAAACAGAGTTAAACTTAAAATCACGTCCTCAATCCCGACCTCCATTAAAACAGTGAAAAAAAAACAAGAAGGGTAAATATTACATTAAATGAAAATATCGAATAAAAGGTCCCCAAATCTGTTCAAATTTAAATGAAGAATCATAAAGGTTACTTCTAATTTTCTCCAGATTCAAACATAAAATCGTCTGAGAAAACCAAAAAAAGGTAGTTGGAGCATTAAGCTCTTTCCAATGTTGTAAAATACATCTTTTCGCCATTAAAGTAAGAAATGCAATCATTCTACGGGCTGAAGGGGAAAGATTACTAGAAATTTTAGGTAGTCCAAAGATAGCAGTAATAGGGTGAGGAGAGATATCTATATTTAATACCTTAGAAATAATATTGAAAATATCTCTCCAAAAAGTTTCCAAAGTAGGGCAAGACCAAAACATATGAGTTAAAGAGGCTATCTGCCCCGAACATCTATCACAGAAAGGATTAATATGCGAGTAAAAACGCGCTAACTTATCTTTGGACATATGTGCTCTATGCACCACTTTAAATTGAATTAGGGAATGTTTAGCACAAATAGAGGAAGTATTAACTAATTGTAAAATCTGCCCCCAATCATCCACAGAAATGGTAAGCCCCAATTCCTGTTCCCAATCTACCCTAATCTTATCAAATGGAGCTTTCCTGAGTTTCATAATAATATTATAAATCATAGCCGATGCACCTTTCTGACATGGATTAAGGTTAATTATCGAATCTAAAATATATATAGGAGGAAGCATTGGAAAGGAAGGAAGTATAGTACTTAGAAAATTTCTAACTTGTAAATATCTAAAAAAATGTATTCTTGATAGGTTATATTTATTAGATAATTGTTCAAAAGACATAAGGGAACCATCTAAAAATAAATCCAAAAACCGTAAAATACCCTTAGTCTTCCAAGTTTGAAAAGCGCGATCCGTAAAAGAGGGAGGAAAAAATATGTTACCTAAAATAGGAATCGCTAACCCGAATTGATTAAGATCAAAAAATTTTCTGAATTGAAACCAAATACGCAAAGCATATTTAACGATCGGGTTAGAGACCTGCTTAAGGCGTTTCGAATCAAAAGGAAGAGATGAACCTAAAATAGAACCAAGTGTATAACCCTGAACAGATTGTAATTCCAATGCTACCCATTTAGGAATAGATAGTATATCCCGGTCAAGTAACCAAAATTTCATATGTCGAATATTAATAGCCCAATAATAAAATCTAAAGTTAGGTAATGCTAAACCTCCATCTCTCTTAGCTTTCTGTAAATGTATTTTACCCAGTCTCGGATTCTTATTCTGCCAAATAAATGAAGAAATTTTAGAGTCGACTTTATCAAAAAAAGATTTAGGAACGAAAATTGGTAATGCCTGAAACACATATAAAAATTTTGGCAAAAAAAACATCTTAACTGCATTAATACGACCAATCAAAGTTAAATATAAAGGAAACCATTTAGATGAAAGTTGAGTAATATGGTCTATTAATGGTAAAAAGTTAGTCTTAAATAAATCTTTATGTTTACAAGTAATTTTAAT